>NC_139515.1:64653330-65338209 GCF_947247035.1 Vipera ursinii | reverse complement strand
ATTGGGTTGGGGTGTGTTCTGAGTGGATGGGCTGGTCTCAGCTGCCAGCTCCAGACCTGAGCTGGTGAGTTGTGCTACTTTTGTTCTGCTTCGTGTTTGTGGTGGTGCCATGTTTTTATAGTGGGTGTCAGTTTGCTTATTGTGTGGTTTGGAGGGGTTTAAAGTGGCTGATGTTGCAGCTGTAGTTAGGTTTCTGTTTTGTGGTTGTGCCTCGTTATCATTGTGGGTTCGGGTTTGCTTTTTGAATGGTTGTGTGGTGGTGATGTCATGTGATGTTATCATGAGTTTGGGTCTGGTATCATTCTTGGTGGTTGGGCCTCGTCTGTCAATCAAGGCGGGTTTCCAAATGGCTGGTAGGTGAGAGATATCATCTCGTTTATTCATGCTGTGGGGGCGTTTTTCTATCTCAATGGCTTCTCTGATTATTCTGTTGTTAAAATGTTCAATTTTGGCGATAGTTTTGGTTTTTTTAAAATCAATTTCATGTCCCGTGGCTTATATATATTCATCTAATCTTTTAAAAAATGATTTCCATCTTATTTTATAGCTGAATAATGGGTAATTATTTATGCTTTTCCAGTATAGGTTTCATTGTTAGCTGAAATCCAGATGATAAGAGGGCATAGCCAGGCAGCCAATATGATTTCCTTCAATTTAGGAGATGACAGGAAAGTGTGCCAGCATAGTTTGTGCTCTCCCAATGCCCAATTTTGAAAGCAATTAGTAGATTCCCTGAGCTTCATCCTCCCACCCACCCTGCATTTCCTGACAAGAATATCAACCACCAATTGCTCTCCTTGATTTTGCATGGGAAGGGGTAGGCAGCTGCTTTGGGCAACCAGTTTGCTAGCTGCCAAATTACTCAGCTGAAGCCAAAGGCTACAACCTGTCAATTGGGTTATTCACACAAAAGTCTTTTGAAAGAACACTAAATCTTGGTTTAAATGTTCCTTGGGTGCATGAGAGCTAGATTCATATTCAGAATTAACTGTGAACTAACATGTTCAGAATTCATTAGAATTAATCTAACTAATCCATCACAGTCTTGGAACATAAAACATATAATAATAGAGTTGGAAGGGACCTCAGAGGACTTCTAGTTCAACCCCCTGCTAGAGCAGGAGATCCTATAGCATTTCAGACAAATGGTTGTCCAGTCTCTTTTTGAAAGCCTCCAGTGATGGAGCACCCATGGTTTCTGAAAGCAAGCTATTCCATTGGTTGAATGATCTCACCATTAGAAATTTCTCCTTATTTTCTAGGTTGCTTCTCTTTTTGGTTAGTTTCCAACCATTGTTTCATCTTGCCTTTAGTGCTTTGGAAAGTAGTTTGACCCCCTTGTCTTTATAGAAGCCCCACAAATATTGGAACAATGCTATTATGTCACCCCTAGTCTGTCTTTTCATACCCAATTCCTGTAACCGTTCTTCATATGTATTAGTCTCCAGCCCACTAATAATTTTTGTTGCTCTTCTCTGCATCTTTCTAGAATCTCACATCTTCTTTGTATTGTGATGGCCAGAAGTGGATGCAGTATTCCATGTGTGATCTTAAAAAGGCCTTGTAAAGTGGTACTAAAACTTCACACAATCTTGATTCTATCCCTCTGTTAAGGCAGCCTAGGATAGCATTGGCTTCCTTGGCAGTTGCCACACACTGTTGGCTCATATTTAAGTGATTGTCTACAAGGATTCTAAAATCTTTTTTGCAGTTACTGGCATTAAGCCAAGTTTCCCTAGTCTATACCTATACAGTTTACCTATACAATTTTCAAACCTGTCATGATTTTGGGGGGATCTTGAGTTTGTCTTCTGGGATATTGGCTATTCCTGTCAATTTAGTGTCATCTGCAAATTTAATGAGTTCCCCTTCAATTCCCTTGTCTAGATCATTTATGAAGATATTGAAGAGTACTGGGCCTAAAACAGAACCTTGGGGTACCCCACTGCTTCTTCCTCCATGTAGTTCCTTGAGGACTACACATTGAGTATGATTTGTCAGCCAGTTACCACCTGGTGAGGTGCTGTCTATCCCACATTTTACTAGTTTTACCAGTCCTATATGTCTGATAACAGGTTTTGAGGTGGAGCAAGTTGAGTGTGACCTTGCTTCACTGTTGTGTTCTTTATAGACTCTGAAAAGGGCCAGCAGCAGCTAAGAATGGGTTGAGATATGATGCAGAATGTCTGTGAGGAAAGCTGATTCACCATTTCTAGAATGGCTGGGTCATTTTGGCTTTTGAAGAGAGAATGCCACGTATATCATTACATTCCTGAAGGAATTTTTTAATATAAATTTAGCAAATGTGCTTTATTTTATCCAGTGCTTTATTTCGTCTTTGCCTTGGTTATCTTCAGTTTTGACACTGCAGCATGATTTACCTGGGGCTGTCCTTGAAAACCCACAGAAGTTTAAATTGGTGCAAAATGTAGCACCTAGTTTGCAGAAGCTGAAGAAAATATCACTCTGAACTGAAATATTTTCACTGTTTACCATGTCCTATGTTTGCTATTTGGAAAGGCAAATATTCATTCTATACTAATGCCAACAGAGTATTTGAATAGTGGGCCTGATATTACATTTCAAAGAAAAGTTGGTGTCACCAAGACAAAAAATAGGTTTGATTTCCTTTTGTTTATATTTAGATGTGATTAAAATTAAATATAATTAATTGAATTGCATGGCAGTCATGTATTTAACAATGCACTTTAACATTAATGCACATTTGGCAATAACTTTGGAGATGTATATAACCACAGAACTCAATAATATACAATGGAAAAGAATAAAAATGCTTTTAATGATTTATGAAAATGAAGGGCAACCACTCTATATATGCTAATGTTTTGTTTGGTGAAGAGCCTGATATTAGATCTAATTCTCAGGTGTTAAAAAGAGTGGAATCAAAATATTGGGCCAGTATTAAATCTATAAGATAAAATGTTTTGTTACTACCTTGGTTACACATTTATATTTTGAGTCATGCTTTTGTGAAATGGGCAGCCATATAAATATAAAAAAATCTGCAATCTGAATATAGGCTTATATTGGTTCCTATTCCTTACAGTTTTTGCCAAGACAGAGCCTTCTATTGGTGAAAGCACATATTTCTTAAGTTCTACCTGGTTGGTTGGTTCTTGTTCTCTAAAAATGTTATTTTTCCAAGAAAAGATGTTTTGGGTTTTTTAGAATGGTAGAAGCCAAAATTTGCCAATTTGATCAGTGTAATCCTGAAGAAAAGAACTTCTAAAAAGAGAAATTTCCATATTTTGTTAACTCATTTTCTGAGGTGCCAGTTTCCTTTACCACTAAAGTTATAATTTCAGTGAGAGAAGGGAACCTTGAGTTTGACAGCAGAGAATTCTTCCAAAATAAATAGTCTTTTTTTCAAACTCATTGAATTCAGGGAGAAAAATTTGGAAATGCAATGTCAAATGAAATTAGCTTGGTACTCCCTCAATCTGATGCTTGGACAACTCTTCTTTGAGCTCAGAATATGGTTGCCATCTTAATGCTGTTTAAGCAATGATTCCCAGACAATGGTTTTGCTTGATAGGTGCTGCCCATATGGAGCCATTTTGAAAGCAGCTGATCATAGCCAAATCCAGTTTCTCAACGATATGGATTTTTTTGCTGCTGCAAAACTTCCCCAGCTTTTTTCAGACTATCTACAAGCCTGTTTTATAACACTGATGCAAGAAGATACAGTAAGCTATGTATTTAAATGTTTTATATTTGTAAATATACAGCCTAGAAATGAAAAAGAACATAATAAATTATTCTAGTATTTCTACTAGTTATGTTTCATATGATACCTTGCTCCTCTCAAAAGTAAAAATGATTTACATACAATTGTCTGAATTCTAAAGCTAAAGCCTGTTTAATATCTATTCCGCATATAAATTATTCTGTCTTTGCCCTGATACTGTGGGAAGAATCCAGAGAAATAAATATTTTAGGGAATATTAAAAAGGCAGAATACATTTCCCCAAAGGAATAATGGAGAAGATCTTTAAAAAGACAGAAACCAACCCCAGGCCCTCTCCCCCAGGCAGAAACTAGCCAGAGGCCAGCTTTTAGAAATACAGATGTAATAATCCATTCAGGAAGGTTGGAGCCAGGAAGCTATTAGGAAGACAAAGACACCTAAAATCTACATACCCTCACCCAAATTCTAAGGACAGGAGACATAATAGGATTAACCCACCAATACTAAAATGGCACACTCAGACTCAGGCCAAAGTACATGACACAGGAAATACAAAGCCTCAAACAGGAAGGATTCCAAATAAAAAGACCAAAGGAGATATAAAAGCACACCACTCCCGGCTACGTGTGGTCAGTTTTTCCATCCTTCTGTCTGGCTCTCCTCTTCAATAAACTGCAACCTTATTTTTAAAGCAGTCTACATTTTGATTATTCATGGCTTGGACTGGACTGATGAACACTTTTCTTTCAACAATACAACAGAGGTATCTAAAATAAGGTGAGGAAAGAACTTAAGGTTGATAGAGTTGCATGTCTATAGATGCTCATATTGTTGAGACCCTCATAAGGTAAGAGGTCCTGATTATTTACTTTTTCATAAATGAATTAGTTCATTCAAAGTAATATGATTCTTTAATTCCCCCGCTGTTTGGCTGAGAAGTAGTGAATTTGACCTATGTTATGCAAAATTATCTAGTTTGCATTCTTCCAAATTATGCACAAGCCACAATACAGCAATTTATCAATATTTGCACTTTTCTGAATTTTTTTGTCAAAAGCTCTATTTTAGCAAAAAAAAAGTTCATACATTGGGAAAGTGCTTAGGACCCTGCATTACATTAAATGTGGAAAATTATTGGACAAAAAAAGGGTCCACATTAGGAAAAATGAATGCAAGAATTCACATATTTGGAATAATGAGTATGAAAATGTCTCAACTATGAGAAATGTTCTTGTAAATATTATGAATTTTCATACAGGCTTAAAAGGCAAGAAAGTAAGCAATCTTTATTTGCAGTTAAAAGGCAAGAATTAAAGAGAACTTAGAAGAGCATTTAAGCACAGAAGGCAATATAGCTGAGTAAGACATCAATAAAGTAGCTATAATATTAAATGATAAATAGCAAGGATTGTTAAACAAAAAATGGCTACCATTCTAGAGATTAGCTAAAAGGGATGTTTGTGAAAGTCCTGTTTTTCTCTGCTGCAGTGCACATTAGTTAAATTAGATGTTGTTAGATGTACTCACCAGGCTGAATTAAAAGAACATTGAAAGGACAATCTCTACTTCCCCCGCTAAGCAAGGGCATCAACACTCTTTCAGTGAGGTGTTACTAAACGATCCATTTAATGCAACAGAGGAGAGAAAGTTGTGTCTGCTCTAGGTGAAAGTTTTTCTATGACAGACATAAAATGTTAGCTAAATAATTAGCACAGGAAAAGGCTTCCAAGCTTCCAAGCCCTCCCTATACAATAATGAACTTATGCTCAGCTCTCTCTGGACATCATTAATGAAAATCTGTTGCTTCAGCTCCATTGACTTGAGCAAGGTCAAGTATTAAACACACAGGCCACAAACTCTTATGTCTTAATCTATGCCTTTCCTCAGTACTGATATGTAATTATTCTCTGGGATCAGGGAACTAGGGAGCTGTTGGCAAAGACTAATTTAAGACAGGAGAGTCACACGGGAACCTCAGTTGTGACTAGTCTGGTCTCCAACCATAGTTAAAAGAACTTGAAAACACCACTAGGGATTTGAAGGAAAACTCTAAAATCTGAACTGTATTACCCACAGAAAACTTAAATTAGAGCGATTACAAATCTGCTCACAGTATAACACAGACATGTCAAACACAAGGCCCGGGGGCCGGATCCGGCCCGCGAAGTGGTTTCATGTGGCCCGCGAAGCCATCCTGGAAACAGTGAGGGAACGGTCCCCACTGCCTTGGCCCTGGCCCAGAGACCCTCCTCCTGCCAGAGACCCTCAGATCTGTCCCACTCCTGCCCAGGCCCCCATAGGCGCCCTTGATGCAAACGATGTAGAGCTGGCCACGCCCACCCAGTAGGCCATACGCACTCTAGCCACGCCCACCCAGTAGGCCACGCCCACCCAGGCCAAACCCACCCGGCCCCCTGAGGGCAACCGCAATGCTGATGCGGCCCTCAATGAAATTGAGTTTGACACCCCTGGTATAACAGATGGCTAATAACCTTTGCTCTGAAGATTTTTTATTGCAGGGTTCATAACTGCTGTCATTTCTGTAGGCAGACTTAAAAGAATTTGCAAACTAATAAAAAATTTTGCAACCAATTGCAAAAAATGGAACAAAACAAATATTATTTATTTATATTTCATGTTTCTTAACCACCCATCTCCCTGACGCACGGGCTCTGGGCGGTGTACAATATAATCAGTAAACTTAAACATTAAAATCATTATAACATTTATAATTTAACATTAAAACATTTAAAATTATAGTATTGGAAAAATATATAAACCTAGGAAAATTGAATATAACCACTATGCCTATACTGAATGGGGACGCGCTGATAAATGTTCAAAACCATTTACCATTTGGAACAAGCTACTTGTGTGGATCATTTCTCCAATAAGTTTTGGATTTGATGACCTAAATAATTGCTTCAGTATTCTGAGAATACTCATTTCACTTTAATTTATAGAACTTTATTCTCTCCCCCTGCCCCCTCCCATTACCCCTGCTTTTTTTTCTTCCATTCAATCCTGTCTTATTCTTGAAGACTGCCTGGACAAGTCCCTACAATTTTCTTGGCAAAGCTTTTCAGAAGCCATTTCCTAGGGTTGAGACAAAATGACTAGTCCAAGATCCCAGTTGGCTTTATGCCTTACGCAGAAGTAGAATTCAATCTACCAATTTCTACCTGATGCTTTAACCACTACATCAAACTGGATCTCACCGTTGCCTTATAAAAGGTCCCCA
Organism: Vipera ursinii; assembly: GCF_947247035.1. Lineage (NCBI taxonomy): Eukaryota > Metazoa > Chordata > Lepidosauria > Squamata > Viperidae > Vipera > Vipera ursinii. The sequence continues at coordinate 65,331,259 of NC_139515.1, read as the reverse complement.
AAGAACAGATAGGTTTTTTGAGATTTAACTGAAATGCAGGAAGTCACGATGGCCTCCAGTGAAATTGTCATACAAGAAATGACAAGGCATCCCTTATATCTCAGCCATTAAGTGAAATAAGCATGTGCTTACTTCATCAGGGGGTACAACAGTATTATTCCCCTAGCTATCATGTCCTCAATTCTTTTACTAATACACTCAACTTTAGTTGTATTTTTGTAATTGTCCTTATCTGTCATGTTCAACATTAATATTTTATTTTATTATTTTATTTTATTTTATTTTATTAAGAATTTATATGATTGCCAGCTCACTTTCAGTGACTCTAGGTGGCTTACAAATGTATTATTTAAAACAATATTTTCTGTAACATGATGAATGACAAAAGTTTTAAATGTTTGGATTAAAGGTATCATCAAATGTCATATTTGTTTCCATCTCATAGTGTAAAAGCTTCACTCTTTCAAATATAAACACAGTTTTGCTGAGTCTGGCTAGCATTTAATTCGTCAACTGACCCTTGTGTTCCTTATTTTATTATTTCTTTTCCTGATTCTATTATTGCTGTATACATTTTTTAAATTTAATATTTAATCTAGTTATCGAGTTGGGCCTGGGAAATGGCCTGGAATAAAACTGAATTTTTAATCTTTTGTTTCACCTTCAGCACATATTGGGTTTTAAACTATGTCATTTAAACTATGAAAGGCTCAAACCAGGAGTCCTCAAACTTGGCCACTTTAAGACTTGTGGACTTCAAGTCCCAGAATTCCCCAGCCAGCCATGTCATTGTTGGCCTTAATATAACCCTGCAATAGCTTTTTAATGGTGCATGTTTTTTTTAAAGATGACATCTATAGTCATAATATGTATGCATGTTTGTTCTATGAATTTAGCTAACAAATTTTCTAGGAGTTATTTCCCTGGTAGAGAAAGAGCCATATTTTTCAAATTCCTTTACCCTGTATTCTAAATTTAATCGCACAATAATGGCAATACCAGAGGTCAGGTCAGAAGCTAGATGGCACTCCATTAACTCATATATTAATAAGTTGCATAGTTACAAAGACTAAGGGTACATCTAAAAACTGTAACAACAAGTTATTAGTACATAAATATTTTGGGGATGAGACAGCATACAGGGCAGAGGTACAAAAACTATCCATATGGTGTAGTAACAACAACTTGCACCTGAACATCGGCAAGATGAAAGAGATGGTGCTAGACTTCTGGAGAAAAAAGGAGGAACCTGCCCCACTTTACATCGGAGAGGACTGTGTGGAGAGAGTTTCCTCCTTTAAATTTCTGGGAGTCTACCTCTGGGAAGATCTGAACTGGAAAGTTAATTCAACCCAGGTGGCTAGAAAGACCCAACAGAGGCTTCACTTTCTCAGGGTCTTGCGGTAGAACAGGGTAGAACAATGGCTAATGACCCTCTTTTACCAGTCTACTATAGAGAGCGTCCTCTCATATGGTATTGTAGTTTGGTATGCTGGTCTGACAGCCGCGGATAGGAAAGTATTACAGAGGGTGGTGAGTACAGCACAAGACATTGTGAGCTGTCCCCTGACACCACTGGATGACATCACCAGGGCTAGTTGCCTTGGAAGAGTGAGGAAAATTCTCAGGGATGACTCACACCCTGGACAGTATCTCTTTACTCTCCTCCCATTGGGTAGGAGATATAGGAGTATAGCCAGACGCACCAACAGGCTGAAAAACAGCTTTTATCCATGGGCTGTTAGGCTTTTGAATGGGAAATAATTTTTATAAACTTTATGCAGAAATGACTTGCGAGGCCGGTGTGTGGTGCAATTAGTTCACATGGTGTAATAAGATGGAGGTTTGTTGTCACTGTGAGTTGAGGGGTGGGAGCATGAAGGGAGGCTCAGCTAATCTTAATGTATACATGGTTTTACTTTGATAATAAAGTAAAGGTTCCCCCGCACATGCGTGCTAGTCGTTTCCAACTCTAGGGGCCGCTGCTCATCTCCGTTTCAAAGCCGAAGAGCCAGTGCTTGTCCAAGGACATCTCCGTGGTCATGTGGCCAGCATGACTAGATGCCAAAGGTGCACAGAATGCTGTTACCTTCCCACCGTAGTGGTCCCTATTTTTCTAATTGCATTTTTACGTGCTTTCGAACTGTTAGGTTGGCAGAAGCTGGGACGAGTAACAGGCGCTCACTCTGTTACGCGGCACTCGGGATTCAACCCGCCAAACTGCTGACCATCTGATCGACAAGCTCAGCGTCCTAACCCACTGAGCCACTGCGTCCCTCACTTTGACAATAAAGGTTCATTAATTTTGCTTTGAGAAGTTCATTGATAAATTTCTTAGTTGTTAAATAAGCACAGCACACTTTCTTAATGCAAATGCAAGATGGTGCCATATTCATTTATTTTTAAATTATTATTATACATTAGGATTTACTGCATTGTGAAACAAGCACACAGAAACAATTTCACCACAATGCATATGTCTTGAAACTCAGTGCTATAACTCTTTTCATACTATATATCGAGCTGTTGAGTTTCATTGTGTTGTTAAAGTGGTGGAGCAGGTGTTTCTATTAATCTATTGTAAACATCTGTGAAACGCTTTCAACTCCAATTACTGCTCCCCAGATGAGCTACTGATGCAGCTTCAGTAGTTTTATTTATTTGTAGATAGCCTCATATGTGTCACATACATTCTAATATTATCACAATGTCTAACAATCAAACCTTTGTGAGTCTACTTAACCAAAAAATAAAGACACATCAAAAGATAAGTTTTGTTCTAGTTAAAAATGAATGCTTCAAAATTTCCTAAAATGTTATTTGCAGGATCATTCATCAGAAAAATTTTCATAAGGTTACGGGGATAAAAAGGACGGATTAGATCCATCAACAAGTAGAGTTCATATAAAGTCTACTTTTATTTCTTTTATATCACAACTGGAATGCCACATTCAATAAAAGAAAACAGGCAGGAGTATTACAGAAGATCAGGGCATACTTTAAATAATCCTGGGCTGTGGGTACAGTTTTCCTTGTGTTGGGGCACAAGGGTAAGTGAAAGTCTTCAGATACTAAGACTAGAGATGCTAGAGAATATTTGTAATGTTCACATTTATGGTCAAACTGTTCAAAATGCACTAAAAAAGAAAGCAATTGCTCATTTCTCCAATTTTTGCAATGCAGTTACTGATTCAAAAAAAATCCATACTCATGCACAAATTCTTATTTTAGACAAAATGTGCACAAAACTGTTTCCTGGAAGTAATGAATACTAGATAAATGTGAACATCCTTATTTTTTAGAAAAACAGAAAATGGGACAAAGTGAACAATATATAGTATATGGAACACATGCACTTTAAAGGGACAAATTTACTATCCTTAAATATAAACTATAGGTCAGTCTCTTTAAAGTCAAAAGAAATACTGGAGACAATGAAGGTTAGGTGTACAAATGGGACTGAGGCATCAATCTTAATACGATTAACAAGAGAGCTGCTTAACCAAAGAATTCAGCATGGAAGTCTTCATAGATTAAAGAAACCATGCTGCTTTGTTTCCAAACATTCACATTGTAAAGTTTTTGGACCTTCTGACCATGGTTTATTTAAAACCCAACAGCATCTATGTCAGGACTGAAGCTACAGAGAGCTTTCAGTTTGTTTAATCCAGACATGTCAAACTCGGCAATGGGATGGGCACGGTTTCTTCGTGACGCTCTGTCCCGTGGGCCGGCAGTTTGACACCCCTGGTTTAATCCTACTACTGTTATTAGCACAGAGGTCCCCAACCTTTTGGGCACCAGGGACCAGTTACCTGGAGAGACGTTTTTCTGTGGACCAGAGTGGGAGTGGTTTTGTGTGCTGCCTGCATCCCACAGATGGGGCTTTGCTTGTTTGTACTGCCTGGTTGCTGGCATGCCACAGCCCAGTACCGGTCCACAGACCGGAGGTTGGGGACCCCGGTATTAGCAGATTGTTAAATTTATATAAATTTTATCGAGCTCCATTCATAATTGTCCATGTTTCCATTTCCTTGCCTAAACCTTTTGCCAGCACTCACTGACTCACTGAGGAATTGGAAAGCAGGTTCACAATTTTTTAAGGAAAAAATATGCCTGCACTATTTTTACAAATTAATCAGTTGGTCTAAGTGAAGTTGCAGGTATATGATCTTGGCTTATAAAGATCAACTTCTAGGAGGCTGGCTGGCTATTGTTTTTGCCGCAGATATTTGAAAACCAACTATTTCATATCATTAGGTCTGTAAAATAAGTGGCTTTCTCCCCAAAGGAAATCACATGTTTTATTAAATGGATGAGAACAGAATTCGTGGACCATCCATGCCAATGTTGTTGTTTATTTACTAGTCAAACTAAATAGTGGACGTTTAGATTACTGCAATGTACTGTGCATGGGATTGTCTTTGAAGACCACCCAGAAGTTAGATCTAGTCCAGAATACAGCATTGCATGCAATTCTGATTGTTCTATTTTTGCCCAAGTCATACCACTGCTTTATGAGTTGCACTGCCTTCCAGTTTCTTTCTGGGTGCAATTCAAGATGCTGGTTATTACCTTTAAAGCATGAATGGCATGGGGTCAGGGTATTAGAGAGATCACCTCTTCTTGGGAGCATTTACTCATTCCACCAGATAAGATAGGTAGGTGCATTCCAGGTCCCTTCACTTAAATACTGTCATCTGGTGCTGCCCAAGAAGTATGCCTTCTCTATATTGACCCATGCCTCGGGGAACTCTTTCCCTTGCAATTCCACAGGCTCCTACCACCCTAGCCTTCCAGAATGCCTTGAAGAGCTGGCAGTGAATTTTTTTGTGGCAGTTTTGTGATTTTGAGGGTTTTTTAAATTATTGTTTGTGAGTCACTCAGGCTCATGACATATAAGATGGATGCCCATAGCTGTGTATGGAAAAAAATTCATTTGGGAAATTTGTATAACTATTTGAGAAAGTTGTATGGATGAAAAACATGCAGGGGAAGACTGGTGAAAAAATAATTGTACTTAATTTTTCAGATTTTTTAAAATCAGTTCTAGAAAGTACAATGGAATATTGAAATGAAACAATTTTGTTTATTTAAATATGTATCATTTATTTTATAATACTTGTATTATTCTGCCTACTTCATTCAGGCATTTTTCTATTTTATGATATTTCTATCCCACCTGCTGGTTGTATTACATTAAATAAAATCTAAAGCCATGAAATGAGAATCAAACAAGTTAATGAGTAATCCCACATTCAGCTAGTCAGGCTCCAAAAGCTTTTTGGACAAGACTGGGCTTAACAGTTCTGCTAAACAGTAATGAGTTAGGATACATCCAGATTGCTAGATTATTCCAGAGACACTATCTGGGATCTCTATCTAATTCTGCACTGAAATTTACAGTGGCTGTATGATAAGCAATGGTGACTCCTTAGCATTTGTGAAAATGAGTTGAATGTTTATTTCTAAATTTAGGGCATTCCTAATAGCAGCCTCCTAGGAATATCAGTCACATAAGGAAAACAAAAATGAGTTAGATCATCCATTTATTAGGGCAGAAGTAAACAACAAAAGTGTTTCTCTGAACATTGAACAAAATGTGGATTATAAATATGTAATATTGGCCATATTAAATTATTTTTTTACATTATTTCTTAAACAGTAAGTGTCAAACATCCGTAATGTGTACCATGGCTCTTTGAATTTGTGGTCTAGGTCATCCATATGAAAAACATACAGGTAGTCCTTGACTTGCAATAATTCATTTAGCAACCATGCAAAGGTATGATGGTGCCGAAGAAAGTGACTTATGACCAGTCTTCACATTTATAAAGTCAATGGGTGAAGCTTGGTTCACTTAAAGAGAGCATGTTTCCCTTAACGACCATGGTGATTTGCTTAATGGCCATGGTGAAAAAGGTTGTATAATCAGGTGTGATTCACTTAACAATCATCTTGCTTAGCAATGAAAGTTTCAGTTCCAACTGTGGTTTAAGTCAAGGATTATTTATATACATTTAAGTGAAGGATTATTTATATACATTTATATACATTTTATGAATTAGTGAAGATACCTTCCACCTTCTGGGTGGACTTACAGCATTTCAGAACCCATTTTTCTCTGAATTGCTTCTGTTTAGTCCAAAAATTGCCCACTTCTCAACATGCATAAGACTCTCACCAGTAAACATTTACTAGTAGAACATGTGTGCAACTAGTGTGCTATGAAGCTTTCAGAAACAACAGGTACAACCTGGCAAGCTACCTTTTGCTGTCTCTTTTTCCATTTGTTAAAAAGGAATACAAACCCTAAATGCTTTTAAAATGGCCTCCAAACTACACTTAAGATACTGTATATTTTTTGATCAATTACAGCAGACATGTCAAACTCGCGACGTCATGTGATGTCGTGCAACGTATCAGGACTGTTTTGCCATTGCCAGCAATGGGGTGGGCACAGCTTCCACATGATGTGTCCAGACTGCGGGCCGGCAGTTTGACACCCCTGAATTAGAGGAAGGAGCAAGACAGAGCTTTCTCATCTGAGCCAAATTACAGTAAGGATCTCAACATCTCCCTACCTAGAGAAGCAGCTGCATCCAAGACTTGTGCTTGTAATAACCATGAGACATGAGAATAACATTCTTCTGCATCAGTTTTTTTCCCATATCAGATATTTGGATGCCAAACCTTCCTCCTGTACTATTGGTGGATAAATCCAAATGGTTCAGAATATGGTCTTCTTTATGAAGGAAAAATGGCTGTGATCAGACTCTTGGGTGAGAACAAAACAGGTAAATTGATAGGCTGTTCATTATTTTCATAAGCTGTATTTATTTATTTATTTATTTATTCATTTTTTTGTTTATAAAATGTACAATGTTACCTCAAAGTAACTCTGGGTGGCTTACAATCATTTAAGGTGTAATTTTTTTTGGGGGGGGCTACAAAACTGGATCAAGTTTTCCAGCAGTGTGCAAGAAAGAAGCATCTTTCTGTAGTGTCCCCATTTCCCCATATTATAATTTCCCACCCACATTCAACAAATTCAAAAACCTCAAACCTCTTACATGAGCAACTGGGTAAGAATCTTCTCTTACTATGCAGTACTGTAGCCTTAGAGCACAAGAACAATCATGACTATCTCAGACCATGATCTCTGTGAACTTTACAACAGCATAACATCCTGGGAAACTGAGCACCATAAGCTGAATATCTAATATGTTAAAATTAATAGAAATTAAGCTTAACACCGCAAACAAAGCAAAATTAACATATACCAAATCTAATGTAGAAAAATGGCAGAGTGACAAAAGTAAATTTGCTACTGCGTTTAATAGTTCCAGAACAATTGCAGAGACGGCCCGGTGGACAGAATTTTGACAGCTAGAAATATTTCAGATCCATTGCTACTTGAATATAGTATTGGGTTATAGGATATTGTGAATTTCCATATTTAATTCCAAAAGATAAAGCTTCCATTTACAAGTTCTCCCTGTGGCCTTAGAATAGTTAGCAAAACAAAAGCAGAAAATAGGAAAAAGGGAGTCTTTGACCAGTGATGTCATTTATTTTCTTCAAAAAGAGAAAAAAAAGGGGGGGAACTCCTCCCTCATCATGGTTTTATTCCTCCTTCTTCTTTATTTTGTTTTTTCTACAACTTCACATTTTGTATGGGGAGAGGGGATGCTTATTATTTAACCATTTATTCTTTATTCTCACATCTTTTTCAGGTCTAGTGGGAATCGGTGGATACTTTGGGATTATTAGAGTCCAATCTTTTCCTTCCCTCAGTTTCTCTTTGAGACAGAGGAGGAAAGGATGCCAGACTTGAAACTGGCATACCATTTTCTTCACACTGTCCCAATGTGAGCCCAACATGACTTTAACTGCCAGCTTTCCTGCTTCTCCTCTTTCTTCTTGTAGTTTCTTGTACCTCTTTTGCTTGGGGTTAATTGCAAGCTTTTGCTTGGGGTTAATTGCAAGCTTCACTATTCTAGTTGTCTCTCCTGGGCAAATGTGAATGTAAAAAAAATGAATACACATGCACATACATATCTCTGTCATTTCTGAGAGCAGAAAAAAAATCAAACTGTGTGGAACAGCTCTTGGGAAGGGGGAATTGTTGGTGCTCCACAGGCACAGTTATTCCTTCCCCCCTCCCACTGTGTGACTGCTCTTAGGGCTGGATGTTCACTGCTGCTATCTATAAGATGTGTCACTCAGCCCAGCAGGATCTGTCACTCTCTCAGAGAAAGGCATCTGTGCTGGAGACTCTTTCTACCCTTTTCAAAACCATGTAGAAATTTTTGAGGGGAAAACTGTGGAAGAGGAAGAGGAGGAGAAAGGTGGCCAAGGATGAGGCAACCTGTTTGTTTACAATGATAGAACTAATTAGATGGGGTGGAGGAAAACATCTTTTAACAGGATAAGCTTCCCTTCCCCATTTCCTCCTCCCCCTCCCCAGAGCAGATGAAAATAAAAAGAAAGAAAGAAAGCAAAAGAGCTTCTAAGGAAAGTAATAAGAGCCATGGTGGCACAGTAGTCAACCAAAAATGTTCATTGTTAAATTGCATTCAGACTGTTTGTATATGTTTTGTATATGCCTGCACATTCCTTAGATCTCCTTCCCCAAGTTCTCATTTTACTAACTCACATGGAATACTCATGTTTGCCATGTTTGAAAACTATCTGAAGAGTAGCTGGTTTAAGAAAGCAGATATACTGTCTCTAAAAATTGACACTTTTTTAGCCAAATAACTACAGTTGATTATGTGCCACCAACTCTAGCAAACCCATAGATTTTCTTCATGAGGATCTGTCCCAATATGTTTTTTTAAGTCTCCAAATGACACACTCATTGCCATTGCAATATTGTCTTGCTGCTGATCATCCTTCTCTTTCCTTCTACCTTTCCCAGCGTTAGATCCTTTTCCAGAGAGTTAGGTCTTTGTGTAATGTGGTCAAAATAGAATAATTTGAGCTTGATCACTTGTGCCACAAGTAAAAACTCTAGTTTGATTTGTTCAGTGATCCATCAGATTGTTTTCTTGAATATCCACAGTAGTCTCAAGAGTCTTCTTCAACGCCACAGTTAAAAAAATATCAATACTCTTCCTGTCCTGCTTCTTCAAATACAATTTTCACTCCCATAGTGTCATCCCTTTTTTCTGAATATGTCTCATCTCCTGTTAAAATAATTTAAGTTAGGGAAAAGACCTCCACATTTTGCAACAAAGTATTTCATAAGTAAATTAGATAATTTGTGAAAATTTCTTTTACATTCAAATCTGTTCCTATTGTGCTAGTCCAGCTTTCCAGCAAACATGTTAGGATTACAAATGTCAGAGTTCAGAGACCTAAAATTCCAGTATTTATTAAAGGCTCACATTGGAAAAGGATGATCTACTCTCTGAATTAATATGAAAGAGTAACACCTGTAAACAGAATAAATGGCAAGAATTGCTTGGTCTGATATATAGAAGTAGTACATCAAGTATTTACATTATGAACAATTCAGAGTTTTTATTGAGTTGTGTAAGCTGGATGGTGGGGAAGAAGCACCTTTCCTTTCTGTCCAAACATAAAAAGGGCATGTTTTTTTTAGGAGAAGGGGTTAACTCACTTTCAGGGGAAAAATGGAATTAAAGCCTTACTCTCACTTATAAGCCATCTCTCTGATGTTTTTGGTCAACAGCTTTCAATGAGAGAAAAAGAGCACCCCCCTACTTTTTCCTTCCTTTGAAGAGAAATGGTTACAAAAAGAAAGACAGAGAAGAGAAGAGGAGAGACTAGCCAGAAAGGCTTAGAATGCTCTATGTTCAAGTTAAAAAGTAAAGGTAAAGGTTCCCCCACACATGCATGCTAGTCGTTTCCAACTCTAGAGGCTGGTGCTCATCTCCATTTCAAAGCCGAAGAGCCAGCGTTTGTCCAAGGACATCTCCATGGTCATGTGGCCGGCATGACTAGACGCCAAAGGCGCACGGAATGCTGTTACCTTCCCACCGTAGTGGTCCCTATTTTTCTACTTGCATTTTACATGCTTTCGAACTGCTAGGTTGGCAGAAGCTGGGATGAGTAACAGGCACTCACTCTGTTACGCGGCACTCGGGATTCAACCCACCAAACTGCCGACCATCTGATCGACAAGCTCAGCGTCCTAACCCACTGAGCCACCGCGTCAAGTTATTTTTGTAAAAAACCAGGTAGCTCATCAAAAGCTCTGGTAGCTTATTATCAATAGCACTTAGATTTATATATCACTTCATAGTGCTTTACAGCCCTCTCTAAGCAGTTTACAGAGTTAACATATTGCCACCAACAAGCTGGATCCTCATTTGACTGACCTCAGAAGGATGGAAGGCTGAGTCAACTTTGAGCCATTCAGAATCAAATTCCTGGAGTGAGTAGTGACTTAGAAATGAGTATTCATTTCTCCTAAATTGTACATATTTTGAGAAACTTTGATCATTTCTATATTTTATATTTAAAAAGTATGCAGTAATGCTGAACCAAAGATAAAATAAAAGAAATGGTTTGAACCACAGATGTATTTTCATGGAATTATTGCTTTCTTCTGTTCTCTAAAGAACATCTCTTCTCTAGACTTGTTCAGTGTGGAAAGCTATTTTTATTCCATTAGTCTATTTATGGATTCAATCTTGTTATTAATCCAGGAATGGAAAATCTTTCTGGTGAAGGCTGTATTGCGTTGGGATCATTTAACAGGAAATACATTTCATTGGAAGCCCAAAGTCAGAAGGTACAATGGGCAGTGCAATCTTGATGTGTGCACTCTTTCTCCCTTCTCCCTTCCTGACTCTTTTCTTCCTGTTCTCTCTTTTTGTTTCCATTTTCCCTCTGTATTTTTCTGTCTCACAAGGTCAGCCTTGTGGTCTGAATAGACAGATTCTTCTAGCAGGAATCTGAAATAACTTTCAGATTAAAAAAAGGATGCAGTGCTCTAAGGGAATATGTTAGGGAATATTTTAGTAATAAGAGTTGTTCAGCAATGGTATGGACTTCCTCAGAGGTGGCAGATACTTCCTCATTGACAATGTTTACAAAAAGGCTGAAGATTCTTGTTCTGGGTAGAGTATTAGATATGTTCTCAAGGGCACCCTCTTCCATTCTAATAGCCACCACTAAATCATTTTTCATGGGACCTGACATGAACTGAGCCCACATCAGTGTAATCTGAAGAGTTTCATCATACAAAGCATGAGGTCTTCCTCTGAACTGCAGTCCCTTCTCTCTTCACCAGTTAACATGCAGAAAAAGATTGTGCTAGCAGTATTTAAATATTAAGGTATTGTTAATATCACTTATGAAAAAATCCTAATGTCAGCAGTTGATGTGTTACAAATCATCTTGCCAATTTCATTTCTGATATAATCTCATTATCACCCTCCCTCTTTCTATTTTCTTTTAGAACAAATGAGCTGTCTTTCCTTTCTCCTCCCCTCCTTTTTTAAATCAGGAAAAGTAAAGGTGTTCTGATCTGTGTAGTGGGATTTGTTTAGCTTTTTTGCATTTTTTTTAAGTGAACAAAAATAAAGGGAAAGAAAGGGGCAACAATGACATGGGGGGAAAAAGAAAAAGCAATTGCAGTATTTCAAAGCCTACTGAAAATTAGACTAAATGTCTGCAGAAGCCAAATGGAAATCATAATTCTCCCATTTCCCTGGCTGTTTTGACACATTTAATAGGCTTGGCAGAGATTCAAGGAAAACGGACCAAGCTGGGGTGGGTGGAAAGAAACTGAAAGGCTGGTCAATTACCAAGCAGCCAGGTTTTACTATAGCTTAAATTTAGGAATGTCTAAAGCCCCTTGTATTACTTCCCCAATTGAGAAGGAATGGAAAAGAGATGGAGAGCACAGGGCATTTTGCAAAGAAATGTAGCATGGCCCTGTGAAATGCATTTTATTTGATTAGTTTTTACAGAGTCCCTGCAGAGCCTGGGACCCATGCAAAATTACAAATGCAAGATAAATAACCTTGAGACACTTAAAATGCAGGGACTCTCTTAGCCAAGCTATAATACAACTTAGCCTCTGTATGCTAGCTGAGGAAAGCAGAACACAGTTATTGGTTTCTAGCATCATAAAAAAGAAGAGCTAATCTTAGCTCTGCTTAAGACCATCATTTCTGTCCATTATGGAAGCCAAAGTTTCTCACTGTTATTTGCAGCTGGTGATTCTCCAAAAAGAAAGTCACAGTCTACAATTAAACACATATGAACACATCACCTGGCTAACTCCCTCTACTTCCATATTCAATGGCTTCATGTTGTTGCATTATAATAAACATGGCATAAATGAAAAGAACCTGTCAGAGACAACATAGGTGATGAGTTGTACCCTCATTAGTCATGAGCATGAAAATACGTAATATGGAAAATACATTTAGTTAGCATGCATGCACTAGAACAGGGGTGACAAACTCGCAACGTCATGTGATGTGTCATGATGTATCATGACTTTTTCCCATTGCTGGCAATGGGGGTGGGCGTGGTTTCGGCATGATACATCCAGCCCATGGGCCAGCAGTTTGACACCCCTGCACTAGAATGTGCAATTTTTACTACGTAAATTTCACATTGCTGTCCTTGAACTTGTTAACAGAATTTTCTAGGGCCCATTTTATTTTTGTACAGTTCTTCCATATATTTGTACAATGTCTGCTTTTTATCTCAGTCTCCAATAGAGCTTTGCCTTCTTAGTCTTTTATTGTGCTCATTTTCACATAAAATATTCCCTACATATTTGTACTTTGTAAAAACTAAGGTTCTTCTAGTTCAATCTTTTACTCAATTTGTTTGCACTGATTATTTATAAAAAGCCTCCCTTTGCTCTTCTCTGGGATTCAACATTTAGTATGCCAAATTTTCCTCTCTACTTGTTCTTTTTCTTTCTACTTTTTTCAATTATGTGTCAGCAGATATCCATTTCACCTCCTTTTACTAACTGCATTTTGGATTGTCTCTGTTTGCTTCATCTTTCAAATAGGACACAAATTTCAATTTCATCAGGAGCACAATATATCAATTCCAATCCATTAAATTTTACTTGCTATCTTTACCACATAGTCATGTAGAGTATTGCTAAGACTGTATCATGTTGGTCTATTTTTTTTTCTTTTTAGTTTAAAGTGTAATTATGCAGAAAGGAATTTGCAACCTGAGCTAAAGGAAGCAGCACTATGTTATAGTTTGACTAAATCCAACTCTTTATTTGCAGAGTTTATAGTCAATTGAATTTCAGTGCTGTCCATCTGGTGATATTCATGTGTAGAGTCATTCTTTCATTTTTTGGAAGACAGTATCTTTTATGGACATTTAATTTTATTGCAAGTCCTCTTAGAGACTTAGACTGTCTTGTTTCATTTCTTATGCCAAAGCCAAATTTACCCAATATTCCAGATACTATTTTACTTATACAGTCTTATATAACTACTAGTATACCATCTTTTTTAATATTGTACCGTCAAAGCAGAGGGAGGCCGGTGTGTTGGTTCACATGGTGTAGTTGGAAGGAGGGTTTGTTGTCACTGTGTTTTGGGGGGAGAGAGCACGGGGGGGAGGCTCAACTAATCTCAATGTACACATGTTGTACTTTGACAATAAAGGTTTATTATTATTTTTAAAAAGCATTGCAAGTTATTATAGCTATACTATTCAATATCCACTTCCTTTGTATGTATGGTAGGAACCTAGACTTGAATCACGGAACTATCAATTGACTTGCCTTGAATTTGAATTGAGATAATTCTATTCTTCTTTGCAGTTCCATCAGAGTGTTGATGTAGATTAACTTTATTTAATTCTATTTTAAAGTGTACTTATTTGTATTGTTTTAACTTGCCCTGTAAACCACCCTGAGTCCTTCGGGAATAGGGCAGTATATAAAATCAATCAAATAAATAAATAAATAAATAAATAAATAAATAAATAAACAAACAAACAAACAAACAAACAAACAAACTAACTAACTAACTAACTAACTAACTTTCAGTTAATATGATGATTAATTTATTTCCTCTATGCTTTTCTGGTGCACAACATAAATGCTGATACCCTTCTAATGCAAAAAAATCATTCCATTTTTTTCTATGTTGAATCCAAGAATATTAATGTTCAGTTCTGAATTTTTTTTCTCTGCCAATGTCAAGTTTCCTTGGTCAATGGTTCTGATATTCCATATAAGCACATTAATGCAGTATCAAATGTTCCTTTCACCTCTGACTATATCAGCAACTGGAAATCTTTCAATATTAATCTAGTCAGTTCATAAATATCAGGGTTACCTGATTTGCCTTCTGCTGTTCTTTGGTAGTATATGGTAGTGATCTCCAACCTTTTTGACTTTGCAAACCAGTGGGGGAGAGGGGGAGAGAGGACGGTTCCATGTGAGCGGTGGGCAAACAACTCCATTTGTGCAAGAGGTGGGCACATGCGCCCGCCACTCACACAAATGGAGCTGCATGCACATGTTATGAACAGGTTGTCATATATTTCTTCTTGTGAAATATTCATGGCTTCCGGTTTGTTAGACTCACTTTATTTACCAAGCTGCACTTATTAAGAACTTTGAAGGTCAGAGACAAAAATCCTCACCCACCAGTAGGTGTCAGCATTTGCTCATTTTTCAGATCTTTCTAGTCTTTTTTTTTCTCTCTAAAGGGTAAGTTTCGCTGCTTCCAATAGTCAAAAGGAGGGAGTAGAAACCCCCTCCTCTCTTTTTTTCCGGAGATCTCTTATTTTGGGGATTTTCTTCTTCAGGAAAAATGGTAGGATAGAGAAAATCAATATTCTTACCCAGCTTCAAACATACTGTTTAAAATCAGCTTAATATAGAGCTTGTGACTTCCGTTGTTTTCAGCTATGGCTAGACAATGGAATTAGCTAGCCTTTTCTTCTGTTGGTTTCTGGAAGGCTTCTCCTGGACCGTTCGGGGAGACTGCCATCTCTTCTAAGTCTCTGGGATTTTCTTCCTTCATTCCACCTCTTCAGGGTGGGTTCTGGCCCCTTTAGGGTCCCCAACAGAAAGAAATTTCAGCCGAAGGGTTCAGCTTTCCTAATCTTCTGACTGCTTCACTGTAAACAGGAACAGGAAGTCCTCTCTCTACAGTTTTTTTTATCTTGTACAGCTTCTTTCAATTGTGCTCTGGCTGATTTTGGTTTTGATGGTGTCTAGTCACCATGGTTTTTGGTGGCATCATTTCCTTTTACTGCTAACTATTCTGAGCTTAACTGCCTTTTTACAGTGAGCTTGATCCCATGATGTGGTTGAAATAAGTAAGGCTTAATTTTGTGATTTTGCCTTCTTGCTATATGTCTGATATTATAAGCTCTGGTATTTGCTTATTTGTCAACTTTGCTGCCCAAGGAATGTGCAGGGACTTCCTCCAACACCACAGCTCAAACAAGTCAATTTTCCTCCTGTCTAGTTTTTTTCCTGGTTCTACTTTTGCAACCATAGGTAACAATGGGAAACATGATTCTGCAGATTAATCTGTATTTAGTTGCCAGGCTGATGTCTTTCCTTTTCCATACTCAAAGCATGGCCATCATTCTATGCAACCCAGTGTGATTTGACACTTTATTTATGGGCTACATTCACTGCTTTGATCCATCTGTGATCCTAGGAAAGTGAACTCTTGCACACTTTCAATCTCTTCACTGTCAATTATTATTCTGACATTCCCACTCCTTGAAGTGATCATGAGCTTGGTCTAGGGCACAGGTCTGCAACCCATGGCTCCGGAGCCACATGCGGCTCTTTCAGCCATCCCCTGTGGCTCCCAGTCCTCTGCCATGGCTCCACTCTAAAGTCAAACCCTGTTCTGCACATGCGTGCATGTACGCGCATGTGCACACATTTTTGTGGTTCCCAGTTTTTCCTTTTGTGAGGGAACAGGTTCCAAGTGGCTCTTTCACTGTTTCAGGTTGCTGACCCCTGGTCTAGGGAATATTATTCATATGCTGATGAGGCTTGATCATACCTGATCAAGGTCGTCCTTAACTTATGGTGACAATTGAGTCTGAAATTTTGGTTCTGTGTTGAGCACATGACCTGCACTCAATTTTGCAGATTGATGGCCATTGTTTATGATATCCTGAGACAATTGAGGCATATAATATGAGTATATACATTATTTTCATTTTTATATTACAATGGAAATGTTTTATTACTGCCTTCTTCCTAAGGCTGATCCAAAGTCACCCAGTTAGCTTTGTGCCTAAGGCAGGACAAGAACTGACAGTATTCTAGTTTCTATCTTGGGACTTAACCACTACACCAATCAGGTTCTTTTCTGACTCTTACAAGACCTTCCTATGGGTTCTTGGGATCTGATGGACAATTCAGTGAAAAATGAATTTTGTTCCTTTTTATTGAAACAACCAAATGTAAAGTAAATAAGCATATTTCTTACGTAGAACAGCAATGTTATTTACTGCTATTTTGTGCTTTCTAGCCTTCTTCTTCCCATTTCAAAATAAGGTACCTGAGATTCTAACCTGCAGAGTAATTGAAGTTATTTTTCACTACTTAACATTTCATAGCATAACTATTCCCCCCCCCGAGTATAAATGCACTCAACAAAGTGCCTTAATATATGCATTATTCTACTTCTATATCCTGCCTGCTTCTGAATTTAGAGCTGTTTATAGTAGTTTTCCTTCTGTGAGTAAGGCTGGCAGCTAGTTTTTATCTGAATAATAAAATCTTTTCATTTCTATGGTCATCTGTGCAAAATAGACTACATCTCATGATGCATCCTCTTTTTTTAGGTCTTCCACAAATTGTCCTCAACAACTCTCTTCTACAGTCCTGTAGATTTACATTCAGACTAAGAGACTTCTATTCAAACCTCTGACTTCTATTTGGGGTGAGATGTCTTATCATGCACATACAGATAAAAAGAATTTATTATTTCTATACATAATTCTCTTATGGACAGGTGGAAAACTTAACAGAAATCACAACTATGTGTTATAGTTGCAGCTTTTAGTGTAGACTTTATAAGATGGCTTTGTTCAATGGTTTAGGAAAGGTAGGTTAGATAGCTTACACCAACAACAGAAAATATCTCTCAAGTTATAAAATTAGCTGGAGGATCCTGCTTTAGAGAGATTACTTGTGATTTGGGAAGCTTGGTTAGACAATCTCATGCAAGCTACATAACACAGAAAAGCTACCTTATCTTTTCTGCAAAATAAAGATGTCATAAAATTAGGAAAGCAATAAGATTGGAAATCACTTGAAACAACAGTAAGAGATAAGAAAAACTGTGCCAGATGTAGATGTAACTGTTTCTCTACAGATATTTGCTCCCATTTGTTTTATATTCCCCCCGTAGATTTTTTTTACAAAAATATTGATAGGAATTGGCATGTTCTGCTTCTGTATCTAAAATTATTAGACTGTTTTCCTTCTTTGTTCCCATTTGAAAAAAAATCTGTGTCTTCAATTTAAGGCCATTCTTAAAATCTGTACACTCAAACAAGAACTGGCACAATTTAATTAAAAGAGACACAACGAAAGAAAGAAACGTACACTAGAGGAAGACTGTAATGAGAAAATAGGAAGAGAAGGTTGTGTCTTTGCTTTTAATTTGATGCATGTTTGAGTAAGCCCTTAGCAAACTAATTATCATTACTAGATTGCTAAGCATCACCATGTGCCACTATTGTCATGCAACCTTGGAAGTATGTTTATTGGATAGGAAGAGAAAATCAAATAAAATCTCAGCTCCCTTTGCGTACTAAAATTTGAGATTCCTTTGTAGGCTTAATGAAAACATGGAACAACCATTTAAAAGGATTCTTGAACAAGTCATGGAAGAATTTGTAGCTGGGTAATTTAATGTTCTTCCCAAAGGATGCACCAGCACAAAGCAAAGCTCTTTGAAAATCTGATAGCTGCACTACGCCCTTAGAAGAAGTGATACTGAACTTGAATTCAAACTGTTACACAAATTTGGTATATTTTCCCACTAACACTTCTGTTTTTTTATGTTTGCTTTCAGTCAGGGCTTTTTTTCTCATAGAACGCTCAGAACGGAGTTCCGGCACCTTTTTTGGATGGAACCTTGTAGGATAGGCAAGGCGGGTTGTACGACATGTGTGAGTTCCGGCACCTTTTTCTTATACAAAAAAAGCACTGCTTTCAGTTAACCAAAGTTTGTAAGGATAACTTGCATGTTGAACCAAAGAGAGGATTACTTTAAAACTTAGACAAGAATGAAGACAGAAAAAAATGCAGACAGACTTAATATCATCACTTAGAGACACATAAGACAGCCAGTTTTGTGTAGCCAGTAAGGCATAGGGTTAGAAACCAGGAGACTGAGAGTTCCAGTCTCATCTTAGACACAAGCCAACTGGATGAGCTTCGGTTGGTCATTCTGTCTTAGCAGGTAATGGTCAACCACTTCTGAAAAACCTTGCCAAGAAAACTGCAGGGCCTAGTCTGAGAAGTCACCAGAGTCAAAAATGGAAGGAAGGAAGGAAGGAAGGAAGGAAGGAAGGAAGGAAGGAAGGAAGGAAGGAAGGAAGGAAGGAAGGAAGGAAGGAAGGAATAGGTGTATCATACAAGCATGTGCAATCTCTCTATATATACAAACATGAGGTATAAGAGGTACAGGAGGCAGCTGGTTGAGCATGTACATAGTTATAGTTGGCTTTTAAGAGAAGAATAGTGTGTATATTCCCTCATTATAACTCAGTACAGTTTATTATCAAATAAATGTGTTTAGCATTAGGGCAGCAAGAGTGAACTTCACTGTATTCCTTTCATAATGAAGGGAGTTTAGAATACAAAACTGCTTTTGTTTTTACTAGTTTACTGGTTTTTGCTCTAACATACTAAGAATGTTGAAGCAATTATATTGCCAAGAAAAAGCGTAAGGAAATGTTATTTGTTATTTGTGTGCTTTGCATCTAAAATAATTTGTTTCAGCTTTAAAATTATCCAGCTGTAACACAGGGAGGAAAGGCAGGTGGAGAGAGAGAAAGAGAGAGAGAGAGAGAGAGAGAGAGAGAGAGAGAAACGCTTTCCTTGCTCTTACTAACTCACCTCCTTTCCCCCCATAATGGGAGAGGTAAAAGGATACAGCAGGAATCCTGTATCTTCCCATTTGAAAGGCTTTTTTTAGAAAAGGGGAGAAAAAAGCCTGTGGAGGTTGGTTTTAACCCAGTATTACCATGCATTCTCATCTCTACATATATTATTATACAACCATATTCCCTGGGATCTACCCTTATTCAAAATCAAAGCTACAATTTTGAGTAAAGGTGTCCTTTGACCTGGGATGAAGCCTGAAGTCCAAATCAGATAATTCAATGAAGCTTTTAACAAATTTATGATAAGAGTAGATTAGACACCTCCCACAAGACAGGGATGGAGGTATCGAATCTACTCCATCACCAGTTTGGGAGTTGAATCTCCCATTTGCTCAGGGTGCTGGAAAAGAGAGTACACCCTCTCTCTGTGGCCCCCCAAAGGGGTTTAAAGTTGAAATAGTGCCCTTTGGTATTTGTTTACATGGAATTCCTGTAACACTTTGATTGATAGGAAGAGAGCAATTGAATTAAGGGATCAATATACATTAACTTAGATCTGAATGACCCTTGGGATCTATTACCCAACTGTAAATGGATGGATGATTGATATATGGTTCAAGGGGATGAGTGGTAATGGAAAAGAGACTTGTTCTCTTTATGATTCTGTGAGTGATAGTACCCTTTGTTGCAAACAATAAACGGATTTATTTTTGATCCTCTATTATTTTTTATGGAACTGTCTATTCCACTTCATTTCCTTCCTCCTTGTTTTCATATAGCATTGTATTTCAGCCTTTCACTGGTTTAAATAAAATGGTTTTTTCCCCTCAATTTTTTCTAAATTAGCAAAGACATTGTTGATTTTGATTAAAACATTATTTTATCTTCCTGCTGATAATATGAAAGGCAGGAAATAAAAGATCTTCCACCAAGACCATGAACCTAATAGCGAGGGGTAGCTTTCTGTCACTGAGATCAATATCAAACAAGCAGCATTTTCCAAGCCAACTCCCTTGGGGCCTAACAGAATCAGTTACTAAAATGAAAGACCATGTATTCTAAGGTGAATTTATTTATTATTTTTTGGAAAGGTCAATAAATGCACTCTGAATGTTTACAGCAGCCATATAACCCTCCCTAATAATCTGTATGGGCCCTCCAAAAAACTTAAGATTGCAAAGCCACATATAAACTCCTTCAGAAGGAAGACCAGATTAGCAAACTGTGGCAGAATGAGTATATCATGGTGCCATCCCTGGACTCAGATTCCAAAGAAGCTGTCAGAGCTGAGTCCATGGAATATCAGCCTCAGGAAGGACAAAGCCAGGCATCACCTGACAAGCTGAACCTGCCAGGGGAGAATGAGGTAAAGCCTCCTAGTTCCTTCATCAGATAAGTATTTGTTTGTTTATACAATAAGCTTCCTTTGATTTTTATTTGATTATCTTTGAACAATGGACTCTGAAGTCAATTTTAAGTGTCCACCTCTACAGATAAACTGTGTTTAAAGATGTCGTGGAAGAGGGACAAGTTTTACTGGACATGACTGAGACTGATTAGAAGTGGATTTAAAAATGACAGGTGACAAGAATGATATGCAAAAAGATTCTGCAATGGACATACAAAAGAAAGTGGCTAATATTTTAATTATTAAAAGGGATATACAAGTAACAAACCAAGAACAACTTGGATAATTATCTTATATTGGATTTACAAAGGAGGCTTGTAAAAGCTTTGAATAATTTTGTGAGAAGTGACTGAAAAAATGAAAAGAAATCAAGTTCTAAGACAATTTGAAGTGACTAAAACTCAAGATTGTTAGTAGTAAAAGTAAATAATGTAAAGTTGGCTTATTTGGTCACAGTTAAAATATATTGTTATCTCTGGTAACCCTTAATAGATTTTTTCTGATCAGAAATTAAATGATAACATTTCTAGATAAGAGATGTTAAATGAGAATAAGAGATCATTTGTTGTATTTTAAAAGGTGGTAAGTTACTAAAATTGTTAATACTTCTGAAGATGATGAGGAAAGTAATTTCTTTCTGTATTTCTTTTTTTCTTTACTATATACTTATTTTTAGTTTTACTATTTTTTCTGCACCTTTCTTTTTCTATTTTTAGTTTGTTTTAGTTTTTGATTATTATAAGTCTAATTTTTAATAAAATTAGTATTAAAAAAGAAGCAACTGTGCAGTCAAAACCCTGCTTCATTTTTATGTGTGTTGCTTAAGCAACATATGTATAAAAGGGGGTGGAGAATTGAGCAAATGCTTCTAGCTGCCAGCCCATCCATAGCAAATGCTTTTGAAGAATAAGGGAACACAATGCAGGTAGTCCTTGACTTGCAACAGTTCATTTAGTGACTATTCAAGGTTACAATGGCACTGAAAAAATGATTTATGACTGTTTTTCACAGTTATGGCCTTTGCAGCATCCCCATGATCATGTGATCAAAATTCAGATGCTTGGCGACTGGTTCATACTTAAGGCCATTGCAGGGTCCTGCAGTCATGTGATTACTGTTTGCAACCTTCTGACAAGCAAAGTCAATGAGGAAGCCAGATTCACTTATCACCCAACTGCAGTGATTCACTTAACAACTGTGGTCAAGAAATGTCATAAAATGGGGCAAAAATCACTTTAAAAATTCTCACTTAACCTAAATTTTGGGCTCAATTGTGACTGTATGCCAAGGACTATCTGTAACAATACTAAGTAAAGAAAGAAAAAAGATCAGAAAAGAAAGAAAAGTAAAGGGTCAGAAGAATGAAAGAAAGAGAAAGAAGTGAATAAAGGAGAAAGAACAAAGGAATAGCTATAAAAGAGAAAAGAAGAAAAGGTGCTTGAAACAGTATGTGACAGAAGTAGCAAAATAATGAATTTTTCCTACTTCCCACATTTTGCTCTTGTCCATCTGATCTCTGCTGATCACCTCTTACACCAAGACAAGTCTTGGCTCTCCTGTTTGCTGTTGGAGAATAAATCTGGGATTTCCACATGCAATCCAAAAATACAAGGCATGAAAGATCAAAAATAGAACTGACAAAACAAACCGGAGAAGAGTGATTCAAAGGGGGGGGGAAACATGCTTTCCCTGATTATACATCTATTTTTAAAAAAGACCAAAGAGGTAATTCATACAGATACACCAGAAATGGGGGGAAAACTCCATTATTTGCAGAGGTAATGCTGAAGATCAAGAAACTGTAATGGAGGAAATTACTGTAATTCATGGGCAAAGCCCCTTTTTCTCAGACTAGATTAGGCTAGCAGGTAGTGTGATATTCTCTGCTAAATGGGTGTCCATCAGGTAAACATCAGCGGGAATAAAAGCAGCGGTGACTTTCAGTATGATAGGTGCCCTTTAGCTGAGAAAGTCATCTAAGTTTTTGCACAGCACTTCCTAGGCAACAGTATCATCCATAAATTCAAGAGGATGATCATCTGCCTTTAGGTTGCAATGTAATAAACATGTATATCTGAATTCATCTCCCATAAAAAAGGTTATACAAAAATAAAGGTCAAAAATAGATTTTAAAAAGTTGCTGTTACTTATGAGTTATTTTAGCTCAGTTAAGTTGTTTCTTCTCTGGCTTCTCAATAATGAGACACCTGGGCAGTTAATGATCAGCTGCCTCCCTCTTCGGTTTACATCTGAACAAGTCTCTCTGGTAATTTATCACCTAAATCTCAATGATTTTGCTCCAAAAATATTAACAGCTTGTTATTAATATCAGAAATGTGCTATATGCACTAAAGGAATAAAATATGGTTGGTCTGTGCTGCAGTAATGAGGGCAATAGTATCACCTAAGAAAACTGGTTGCATCCAAGTAAATAGTCATAAAAGTCACAAGAATCTGTAAATTGGATGAAACTCATCAGTATGGACTACACATATGACTTGCTATATGAAGATCACCTTTCACCTACTCTGCTGAACCTTCTGTGCATTGTTTGTATTTATTGGGGAAAATAAATATTAGTCAACGTTAGCTGTTAGCTAAATGGGAATGGGAAAAATGGTTGGTATGAAACTAATTGAGCATTTCTGAACTCTTTACAAGCTGAGTGCTGTATGTAACACTTCTGTGAATTTTATAATGCATTTCTGAAAACTATGCAACTATGCATACAAAAACTTATTTGATTGTATATATATATATATATATATATATATATATATATATATATATATATATATATATATATATATATATATATATATATATATATAAAATTGACTACTGCCTGTCGATGGCCTTCGGTCAGGCTGAAACAGGAAATAAAGATTTGTCCCATGTTTGGGGCCTAGCAAGGTAATCTAAATAGTTAACAAGCATTTAACACATATCTCCCTTGCTTCTCAGCTAACAAAGTGAGATAGAGCTTGTGACCTTATGCTTGCTCATTTCTCAGTATTAGATGTTGATAGCATGTGTACCATATTTGAGAAATGAACTAACAAATTTTGGCAGAAGGCTTTAAAAAGGATTCATAGAATCAGAGAGTTGTCATTTGAGAAAGACAACAAGGATTATCTGGTCCAGAGAATACGATGGTCATAGCAAACACTCTTTTCAAACAACCCAAGAGACGGCTCTACACATGGACATCACCAGACGGTCAACCCAGAAATCAGATTGACTATATGCTCTGCAGCCAAAGATGGAGAAGCTCTATACAGTCAGTAAAAACAAGACCATGAGCTGACTGTGGCTCAGACCATGAGCTTCTCATTACAAAGTTTAGGCTTAAACTGAAGAAAGTAGGAAAAAGCACTAAGCCACTCAGGTATGAGTTAAATCATATCCCTGTTGAATATACAGTAGAGGTGACAAATAGATTTAAGGAATTAGATCTGATAGACAGAGTGCCTGAAGAACTATGGACAGAGGTTCACAACATTGTACAACAGGTAGCAACCAAAACCATCCCAAAGAAAAAAAAATGCAAGAAAGCAAAATGGCTGTCTGAGGAAGCTTTGCAAATAGATGAGGAAAGGAGGGAAACGAAAGGCAAGGGAGAAAAAGAAAGATACGCCCAATTGAATACAGAATTCCAGAGAATAGCTAGAAGAGATAAGAATGCCTTCTTAAATGAACAGTGCAAAGAAATAGAAGAAAACAATAGAATAGGGAGGACCAGAGATCTTTTCAAGAAAATTGGAGAGATGAAAGGAACATTTAATGCAAAAATGGGCATGATAAAGGACCAAAATGGCAGGGACCTAACAGAGGCAGAAGAGATTAAGAAGAGGTGGCAAAATTACACAGAAGAACTATACAAGAATGAGCTTAATGTCCCTGATAATCACAATGAGGTGGTCACTGACCTCGAGCCAGACATCCTAGAATGTGAAGTGAAGTGGGCCTTAGAAAAGCTGAGCAACAACAAAGCTAGTGGAGGTGACAGTATTCCAGCTGAGCTATTCAAAATCATAAAAGACGATGCAGTAAAAGTGCTACACTCAATTTGCCAGCAAATTTGGAAAACTCAACAGTGGCCACAGGATTGGAAAAGATCAGTTTACATTCCAATTCCAAGGAAAGACAGTGCCAAAGAATGTTCAAACTACCGCACCATTGCACTCATTTCTCATGCTAGTAAAGTTATGCTTAAAATCCTACAAGCTAGACTCCAGCAGTATGTGGACAGAGAACTACCAGAAGTACAGGCAGGATTTCGAAGAGGCAGAGGAACTAGAAATCAAATTGCCAACATACATTGGATTATGGAGAAAGCTAGGGAGTTCCAGAAAAACATCTACTTCTGCTTCATTGACTATGCTAAAGCCTTTGATTGTGTGGATCATAACAAACTGTGGCAAGTTCTTAAAGAGATGGGTGTACCAGACCATCTTATTTGTCTCTTGGGAAACCTATATGTGGGTCAAGAAGCAACAGTGAGAACTGGACACGGAACCACTGATTGGTTCAAAATTGGGAAAGGAGTCCGGCAAGGCTGTATACTGTTGCCCTGCCTATTTAACTTATATGCAGAGCACATCATGAGAAAGGCAGGGTTAGAGGAATCAAAAGTTGGAATTAAGATTGCCAGAAGAAATATCAACAACCTAAGATATGCAGATGATACCACTCTAATGGCAGAAAGTGAAGAACTAAAGAGCCTCTTGTTGCGGGTGAAGAAGGAGAGTGCAAAACTTGGGTTGAAACTTAACATTAAGAAAACCAAGATCATGGCATCCGGCACTCTCAATTCCTGGAAAATAGATGGGGAAGAAATGGAGGTAGTAACAGATTTTATTTTCCTGGGCTCCAAGATCACTGCAGATGGGGACTGTAGCCAAGAAATTAAAAGACACTTGCTCCTGGGGAGGAGAGCCATGGCAAATCTAGACAGCACACTAAAAAGCAGAGACATCACCCTGTCAACAAAAGTGCGTATAGTCAAGTCTACGGTCTTTCCAGTTGCAATGTACGGCAGTGAAAGCTGGACCATAAAAAAGGCTGAGCGCCAAAGAATTGAGGCCTTTGAACTATGGTGCTGGAGAATACTCCTGCGAGTCCCTTGGACTGCAAGGTGATCAAACCAATCAGTCCTAGAGGAGATCAACCCTGACTGCTCTTTAGAAGGCCAGATCCTGAAGCTAAAACTCAAATACTTTGGCCACCTAATGAGAAGGAAGGACTCACTGGAGAAGAGCCTAATGCTGGGAAAGATTGTGGGCAATAGAAGAAGGGGACGACAGAGAATGAAGTGGCTGGATGGAGTCACTGAAGCAGTAGGTGTGAGCTTAAATGGACTCCAGAAGATGGTAGAGGACAGGAAGGCCTGGAGGAACATTGTCCATAGGGTCGCGATGAGTCGGACACGACTTCGCAGCTAACAACAACAACAATTGTATGTTAAGTTTTTGTTAAGTATTTTGAATACCTTGCTAGGCCCCAAACACGGGGCAAATCTTATTTCCTGTTTCAGCATAACCCAAGGCCATCCGCAGGCTGTAGTCACAACAGTGACAGCTCATATTTGTGTAATTTTTATTTATTTATTTTTTGGATTGCTAACGAAGAATTAAAGGGAGGCTGATATGGCCATTTCAAATTCATTTGTTCTCTCTCTCTCTCTCTCTCTCTCTCTCTCTCTCTCTCTCTATATATATATATATATATATATATATATATATATATATATATATATATATATATATATATATATATATATATATATATATATTTGTAATTGTGTGTGTGTGTGTGTATTTGTAATTTTAAATTGTTTTAAATTGTTCATCCCAACAAGATTCATTCTCTATTGCAAATTTAACTGTGAATTTTTTAAATTGTTTTAAATTGTTCAACCCATATAAGATAACCAGTTTGGACTGGTTAAGCCAACATTTTACTGACCTTGGAAGGATGAAAGGTTGAGTCAACCTTGAGCAGGTGAGATTCAAACTGCCAAACTGCTAACAGTAGGCAATCAGCAGAAATAACCTGCAGTACTGCATTCTAACCACTGCTCCACCAGGGCTCTAGTTAGGAGTTGCTGCATTAGCCACTTTCTGTAAATAACACTTAAACGCCTACTATTATTAGAGTATTAAACCCATGTTACATAATATATTTATGAAATGTTTCTTTCCAGAAGCAGATATCCTTATGAAGAAAGCAAAGGGAAACTAACTTGTAGATAATTCATCTGTACCTCTCTCTTTTCCCCTTTCAAGAAAAGACTTTGTTGATTAGTAGGAAAAAAGATGTTGGTTACAATTGTTCATGTTTATTGTCTACAGAATCGATACTTTAAAGTAACTAATTCAAGATACAACTGATATAGATATAGTATGTTCTCCATTTACTAAATTGTTAAGGATAAGCAAAAAAACCAAACAAAAAAAAACTCTTATCAGTAAGTTTTAGGTCCATGGGACTATAAGGCCAAATCTCACTGTTCAAGACTTTTACCTGTCTTTCAATTCATTAACAAACTATAAAGGCAGAAGAGAATTAATGATGAATCTGAAGTTTTAAAAGTATTCAATATGCATGTTATAGTCAGGATTCTGGAAACCAGGTCTGCTAATTTTACTTTGTTTTTCTGGGATTATGCTTTCCCTTTTATTTAACAGTTTGGTAAAGATATCCTAAAGATTCTGGACATAAGCAAGGACTCTTGAGATAAAGCTGTCAATTCAATATATATGAAAGTACTGTTACTGTCAAATGAGTGTAGCAAATAGAAACAACTGATACAATTTGGAAAGAGCAGATATCTCTCCCTTCCCATCTGTTATTTAGGATTTTCAGATGTATAGATATTACCATTCTGATCCTTATCTTGGACAAGAGCTATTCTTCTCCATAGCTCGAATACAGCCTGAATTGTGTCTGTTGAGACACCAACAAAGATTTATGTAGAACCTAAATAGCAAGTATGACCACTCAGCATTCTGAATTGCTCTGGGAGTCATAAATAGCTCCAGCGTATATTAAAATAGTATGCAATGAATCCCTGTCTGTAACAATATAGCAATTATTCTTTTTCTCTTTTATGTGTCATTATAGCTCCAGGACAGGAAAATCAGGCTCACCAACAGAATTTGCTAGTGCCATATACCTGCACAGGAGGAAAGGTGCAGAAAACCTTAATGTAAAATGTACCTAGTGTGCAAACTTTGGTTACCTGCTTTATTATGTTAAGATACTATTTTACTGATAATTGTAGTAAAGAAAGTAAAGGATATGTGTTCATATGGTTCTACTATCTTCATTTTGGTTAGCTACTGTATATAAACAATCCAGTTTTGTTTAATAATCGTAGTCCACTGCCTTCTTTTCTTTGTGCCTTCCAGAAGAGACAACACGACAAATCTCCAAAGGAACCTCATTCGCTAGCTGTTCTATGGGTCAGTGTTTAGAAATGCCCATCTGGCTATTTTTGTCTTCCCCAATCAATGCATCCTCCAGATGTGTGGACTTTGTTGAGAGTTCTGGGAGCTGGGATCTCTAAATCTAAAGGGCATTGGGGTTATAAAAGGTTTAGGTTTGGTACATTTTTATTATCTCATGAAATATCTGCACTATAGGTGACCATTGTCTCTTCAGTACAGGACAATCAACATACAGATGTCTTTTTGGAGTAACTATAAATTGTTTATTTCTAATTAGCAGGCATTGCAGGGGTGAATCCATGGTTGCTCACTGAGAGACAATTCACATTTTACTTGCTATTAATAGGTATGATGTCATTTTTAAGACTGCTGCAGTCCTTGTAAATCTTCCCATAGAGGAATAAATTCCATTAATAGCAAGCTCATTGTTTCAGCCTGCTGGTGGCAGCCACAAGAGGCATTGTTACATGATATACTCATTCAGTGTCTTGAATTATGTCTGCTTTGCTTAGCTGCAGAACTTAGCAGCCTTGACTTCATTCTTTATAAATGATTTGAACGGAATCTCTCAATTGGTTTTTCCTAGTATTTTTATTGTTCTTCCAACTATTGCTAAAACCAATTTGTGCAATTACTACTCAGAGAATCCCTTCCACTTTATTACTTGAATGCTTTGGGTCAGCTTTCTGTATCTGTTCTGTCTCATCACTTCTTCTCTGCCCATCATCTACCTTCATTAGTAAACAACCCCACTTCTGCTTATATCTCTTATTTAATTTTCCTCTTACTTGCATCTGTCTTATATGCCTAGGACCATTTCTCAGATAACCAGAAATCATTAAATGAAATTGACTTACCAACTTGCCTAGAAATCTTTCTCTACTATTTTAGTGTCCACCTCTTCTATGGAGTCAATGTACTGTTCATGAGGAGTCCATTGCTGGAAATTTGCTTGATCCTGGTCACATTACAAGATGCTGAATTTATAACACACATGAACAAGTTGTCTCAAGCTGTGAAATCTCAGGTATGCAACAACTTTGAAACACAGCAAGCAAAGGGAAAAGAGTAATCTCCCAAGGAGAGTTCAATTCAACTCAGTTTGTATTATGTTTATCATAAAATCTATGTGCTCTTCCAACTCCCTGCATGTTTGTGTTTCTTTGTGTTATTTTATTGCATATTTATGAGACATAGACTGATAAAGTTGAATGAGGATATTTAGAGGGCATCACACTGCACAGCCTATCACACTGTACAGGAATCTAAATTGAAGCATTCTTGAAAGACGGCTATCTACTATAGATAATTTGAATATATTCAGTGATGGGGGAAACCACCACCTCTCTAATTGTTTACACTGTGACTTAAATTTATTATTCTGTTTGGTGATAGAGAACACATATTGGAAGTGACATTCTTTCAGGTTCTTGAGCAGTGAATACTTTTAAGGAAAACATGTCCAACCAAGCAGAAAACAAACCAATCAAATCTCCCAATGTTACAATACATCACAATAATATATTTTTTAAAAAAATCACAAGTGTTTACATGAAGATGGAAATAGTTATATTTACTGAACAAGTTAACTGGTAGTCATTAGATTCTAATTCATTTACTGTTCGTTTGCTTTATATGTATAACCAATGGATTATAACTTGTCACAAATCACTGCCAAAAAATATGAAGTTTTCTATGGAGACCGCAATTTGGGTAGAGTGTTGTTTTCTCTTTGGTAGTTCCTTGATTAGGTATTATTTTTGCTGATATTAATCCCTGTTTATCAGGGTGTTGGCTGTTGGAGAGAATGGAGAGAAACAAAAATCTGATCTTTTAGTTTCCTTCTTAGCTTTTTTATTGTCTTTTTTTAATAGTGTATAAATATGATTTATTTCTGCCTATTGATGTTTAAACAACTTTTTAAAACAATCTATCTTTAGAGGCAGACATTCTTAAAATTAACTTCTGGGGCCATTGTTCAGAAATATACTTCAACGTGTCCAGTGATAAATTATTTTGCTACATTCTGTATTAGTAATTCAAATTTATGTGTTCTCCTTTAATTCTAATATTTAGTACCTTCTCATTCTCTCTAGTGTTGAAACCTCATCCTATCATGTCGCTTTTAGTGGAGCCATCTTCAGTTCATTATTTCTTCCCTCCAAATCCCCATGTCTGCCCTTCCGATGTATATTTTTATGGAAAATCATAAAACAATTATTAAATTTAACAAACGTATTCTCCATACTAGCAGAATTTTCACAATGTGTCTTATACTGTATCCCTCTGAATAAATACTTTGTCCACACCCTATCTTTCTCATTATGTCCCTGTGGGATACTCACTACTCTATCCAACCATATCTTCCTGTAGTTTAGGAATGTATGCTAGGGCCCTGGAGTTTTCTCTGGACATTACAGTTAACAACTGAAGGGAGATTGTTCTGTAATTTTAATCTACCCCAAGCTACAGTGAGTTTTAGAAAAAAAGAACAAAAGCATAGTAAGGAATACTCTTAAACCCAG
Organism: Vipera ursinii; assembly: GCF_947247035.1. NCBI lineage: Eukaryota > Metazoa > Chordata > Lepidosauria > Squamata > Viperidae > Vipera > Vipera ursinii. The sequence continues at coordinate 65,300,804 of NC_139515.1, read as the reverse complement.
GGAGGAAAAAAGGAAAAATCCTACTCACGCCACATGCAAGTTAGGGTTCCACCCATTTTTACATTATTTTCAACATCAGTGAGCCTCAATGCCCCAAAACATATTAGCTGTTCCTTAGCCATCCAAATGGATCCTCTCATGATACATATTTATTTTTATATTTATTTATATTTATTTACTCTGTTTTATGCATTAAATCTAAATGACTCACATGGTTTATATATTTATATCACAGTTTCTTCTCCAATTTCAAGCCATTTACCCACATTCTTCTGTTCCTACAAATTATCTAGTTTAGTAAGCATAACGTAGCATAGCATAATGTAATACCCTATTAACCTAAAAGTTAATAGCAGAAACCTACTTATTTTATTTATGCAAATGGCACACACTCATGTCATGGACAGCTGCAAAGGATGCTAATGTTGCATAGAAAGCAAGGTGAGAAACTTGGAAAGAAGTCCAAATTCCAATTTCTACTCATTAATGGAATCTACTAAATTATTTCTGGCCACTCTCACTCCCTCAGGCCAATCCACATTTAAATCTACATTTAAATCTACTCAGTCCAAAACTAATAATTCTTGGATTTGTGGATTTAAAAGAGAGAAGACATCTCTCCACCCTCCCATAATCAATTGCATCATTCCTATTTCCATCAGATTCACTGATGTCTGTTTGAGTTTTGGCTCTCTGCCTCTCTCCACTTACCCAGCCCGCCGGGAGCATTTGTCCTGCTGCATGCACTCGTCTTGCTGCTCGTCTAGCATTTCTGTCTGTGCTGCTGACATCTCAGCCGGTTGTTCCTTTCTAGTGCTGGCATCACTATCCACGTTGGTCGAATGTCCTTGCCTGCTGTTCATGGGTTCAGTCTGCCTCCTCATTGCCTCTTGCTGTAACAATGTATCAGTTGATGAAAGGTTACGATCCTCTATTCCCCTGTGCATGCGGTGGGTGGGGAGGTGGTTGTTGGTTCATCCTTTCAGTCATCCTGCGTGATGATTCATAATGGCGTAGCATTTGGTAAGCTGGTAATAACTCGATGTGCCAGTTGATGGAATACTGATTGGACAACCAAGCCTCTTTTAACAAGTGGCTGCCCTTGGTTGTGTCCTGAGCAATGACTCTGGCCTCTGTGAGGTTGAAAGTGTGGTTTTGCTCAGTGGTTTGTTTTTCTTGACATTTGATGGCCAGTTCATGCTCATGGATCCTTGTCTGGGGGCGTTTTGTGGTCTCCCCAACATAATTGCATGAACAATCATTGCAGTTAATTTGGTAGATGACTGCTGACATTTTGTCTGAGGATAGAGTTTCTTTGGGGCGCATTATTCATGTACGAAGGGTCTGGTTGGGTCTGTGCTCCACTCTGATGTTGTGTGCTGATAATATTCGTGCCACTGTTTCTGAAACACTGTTGATGTAGGGGAGTATGGCCCAAGTGATGGTAGTTGTTCTGTCATCCACAGCCTGTGATGCTCATCGTGGGTGGCAATGTCGGATAAAGAACACTCAGAGACAAAGAACAGGAAAACTCTAGGTGCATATAGGAATATTCCTTATTACAGAAAAAAACTTCAGGTTGGGTGTACAAACTGTGTTGGGTGTACTTTTGACTTGAACTCATAGAAGAAAAAGGAAGGCTAAGCACTAAAGTACCACCTCAAGTACTGGTGCCATCCCAGACTTCTCTATGCTGAAGACTATATAATCTATTACTGTATCTTACATTTCCTTTCAGAAATATGCATTTCAGTGGATTTTTTTTAAGCCTGAATCTTTTGACAGCCAATAATAAGGCTAGAAGAAATGTGCATGTCAATAATGCTAGACCAAGTTTCAAAGGAATATTTCACTTGGATTAAGTTTCATAGACAGAACCCCTGATTGATGAAATCACAATCCTGTTGCCTTCAAAAGATGAAGAAGCTACATTGCTTTGTGTCACTTTTGTTCCCATGACTCATATGGCAGTTCCAGTGGCCAGACAATTTTTGCACGTTACCTACAGCTATTCAAAGTGCTAGTTGCAGTCTGTGTGTGATGTGAAATTATTTCATGATGCAAATAGTGCGGCTACTATATCTCAATATAGTGAATGTATCACTGCTGCCCTGTAATGCACTTTTACTAAGTGCATTAAATGCACATGCACCTTATATACCTTATTTTACTGTATGTTACTTACATAGTGGTTGCATATTCTTTGGATCGTCCTCCAATTTAAATACATTAATTCGCTTCTAGTTCTAGATGTATGCTTCCCATCTTATGTGACATCACAGACTTTGTGCCAAGACAATGTGCACCCCTGTTTTTTTTAAAAAAAGAGATAAATTTGATTTTGTCCTCTGGTTGATATTGTTATGATTACATCTGGCTTTAGTTGAAGCAATATATCTCTGCCTATAAAGGAACCAGCTGTACAAAATTTGGTTGCCCAAATTAAAATTCTCTACAAAAATTATATAAATCACTGCAGTGTATTCTTTAGGTTGGCTAGGAAGTATCCTACTTATTCCTGACCCTGTTTCTCTGCAATAAATCAGGATAAAAAGAAAGCTCAAGATACATTTTATGGATTGTGTAGATTCTAATAAATAACATACACCCTGTAAATTTGGTCTTCCATGCAATCACTACTTGAGCTTCTGGTACAAAAGTCTTTTTGGAGAACTGAAAGATTCTAATTACATTATTCACACAGGAGGGGAAAAAGAACAAAAATCTAGCAACAGAGAACAGAAATCTTGTTTAAAAGTCACATTAAAGAGCAGGAAAAAAGGTTCATTAAAGAAAAGTAATACTCTAAATGAAGCTAATGTGCTCCCTCTAGTTTCAATGAGCTCTTAAACATGGATTTTTTAAAAAATAAAATAATCTCTTTTAATTAATTTCATTGCAAAATGTATTCATCACATCAAAAAATTAGCAGGCAGTAAATGTGCCCATTGCTCAACAGATCCACAAAGTTATTTTTTAAAAGAAGAATAAGCTGGCAGGAAATACTCTGAACATAAAAAGGTGACCTTTCATGCTCTAAAATAAAAAAGTTAATTAAAGAACATTGAAAAACCAGCATGTACTCTCTTTGCAAAATAGAATCCTAAGTATAGTCTTCTTATTTTTTTTCTATTTACATTACTATGCACATGTTGGGTGTGTTCATGGGCATGTGGGCAGAGGAAAGAAAGAAAAATGGAAACTTCATTCATACAACAAGATTAACCTAATAACTGAATTTTCTGGGTTTTCACACAATATACTAAACAATAACCAAATAGGCTTAATTTGCACAACTTATTAAGCCACACATAGACAGCCACACAAAACCACTGAAAAGTGAAGGTTAGCTCTAACTTGGGAATCTTAAGTGTTTAAGAGGAAATACATGTGTTAATAAAAATGTGACAATCATTACTGGATGTTCGCAAGATTGTGTATCTTGTGGCGCTATAGTTCCTTCTGTCTTTCCTCACACCTATAATTTACCTGCCAAAATTAAAATTAATTTTATGTTTAATGGCCAATATTACCAAATTTCATCTCCTGTGTAATTTCTTGTAGCTACTATGTTGCAAGGCACTTAGGAATCATCCCCTATAAATGAAGAACATTTGGAGAAATTGCTTCAAACTCACTGTCTTTTCTCCAAAATTATTAGTAATGTCAGAGGTATACACAGGGCCACAATTCTGGAGCAAGTTCTTGAGTCTGGGTTTGTGCAAGTTGCCATTTCATTTCACCAAAAGAAAGTTATTACAGTACTCTGATATTGCACATCAAATCTATTTATTTCATTCCAACTTACTCTGGTTAAGTTCTGATCTTTATCTAAGTCTAGCAAGTTGCCATCATGAACAAAACCTTTCACCATCTGTTACACAGAAAGCACTGTACGAAAATGATGAGGAAAAATGCAACTTTCTCTAAGAATCAGTAAATTGATTTTTCTCATGCCTTGGCTTATGTTTAATGTTTAATCCTTTCAAGCAGAATATTTTTACTGAATTCCTATTAAAATCTGCACCCTATGGAGAAAATCACAAGAATTAAAAATTATGAAGCCCAATTATAAGCATTCCATTATAGGTCTTACCTTCTCTACTTTCTACAATGATCTCTCCTCTTTTCAACCTGTCTCTGTCTCATCAAATGTTACTGTATTGTTATTAGTATCAAATTCAGTGCCATCTTTGTGAGCTGGATAGGAATAAAAGAGCAAAGGAGTGATAAATAATTGGTATATGCAAAATTTTAAAAGGATGTTTTGCTTCAAGAAAGCTTTGCACCGATGCAGCAATTTGAATCCAATGGATTCAAGTATTTTCTACTGTAGTTCTTCACATTCTACTAGAGCTCTTACAGACATTGTCTCTGCAACTTCATATTCATGTATGTAGAATGACTGAATATTGTTATAGACTTCCTTATGGTGACATGTACCCAACCAGTGAAATTTATCATCTAACTAAACTCTGTGCTAATCAGAGCATTTTTGTGGTGACAAAATAACATTCCTTGAATTTCTTCTCTTTCTCTGTTCTCAACTTCTTTAATGGAACCAGTAACAAACCAGAACTTTAATGTCACTGTGTAATGGAATATTAATATTTTTATGCAGATGATCCTGGTAGACTAACTCAGTTCTCAGCACTCTCATAGTTGAGCAGCCTGATGGATACTCATGGATCAAATCTTACTTTTAGATTCTTCGGGTAAATTTAAATTCCTAACAAAGTGAATGCCCTATAAAACTAGCTGATGATGAATGCCTTGTGAATGCCTTATAAACACTGGAGAAGGAGGAGGAGGAGGAAGAAGAAGATTACAATTGCCACTTTTTCCATACCAAAATCCTTTCCCTCCTGAAATCATCTCTTCCACTTCTTTTCACATGGTGAAATGAACCCCATGATGTGAAGTTTGAAATAGAGTGACTTTGTGTTTTTTTTTCTAATTCCATTAAATTTAGAGCAGCATTCTGAGTCAAAGTGCCATTCAGACATGTGGATTTCAATGTTTAGAATTCCCAAGTTAACAAGGACATCAGATCTTCAGATTTGGAGAAAGCTGATTTATAGCATTCTATGAAAAATAGTACTTTAATAGAATTGAAGTTTCCTGTTTAATATTTTGATTTTTGGTCTTGCTAATTGTTATCATTATTAGGAATAAAAAATACAGATTTTCAAAAACATACATAAAAATGTGTTTAATGTTTTAAGGAAGAAAATATGTTTAAACAAGATAAGTTTGGGAGAGGAGCTGAGCTACATTACTGTTATCTAGACCTTAATAGGCTCTTCTTAAGAATTAATGAAGTTGGAATAGAAGCTGCATTCCAATTTCAATCTCATTGCATAAATCCAGACAGAGGATATTTTAATTATATTATAGGCTTTTGAGTTAATAAAGACTAAACTAGCATGTTGTTGAACTAAAACTATAATTTAAAAATCAGATCAGTCATCCACTGAAGATCAATAAGATTTTTCTATGATAATTTTTTATGTGAACAAGCCAGTTACCAATTGTCATTTCTTTCAAAGTGACTGTTTTAAAATTCATTGTGTGCATGTGTGTGTGTGTGCCTGTGCATCATTTACACAAACACATTTTTAAAGGCTATCTAAATCATAGCAATCATACATTTTATTACATAAAATATATGCTATTAGCTCAAGTTGGTGCCTTATTCATTTATTCATAATGTCTGATTCCTAATGACTCTAGGTAGCTTATGTTTCTTTTCTAGATGCTAATAGATGAAGTATGCAAAGATCAATCTGAAATATGTAAGAAACTTACGGAAGGCAATTCTCCATCTAGTTAATTCAGTGCCATCAATTTAGATTTGATTTCTGGTGACTGCAAGGAAGAATCTCCATTTTGAGCTGACTTTTGTAAGGACATTTAGCTCCTTCATGGAAATTTCAGTAATCTTTGAACCATCCACCTTATCCACTGAGTTTCTATTCTACTACTTCTCATAATGTTGCCAAGAAAAATATTCTTTTTAACCCAAAAATGGTAGTTTTCTACCTTCTGATCCCAGAACATTCAGTCTTTGTGCACCCCAGAACTAACTGAATGTTAGTTTGTTTTGCAGTGTATGATACTCTTAGATACCATATCAAGACCCATAATTTAAGGCAATTACCATTCCTCTCTTCTGATCTTGACTATCATTCAACTACCCATATCGTTCATTATCATAAGAGCTTTGGTGGAGCAGTGGGCTAATGCCTCCTTAAGTAACACCAGCTGCCTGCAATTAGTGCAGGTTCGCATCCCACCAGGCTCAAGGTTGACTCAGCCTTCCATCCTTCAGAGGTAGGTAAAATGAGGACCCAGATTGTTGGGGGCAATAAGCTGACTTTGTAATAATGCTGCTTGGGGGGGGGGGCGAAAGCCCTAATAAGCAGGCATATACATAGAATGAAGGCTATTGCTAAGCACATTTGATTTGTGCTTAGATTGTAAGCCGCCCTGAGTCTTCGGAGAAGGGCGGGATATAAATGGGATTAAAATAAAATAAAAAATAAATAAAATCTTGTCAGTTTGTCATTGCCATTAATTTTATTTTCTCCAGCATACTCAAAACATATCTTAATCTATTCCAAAGATGCTTTTTTCACAAGGCCACTAGATTTTCTTCTTTTTTATTTGAAGACATTTTACTTCTCATTCAAGAAACTTCTTCAGCTCTGAAGAAGAAGAAAAAACAAGAAAGTCCATTTGCCTCATGAAAAAAGCATCTTTGGGATAACTATACCTGGATGACCGAAAATCTCCATAAACATTTAGCTATTTAAAAACTGCTAAAAGACTGCTAAAATGCTGATCTCCGGGATGAAGAAACTTTTATTTAATACTAAGCTTTTTTCAACGACTGTTATCAAAGTGTGAGCTAGCATCTGGAAATGCTCATTCTTATAGCCCTTTGGATGTTAGCAATTTGGCCCTTGAGCGTGTCATAGGTCCACCCTCCCCCCACCCTCCCATAATTGGCTGTATTGATCTTGATTCGGTAGCGGCCAGCATCTGCTTCAATTTTGCTGCTCCCCCTGCCCTTCCCACTCATCAGTCTCATTCGTCCTGCAAGATACGGCTGTCCAACGTTGCTGCTGGATCACTCCCCCCACTGTCATATCTGGACGCAGTTTCAGCACACAACATGGTTGTTTTTGTTGGTAATCTTTTCGCTATGTTTATTGTATTGACCATGCCAGTCTGCTGTCTCCTTTTGGATCTGGTGAAGGATCCAGTCTGTACTTCTGTATTTCCATTCCTCGTAGCTCCTAGCCACGCTGGTGTATCTATTGACGTATGACCAAGATCTTTCACTTTCCTGTTTATACAGCAGAGGGATGGTCGATGGTTTGTCCATTCTGACCCCCTATGTGATTGTTCGTATTGTCTCAGCACCTGGTATGCCGGTAGTAACTCGACATGCCGATTGATGGAATGTTGGTTGGAAAGCCAGGCCTCCTTCACCAGGCAGCCACCCTTCATTGGATCTTGGGCGATGACCTCAGTCCCTGCAAAATTGAATATGTGATCATTCTCAACCATGTGTGTCCATACTTGAGAACATTCTTCATTTCACCTGACCACTAGCTTAGGTTCATGGACCCTTGTCCGAAGGCATTTTGCAGTTTCTCCGACATAATTGCACCAACAATTAGGATAATTGCACATTTAGCTATGTATCTTAATCTACTCTTTAACTTACTAAATAAAACAATCTCAAACTTATTTCTTCACCAGGAACTGCAATGTCACTAAGCATGTACAATGATATTGCTCGTCTTCTTAATATTTGATATTGGTCTGGACTTTTTCACATTTTCCTTTTAATTTCATAATGATATTATCTAACTATCTCAAAGTCAGTCTCTTGTTTTGATTCCAATTGTCATCTCTTCTACCATTTCCATTCTTAGAAGTCATCCACATTATATGATAAACAGATAAGGGGAAAATCTATAATCTTTTTTTTTTAAAAAGGTTTTCATTGATTTTTTTCCCCATATATTCAATAGTATTTATTCAACAAACGTGCTGAGTTTACATTCGCTAATACATATTTAGTTCCTAATCCTTTATTCTTTCCTCTAGCCATCAATAAAATGTCCCAAGTTTGATAATATTCCATTTCTTCTTTTTCTTTCAGTCTCAGTCTATCCATCTCCGCACATTCTAATATTTTTTTTAATTATTTCTTCATCTAATGGTATTCCTACATTTTTCCAATATTGCGCAAATATAATTTTTGCCACTGTTGTAACATGAAAAGTCAAATATATGCTTTGTTTACCAGTCTTTTCTGGCATTATACCTAATAAAAAAAGTTCAGGTTTATAATCTATATGTTCTCCCAACATCTTTTCTAGCCACGCATGTATCTTTTTCCAATAACTCTTTGCTTTGGCATATGTCCACCAAGCATGATAATAAATGCCTGACTTATGTTTGCATTTCCAACATCTGTCTGACATGTTTTTAAACATTTTTGCTAGTCTTGCTGGTGGCAAGTGCCACCTATAAAACATTTTATATAAATTTTCTTTGTAGGAAGTTGACATTGTCAGTTTATAATTTGTTTCCCATAAATTTTGGCATTTTTCAAATTCTATATATATCCCAAAATTTTTGCCTATCTTATCATTGTTTCTTTAACTTGTTCGCTTTCCATTTTCAAAGTTAATAAAAAAATTATAAATTTTCTTAATTAGTTTCTCATGAGAAGTTAACAATATATTATCAGAGTTTGCTCCTTATAAAAACCATACAGTGTAACATCTTTTTTCAAATCTAGTTTGCATTTGTAAATGTGCCCACCAAGATAAATTGATACCCTGATTTTCCCTTTCTTGTTTAGATTTTAAATTCCCTTCAGAGTTTAGAATATTTGTATATGTCCAGATTTTTTTCAAAGTCAACTAAATTTGGGTGTATAAATGCTTTCATTGTTGACAACCACCCTGGAATTTTCAGATATATTTTACATTTTTTGCCATGTTGTTAATAATGCATTTATTTTATAGTGATTTTGGAAGTATTTATGAATTTTATTTTTACCATACCATAAGAAAGCGTGCCACCCCAATTGTAAATCATGCCCCTCCAGATATAACAACTTTTTGTTTCTAACAATTATCCATTCTTTTACCCATGTTAATACAGATGCTTGGTAATATGAAACCCACTCTGGTAAACCAAAACCTCCATTTTCCTTGGCATCTTGTAACATTTTCATCTAGTTTTCTTTCCTTGCCAAATAAATTTCAAAATTAATGAATTTAAATCTTCAAATAATTTTTTCTCAAGTTTTATAGGTATTGTTTGGAATAAAAATAGGATTTTCAATAATATATTCATTTTTATTTATTATTTATTTATTTAGTTATATTTATATACCGCCCTATTCCCTGAGGACTCAGGGCGGTTTACAGGGAATTAAAAATCCAAAATACAAAAATTAAGAACAAATTAAAAAGTATTAAATTAACCCTGTAGTCAGTTAAAAAACCCCAAATTAAAAATTCTTCCTCAGTCTGGGCCCGAGAGCTGAAAAAGCCAGGTCTTCAGGCCCCGGCGGAATGATCGGAGGTCGGGGGCAGTCCTCAGCTCCACCGGCAGCTGGTTCCAGAGGGCAGGCGCTCCCACTGAGAAGGCCCTATCCCTGGGTGTCACCCGCCGGCAATCTCTCACCGGCGGAACCCTGAGCAGACCCTCCCTGTGGTAGCGCACTGGGCGAAGGGCGTTTGATGCCGGCAGCAAGTGTTCCCTCAAATATCCCGGACCCAGGCCATGTAGGGCTTTATAGGTGATAACCAGCACCTTGAATTTCACCCGGAGGGCAACCGGAAGCCAATGCAGCTCGCGGAGTAGAGGTGTTACATGGGAGTATCGGGAAACCCCCATTACAACTCGCGCGGCTGCATTCTGCACCAGTTGAAGCCTCCGAGTGGTCTTCAAGGGCAGCCCCATGTAGAGAGCGTTACAGTAGTCTAAACGGGAGGTCACAAGCGCATGAGTGACTGTGCGTAGGGCGTCCTGGTCCAGATAGGGACGCAACTGGCGCACCAGGCGAACCTGTGCAAAAGCCCCCCTGGTCACGGCTCCTATGTGATCTTCAAAATTGAGCCGTGAATCCAGGAGGACGCCCAAGTTGCGAGCCCTATCAACGGGGGGTAACACCTCACCCCCCATCATTAGAGGTGGAATAACATGGTTAACCTGGGACGCCGATACGCACAGCCACTCGGTCTTGGCGGGATTGAGACGAAGCCTGTTTCTCCCCATCCAGACCCGAACCGCCTCCAGGCACCGGGACATCACGGTGAGGGCATCACTGGGTTGGTTCGGGGTGGAAAGAAAGAGTTGGGTATCATCAGCGTACTGGTGATACCCCACCCCAAAACCACGAATGATCTCGCCCAGCGGCTTCATGTAGATGTTGAACAGGAGAGGTGAGAGAACCGACCCCTGAGGAACTCCACAAATGAGAGACCTCGGGGCGGATCTCTGCCCTCCTGTCAACACCGACTGCGAGCGGCCCCGGAGGTAGGAGGAGAACCACCGTAAAACGGTGCCTCCCACTCCCAACCCCCTGAGACGCCGCAGCAGGATACCATGGTCGATGGTATCAAAAGCCGCTGAGAGATCTAATAGGACCAGGACAGAGGAGCAACCCCTGTCCCTAGCCCTCCAGAGATCATTCACCAGCGCGACCAATGCCGTCTCCGTGCTGTATCCGGGCCTGAAGCCCGATTGGTACGGGTCCAGATAATCAGTCTCCTCCAGGAACAGAGGGAGCTGATGCGCCACCACACTCTCAACAACCTTCGCCAGAAAGCGAAGGTTGGAGACTGGACGATAGTTGTTTAAAACAGCCGGGTCCAAAGCAGGCTTCTTGAGAAGGGGCCTCACCACCGCCTCCTTCAAGGCGGCAGGGAAGACACCCTCCTTCAAAGAAGCAGTTATTACTGCATGGAACCAGCCTCGTGTTCCCTCCCGAGCCGCATAAGCTAGCCAGGAGGGGCACGGATCCAACAAACAGGTGGTGGTGCTCAGTCTCCCCATGATCCTGTCCACATCATCAGGGGAAACAGGGTCGAACTCAGTCCAGATAACATGCTCAAGACCGCCTGATTCCTCCACGTCGGACTCTGCCCAGTCAGAGTCCAAGCCGGTCCGGATCAGAGCGATTTTGTCCGCCAGATGGTGACTAAACTCCTCGGCTCGTCCCTGCAAGGGATCCTCTCTCACCTCCTGGTTAAGGAGGGAGCGAGTCACCCTAAACAGGGCGGCCGGGCGATTATCTGCGGACGCGACAAGGGCGGCAAAGTAGTTAGACTTCGCCGTCCTTATCGCCGCAAGATAAGACCTTATAAAGGTTCTTAACTGCAATCGGTCGGATTCGGACCGGCTGGATCTCCAACCGCTCTCTAGGCCTCGTCTCTGACGCTTCATCTCCCGGAGCTCCACAGAGAACCATGGGGCCCAACGGGATCTGCGCCGAGTCAGAGGTCGCATGGGTACAACGCAGTCGAGTGCCCTGGTGGCAGCCGTTTCCCAGGCCTCCACCAGAGCATCGACTGGGCTGTGGGTAAGGGTGATAGGTATCGGCCCAAGCGCCCTCTGGAACCGGTCCGGGTCCATTAGGCGCCTGGGGCGGAACCACCTGGTCGGTTCCGCCGCCCAGCGGCGGGGGATGGCATGACGGAAAACCAGCCTCAGGAGGTGATGATCTGACCATGACAGAGGGGTGATGGACGGAGAACCCCCTCCCAGATCATCCAACCACTGTCCAGACAGGAACACCAGGTCGAGAGTATGATCCCCCTCGTGAGTAGGGCCCTCAATAACCTGGGTCAGGCCCATGGCTGTCATGGAAGCCATGAACTCCCGAGCTGACTCCGACGACCCCCCCAGTGATGGCAGGTTGAAGTCACCCAGGACTATAAGCCTGGGGAACTCCACCGCCAACCCTGAGAGGGTGTCGAGCAGCTCAGGCAGGGCTGTTGCCACACAGCTGGGCGCCAGGTATGTGAGCAACAAGCCCAACTGAACCCGAGGACCACATCTCAAGAGAAGGGATTCACTCCCGGCCATCTGGACAATGGTGGCCTCCCGGGGGCACAAAGTCTCCCGAATAACCACTGCCACCCCACCACCCCTGCCCTGAGCCCGTGGCTGGTGCAGCACCCGGAAACCCGGCGGGCATAACTCACTGAAGCAATTCTTCCTAATATTGACAATTGCAAATTTTTCCATTTTTCCAAATCCACTCTTATTTGATTCAATAGTTTTCTATAGTTATCTTCTTTTATCGTTGAACATGTTGCTGTTAAGTATATTCCCAGATATTTAACCTTTTTAACTATTTATAATTCTATTTTTTTCTGACATTTTTTTTGTTTATCTGAAAGATTTTTGACAATTATTTTAGTTTTTTCTCTGTTTATTTTCAGTCCTGCTATTTCTCCATACTGTTCTATCTTTCCCAGTAGTTTAGGAATCATCTCCAAAGGTTCTTCTAAAATAAATACCAAATCATCAGCAAATGCTTGTAATTTGTATGTTTCATCTTTTATTTCCAATCCTTTAATTTCTGTATCTTATCTAATATTTCTATTTAAAACTTCCAAGGTCAGAATAAATAATAATGGCATTAATGGACATGCTTGCCTTGTACCTTTTCTTATCACAAAGTTTTCTGTATAATCTCCATTCACAATCACTTTTGCTGTTTGTTTATTGTTTATTGTTTTAATCAGATTTATAAAGTTATGTCCAAAGTCCATTACTTTTAATGGCTGAATCATAAATTGCCAGGAAACATTATCAAATGCCTTTTGGGCATCTAAAAATATTAGTGCCAATTTTTTCCCTGGATGTAATTCATAATATTCCAATACATCCATTATCCCTCTTAAATTATTTTTAATTTGTCTCTTTGGTAAAAAAAAACCATTTTGATCTGAATGAATAAATCCAGTGAAGAATCTTTTCAGTCTCTCTGCTATTACTGAAGTAAAAAATTTATAATCCACATTTAATAATAATATCGATCTGTATTTTTTTATCTGTGTCAAGTCTGAATCTTCTTTTGATATTAAGGTAATATTTGCTTCGGTCCATGTATTTGGGAGCTTAGCCTCCAGCAAAAGTTCATTGCAGATGTCTTTCAACGGTTCACTTAATATATCTTGTAAAGATTTATATAGTAGTAGTAGTCCATCTGGCCCTGGTGTTTTCTCAGGTTTTTTTTTTTTGGTCTTCTTATGGCCTCTGTTATTTCCATCATTCTTGTTTTTTCCTCTAACGTAGTCTTACAAGTTTCTAAAAATTTTTGAAGATTGTTTTCTTCCAGATATTGAATCATTCTCTCTCTTGGAATTTCTTCTATATCATACAGTTTCTTATAGTATTCTTTAATTATCTTTTTTTATTTCTTCGTTTTTAAATTTTAGGCAATCTTTTTCATCTACGAAATTATTTATCAGTTTCTTCTCTTTCTGTTTTTAAGTTTGTAAGTTAGCTATATTCCTGGTTTGTTTGCATTTTCAAAAAAGTTTTGTTTTGCTCTTTTTACTTGCTGTGCCAATTTTTCTGAATACAACAAATCTAATTTATGTTTTATTGTTTCCATTTCTCTTTTCAGAAACTTCTTTTGCAGATTCATTTGCAATTCTGGTTCTATTTTTTCAAATTTTTCTCTTAATAATATATATTGTTGTCTTTTCTGCTTGTTTGTTGTTTTACCATGTATGTTATAGCTATACCTCTAAAATATGCTTTGGCTGTATCCCATACATTTTGTAATGTCGTATCTTCTTTTTTGTTTCTTTGAAGAAAAACACTATTTCTTTTTTTTGCTAGTTCTATAAATTATCTTTCTTTCAATATAGATTGATTTAAAGTCCATCTTAATTCTTTTGGTATTCCTCTCCATGTCACTTTTAAGGGGTTGTGATCTGCCCATGTACCTGATTCTATCTCAATCTCCTGCATATTTGTCCTTAATTCAGATGTCATCCAAATCACTGATTGGTTCAAAATTGGGAAAGGAGTCCGGCAAGGCTGTATACTGTCGCCCTGCCTATTTAACTTATATGCAGAGCATATCATGAGAAAGGCAGGGTTAGAGGAATCAAAAGTTGGAATTAAGATTGCCGGAAGAAATATCAACAACCTTAGATACGCAGATGATACCACTCTAATGGCAGAAAGTGAAGAAGAACTAAAGAGCCTCTTGTTGCAGGTGAAGAAGGAGAGTGCAAAACCTGGGTTGAAACTTAACATTAAGAAAACCAAGATCATGGCATCCGGCCCTCTCAATTCCTGGCAAATAGATGGGGAAGAAATGGAGGTAGTAACAGATTTTATTTTCCTGGGCTGCAAGATCACTGCGTGACTGTAGCCAATAAATTAAAAGACGCTTGCTCCTGGGGAGGAAAGCAATGGCAAATCTAGACAACACACTAAAATTTTAAATTTTAAAGTATTTTGATTAAATCATATTAAATTATATTAAATTAATTTTAAAATTTTAATTTTTATTGTTATTATTAATTGTGGGCTTGTACTAATTTAATTCCATTTTATTCTCTTTTTTGTACTGTTTTAACTGCCCTGTGAACCGCCCTGAGTCCTTCGGGAATACGGTGGTATATAAATTCAACAAATAAATAAATAGCAGAGACATCACCCTGTCAACAAAAGTCAAGGCTATGGTCTTCTCAGTTGCAATGTATGGCAGTGAAAGCTGGACCATAAAAAAGTCTGAGCGCCAAAGAATTGAGGCCTTTGAACTATGGTGCTGGAGAATACTCCTGCGAGTCCCTTGGACTGCAAGGCAATCAAACCGGTCAGTCCTAGAGGAGATCAACCCTGACTGCTCTTTAGAAGGCCAGATCCTGAAGCTAAAACTCAAATACTTTGGCCACCTAATGAGAAGGAAGGACTCACTAGAGAAGAGCCTAATGCTGGGAAAGATTGCGGGCAATAGAAGAAGGGGATGACAGAGAATGAGGTGGTTGGATGGAGTCACTGAAGCAGTAGGCATGAGCTTAAATGGACTCCAAAAGATGGTAGAAGACAGGAAGGCCTGGAGGGACATTGTCCATAGGGTTGCGATGAGTCAGACACGACTTCACAGCTAACAACAACAACAAGTATAATATTATTACAAAACTTATATTATTTATCTAGTTTTATGTTCCTCTGCCTTTTTTGAACCCTGCCTCTTTATTCAGCCTTTGTCTTTCCATTGTAATCTTATTTATTTTTTTTGGTAAGCTCTTAATTTACCAAACATTGCTTCTGTGAATAATTAGTATAATGACCTCTGTTCCTTGCATTGATCTGGTAGTCTGAAAGCATGCCCTCTATGTATTATATTGATAGTACATTTTTATTTTTTCTTTAAAATTTAGTCTACACACATAGGTTGCACTAATAATTCATGCCCTATTCCAGCCTGTACCTGAAGTTGTTCTGGTTGACTGTATTGTATTTTTCCATCTTCAGTTTCCTGATATGTAGCTATCTGATTCTGAAGTAGTCCACCAGAGATTTCCATATGTAGAGTCTTTCATTTACATTGTTTAAAGAATTTTCCCATAAACAAATAGTTTTATTTGCAGACTGCTGTTAATCTATCATCTGCATTATTGTATTTATCCAATCCGAAGCATCCTGTAAGTCCAGATTCCTCCATTTCTCCAACTTCATTTGTTATATTATGTCCTCTCTTGATATTTCATCTATAATGATAAGACTTATATTTGGGGTGCTTCACTTCCAAATTTTTCCTTGTTTCTACTTCATACATTCCATGACATGATAGTATTTGTTCCTGTAGAATTGGAAACTTCCCTTTCAGCACTGGGACCATCTGTGCGTAAAATTCTTGCAATGTTGGTCTGGCTTTGCCATCATAAGGTTGCATCTGTTCTCCAATAACTAAACTTGCCCTTGAAACATTGTCTGGGCATTTACTTTAAAAGGGACATGGAGAATGGGGAACATATTCAGAGGACAGCCACCAGGATAGTGGTGACATGGAAACAAAACCCCAGGGCTTTTTTTCTCATAGAACGCTCAGAATGGAGTTCCGGCACCTTTTTTGGATGGAACCTTGTAGGGTAGGCAAGTCAGGTTGTATAACATGTGTGAGTTCCGGCACCTTTTTATTTTACAAAAAAGCACTGCAAAGCCCTATATGGAACAAAGAATAGATAGCTTTCAGGTAAAGCTAAGGGGAAAATAAAGTAGCAGTTTATGAATATCTAAAAGGCTGTCATGTACAAGCAAAATTATTATGTGTTAAAATTGAGATATCACAAGGGCCAATAAGCAGAGATTTAGCTTGAACTTTAGGAAGAATTTCTGATGGTGTTGTGTCTGCCAGTTACATACAAAACATGCTACACATTCCACATATTCATTGTAGCTGCAAATCTTCTCCTCAAGTGATGTGAAAGCAAATTATAAATTATAATTTTTGCTTTAAGCATACCAAAAAAGCATAGGTGCAAGATCTTACTTTTACAACAACCAACAGAAGCCAGAGAGATAGATAAAGAATAAATTCAGGGAGGATTCAAATCCAGACAGTTTCCAGTCTGCTGTTCAAACAGGTGTTTCAAACTGGGAATGAAGACAATCTCAGGAAAGGGGATAGAATTTCCACAAAGAGTTAGTCAGGCAGATATCTGCCCCCTTTAAAAAAAAAAGCTCTTACTTTTAGCTTGACAAATTTTCTGGCTTCGTTCTTTCAACCAGACAGCTTGGCTATCATTGTTCTATGTTTCATAATAGATGACGCATTGCAGGGCTCAAAATCTTGCCCAACTAAAGTTCTGGGCCAGCTTTTCTAGACTATATTGTGTACCCCAATGCACTCTATTCTGTTAATTTCTGCAACACAGGCTGAGACTGTATCTGATCTGGCTCTTTGCTTTCTGAATCTGAAGAATCAGACTGATTCTAAACAGTGCTAAAAAGTGTTAGTGGAATAATCTGCCTAAAGTAAGTGATTGGAGTTTTTCAAATAGAAGTTGCCTGTATCCCTGTTAAGGATGGTTTAGAAGATTTGTGTATATAGGAAAGATCAATGTTAGATCAGTGTTTCTCAACATTGGCAACTCTAAGATTATATGTATTTCAGCTATGCTGACTGGGGAATTCTGGGATGTGATGTCCACACATCTTAAAGTTGCCAAGATTGAGAAACACTGGGCTAGATAATCTTTATTTTGATAAAGAAAAAAAAGAGAAAAACAGATAGAGCAAGAGATGGTTGAATCTGAAAAGATCAATTCAACTTACTTTTTCATTTATTTTAGTCAATTTCTGAATTAATTTGTGAAGTCACTCTCTGCCAAAAAATCAATGTAAATATTTGCACAACTTTTGTGTGAGCACTAAGTATTAATATGCTTAGTTTTTTCTTTATGTAATATTAAATAGAAAAAATGGTTATTTGTGTCTCTATGTGTATTCACAATGTATAATATATAATGTATATAATTTGCAATGATCATATGTACACTTAGAATGTGAGATTTGTTTAGTGTTCATGAAAATGCAAATCAAATTAATTGTTCGCTAGAAACTGCTCCCTTGCTGCTAGAAATGGAGTTGCTGCTATTTACAGCATAGTTTCTATTCTTTATTAGTAAATAAAATATTGCAAAATCATATGTCTTCAGTGATCTTTATCTCCTATTTGAGTAGCACTGCTCTGAGAATTTTCCACTGTTTGGGGAAACAGGAGAAAGTAAAATTTCTTTGGAAAAAGAAAAGGGTAAACCTTAAAAATATCTCACAATTACAATACTGTAATGTTAGTCAAAAGCTGAGTTCTATACATCATATAAATAGTTTTATTAATATTTTTCCTTGTGGATCCACAGAGAGAACGTAGACAACCATCAGGGTAAGAGGCAATATGGTGTCCTTTAGATTGTCTGTATATCAGCTTCCAAAAGACCCAGTGAGCCTGACCTATAAGTAGTGATTATAGAAGTGGCAACCCAATAGATCAACATTCAGAAATAAGACATTTAATAATCTCTCATTTATATTATTTAATGTTGACGAAAGCATGGCTTTCCATCAACAATGCATTACTGGTTGAGAAAAACCATGTCTGTGACTACCTCAGTTGTTATCACACATAAAATACCTGAGGTCTTTGCAAATGACCAATTATTCAAATGTCAGGCTCGCTCATATAATCATCCTAACAATAATGGATAACTAATGAAAATATTAATTGTTAAATTAATCTTTAACTAACCAGGTCTCTGCTTTCTTGTCAGAACAACCTAGGTAAATGGGTACTTCTAGATTAAAGCTGTAGCTACAACCCAGCTCACACTTGCTATTTTGCTAGACCAAACTCAGGACATATGGAAGGTAATTCAGTGGATTGTCAAAACGGATAATTCTGAAGGGAGCTATTATCATTTTGATTCATTGCAGCCATCGGAAAGTTGGTCTTACTGAGGCATAGAAGAGTTGATGGCTCTTGTTTCACAGATTTATGAAGCAAAATGATCTGTCTCGTCCAATATACTGTATCCCCCCACCCCAAAAATCAGAACAAAACAAATTTCTATATATTGTGCTGCTTTTAACTTTCTGAAACTTTTTCATGCCCTTATCCCTTTTACAGAGCAACCACTGTTAAAAACAAATCTTCATAGATTTATGAATGAACCAGCATATTCTACTATTTTCCTCTGTATTTATATTGTTGAAATCAAATGTAATTTAATCCTAAATGCTTCACGATGAGGAACTAATAGATTTAATGTTGAATGTCTTGTGATTTTGTAACAACATCCAGCTTTTCTGTCTTCCCAGAAGCAGTATAGGAAGCAATAGTAGATGAGTGTTTTGTTGTTTGTATATGGGTATAGAAGTCAATTTGCGAGTGTTTGGAAACAACCTGGGACAGAGAAGGAATTTTGAAGTGAAATGAAAGCAAAATAGACAGATCCATCTATGAGTATGGAAGACTATTAATATAAAGGAAATTCATGGAATTCATTTCTTTCTTGTAAATATTGTATACATTTATATTATTGATGTACAAGGATTTTTAAGCTCTTGCAAATAAGACAAATTTCCCTCCCCCAGAGCTATGCAAATGGCTATGTTCCCCAATAGAATGATTTGGCAGGCTTTCTAACAAAACGCCCAGTCCTTAAGGCTAACTGATAGAATGACCTTGGTTCCCATAGGAGCCAGAATTATTTAGACTAGCAAAAATACCCTGCACCCCCTCCTTTTCTTGTGGCAACTTAGAACAAGTAAGATGGTTTCAGCTAGGTTTGTTGTATAGTTGACAGTATTTGAACATTAGCAATTATTTTAAAATAAATTTGTATTCTATTATTCTAATTCCACATCTTTTCCCTTGATAGATCTTTGTATTCAAGGCTATTGGAATTCCAGGCTGATTCTCTGGAGGCTGTTTCATAGTAATTGACATCCTAATGTTTAAACTGCCCATTCATTTTTCACTCTATCTTGTTAGAGGAAAAGCAGCAACTTTGTTCAATAAATAGAATCTGACAGGGAAAGTGACCAATGTTTCAAACAGACAGGCTGGAGAAATATACATAAATGTTTCAATACAGTAATACTGAGCAGAAAGCAAAAGGAAATAAAATAAATAAAAAGAAAGGAAATAAAATGAACATCAATCTTCCCCACATATGTTTCAGACCAATGAATGTACTATAAATGCAAACTTAGAAATTATAAAATCAGTACACATATGAGCACTCTTGAAAGCACCTTTGTGTTCTTTCTGGAATTCCCACTTGTGTTACTATTGATGAACTTACATTGCCTGCATTGATTGACAATTGTTGACATCACTTGATAGTCAATAAGGTTCAAGGTGTTAGTGATGACTTACAAAGCCCTTCATGGCATGGGGCCGGATTACCTACGGCAACACCTGCAGCCGGCGTCAACTTCCCTCCGTCCAGTGCACTCCCACAGAGAGGGCCTCCTCAGGGTGCCGCCGATCAAAGAATGCCGATTGGTGACCCCCAGGGGGAGAGCGTTCTCTGAGGGCACGCCAGACCTTTGGAACCGCTTACCGGTTGAGCTCCGGATGGCCCCCGACCTTCGCTCCTTCCGACACGATCTCAAAACTTTCTTTTTCGAACAAGCTGGCCTGGTCTGATGGGATGGGGCTGGGTTTTTATAAATAGTTTTAATTTTAATATGTATTAATTTTATGGGCATAATGTTTAATGGCTTTTTAATTTTTGTATTCTATTTTTATTGTGTATTGCCCTGTTCACCGCCCTGAGTCCTTCGGTAGAAGGGCGGTATACAAATTAAATTATTAAATTAAATTAAATTAAATAAATGTATGTTACTTTGACTCCTCTTATTTTCCCCACAACAACTAACCTGTGAGGTGGATTGAGCTGAGAGAGAATGACTGGTCCAAAGTCACCCAGCCAGTTTTCAAAGAGTCCTTCTTTCTAGCCCAGTGCCTTAACCACTAGACTAAACTGACTCTCATCTAATTGTCAATTAATAAACATGAACACAAAGTAACTGAGATTAAAAACAAACACGTTGGTTAAAATATAGGTGCACATGCTATTTTATTTTACAGAACCTGATACAGAGCTACTCACTGGGTCTTCACATATCCTTGCATCCATGCAGACACTGGAACAAAACAGTTGAAAGGCACAGAGTTGAACAGTATAATTGCCTCTTAATGTGTGACTAGCTGACCATTTAATTTTGTCACTTTTAAATTGTGTACCTATCAGCATCTTTTGGAATAGGACATACGTCTGCTATTATTTCTGCACACAATTCTCTCTCTCTCTCTCTCTCTCTCTCTCTCTCTCTCTCTCTCTCTCTCTCTCTCTCTCTCTCTCTCTCTCTCCCCCCCCCCCTCTCTCTCTCTCCTCCCTCAGAATTTAACAGTGTTTAGGCAACAATTTCCTTTAGGGAGAAACTGAGAAAAGGTAAAACTATTAAGTTGTTCTTTTTCACACTTGTTCAGGCTGTTCTTTTTTCCAAGGATATATATTACTAAAAACTAATATAGTACTTTCTACTTCCCTGACCTACTCCCCTCTGTGTGACCTTGTAGTGCATTTCAGTTCCCCGTTCATTTACTGTTCATTTATTTTTCCCCCACTCCCTTTCCCCAAAATAAAAATAAAATCCTCTGTTTCTTGCATCCTTCCTGTCTGTCATGAGACATGAAGGGTCTGAGGCTGTGTGTTTGAGATCAAAACACTGCATGTAGGAGTGCATTATATACATGGTAACAATACTGTTATGTCTCAGATCTTTTTGTTTCAGGGGTTTTGTTTTGTTTTATTTATCTTGCTGGATACTGCACTGAATGCAATGCAAACACACTATATTGAATGGGGAGGCAAGGTTCTCCACTTGCATTCAGTAACTTCTGAGCTGGAATCTGCGGGAAGAGTAGTCTATTTTCCATTAGTAATCAAACAGGAAAACTTTATCTAAGAATTGTGCTAAATTTAATTTATTTCCAGTCTAAGTTGTTAAGTCTAATCTCTTGTCCCTAATGATTATTGATGGATTCTATTGCAAATCAGAGCTGTTTCCAGAGGAGGCAGAGGAGGAGAGGACCTGGAGCTTATGGAGCGAAGGAACTGGATGAGGCTTTCGGCAGGCCCAGAGGAAGAGAGAGAGGCTTTTGGAGGAGTTGGTGGCAGCGGCAGCAGCGTGCTCCAGGGGCGAAAAGAAGCAAGGCCTCTTTAAGGAAAAGGTGGAAGAGTCAGGATCAGAAAAAGGAAAGAAGGCGAGGTTGTCGGAATACAAGCGAATTTGAGGGCTAATCCACATGGAGCCCCATTTCCATCTGTCCTGTTGGCCATCGTTCACTCCCTAGAGACTAAAATGGACAATGTGAAATTTGAGCGGGCCACAAACAAGTAGTATATATCGGAGGTGGTGACCCTTTGAGAGCTGTATGCAATGAAATTTCATTTTGATGTATGCCGATTGGTGTACATTCAAAG
Organism: Vipera ursinii; assembly: GCF_947247035.1. Lineage (NCBI taxonomy): Eukaryota > Metazoa > Chordata > Lepidosauria > Squamata > Viperidae > Vipera > Vipera ursinii. Next base: position 65,278,737 of record NC_139515.1, on the reverse strand, counting down.
TGACAATAAAGTTATCATCATCATTACGTAGTATCTCCATAAGAATTATAACCTGATGTGTTTTATACAGACTGACAACCCTTTACATTGGAACAGATCACGTCATCTTGAGGTGATCTCAAAATCTTATCTTTGTTTAAATATTGTTCTGTTGGGGGTTCTCCTAAGATACTGTTTATGCTTTGAGCAGTGTTTTATTTTTATTACCTCTACCACTGATTGTTTACCAAGTAACTGCTGAAAAATTAAACAAGAAAGTTTATATTCTCCCTTTTCCTTTTTTTAAAAAAATATATATGTATGATTCTACTTCTCTCTCATGAAACTGTCCTTCCTATCTGCCCATGAAGGAGAAGGAGGGATTCTTTCCCTTGTCCCATGTACCTCAATGGCACAGGAGCAGGAAGAAACATCCAGTATGGTAATCAAACTTTTTTGTATGGAAGTAGACAGGCAGAATCCCTGAAAAAACAAAGAACCATCCACTCCAAATTCAATTCTTCTCATTTTGGAGTATGAGGCAGGTAAAGTAGAGTATCCTTCAGTATAGGGGATCTAAAGGGCAAAATATCCTAAGGAAAAAGAGGTGAGATGCTGTCATTAGGCAAGTAATTTGTCTAATATCTGTCTCAAATAGTTACTATTCTTAAAAATAGGTTAGTGATGGCAAGACTATGAATATCACCTTTTTTCTGCTTGGTTCAATCATTCAACTTTTGATATTTTATCTTACTATGCCAGCTTGCCTCTGCTAACCTGTCTGCCTGTCTGCCAGCATTACCTCACCAGCACAGTCTCTCAACTCTGATTGATAGGCACTTTCCCTCTCTGTGCCAGTTGCTTAACTCTTCCAGCCACATTGTATGCCTGCCTATCAAGGCCCACCTGTTCTACCTGATCTATTCTCTCAATTTGGAATGGATGAAACTTTCCTTCTGTTTTTCCCCCCAGAAAGTTCACCTTCAAAGGTTACCAGTGGCCTTTCCAAAGTGTGAGTTGTAGCTTAACAAGTATCCTCAACAAGATGCCTACCTGTCCACAAAAGCTAATAATTCTGCTTTGATGACCTTGGGCAGGTTTAAATATCTACAAAGAATGAATGGGGATATAGTCCAAACGTATGGATTCCCAAATGTGTACTTGAGTGCTGTGACTAGGCTTTTGAATGGGGATTATCTCCAAATGAGAATATTTAAAAAAAAACAATTACTAGGCACCAAAACTGTTATTCTCTTAATGTATATTATTAAAAAAAGATGGCACACACACACAAACACACACACACACACACACACAGAGAGAGAGAGAGAGAGAGAGAGAGAGAGAGAGAGAGAGAGAGAGAGAGAGAGAGGCAAATGGAGGTAGGGTCGACAAGGTTAATATATTGTAGTCTTTTCATTTTTTCATTTTTCATCTTCTTTAAAAGGACTATAAGACTAAACATTGTTTTCCTTGTGCCAATGAAACGTTACCCTTTCTGTGCTATTTCTACCATTATATTTGGCAGATAGTTCTGCTTCCAATGACCACCAGGCACTTTTGGATCAAACTTTAGGGTCAGATCTGTCTGATAGGTTCAGACTCCTCCTGCTTCAGATTTTCTGCTCCACAAACAAAATTGCTTCTGCCAGCCTGCCTCTCTTTCCCTGCCCATCTCCCTGCCAGACTACCCTTGGCTCCATCATCCTACCTATCTTTCTGTCTGTGCTCAATCTATAGGGACATACTTCCTAGTCTGTTGATCACAACAATCCAATGCATATAAGGTTCTCTGCCAGCCTTCTTACTTTGCCTGCTTCTCCTGAAACAGCTTCTGGATTCAGACTGATGCTTTATCTCACCGTGCCAGCCTACATCTTCCAGCCAGCTGTACCTGTTTGCTTGTGATAGCCCATATGACCATTTGTGAGCCCTTCTTTAGATACAGTAGGTAGATACAGGGATGCGGTGGCTCAGTAGGGATGCGGTGGCTCAGTAGGGATGCGGTGGCTCAGTGGGTTAGGACGCTGAGCTTGTCGATCAGAAGGTCGGCAGTTTGGCGGGTCGAATCCCGAGTGCCGCATAACAGAGTGAGCACCTGTTACTCGTCCCAGCTTCTGCCAACCTAGCAGTTCGAAAGCACATAAAAATGCAAGTAGAAAAATAGGGACCACTACGGTGGGAAGGTAACAGTGTTCCGTGCGCCTTTGGCGTCTAGTCATGCCGGCCACATGACCACGGAGACGTCCTCAGACAAACGCTGGCTCTTCGGCTTTGAAACGGAGATGAGCACCGGCCCCTAGAGTCGGAAACGACTAGCACGCATGTGCGGGGGAACCTTTACCTTTACCTAGGTAGATACAGCCTACCAGCCAATCTGGCACCAGTCTACAATGAAGTCCTCTCAGAAGAACCAGTTGCTAACCAATAGAATACAGCAGATCTAATCTCAGGAAGATTAGGTCAAATTGAGCATCCAGAAAGCAATGATCAGGAGATCTTTCTCGGGAGTAGCTGAACTTGCTAAGTACGGTAACAATGCCAACCCATCTGGCAACCTCATCCCCCCCAAATCCCTGTAATCAAAGGATATTAATCACCACAAAAAGATAAATCAATTATCTATTGCCAATATCATAACACAAATGCAGGTGGAAAAATAATTTACTGGGAATTGGAATGGGATATTTTTAAAAAAAGTCTAGGAATCTTTCTGCATTGATTCAGCACAACTTCTCTTTTGCTGGACAAAAGGGCTGTTGTTCTTTCCCTGTTTTCTTAAGAATGTTACAGGTGTCATACATATTTACATACATACTACATGAATGGTTTTTGTTGTTGTTGTTGAAACTTTGCATAGCTAGGCTTCTAAAGGTCTGCCATCCCTATTATTTATATCTCATTTTGTAAACAACAATAAAGAGGCTGCAGCTCATAATAGAATCTCAAAGCATCTTCTTTTGTTTTCAAATTGAATGGTGGGATCAAACTGAATTATGGCTTCTTCAGCATCTGAAACTCTAGTTCAAGTAGCACCAGGATAGTATCACTGTGTGTTATCCAAGTGTATTGTAATAAAGTTGGGAAAATGAACAAAGCTATGATAAGCTGGTACTGTTTGCCAGGAGAAGGAAGGAATTAGACTGAATGTGAGAAATCTGTGTATCTGAGATTTATAATTAGCAGGATATAAAGGTAAATAGGGAGAGAATAAGTAATTAGATCAGCAGATGAGATGATAGGTTTCTTACTAAATAAAATGGAGTCTCCAAGGAAATTGGAATTATCCTTTTAAGGAAACTGTCAACCTGGGTGTGGGAGATGTTACACTCATATTCCAATCCATTAAGCTCAATAGTTATATTTATGCAGAGTTATGTAAATCTGGGTATAGATCAGATTATACTTTTAAAACAAATAGTAAAATAGATCTGTCATTGGTTCTCAGTGTAATAAAGTAAAGATGTGCTGCTCATTTTTAACTAGAAGCGTCAATCAATAGTTTTGACTGAATTTATTGGGGCTAGGCAGACTAAGACCGGCTTGCTGGCTGGGAGCACAGCAGGCTTGGTTGAAACATTTTGGATAGGAAAGATGGGAAGAAAACAACTGCTGGGATCCTACAGTTGAGTATGCCTTTCCTTGGGAACAATAGATTGAACTAAGGATCAAATACTAAGGAAAAAAAAGGAGACTACCCAAAAAGGATTATCTATGCTAAATAATATTGATGTTAATATAAGTGTGGGTATATGGTAGATTTAGGCATATCATATTGGGACTGCTTAAATCAAGATGACCATTAGATGCAGATCTTTGCAATCCAGACATTAATCAGGGGTGGATTATGACCTTCTGATAAATTTTAAGGTGACTGTAGTAATTAGTAAACATATCATTTCTTCTGAATAGTAAGAACTGTTATTAGCTTTTTTTCACCTCCTGAATTAAGTTTCTGAGAGAAAAAAATACTTGGGAAGAAATGAAGAGGTGATCTTTGTTTTAAAGCCTTAGTGACCTTGGCTCTATTGAGATAACCTACTTATGGGATGACTATGTTCTAAAAGCAACCTGTTCCTTAACTCTTAGTATATATAGATCTCTTTCCCCCCCCCATTTCATCTGGCTGGTTGTGGTCCTCCTGGATCAATCAGAATGTTGGTGTCAACTCTACAATGAGCATGGCTGCATGACAGTTGGGCTAGATGACTTACAAAATTCCTTCACTTTTATGATTTGCATATTTTCAGTAAATAGGCTTGGGGATAATTTTCCACTGTAATACAGTATAAGTGCCACTCACCTACCCCTTTCTCTCTTTTTTATGCATTGTCTTATTATATGCGAACTGGGTTTTTCTGAACATTGAGCTTAGATTTTGAGTGTGAAGAGCATGAACAACTGACTGTTACTATAGCTACTAAAGTGATTGATGAGATGACTGCAAATGCCTAATAATAATACTTTTTGAAGGTGTCATTTTAGCTATCAGTGAACACGCAGTTTTGTAATATTTCAAAAAGCTTTTCATCAAAGTGGGCTTGTCTTTGTGCAGCAAATATTCTGAGTTCAGTTCCTCATTTTGCTTTTCTAATTGCTTTTTGTCTCATAGATCTCAGCCATCTCTTTAAGTACCAGACCTGAATCTTATATTACAGTTTTCCTAACCTTGTGACTGCATTTTTTCCTAGGTATATGGAAATTTGGGACAAAATGTGTGAGCTTAACTAAATCTGTATTTAAATAAAATGTAACATTTTATGTAGAGTGGAAGAATCAATATGGAAATCTTTAGTGCTAAGAAAAAAAAACCAATTTTGCTATAAAGAAACTTAGTGAAATTTCGTCTGAACAATTTTTTTTATCTTTAGCTACATCGTGACATGTATATTAATGGAAAATGCTTCTAATTAGTACAGCATGGTTAAAAATAGAGAGAATTAGGGGAAATTATAACTTTAATTTCAGTTCTAGGCTTCTCCTGAGATTTAAACCACCTATTGCTGCTGTGCCTTTAAAGAGTAGCTTTGTCTGAATTATCAAATGAGGTATATTGGTGAGTGAATCAGCTCCAGTAAGATTCAAATCATCCCATTCTGGGACCTCAGATTTGATTTCATGATTCAGTCAGAGTAGCTGATCCACTTCAGAGAAGAGATGTGATTCAAAACTGTGATCAAATCAGTCACAAATCAAATTTTTGAACTGAATCTGTTGAAAGTTACACTAACAAACTAATGGATAGGCTGGATTCTCTTTATACTTTCAAGTGACATTTTAAGCAGCTCTTAAGTAGTCAAGAGTCTTACAACGAACGTCACCTCAGAATATTATTGGATAAGAAATGGAGAGATCCTGGCTGTATTCCATCCAATTACAATGAAGCTCTGGTGTGGCTATAGCGTCCCTTTTTTCTCAGTCCACCCTACTCTACAGAGTTATTTTGGAAACAGATAGTGGCTGGAATGCTGCAAAGACTACTTTGTGATCTTGAACAAAAGAAGGGATAGAAATCCAGTCAGTCAGTCAGTCAGTCAGTCAGTCAGTCAGTCAGTCAGTCAATATACTAGTGGTAAATGATGGAAGAAGCCATAACCAGAAGTAATAGGGACATCCCTTTTCTCTTACACTTTCTTTCTGTTAGCCTGTTTCTTACACTCCTTTGGCTTTGCTTTCTTTCTTTCAATGATCTGTCTAACAAATTGCCGAATAGGAAAGCACATTCGTGCCACATCCAAAGCAGATTGCTTCTAGATAGTTTTAAAATTAGTTGAGGAGAGCATGATATCGCTCTTGATATCATATAGCCACAACAAAAGGGGCAAGGAAGAAGGATCCAAATTTTAAAAAAAACACTAATAAACAACAGAGTATTTATATAATGGGTGAGCGCACCAAGCAGTCATCACCAGAAAAAATGTGACAGCCATTTTATTAATGTCTCCATTAGGCCTTTGGAAGAAGCTAATGTTAATGAAATTTGCAGCAGTTATTAAATTGGGAGACATTATGAATACCAGGAAGGAAGAAAAAGAGTAATAAAAATACAGAAGGCCCGAAGCTACAATCCTGTATCCATTTTTTCTAGGCTAGAACTATATTGGTTTCAATAGGATTTTTAATCAAACATGCTGATGCTCCCATTGTCAAGTATAAAACAGCCTTAATTCCCATGGATTTGAAAGGTTTATACTTTGTATAATTAAATCTGGATTATTATTTACATTATTTGGGGCAAAAAAGGAAGATCTTTTCTAGACTCTCAGTGGGGTGGAAATTGTAGATGAACAAAGGATATCCATGAATGATGTGTTTGTTGATTATGAGATTTCCAGTTTGAAAGCAAAATAAAACTGGGTATTTCAGCCAGTATGTAATGCAGACATGTGAAACACAAGGCCCAGGGGCAAGATCCGGCCCGCGAAGTGGTTTCATGTGGCCTGGGAAGCCATCCTGGAAACAGTGAGGGAACGGCCCCCACTGCCTTGGCCCTGGCCCAGAGACCCTCCTTCTGCCAGAGACCCTCACATCTGTCCCACTCCTGCCCAGGCCCCCATAGGCACCCTTGATGCGAACGATGTAGAGCTGGCCATGCCCACCCAGTAGGCCATATGCACTCTAGCCACACCCGCCCAGTAGGCCACGCCCACTCTGGCCATACCCACCCAGCCCCTTGAGGGCAACCGCAATGCTAATGCAGCCCTCAATGAAATTGAGTTTGACACCCCTGATGTAATGGCTTATTACATATTAAAATACTTATGTAAGTATTTAATTATTATGTGCATATCCTACCTTTCCTCTATGAACTCAGTGTTGTAGGCATATATGCTTTCTCACTCAATTTGTCCCCATCTTTCTATGTGCCTAGCAATATTGGCTAGAGTGAGAGAGGGATTATCCAAAATCACCAAGTGACTTTCAGGGGTTGAAAGGAGACCCAAACCTAGATATCTGCCAATCCAACATGTTAACTGCATCATATCTGCTAATATGCCAATGTTCATAAGAACATTTTTATTTCTTCTGTATTTTTATACTGTTTCTTCCCTCACTTTTCTAAAATAAGCATTTTGAAGTTAAAATATTGTAGTCTGTCTTTATAGTTGTGATTTTTAAAAAAAGGCTGCACAAATGAACATATGAAGCATCAAGAGCAATAACAAAACCAATAATTTATAGGATCTGCCAGAGAGTTTGTTGACAGTTTCACCATATGTAGCTGTTAGTGTAATTCTCCTACAGTATTCTGTTTTCAGTTTCTTTCAGATTAAAATAACTGATTCTGATATTCTTAATATCTCCAGATGACTGACCTCTCATCCCATCAGTTTTCTGATAGTCTGTTCTGGAATTAGACCTACACATTCACATTTTAATTCCTTAATAAAAGAAAATAATTAAATGAGACCATAGAAAAATGTGGGGAAATTAGTCTCTTTTTTAAAAAAAATGTGTATCATTTTTCATTTCAACCAGCAAAAACAGATAATGCTTTAGAAACAAAAGAGGTGGAAAGAAAGTCTGATTGCAAAGGAAAATGAAAAATGGAAAGAGATTTTGAAATAAGAATGGCAAAAAGACAGGGTGATACAACAATTGAAGAGACAGCCAAGGAGTGAACAATTGCTTGCAGGAAAAGAATAGAAGAGCCAATATGTGAAACTGAAAAAAAGCCAAAGCTTTACAATTCCATTAAACCACTGACATGACTGTCTCTGCATAACTGTATGAAGATATAAAAGCTATGAATGGATGGATGATGACATCTTCCTCTGACTCCCAGCCCATTGCAAATGCACTCCCAGACATATTTTTCAGCTAGATGCAAATCTGCTATTTTCTGGCACAAGCTGTTTTAACCCCTTCAGAATAGATTTTCAGTGCTTTGTTCCATTCTAATAGCAGCTCCAGCTCTGATTGGCTGCAGTGCCTGCCACACCCTCATAGGAATGAGCAAAACATTATTCCCTAATATATTAATTAAATCTTCTTATACATTGTGTATTCTGTGATAAGAGTAACTGTTAGTCATCTAATATGCCAAATGCTGAATTTACAAATCCTGTGCAGACTACAAACTCTGTGTGTGATTTTCAATTCTTTTAACTGATTTATCTTTTGTCACTTGAGAAATTTAGCCATATTGGGGGGTGGGAGTGGGGAACTGGCTATGCCTCCTTAAAATCTAAAACAGAAATTGTCCTTGTAATGTATTGGGCTTGTTTTGTTAAGGGAACACCACGTGGGTAATTGCTGGGAGGTTGCTTGAGCAGGGAAGCTGGCTAACGGCTCCCAGCTCCTCAGACAACCTGTCTCCAGCGCCACTATTGGTTGCTTCTAGGGCAGCAATAGGTTGCTTTAAAACTATTGGCCACCGCCTAGAGGCCAGGGTATAAATTGCTGCATTCGCAGCCCTGTTTCTCAGTTCAGATCCTGCAAGCAATAAACAGTGATCTTTGGTGAACTCACTCACCTTGTCTTCATCATTGAGCAATGGACCCAGTACATAACAGTCCTATCACAAGCTGCTGGATATTCCAAAGTGTAGAAGAACTCAGGAAGACTGAGAAAGCAAAGGGACTATTTTTGAAACATCACTAATAAACAGTAAATTAATGTTTATAAGAGAAAAGCATATTAGCCCTTCTGTTTTGCATTCTAAAGAAAAGGTTTGAACAACTTCCAGAAATCCCACCTTAATTAAGTCACTCGCAAAGGAGGATTTATTTTCCAAGATTCTGCATCCTAGCCCCTTATTTCTTGATATTAAGCCCTAAGACAAAAGGATGGGTTTATTCATCATTCAGAATATCAGCCAGGGTTGAGAGCAGTAGTTCAGCTAGAGGATTTTAGACTCTGGATCTAATCCTTTCTTCAGATGGCAACAGCATCTGAATCACTGGTTGCAAATCCCACAAGAAGTTCTTGTCAGTCCATATTTTGCTTTTTACTGAATAGGGTAAGGCTGCATAGAAGCAGTGGAAGACATAAAAGAAGATAATATCAAGAATTGGCTTCTAGACTTCCGGTTTGCCATTGCGGCACTGGCCGATGCATAAAGGCAAGCTCCGTCTTCAGTGTCTGGTTTTATCCCGCTGGGGGACCGTGGAAAGGGTCAAAAGTCATCCTGTGGAGGTGGCAAGCAAGGAGAGGACCCCCGCTTGATCCAGGGCAGCTCTTCAAACCGGCAGGGAAAAGACCAGCCATAGCAATATAGCTCATCATTAAGCTGCTGACAGCCAAAGTCAAAACTACAACCAAGCACCTTTAAAGCAACATGGATGAAACTGGGTGAGATCTGATCTTCTCTTTAAGACTTTAAATATTTTTCCTGCAAAAGCTGCCTGAAGTATTTCTCCCCATGTGAGGAGAGAGGGAAGGGAATTCTTACCCCACCCTCTAAGAACAGCGATGATTGACTACCTAAGGCCGTGGTGGCAAACCTATGGCATGCGTGCCACAGGTGGCACACAGAGCCCTCTCTGTGGACATGCGCACCATCGCCCCAGTTCTAGGCCTTCGGCTGGGTTTTATAAAACCTTTTCGCTTTAGGCCTCCGCCGCTGTGTGCAAAAAAAAAGGTTCAAGCAATCAATTTCAACTTCTCGCAGGGAAAAAAAAGATCTCAAAGTTGAAATTGATTGATTGAACTTTTTAGTCCCACCCAGTCTGCTGCTACCACTGCAGCCACGCCCCCAATGGGCCATGCCCACCCGGCACCCGACGATACATAAGTGGGTTTTGGGTTGCAGTTTGGGCACTCAGTCTCTAAAAGGTTCGCCATCACTGACCTAGGGGAAAAGAGCAATTATAAGAACAATTTTAATTTAATTGGATGAATATACCTTTGAAATTTGGAAACTAAAAGTTTTCCTATTCTTTCTGGAGACATTGGCTTTTATTGAAAAAGAAAAGAAACAAACCTTGAAAAACTATTATTAAAACTCGGGACTTAAAAAGTTTTAAATGGCATTGGTGACATCTTGTGGCAAAATATGTTATTACAATTTGTTATTGACTAAAAGAGACTTGGCTGGAAGCCCAGATATTAGAAAAAACCCTCTTAACCTTGACATACCACCTGTGAGAAACACAGCTGTAAAGAAAGAACTGCAAGTCGGTTTATCTGGCATGTTTGAACTATGAAGATAAACTTTGACTTTCAGAATAATATGTGGGAAACTGTTTTCCTATTTCTTTACATGAGAAGTCTTTGTTACTACACAAGATGATGGAATACTTTGGACTATAAATTCTTATCTGCCAAACAATTTTCACTATAAGACTATTCACATGTGAAATAGATGTCACACATCTAGCTACAAAAACTATTTTTAAGATTTGATTTTAAAATCCCTAATTTAATACATTATCAAGAGAATATGGATGAAGATCAAGAAAAATCCTTTCTATGTTGAAATCAATACATGAAACCATTCTTTCAGCATGTAACAAAATAAGAGGCAATATAAAGGAACAAGATGCCAGCTTAAATATACAGACCCAGATTTTGATTACAACCAAAGATCCAACAATGCAGAAAGTAACAGGAGAAATGGAACAACTAAATATTAAGACAGAGGACCCAACTGACCAACAGATCTAGCTAATGGGGAAATTAGAAAAGAGAGTGACAACATTGAAAATGGAAAAGTTTTTTTTTCATAAATCAGAAGAAACTTGAGGAAAAGGAAGAATAACAGACTGAATGGAAGATAAACTTATTAGGACAACTGTGGGAAATTTGAATAATGGGAAGGCGATCAAAGAAATATAATGGGGCTAGTTCTGCCAAAAATAATAGAGGGAGAACTGTTTGATTAATTAAAAGTATTGACATGGATGATTAGTTGGCAAAGGAAAAAAGCCAGAGTAAGGCTGAAAGAAATTAGGGTTTTGATTTATTAGGGGGGATTTTATATTAATGATTAGAAGGTTGAAGATGGCTGAATATAGATATTTTTTTAGAAATTAAAGTAATATTACAACTGAATAGGTAAGATGTGTAATAAGATGAATAGATTTTTGGTTTAACATGGTGGGGGGGGGAAGAAAATTTTTTAAATAGAATAAGATTATATGCAAATAGTTAATATGTATATTTAGAATATTTTGTTGTTTTGTTATAAAAAGGGGAAAATGTAGACACTGAGATAAGGGAAACTCTAGTTACCTAAAGCTTAAAAACTATAACATACCAAATGTTAAGTTGAATATTGAGGGGAAATTACAGCCTGAGGAAAAAGCTACAACAGGAGAGTGATGTATATAAGATTGGATGTAAACACAATTAAGGTTTGAGATGGAAAAAATGTATGTGTCCCCCTCCCCCCATATATATATACAGTGAAGACTATTTTTACAGAATTTTAATGCAGCATGTTCCACATACAACTGACCAATAAACCTTGGAGAAAGCAGCCTGAAGCCATTAGAAAAACAGCAGGTGCAGAGGAAGTACAAGTGAAACTCAAGAGGCAGGAGATTCAGACTGACTCCTCTGAGACTTCCTCGGGTATAAGAAGGAAGGTAAGAAGGGAAACCTAGGCAGACTTCCAAAATTGTGTTATTAGAGTCTTCTCGTATAAGCCAATTCTTCTTTTTTAAAATAATATTTCATTGATTTTCTAATTTTACAATTAAACATTTAAAAAGCAACATGGTGGCTGGGTAATCAATGATTCCATAACATACATAAATCTTTAGCAAAAATCTCAAGTTACAACATCAGATATCTCCTCTCTTTATCTGTTAATACCTGCTATCTCAGTAATATGCAATAATTTATTTATTTATTTATTTGTTTGTTTGTTTGTTTGTTTGTTTGTTTGTTTTATATACCGCCCTTCTCCCTGAGGACTCAGGGCGGTGTACAGAGCAATAAAGTGGGAATACAATAAAGTAACAGAGTGAGAAAATTGTAAAACCCAAATCCAACAGGCCGGCTTGTTGGAATAGATAAGTTTTTAGATTTGGCATAAACTTTGCATCATATAAGTAACTACATAACTTGCATAAACAATGTCACTAAAATAATGGAAATTATTGTAATGATGTACTCTTCAATTTAATGGGCAATTGAAAATAATAATTTACATCATGTTACAATAATTTGTTAAATTATTAAATTGAGCTTTCATTGTCATCTGAATAATACAATACAAGCTGGTTTTGTAGTTATGCTAGAATTTTCAATCCAGCTCCAAGAGAGAATTGCCTTCTCTCTTATTCCCATCAGTGGAAACACGACTTGTATTAAATAAAAGCCCAATAGAACAAACTTGTTCTAAATTTGCTTGATAGGGAGGATTCAGGTCAAGTAAGTTAGCTGACTCATAGGGATGCTTTTGAAATGTATAGATCAGCTGTCTAACAAGACTCACTTTAACTTTCTCCTGTTAGCACTTTGTTCTTACCTCCTACTGAGAAATGGGAGACTTAGCTGAGAATGGCTCCTATTTTATCCTACTCCTGCTGAGTATTTACTCTTTAAATCATCTGATTCAGCCATTTTGTATTTAATTAGAATAATCATTGGCATTTCTATAAGGATAAGAATATCACTTAGAAAACAAAAGGAAATTGCATTATTTATCTGAAAGAGAGAAAGGGAAGCTCTGAAAGTGAGTTCTTCATTTAGAATAATGCAGATGTTCAAGCTTTGGACCCAGATGATAGCCTTGGTTCATAAGATTCATTTATTTCTCTGGCCAATTTCAAGCTACCTGTGAGTTGGTCTCAAGTTGGTGAAATTCATCCCAAAATATAAAAACACAACTTTGTACAGCTTTGTTTCTGTAAACCATTTTGTATCCTACATATTGGAGTTAATACTGGTTGATCCAAATGGAGGTAAGTTTTGATAGCACTGTTAATTTATGACCACTCCCCTTAAAAGCATATATTTCCTTTTTTAAATATGTGGACATTTGTTTTAGTGCTCATTGCAGTATTTATGCATTTTACTTACTAAGCTATTCTGCAACGCTGTCCAATTTATTTATTACATAATGTCATGCCTGGAGTTGGCAGGAGACATATACAACCCTGCAGACTGTACTAGATTTTTTTTTTTACTTCAAAGCATGGAAGCAGTGGTTTATACTTCATAAACCACACATTTCGCACATTTTGCCGGGACCTGAAGACCTGGCTCTTTGAGCTCTCCGGCCCAGGCTGAGAATTTTTAACTGGGGTTTTTAATTTTAGGGATGATTTAATCTTTCTTTAATTTGTTTTTAATTTTTGTACTGGTTGTTTTAAATGCCCTGTAAACCGCCCTGAGTCCTTCGGGAAAGGGCGGTATATAAATTTAATAAAATAAAATAAAATAAATAAATAAACTTACATTTTCCATGACTTTTTTGTTCAAGTGTAAGGGAAGTGTTTTAAGATAGGTTTGCTTTGCTTCAAGTAAAGAGAAACAATGACAGATCATCCCAAAAATAACTAAATAAATCCCACCTTCCTAGAGTGCCCCAATGCTAGTTTTGGTGAGCAAAGTTGATTCATATTCTGAAAAAATTATTCTGCCCAAGGAGATGGTCTGTTCTGAAGTTCTGATTAATTACTCTGTGGGAGTGCCTCAGTTCCAGGCAATGAAGAGGTGATACTCTGCAACAGTTCCTTGGAGATCTGTTGGCAATTCTTGAAAGGAACAGAACACCACCAATCCCTGGTGATAACCTTGCTAGGGTATAAAAAATAGGCTGAGATGACTGTGTTCAGCATAATCAATATCTTCCTTTGAATCATTCCTTTTCACAACCTTTTGTGAGACATGAAAGGCACCATTCTTACATTGTATTGAGTTAGAATTATAACTAAATCACCAGTGGAAGCATGGCCAGGTATTTTTGACAGTGAGGCTTTCCCACTAATATGTCTTTCTCAGGCTTTTATGGCAGTGAACGGAAGAGCAAATAGGGCCCATTTTACTCAGCAATGACAGTCCAGCCCAGAATAGTCTCAGCTTCTACTATACACAGCACGTCTGCTTAGATAATCAGCCAGCATGGAAGTACATGAATTTATCAAACAAAACATATCAACAATAATCCAAACATATTGGTCAAAAGTACAAGGACACCTGCAGCAAAATGAGACTTTTCTGAAAATGACAAAAGAGTGTGACTATCACAATGCAAACTCTGACCCTAACATACTTGTGTGCAACATTGTAAGACAAATACAAAAGAAACAGTTTTTGCATCATAATGTTGCAATGTATATTTCATTCTGTCTTCATCCACCTGGACACCCAATGAAAGTGAACAAATATTATCAAAAGATAAATACAGGATAAGAAGTGAAGTCCTGTGGACTCATATACCATATATATTATAAAAGACGGTACAGGAAAAAGGAAGCTCTTGGATTTGGGGATGAATTGTGTACTGCAGTCTGAGGAGTTATAACTATGGGAAGCTAAGGAAGTGGAACTGGGCTTTTTCTTTCCTTAAATTCTTCTTTTATAGCCTATGTATATCGAATTAAATGATTTATGATAGGAATTTCCATTGTAGCTTTACTTATGGAATAGAGAAATAGATCCCAGTAAAAATGAGTCCTGATACATACCGTATCAGTTCTGGTGCAGCAAAGGAATTGGGCTAGCAGTTACCTCTATCTCACTTTCTACACTATGTCCTCTCAAAGGAAAATTGTTTCTACATACCCACGAAAAGGGATCGGAGGGTTATGCAGAGATCAATTTTCTATATTTCCATATGTTAATTTATAATAGTGCTGCCAACTGAGAAAAAAATATAAATAGAAATGCAATAATCTCACAATGGTGTAAAAACAATGCCAAGGAGACCTGTGTAGCTGCTATTCCAACAATAAATGGTCAAGGCCTACTCTCTTCCCTTGTAGTTCTTCATCACAGAGAAGAACAACAAAGGTGATTACGGGACTGAAGGCTAAAACATATAGGGAACGGTTGCTGGAATTGGGTATGTGTAGTTTAACGAAGAGAAGGGTGAGGGGTGACATCATAGCAGTGTTCCAATATCTCAGGGGCCGCCACAAAGAAGAGGGAGCCAAGCTATTCTCCAAAGCACCTGAAGGCAGGTCAAGAAGCAACAGATGGAAACTAGTCAAGGAGAGAAGCAACCTAGAACTAAGGAGAAACTTCCTGACAGTTAGAACAACTAACCAGTGGAACAAGCTGCCTCCAGAGGTGGTGAATGCTCCAACACTGGAGGTTTTTAAGAAGAGACTGGATAGCTATTTGGCTGAAATGGTATAAGGTTTCCTGCCTGAGCAGAGGGTTGGACTAAATGACCTTCAAGGTCCCTTCCAACTTTTATTATTATTGTTGTTGTTGTTGTTGTTGTTGTTGTTGTTGCTGTTGTTGTTATTAAACTAAACATGAACAGGCAGTCCTACAAACACAAGAATGCACTCTGAAAAAGAATAATGTCTTCTGATATGCTTTTAAATAGAGGACTATGCTGCATAAAGGGAGATTTGTAATATTGAATTACCCCACAAAAGAGCTGGGGTTGTAATGTAAACTTTAAGTGGAAATGGTTCTTTAGTGTCTTCAAGCATTTCAAATGCTGAAAAGAAATTTGCAGTGGGTTCATATATTCATCCTAATGTGAAAAGCATAAGCATAAGGGAGAATAAATATGACTGACCTTTAATATGAGGAACACTGTTGGATTGTGGTGCAAACCCTGATATAATGCTATAGATATTGACTCAAAAATAATACCCACTAAGTACAATAAAAAGTAAAATAAAAGGAAAGTCACCTTTAGGTCACGTTCTACCCTTGAAAACTCTGGGCCATTTTCTTAGCATGACATGGAAGAGGGTTGCCATTGCTTTCTTTGACAATGTTTTCAATTTCCCAATCTAGCTTCTAGTCTTAAATTTCTCAGAATTCTCCCAAAGCTGACCCTACTTAGATCCTACTTACTTTATAGATAATTAAAGTTGGCTAGGTGCTGCCAACTGCTGAATTTAATTGGATGTTTATACCTCAAATTTTAAGATATAAGATATGAATTAAATATGCCAAAAAGGAACCCCTCTGGTGTGCTGGGAATTACAATTCTACTTGATCTAGATGTTGGTTCTGGAAGTGGAAGTCCTCATATTGTAAAGTTAGTGAGGTAGAGAAACACTGTACTACAGAATGCCCTAGAGATTGAGAAAGAATAGTAAAATATTGATATTGAAGATCCTTTGGACTAGCATAAAAACTCGACAGGAAAGTCGTTTTGCTATTATTAATGTAATTTGACAACAGTAATGATCAAGACTTTCAACTAGCATTACCAGAGGACTCCAGAACTGCAGTATCTTGACCTAGCCATGTATAGGAAGCTTTGATTTATGTTGGCTATATAGATGGTAGTTAATCTGTAACCTTTATAACACTAGTAATTGACTTATTCATGAATATAGAAGTAATAAAATGAAATGTTTTTTTAAAGAAAAGTTACCTTGTTATTTTCAGCAGAATATAAATGTGGTGTGTCAGACTATTGCAATTAAAATGGAACATCAGCAAGGAAAGGAAATGATATTGTGAGGGGGGAAAGGACATAATGATTTGGAGTTTCTCTTAGTAAGACTACAGAATTGTCTTCCTTTGCCAACAACTGTCTGTATTAAAATATCCATCAAAATTCTTAATCATTCTTTTCAGGTTGAAAAGTGGTCTGTTCAGCTGAAAATATGTTATCAATGGCTTTAAAGGACTGTATTTTGGAAGAGCAGAAATTACAGTAATTCTCAGAGATGAATGGGACAGTCTAGCATGCATGCAGACATATTCATGCAAGTAATATTGAACGTTTCCTCTTCCACATTAAACATAGGCATGGGCCAAAATTTTTTAGTTATTTTCTTTAGTATCCCAAATATGCCCTACATATATGCGTGAAAGCTCCCAAATATATTGTAGAAAAACAAACCATTACTTTCTTTCAAATCTCGGTGAGGAATGGAATTATACAACAAAATTCATTTTTGGATTCTCTTACTAACATTTTTTTGGGGGGGGGGGGATATAATATAAGTAGGCTGATAAGCTCCTGGGCAAAGAAATGTTAGCTATGTCTTTGAAGGCTTATGCAAAATATTTGTTTTTGTACACGGTGCTCTGCTGCCACCATTTTAGAGCTATAATCTTCATGTAAGCAGTTTATTCAGAGAGGTGGTATGCTGTGAAGAGGCATGATTGTATGCTAAAACCACAGTCTTCTCCTCCCTCTTTTTCTCTCTCTCTTCATTACAGTTTTGGGAAATGAAATGTAATCAAATGCTTTATTTGCTCAGAGAAAAGTCCCATTAATTTCAATGGCATTTTACTTTTTTTTTGGGGGGGGGGAAAGGGCAAATCTTACTCAGATGTATTCCCAGACAGGTGCATAACACTACAGCATAAACCTGTGCATGTCTACAATCATAGAGTTCATAAGGCTTTTTCTTTGGAAATAGGACGAAGCCCTATAGTCTCAGCAATGACATTTTCTCTAAGTACAGTGTGATTTTTTAAATTTGTCACCCAATAAGCCTAGCTGATGTATTTTTGAGTGACAGCTGAAAAGAGATGCTAAAGAAATTGAACTTTCCTTGCTCCTGGCTCACTCTGTCCCTTTTTGTGTTCAACAGTTCCCTGTATTTTGATCTAAAATTTCACACTAGTTTTCTTCATATACTATTTGCTTGGCAGTCAATCTTGCTGCCTTTTCCATTAATCTGTTCTGTCTTCCATTCTTGGCTATCTAAGATGACAGGGGTCTTAAGGATTTCACAATGCAAACATCAATCTGTATTCCAAGAATTAGCCTGAAATCGATCCAAAGAGATGAAATCACCATTAGAAAGATATTGATGTGGCTTATGAATTCACCAAATGTTGTGAACAAAAATATAGATTTTCATTGTCAGGTTATGCAAACAGAAGATCATTACTAAGAAAGTGGCTCTGATGTTCTTTGAATCCGAAGAATCAGGAGGAGTAAAATGTTCACATCACAAAATAAGACAGGAGTTCTTGGTGATCTATGGAAATGAACATTTATCTAGTTTATTTTTTCACTCTTCTGTAAAAAGTCCCAAGTATGTAATATGTCATGGTTCTGACAAATGAAACTCTTCAAAGAACTTTGAGGCATTGCTTACCTTAAAGAATCTTTATTCGAGTAGCATAGCATCGGCACATACATAGCAAAGCCAAAATCTGAATTCCCCTCCCCTGAGTACATAGCATCAAGCACAATTCCCTTCTCTAATTAATAGTCATAAATCACATTCTCCAATTAGTTTGAAATGCAGGCTTTCCCTCCTGTTCTCCAACCTGCCATTTCTGATCATCTCTTATTTCAAAAAAAAACTTGGTTCTCACACTGTTACAATATTGTTATGTTCCTCCTCCTCCCTCCTAGTATCATCTAATTCCAACTCTAATTCTAAGAGTAAAACATAAGAAGGAAAATGGCTGCATCTCCATATGTTGTCAAAGCAAGATGTTAGCAGCGTTGACAGTATATTTCCATCAATTCCAAGGTACCCATTTCTCCGTCCTGTCAGAAGCACCTTTTAAGCACATTTAAAGGTGCTTAAAAGGATTAGCCAGTGGCATCACCATTGCCCAGGGGATGCCGAGATGGTGGGTCCTTTCACATCTCTGTTAAGGAGCTGGAGCAAATGAAGGGAGCTCACCTACCATGCAGCAGCACTCAGGTCTCAAACATGGGTTTGCTAAATTCAACCTGGCATCCTGGCATCCTAACCACACTCCAAGGTACCCACTGATTCCTTGACTTTTATTTCTTGACTCATCTGACTTTTTTTTTTAATTAAACAGCCAAAATTGAAGCTATAAAAAGTGGGTGCCAATGTTTTTTTTTGAAAATTTCCTTAAATTTGGAGCAGAAAAATAGGGTGGACATTTTTCCTAATATTTCTTTAGTGAGAGGATTTTCCTTTTCTGGAACAATACCTCCTCTATTGTAGGAACTGATTAGAAGAAATTCTCTTGACAGTTAATTGAAGCATTTTAAACTAGAGAATATGTGAATCACTAGAGAGATCACTACATAAGGAAAAAAGTCTTTCATACACAACTTTTGGTTGCTTTTAAAAAGTGCAGATGCACCACACTCCACCTGCACAGCGGCTCAGCAGTTAAGATGCTGGGCTTGTCGGCTGGAAAGTTGACAGCCCAGGTTCAAGACTCAAATGCCATGCAACGGGGTAAGCTTCCATTCTCGCCCCAGCTCCTGCCAATCTAGCAGTTCAAAAGCATGCAAATGCAACTAGGTAAATAGATATCACTTTGGTAGGAAGGTAACAGTGTTCTGCAACACTATGCTGACCTTATGCCTATGGAAACAACTTTGGACAGCGCTGGCTCAATGGCCCTAAAATAGAGATGAGCACCACCCCCTATAGTTGACAAAAACTAGTGAAGTAAAATCCATAGGGACACCTTTACCTTTTCATTGTAAAGCAAAGCACCAGCTTTAAATGAAATCTGTTTCCAACTGCACCGCCTAGAAAAACTGAGAGACCTCTT
Organism: Vipera ursinii; assembly: GCF_947247035.1. Lineage (NCBI taxonomy): Eukaryota > Metazoa > Chordata > Lepidosauria > Squamata > Viperidae > Vipera > Vipera ursinii. Next base: position 65,259,213 of record NC_139515.1, on the reverse strand, counting down.
TGGACAAAATATTGTAGGAAGAAGAAGCTTCAATTTCCTCTGGAGCAAATGTAAGTATGATTACAAAATTATCTCTTATTCTATAATAATAATAATAATAATAATAATAATTATTATTATTATTATTATTATTATTATTATTATTATTTTATTTATATACTTACAGAAAAGTTCATTTTTTATATTATCCATTTTTCCTAATCATCAAACCACAAGCTATAAGTGCACTTTTAAATTTTTCATACAGAAAGGCTATAAGGGTTCCTAGTCACCACAAATAAAGATATTGTCATTCCTCTGATGAAGGGAGTAAATATAGGCATCTCTGCAAGTTCCATCATCTTCACTAATGATTCTTTCATTCTGGGTAACGTCAAACCTTTCCATTTTTTATACAAAAGTATTTGGCTTCTTTACATGTCTGCCAAAGATAATAAAATACCCTTTTATATTTTTCACATTTCCAGCAAACTTTTGAAGCATATTTATATTTTTTAGAAAATTTCTCTGGTGACAAATACCAACAATTATTTTATAAAAAGCCTATTTAACATCAGAACATAATGTAAATTTCAATCCTATCAGTCACATATTTTGCCATGTTCCATTTGTATATTATAACCAAAGTTTATACGTTCTTTCATATCTTCTTCTTATATTTGAACAAAGGTTTATACATTTTAGTGATAATATGTTCATAGTTAGTACATAATTCTGTTACATTCCTTGAAATTCAGAGCGGGTGGCAAATTGAATGAAGCTCTGAAATCCATTAATGCTGCACCTGATAAAGAAAGGCTGCCATTATTTCCCAGGTGAACCCTTTCTTTCCTTTCAACAGTATAATACAAGTCCTTGATGAGATAGAACAGTTCCCTATATAGCCCACTTGAACCTTCTGAGCTTTGCTGAAGGACAATATTAAGACAATGCAAAAGAGAGGCTTTCAAGCAATAATAAACTTAGCAATAGTTTGAAATCCATTCAGTCCCTAATCTCACACCCTCAGAGACTTTTTTTTTACTTCTTTCTTATGTAGTTCAAGAAATTAGAAATTTGTCACTTAAGGCCACATGAATTTTGATGAGACATTGTCTATTTATTGTCTTGTTCACCCTGTGCTTCATTGCTTTCACATCTGCTTCTTTGCTACATTTTTAAAATGCTAGTGATTCCTTTCATGTTTCTTAGATTTCTGTTAGTGACCATCTTTAGAAGACAAAATGCTACCATCTTCAAGGTTGTATGGAATTTGCTCCCAAGGTAGATGACATTTTCACTACTTTGGACAGATAAAATATTTTTACTTCACTTGGCTTTCCATGGAATATGATTGATGAATTTATCTTATCCTATTTGATGTAACAGTTTTAATTTCAGAACATGCAGTTTTAAGCAGTGACATTTTTGGTTTCCTATCAGTTCAGTTAAAAGAAAGAAAAGAATTTCTGATGTACAGTATATTGTCTATAAAGTAGTTTCCCCATCTTGGAAAAAAAAATACAATCCATTCTATGGTCAAAGTAGTGAAGTAATTCCACAGAATTTGGGGGGAGTGGGTGGGTGGGATTTTCAAGGAACAAACTGAACCTGCTCACCACCAGAAGGATGAGGCAGTTTGTGGTCCAACAAACATGGTGATATCATGGGGCTTAGAACATTAATTGGGCTGTCATGGGGATTAAGCACATACTATATAAGCATACTTAAAACAGGTTTGTCACCTTGTATGCTACTTATAGGGACGCAGTGGCTCAGTGGGTTAGGACGCTGAGCTTGTCGATCAGATGGTCAGCAGGTTGGTGGGTCGAATCCCAAGTGCCGTGTAACAGAGTGAGCATCTGTTACTCGTCCCAGCTTCTGCCAACCTAACAGTTCGAAAGGACGTAAAAAATAGTAGAAAAATAGGGACCACTACAATGGGAAGGTAACAGTGTTCTGTGCGCCTTTGGCATCTAGTCACGCCGGCCACATGACCATGGAGACGTCCTCAGACAAGCGCTGGCTCTTCGGCTTTGAAATGGAGATGAGCACCGGCCCCTAGAGTTGGAAACGACTAACACGCAGGGGAACCTTTACCTTTACCTTTATGCTACTTCTCACATTCAGCATGATAGAAATGTATTTTGAATTAGAGCACTTTGGTTAATTTGCCTCTTTCATTGCCACATAATTATCACCATTTATATAAATATACATTAAAATCGAACTGAAATCAGAACATGGCTGATGGGTCATATTCTGAGGAAAGTGAAGATACCTCCCCATTACCTGTCATAGAAGAGGCCATTGCAGTATAGAATTGGAGAAATTCATATTTGTGTCACCTGAACTGTATTAGACATGATCACATTTTATGCTGTATTTATGCAATCAGAACAAATTTCCATTGAAGAGAATAGGGAGAGATCCTGGAACATTTCATCTGGCCTGGCCTTTCAAGCAACCCTAATGAATTTTTAAAGCAGTATATAAATACGGTAAGTCCAAACAGCTCTAATTCTTTGATTCCATGTTTCTTCTGTACTTTGAATATTGTAACTGACTTTATTGACAGAACGTTCTTCGCCTGTGGGATGGACAGGGATTCAAGGGGTAAGTGCAGAGCAGAAGTGTGCAACACCTGTTTGAAACATTACAATTTGAAACACCTTGTTCTCTTACACCCCAATATGTAATAGTCAGAATGGGGTGATTCAGAAAGGAACTATAAATCTTTTTGCATATGTCTAAGGCAGAGTGTATGCTCTCAGCTCCATTCCATGCAAAAGGGTTTGTTTGTTTGTTTGTTTGAACAAAGTGTATGCATTTGGCACCTTTTTCCTGTTTTCAGATGGATCTCACAAGGTTAACATCTGATCACTTTTGTTCTAATGAATGTTCTTTTCTTCAAGCAGTGGCCACAGGGAAGGCAGAGGCACATAGAGTGACCAAAGCAGTGTCACAATGTCACAGTCATGTTCAAAAGGGAGGAAGCTGAAGCATAGGGACCTCCTACTACTTTCCTCATTCATCATTCAGAAACTGAAAAAGCCTCAGGTAGACTTTTCTGCCATGGCCTCCTACTTCAGAATTTCTTGTCATATGTGATTCATCAGCTCCATTATTGCTTTTCTCTGAGAAAGTGCTAAAACTGTTATTCAATTCCACATTACCCCTTCTTTTGTTGCTTCATCATAATTTCAATATTTAAAAAATGGCAGTTTTCTATGGGCTACTTTTCATTTCTTATATCACTGTGCATGGATGTGTGAACAAAACTAGACATATCTGCCTTGAAAAGACTAAATTTTCAATTGCCAGCAAACATGGGAGACCAGGCAGATGCTAAAATAAATCAGTCCATTATCATTTTAGGGTTTCTTAAACAGATGAAGCCCCACTAGGATTTCACTTAAGAACTTTTTAAAATCCACCCCACATTTTCCTTTGCATACAGATATTTCAGCATTGTGCAGCCAAGCATCAGTGCAACCCTGACTTTTAAATATTCCATCTTCAACTAAACCTTAAAACAAGGAAATTGCAAACCAAATCTCAGAAGGAGGAAATATAGTTAACTTCAAAAGCCTACATATCCCATAATTTCTGGCTCAGTACTTATGGGTCCTCCACTTCTATCAGTGCTAACATATGTCCCCAGATAATACCCATGGGTATCATACTGCTCTGGTCCAGATGCCAGATGTTTCTGTTCTAGTCATGTAATAACTGTCTATAGATGCTAGAGCAGGATAAAAGAGGCTTTAATGGGGAGATGGGGAATTAGAAGCCTTTGGCCACTATATAGCTAATATTTGCCAGGGTCACAATAATATTAAAGGAAGGGAGGTCACTATTACCTGGAACTCCCCAATACATTCACTGCAAAAAGGGAACTGGGATTCCCCAATACATTGCCTGCAAAAGAGACTTGAAAATTCAAAGATTCCAGAACTTATTACATCATTCTGAATTTATTAAGACAATAAAGAAATTATGAAATGCATTACTAGATTTAATCTTTATTAACTCTGGAAGTAAATGAAATAAAATTAAATTTAAGTTTTGGTCCTGGTTCCATCCTTTACATTTTGAACTAAAATAAGGCTCCTTCCATGATCTCAAAGATTAAGTCTTGTTGCATTTAGAATCCAAAGAGAAATTCAGATAAGCAGAAGGAAGCATTTTTACTCAGTAAATGTACTGGAGAAAGGAAGATATTCCTACTTTGTTTTGGTTTTGGGTTTTCCCATTTCTGTGTACCTTGTCCAGCAGGCAGTAAAATAGATAGCAACTAATAGCTATCAGCTGAAATTAATAAGCATTATTCCTAGGGATGTGTATATCAGATCTATTCTCCTTTGCACTGTCCAGAAGACATTGCAGACCTTGTTTAGGCAAAGGTTATTTAGTCTGCTATGAATTTCTTCTGTTTGTAATGCTAAATTAAGCCTTAATTTGGCATTCTCTTCATCTCTGAAAGCTTCATGACATGCAAGTACAACAGGATCTTTTTAATGTCAGCATTCCAAATTATTTAAAAATTTCCCCATAAACTTTAATGTTCTGACCTAGTGTCTCTGCAGTAGTCTGGTTGAACTTTTTTCATGTTAAGCATATTAACCCTACTCTCAACAAAACAATGTGCACTGAATGAAATGTTAAAGACCAACACCAACTGATAAATTTTACCAGAATTAGAAAAACAAAAACAGTATAAAGACTGTAACAGTGAAAAAGAGGAAAAAGACTAACATAGTGCATCCATGAACACCAACTAGCAGACAGAAAACATGATGAAAACTCCTTTATTTTACACTGGCTAATGATAACACTATTCAGGCTGCTAATTTCTGGTCCTCAAATGTTATATAATGTCACATACATGTTTCAAATTCTTTGTTTTGAAAATTATTGAAAGCTTTCTTTGTTGGATTGTTACATTAAAAAGAGAAAAATTAAAACCAGTATAAGATGTTCTGGACTTGGAAAATAAATAAATTCCTAGTGTCATGCCTATATCACAAAGACACTTAGAGGCATGGAAGTTATGCTTTACTCATGCAACAGTAAATAAGCTAGTTTACTGGCAACTTCTATCTTCTCACCAAAGAAATGTGAACTGTTCAGAACTGTTACTGTGATTTGAGAAACTGGGGTGATGAGAGCCCACTGTAGGTATTACAGTATATAGCAAGAAAGAGGGGGGAAAGGTTTATTTGCTGGCTCTGCTTCCACCACTTTTGGGTTGGGATATGGAATTTACAATTATTTAATTAGGTAGTAACCTTGATTGCACATGATACTTGATGACACAAATTAGGACCAGTTCTGTTGAATGAATTCACAATAGTCTCTTCTTAGGTGATGAGCAGAGGAGACAGTGGTCATGAATTCAACCTTTCTACACTTAACAATTTCATAACAGTGCCACTCCAGCTTTTCCTAAAGCAGAGAGAATGGATTCATTTATCATGTGCTGCTACTGATTGTTCGATCAGAAACACCTAGCAATTTCTTTAACAGACAGTTGAAAGGAAATCAGGACTGATGCACACAACCCTATGAGTAATGCTCATTAATCTCAGCTGATAGCCACTTGTTACTATCTGCCATCCTGCCTGCTGAACAAAAAAGTACAGAGAAATGGGATAACCCAAGAGCAAAATAAAGTAAGAGTAGCTTACTTTCTCTACATTTACTGAGTAAGGATGCTTCCTTCTAGTCATCTGAATGACTATTTAGATTCTAAATCACCTGCACTTGGTCCCATACATGGGCATTTTGCCATAGCCAACTCCATTATCTAAGATTGGCATGTTTAGTTCTTTCTGGTGGTGTTGTGATTCAGGGTCAGCCTGTGGGTTCGGCAGTTGGGTCGGACGATTCAGAGGAGGAGGAGGGGGGTGTTGGAGAGGTTGCTGAGGGTGTTGGAGACCTTGCTGATGAGAGCCCTCAGCCAGGCCCCTCCCAACTGGTTACAACGCAGACCCAGCTGTGTGAGCCTGACAGCATGGATGAAGATGACCCACAGCTGGCCCTGTTCAAGGACGCCCGACGCAGGAGGCAGTCAATCAGGAGTAAACAGAGGAAGGCAATGGGGCACCTCGGAAGGAGGCAGAGAGAAGCCACGCCCTGAACTGTTTAAAAGGGGAATGCGTGGGAGGACTGGTTTACTGAAGGCAACCGTTTGAATAGCTCCTGTTTCATGGTTCGTGTTTGCTCTCTTTGCTCTGTTTGCTCTGTTTATGTTTTTATGTTAATAAATTTGGCAGGCTTAGTTCCAGCCTCTTGCCTTCTTGTAAAAGGGGTTGTCCCTGCCTTTTCTGCAGGGCCGGTAGCAGGCTGGTACAGAACAGGTGGCCCCAGGAATCAGAAGAGCATATTGTAAGCATTCTTGCTACATCATTGGAATTGTTGCCCAACATTGCTGGTGCTATCAAGATAAGAAATTAAAAGAATTTCATCACAGATCTTCAAGAAAAAAGAAAATGTGAGTTGTTTACTATCATCAGATTCATAGTTGAGATGAATGTTATATACTGTACATGGGGATGTGATAAATAAGAGAAATAGAGAGGAAACTTAAACTAAAATATTATAATACAATAATTATAATATAATATAAAAATAAAACTTACAAAGAAAAAGATCAATTTTATGCTAATATACAACTAGCTCAGACTTTTATTTTTCAATCTACACCACATAGAAACATATTGCTCAATCATTTCATTTTTACAAAATAAAAACAATTTAAAATTTAACAAAGAAAATATCTCTTGATAACACTCTTTTACATCTCAAGTGTCGTTTTCTTTCCTCTTATGTAAAATGACTCATTCTTTATTTTCTCCCAAACCATCAATAAAGAATTCCTGATATAATGTCTCTGGAAATAGCCATGTATTCTATTTTTCCCATACCATATGAACGCATGCCATCCCAACTGTAAATCATGTCCCTCTAATGTCAATAATCTAGTATTCCTCAGTAAAATCCATTCTCTCATCCATGACATTACTGCAGCCTGGAAACATAATTCCCAATTAGGTAAGTTAAATCCACCTCTGAGTCTTGCATCCTGTAAGATTTTAAAATTAATCCTTGCCTTTTTCCCCTGCCAAATATATTTCAAAATTATTTTATTTAGCCCCTCAAAATATTTCTTTTCCAATCTTATTGGTATTGTTGAAAACAAAAACAATAATCGTGGTAATATATTCATTTTGATTATTGCAATCCTGCCCATTAATGATAGTTGTACCTTTTTCCATTTATCCAAATCTACTTCGATTTGTTTTTCAATTTATAATAGTTATCTTCTTTAATTGTTGTACATCTTGCTGTCAGGTGAATCCCCAGATATTTTACCTTCTTCACAATCTGTATCTCTAACTTTCCCATCAATTCTTTTTTTTTGTGTTTCAGTAATATTTTTCACTAACATTTTTGTTTTATCTTTATTAATCTTCAAACCTGCTACCTCACCATATTTTTCTATTTGTTCTATTAATACAAGTCCTGTCTCTAGTGGCTCCTCCAAGATAAATACTAAATCATCTGCGAAAGCTTGTAGCTTATATTCTTCTCTCTTAACTTTCATACCTTTTATATCCTTATTCTGTCTTATAGTTCTAGTTCAATCGTATATCCAAAATTTCTTGACCATTTTATCATTGACTCCTTAACTTGCTCCTCCTCTAATTCCCTATATAATAAGTAGCTATGCATTTTTAATCCATTTTTCTTCAGTTCCCATAAGTATTTCATCTAACTCTGTTCTCCCCAAATTAAAACCATCTATTTTAGCATCTTTTTCATATCTAGATTGTATTTGCGTTCTCATGTACCAATCCATCTTTATTCCTTGTTCCTCTAATTGTTGTTTGGTTTTCAGCTTCCCCGTAACTGTTAGTAGGTCTTTATATATTATAATGTTTCCCATGTTAAACATATTGGGGTGTATTAACACTTCCATCGTTGACAGCTAATCTTTTTTGGGGGCAGGAACCCATTTTGATCCATATGTATAAATTCGTTTAGGAACTTTTTAAGCCTTTCGGCCATGATTGATGTGAATATTTTATAGTCCATATTCAGCAAGGAAATCGGTCTATAATTCTTTATTTTCTGTATTTCTGTTTCTTCCTTTGGTATCAGGGCAATAAGTGCTTCCGACCACGAATCTTCAGAGAGGAGTTCATTATAGAGTTCCAGCATTACATTGCCTAACAGTTCCTGCAATGTTCTATATAGTTCCGCTGGTAGCCCATCTGGTCCTGGTGTTTTGCCATTCTTTTATTTTTTTAATTGCTTCTGTTAATTCCATCATTGTTATTTTCTTTCTAGTCTACCTAATATAGACATTGAAAATCCAAGGAGAGGAGCTGCTCGGACATCACCCCTGAATTGTATCAGAAGAGGAACGGGAGGGAAGAAAGGAGAGGAGAGAGGGAAGAGAGGAGAGGAGGGGGAAGGAAGTAGGAAGGTTGGAGGGAAAGAGGAGGAGAAGTGGGGAGAAACGGGAGGGGAGGGAAAGAGGAGAGGAGAGGAAGAAGAGGGAAATAGGAAAGAAAGGAAAAAGGGAGAAAGAAAGTAGAGAAGAGGGAAGAGAGAGAAGGAGGGTGGATACAGTGAAAGGGGAAATGGACGAGCAGCACCCAAACCTACGTGTATGTATTTATGTATGGCAATATATTTGTTGACTTGTTTGTGTGAGAAATGGGAAAATAAAATTGAATATTAAAAAATAAAAAAATAAAAAAGATGCATACAGTATTTGACATTCCTTCAAATTTGGACCCATTGTTTTTCCAGGACTGGATATTCCAATTCCTTATTCCACAAATATTACCAGTATTCATCTTCATTATGGTCCTTAGTTTCTTACAGAGCTGAACTGATGTTTCAAATTCAGCATGTGTTAAATATTTCAAGTATTTCAAGTGCCTCTGAAGCTTCAATGCATCCTCTTCATAATGTTCTAACTGTACATATTTTGTCTATTCTGCCAAACAAACAATTCAAATAAATTGTATGCAAAAACTGTGCTAATCTCTTCTACAGCCCTGAACTTCCAGTAAAATATTTTCTCCTGATTATCAAACTAGAACTACAATGTCACTTTCTCATATACAACTATAGTATCAAGTCCAGCAATTAAAATCCCAGAAAAGCAGAAAGAGTAAAATTTCTTTATCCCTATCCAGAAATCCATGGATTACTGCTGCTTTCTATTGTTATCAAATGACAGCCTGTATGTATGTAAGAAATAATTTTGTTACTCAATTATAGCATCTATGATGCTGGGTGCTTGCAAAAAAAAACACAGATAAAAGAATTCCCATGCAGCAAGCAATAAATAAGAGTAGCAACAAATCAAATAATAAATTCCCTACTGGGACAAATATATCACATATATTTATACATACAGAATTTTGTGTATTATCTAAATATTTCTTCATGTTTCTATCACAAACTGATGGTATTCATTAATAGTGTGCCAAAATCTGTTTTCCTATTTCCTGGAAGTTTTGTTCTCAAAGTTTGTACACTTCTTTTTTAGATTATTATTTAGATAACTATTTTTTAGATTATTATAAAATGGTATAAACTGCATCAACCTCTACATACTGGCTGTTCATGCTTCCCAGTTTGAAAAAGCCAATGTTGAGTTTTCATCTTTTCCTCTGATTACTTTATAATTACTGTGTGGTTAATCCATGTTCCTAACCATAAAAAGCAAGGTGTTTTTTTCCTTAAGGAGGATTGTTGGACACTAAAGCTTCCAAAATATGCATAGTGATTCCAGATCTAATCACAAAACATCAATCTTGCTGTGCCTAAAACCCAAATATCCCCCTTAGTTCATCAATATAAATATTACTACTTGGAAATTCTGGCTTTTAAAATGAAATTTTAAAAGCAGACAATTATCAAAAGGCCAAATACTGAAAGAAATTAAAGAGTTCTGGATTTCTGAATGATGACACACTAGATTTTATAAACTAACTAAAAAAACCAAATGAGTGATCCAAAAATAACCACTTTCTGTCTTGGTGAGAAAAGGAAGAATGATGCTTTCCAGATTTTGGTGATTGCTTATATGATTTAATAACAAAAAATTTGAATGTTAGTGATGTGCATACACTTGGTTATTTTATGGTCATTGATTGCAGAATAATTGAAAAACACCTGACAGCATTACTGGCTGTCATGGACCAAATTGATTCCTTCTCTTTTTCAAACTCTAAAGAGCATAAACATGTTTCAAGAAGTATAACTATATGATTTGAAGATAGTACTGTGATGTCCTTAGGCTCTCTGAACTTGGTTGGTTTTTTTTAGATGTTTTGTTACCTGACTAGGTAACATCTTCAATGTTAGAAGGGGATGGGGTTTGCTCTCCATTTATATACAATAGTGTGCCCTGTCAGTGTTGGTGGTGCTGTTGTTTTCTCCTTAGAAGTTCCTTCATTAGGCTGTATGTGCTGCTTGATAGTTTATCTGGTGTTCCTCCTGGTGTTGATCCCTGTTTAACTGAGTACTGATTGCTGTCAAAGAGGTGTTCTGATCACTTTTGTTTCCTTTTTAGTTTTTTATTCTCTCTTTTGAATGGTTTGTAAATGTTGTTTATCTCTATGTGCTTGTTTGATGGCTGATTTGTCTTAGTGCAAGCTTCCAGGAATTCCCTAACATTTTTGGATTTAGCTTGGTCTAGGATGCTCAGTTTCCCAGCTGAAACTATGGTTGAATCTGTCTGTGTATTGTAAAATAAAGTTTTCCTCATGTTTTCTTGTCTGCTAGTTGGTGTTCATGGATGCACTATGTTTGTCTTTTGCCTCTTTTTCACTGTTACAGTCTTTATACTGTAAGTTGTAGATGACTCCTGTTTTTTTCTTCTGTGGGGCTATTGGGTCTTTTGGTTTACTTAAAATATTTTGGAGGGCTTTAGATGGTAGTAATAGTTACTACCACATAATACACAAGTTGGTTGTTTCTGAGATATTTTTGATGTATGGTAGAGTGGGTTGAATGGTCAGGCACTTTCGATAAAGTTCTGTGGGTTCCATTTTGTAGGAACATGTTGTATAGGTGGTTTGTTTACTTTTCCTCGTTTTGTAAATTGCTGCAGTGAGTTTGTGCTCATCTGAATAATATTCTTATGCAGCTCTTCTTGGAAGTTAGGTTACTACTTTGATAGTGGAGGACTTGGTTAGTGTGGCTGGTTTTTCAACAGATTTATGTTTCTAATTTGCCACTAATTCCTCTGTTGATGAGTATATCCAGGAAGGAGTGTGGGTTTGTTGGTTTCTTTTTGTCATGTGGATTTTATTCCTTTGAAGATGTTGTTGATTACTTCATGTATCTTCTACAGTTGTTTTTTTTATTATGACAAAGTTGTCATCTACATGTAAGATCCATACTTTTTGTTGTATGTGTAGGAGGGCTATATTTTCTAGATGATGCATTACAGTTTCTGCTATGAGTCCCAAGACTTGTGTTTCCATGGGTGATGTTGATATCAAACTGACTTCTGTCTTGTTTCTATCTATAGGCATCTGATACACAATATGTTGAAAAGTGCCAAAACCTGTGCTATGAAATCACAGGGCATATCTTGTCCCTTCATATTTGCAAGCTGATGTTGGGTGCAAGTATATAAATCACAGGGGTGGCATTGTGGTATCACAATGCACTTGGTCCCACTTGGTCCCTCTACAGACATTCCCTATGACTGCATTTGCTTGCATTCATCTGCAAGAAGAATCTGAAACACTGTTCTTTATTGTCTATGAAAGTAAAGACATATGCATGTTGACAGTCAGAAGTAGAAAATGTTCATTATCTTGCTTCCTGATCTATGACTATTAACCTTCATTCATTCTTTGAAACTTCTAGTGATTATTCTTAGATATGAATATCATGTTCCAATTTTGCTCCTTGTTTCAAGTACCATCAGAGATATTCAGTGTTTCTTGGGAAAGACAATAGGAGAAAGACAAGGGCTCATCACATTATCACATAGTTCAGAGGAGAGAAAGAGGGGCTTCTAACACTATTATTCAAACATGTCTCATGTGAAACTGTACAAACTGGGAGGATAGCCTGTTTTATCAAAAGAAATGAAATTCAATGTGAAAAGGAGAAATTAGTAAATCAAGAGGGCTTGGAGACACAACTCCTGGAAAAAAAGAGTCACTGGAAATTATCCCAGGCTTCTTAAAGTCAGACTGACTAGGTCATATTAAAGTATCTGATCCATATATTCCAAATTAATTCCCAGCTGAATTTTTATCTCTGCCTAGCGACTTCAAGTCAAGCAGAATAAAGAAAATAAAAATAAAACAGCCTGGCTGGAAAATATTTTATTTTTTCCAGTTTAGACTGTAATTAGGAACAGTTCTATTAAATGCTCATCAGACTGACTTTAATTACACTCATTCAGAATATCCTCCAAGGCCTCCCAAGGCAGAACACCCTCATCCTTCCTTTCCCAATTCTGTTTTTGCATTGTACTCCCTCCTCTTGCTTAATTTAAAATAAAGGGAAGTTAATAAAAATGCTGGTTGTACTGCACACAAAGTTTACAGGAGCAAAGGACCTCATTAGAGGATGACACATGCATTCAAAACATGCCTGAAATGTTGCCCAAATTTGATGGTCAAATTACTCATCATTAATTAGACTATGACTCTGCAAGTTCTCACTTGTTTTTTATCCATCCAGGAAGATATCTCAGGTTTATTTGTATTCCAAAAAGAACCTGAGTATATCTTCTTCTGCTAATTATGTATTGCTTGTTGAAACTAGAATATTATTCACTAATCTCCATGATAAAAGTTGAGTGCCTACCTGCATATCAGTACTTGAAGCTGGATGCCCTGATAATTAGGACAACCCTTTGGGCAGAAATTGGGATAAACAATTAAAATAACCTCATTCTGAATACTTCATGTTAAAATGTAAAATAAAACTCTAGGGGCCCTGCTCATTTCTGTTTCAAGGCCAGTGAGCCAGTGCCGTCAGAAGACATTTCTGCAGTTGTGGCCAGCATAACGTCATGGAATGCTGTTTGCTTCCCATTATAGTGGTACCTATTTATTGCATTTGCATGGTTTCAAACTGCTAGGTTGGCAGGAGCTGGGATGAAGTCAGGAGCTCACCTCATTCCATGGTGCTTGGGTCTCAAACCTGGGCTGCTGGCTTTCCAGCTGAGAAGCCCAGCATCTTAACCCCTGAGCACCACCCCACTCCAGCTTTTTCTGTAATGGTCCTCCTGAAAACTTAGGAATTTTGATCTTTTGACTACAGCAACAGAATACTTTGTACATTAACTCTTCTATTCAATAGCTATCCAGATAGATATAGAAGACTGTCTTAGGAGCTGAGATATAATTCTTTGAAGAGAACCAATTTTTGGCTGAACATTTCTTATTTTAAGTGATGGATGCCTATTGTGGAAAAGCTACTAGTGTGCTGACCCAGAAGGGGACAGCCACTCTGTCTCCTATGCATGGAAGGTTAGACCAGGTTGCATAATGGTAACCTCCATAGTAGCAGAGCTCTAGAATTCTGACATTTCTGCTCTAGTGCCAGGGAGAATATCAATATTAATACCTGTGCTGGGCCACAATGGAATATGATGAATTGATGTGAAATTATTCCTCCCTCACCAGAAAACATGTAGACAATAATGATTGGTCATATGATGGCAGAGAGATAAAAAGAACTTTGCCATTCCTTCAAAATCTGTACAGATCAAGTGAACCAACAGGCACTATATTTGCCACGATCACTATTTATTGCTAAAAATAAGGCATTTCTTAAAAGTATACTGAAAAATTTGGAGAAGCAAAGAAAAAAGGTCATTACATTTTGAAGGTATAGAGAAAATTAGGTTTCCATTGGAATCCCCAAAGATTAACTTACCCAGTTCTCTATTTCATCTCTGCCTGAATGACTAAGTATTGAAGAAATACAGTCTGATACACAGACATAGATATAATAAAGAATTCTCTAAAAGGATGGGTGTATGTGTGTGTGTGTGTGAGTGAGTGTGTGTGTGTGTGTGTGGATTCTGATAGAGATAAATACTAACCTAAACAAACTCAGTTTAACCTTATTTTTTTCTGCTCTGAGAAATGATATTTTTTATTTTAAGTGAAAAAAATAACAGGGGTGGGATGGAGGTGTTTTTCCTCCTTTTTCTAATCTTTTAAAGAACTCTGCATACCTACAGCAACATAAGACAGTTCTCCCCACACACACTAAAAAGTATGAGTGTATGACTTGCAGCAAATAAACTCCATTGTTCAGGTGTTCGTTCAACTCTGTCTTCCTAGAATAAAACATTTTAAGACCTAGATTTGATGAAGGTTCATCTCAATACTACAGTTACAAAGAAAATTTTATTTCAGTTTATAATTTCTTGCTTCCAGTTCCAGTAAAGCTTGTCAATGCTATATATGAGTTACAGAATAAGACTGTGAACAACTGTAGCATAATGTATTTCTCTCTGTTGCCTATTAGCATAAATCATATTCTGACAACATGAATTCCCATACCTGATATTCTCCACATTTTTGTGACAATTTATATGCCTAATATTTCTTTCCCATAATACCTTGTCCTTTGGCATGGTTATGAAGGCCTTCATTTCCATAAAATAGTTTGTGTATGCTAAGGCAGGGGCTTAAAGAGACCATACAGTATATAATATGGTTAAATCCAAAACACTGAAAAAGACTTTTTCAGATGATTAATCTGCTTAATTATTAAGCTCACAGAGGGTGGAAAGAAAGAAAAATCTGTGCTTGAGATGAGGCCAGGATATTTGATTCCCAATATTCCAATTTACAAAAAAGGAACAGAGGACAATAGAAATAAGAGTTCTGAATTGTGGAGTAGAAAATTCTACCAGTCTGATTTACTGTCAGGAACAGATAGAGAAAACTTAAGTTTATGTAAGAACAGGCACTTTATTGTTTTTAAAAAAACCACATTCCTTTTAGAGGCAATAGAGATGCTGGAAAAATGTCCATCATGCCTCTGATAATAAATGGTAGAACTTGATGAGATTATATATGTGTCTTCACTTTGCGATGGAATGAAAATTTTGCCTAGTTATCTTGTTGCATTTCCCTTATTAGGTCTGGGGTTGAGCTGGTTTCCTTTACCTGTTGTCACTTTCATTTTGCTTTGTTCAGGTGAATAATATTCCTTCTTTTTTGGTCAGAAAAGATTAAGAAGCAGGAACAGAATTCTGTTGTGGAAGAACAGAATAGAATATAAAACAATATTCTGATCTGTCAGTAAACTGAACTTAATCCCTGTTTTGCTTGCAAGGTCAGAAGGGAGTGTCCCAGAAAAAAAAAACCTTTCACTTTATTTCAGCCATAATAGTATTCAAGGATTGAATGTTTTGTTAATTTTTGTTACTTCTTAGTCACATGGATATGGGTTGCTAGAAGTCGGGATTGAATCTTAAGTTGTCATAACTAGAGGACACAGTGTATACATAGTTATTCATTTATCCTTCCGCTTCCATTTCTATGTGTACAAATGACTATTAAATACTGTAGCCTAGGTAGCTGCCTTTCCAATGGACATGCTCTGCAAGTGCGCTTCACTTCAATTACCATGGCCTACAACCACCTACAATGTTTGACTGTAAATTATATGAATTCACAGCCAAAAAATCTGGAGGAGGCCTAGTTTGGTAAGGTCTCTTAAGTCTTGTCAGATTGTCTTAGATTTTTTTTTAACTTTCCATAACCGAAATTGGCAAAATTTGAGTGTATCTTTTAGGAGTAAGATGTTCCCCAATCTCATCTGCTTCTATCACATTCCTTCAACTTGCCCAAGATATCTTTGTCTGCCTGTAATTTAGCAATAAGTCCATGTCATTGCCCAAAACTTTTCTCAATATATCTTTTTGAAAATGTTAGCGTATCTTTAATATGCCAGTTTGTCAATTCTGCCATATTCTTATCCCTTACTGCCACCTAAAGTAACTTCTTATTGACTCAAAGTATGGCGATCCCTCTCTT
The DNA here is from genome assembly GCF_947247035.1 of Vipera ursinii. Classification (NCBI taxonomy): domain Eukaryota; kingdom Metazoa; phylum Chordata; class Lepidosauria; order Squamata; family Viperidae; genus Vipera; species Vipera ursinii. The sequence goes on along the minus strand of NC_139515.1, from coordinate 65,243,176 downwards.
TCCACTTCCATAACAGTACACAAAAATGCAAAACAGGAGTTAAAAGAACAGTTCAATCCCATAAATCTTTTAATAGAAAAACCTCTGCTGATCTCACTCTGGGTAATATAGAACTATATCAATCAATCACATGGAAACAAAGAAGAGAGCAGCTGTAAAGGCAAAACTGTATGATCTTGACATCGATGCTAAATAGAACGGGTTTTTAAAATATATTTATCATTGTATTATACAGAAGATGCCTAGTGAAACTTTGATGGCTTCAGATGCTGATCCTGTTCTTTTTTTTTAATAGAGTTTTTCATAGTTTATATTTCCCAGCCTGTATAAAGCACATCGTCTCTCCCCTCACCTTCCTCCCCATTATTAAGTGAGGTCATAAGTTTCAGAAATACTGCAAGTCTAATTATCCACAAAAGTAATTAACATTTCTAACAGAAACTACTAGTGTTGGTTTTCATTGGGAGCTGTAGGAAAGCAATCAGGTAAAGATTGAGGTAATTAAAAACTCATTATGATGGGGTCCCCTTTACCACCTCCATTTAATAATATTCTTGCTCTTCAAATGGGTGGACTGAGGCTCACTCAAGATTAGGTTCATCTTCCTACAGGGTGGTATTAGTTTTGCTTTACCTCCCATAACGAAGGGAAAGGGAAAGGGAAAAGAAACAACTTTCAATTACAAAATCCAAAGAAAATACGGCTAGTTCTCAAACTCTTGTCAGAATCTGCCTCATAACAATAGAGTCTTACCCCAGAATCCTTCACCCAATTAAGCCTCTAGGGCTAGATCCCTAGGTGCAGGTTGTAGACTGTCCTTGTCTGAGAGCTCCAATTTATTCTTAGTAACAATTTACTAAACCATTGATCCTGGCATCCATACTGCTTTTTCCTCCTCTTTAAATTCTAACTGTTCAGTCTACATTTTACAGTTTAATAAGAACAGGTCAGGTAAATTAAAGGTTGATAGATAATAAAAAGTCCTGGCTGCTTTTCTAGGGTAGAGTGCGTAACCTGTGACCTGCCAGACATAATTAGATTATGACTCCCTTAAACTTTTATCACTTCACCTGCTGGGTCCTGAAGAACATAGCATCTGAAGTTTACTATTTATCTTATGACTGGGTGGTAGAAAGATAGAAAGGCGTATTCTGGAGTGGATAGAGTACTTCAGTAAATTTCAAATATTTCCAAATAGATTTTTATAGTGATTTTTTGTTAATATAATCAAAACTTAAATAAAGAACATGTCTCTATGGTGGATTATTGCAAGTAAGGAGCACAGCAAAAGTTTTATATGCTCACATACAAGTAAATTTTCAAAGTCTTTTTCTTTTTTCCACCCTAATAAATAGAAAGTGTTAATGTAATTCACACAAGATAGGCAGCAAACAAATTTAATAAATAAATAAATAAATTTAATGAATGAGTAAACTTGGATTCATCAGCTTTCCCAAACCTAGTTACACTGGTGGCTTATTTTAGAAAGGTATCATCTAGTCATAAACTCAGTTACAACCTCATTGGCACTTTTTTGTATGTGCTGCCTTCAGTACCATCATTATCAACAACAGGCATCAAAAATGTGAAAAAGTATCAGTTCCCTCAACCAGGATTTGACAGTAGATTAAGACCTCCTGACTTTACATGCCTAAACTTGTTTCCTAGACACTTCTACTTTCCACTTCTACTACATAAGGATGTTTCTTGAAACAAAAATAAATCCAAAAGAAATGATTAACCACTGCCACTCTGAGTATTTCCATGCCACCTACAGTATATTAGTTTTTATTTCCTACCCTTCCCACAATTTAACAGATTCTTTGTATTATGCTTAGTGTCCTTGAGTAGATATTAAATGTATATGTATATATATATATATATATATATATATATATATATATATATATATATATATATATATATAAGCTGTAGTTTTACACTACAAGCCCATATTGTGCCCTATATTTGAAGTCACTGAGATAGAAAGGGGTGGCAAGACGAAACTGTGCAAGGACCAAGGAGGACATTCTAAGACTAGAAAGGCATGTAGATAACCAGACATAACTTCAAAGTAATGGGAAATTGCAAACAAAACTTGAGGGTTGATTTATGCTGTCTCAGATAATGGTTCAATAAAATTCATGACTTTAAAAGGTCCTGTGGAAAGGATGACCCTATTAAAAATTCAGATGTGACCTCCAATTGTAATGGAAGCTATTACATTCAATAAGGTACTAGGAGGTAACATATTTTGCATGAGCAGAAACTCAGCAACATATTAAAGTTTTTGAATTTCACAATTAATGATATTTGCTTGATCAAATCCTTAAAATTAACTTTCAGGCATGCACAAATTAAGCACTTGTCCAAATCTCCACTAATTTGAATCAGTTTATAGTCCCTATCAGTAAGCTAATTATAAATCCTATGTGGACTTATTGACTGGGGAAGTAATATAGAGATGTATCATTCATGTTGATAATAAATTTACTTGATTCTTATATACAATATTCTGTTCTATCTGTGCTATCTCCTGACTTAGTTTGAGCCAACTGGTCTGATTGAATACTTACTAGGTTCTGCTATTGGAATACTGGTTACAATCAGCCTAGTTGCCTGACAAATAATGGCCAACTTACTCATCCTTGATCTCTAGCCAATGACTCTCCTTCCATAGCAATGAGAACAGGAGTGGAGAGTCAAGCACTAGCCTCCTTTGACCAAAACGTAGCAGTAAATCACAGAGCTTCATATGGCTAAACTCATTTCCTACATTAGGACTTAGCAAAAGTCCTAACATAGGACAGGTTGTATATATTCTTTCTTCATTCACAGAAGAATAAAATGAAATGAAACAGTTGATTATCCACTTCCATTCTGAAGGTTTAAATGGCATTAATACCCTACAGATTCTATAGCTTTTTCTTCATGGTTTTCCTATATATTATCAGACAATTTGTGTCATGTTTGGTGGCCTTGAAAGTGAGTGGTTATTGAATGTTTAGATAGACAACACAAACCCAAAAATCATTCTCTTGGCTTACCTCTTACAACAATATTATTCTCTTTTATATTTTCTTCTCCATTCAAAACCTACTTTGCTGAACTGCCATTGATTCAGAAAGAATAGAACCAATATCAGAAGTATAGGCCAAATTCAATATAACTTGGAAATTACACATCTGGTGTGTCATTTGTTTTTATTACTTGCTTTCTCATAGTGCCTCAGAGATTTTTTTTTTCTATAAATCCTTTCCCAGAGTTTTTCTTGTTCCTATTCTATTTCTACTATTTTGATCTGATAGTTAAATTTTAGTATGTATGAATTTTAATTAAAGTTGTCCTTTTCTATCTCAATCCTGTTTTATCTCCAGAGGCTGGTTCTACTGATAATCTTTGGGCTATATCTTCTTGGGTAAATTTAAATACAGTCTGCATAACAGCATTGAAACACATTTTTCCATACATTATTTTCTAAATGTACTTGTATTTTATATTTTGAGGCAGAGTTTTGAGATGTGCCAAGTTTTGTTTTCCACTAATCAACTGGATAATCCAAACAACATTTCAACTAAACATTTTTATAGATATGTTAGCTATGAGATTCACACAGAAATAAAATTGCATTGCAGTGCCTGAGTGTAGATGTTTAGTTAAAATATTTGTAATTTTCTCAATTTAGACCTGATAATTTGGCAACCTTGAAAATCCTTGCAATTTGGAGTATTAATTTTTAACGTCAATGGTATCTATCTCAGTTCTACCTACCTACCTACCTGTCTGTCTGTCTGTCTATCTATCTCAGTGTAGACTCCTAGCAGCTGCCAGGAGAAGTCTGCAGTTTTCTTAGAAAGACTTCAGAAGTGGTTTGCCACTGCCTTTTTCCTAGGGCTTAGAGAAAATAACTGGCCCAAAGTCACCCAACAGGTTGGTGGCTACAGCAGGATTAGAACTCACACTCTTCCAATTTCTAGTCTTGTGCCTTAACCAGTACACCAAACGGGCTCTTTCATAGTTAGATTATTCAGATTTATTTGGGGTGGCCCCAGGGATCAAATTACTTAGATGCAAAAGGTAAAACTGCATCAAGCAGTAGCAGTAGCTAAGACTACATTGTTGAAGTTCCATAATTATAATGTAGGACCCAAACAATTGTGCCATTATTTTTTTCCAATTAACAAATTCCAATTAAAAAGGTATAATTATTTTTAAATTCCCATAGGAAGCAATGAAAACAATGGCTTAAGCAAACAGCCAAAGAATCCTCTATAGAGCAAATCCCAACAAGATTAATTTCCCCACAGCTCAGACACAACATTAAATGACATTCACAGCTTCAGTATTGGTTTAAAGCTTCTCAGTTCCTTATATCCAGCACACTGCAGATTCTTAAGAACACTGTGTGATGCTTAATAAACAAATTAAAAGGTATTGCTTTAGAAACAAGTATTCTGCAATAAGGGCAGGCATATAGCACCCTCCCCCCATACAAAAATAAAGGTAAAGGTAAAGGTTCCCCCGCACATGCGTGCTAGTCGTTTCCGACTCTAGGGGCCGGTGCTCATCTCTGTTTCAAAGCCGAAGAGCCAGCGCTTGTCCAAGGATGTCTCCGTGGTCATGTGGCCAGCATGACTAGACGCCAAAATACACACATACAAATGTACAAATAGCATTATTTCTAAGCTGCACGAAATGTACAAAGGGAATATACTTTTTCCCCAAAAACTTTATTAAATTTCAAAAAAAAGTATAAAAGCAAAGAAAAAAAAGGCAGGGGAAAAAGCCAAACTTAGAGTGTAAATAAAAAGGGGGAAACTGTAGAAAAAAGTAACATCTGACATTCTTTGATACAGATAGAAATCTAAAAACCAATGATCCTTTTGAACTAGACTAATCCACAACAAACAACATTTCTATCATCATAAAAGAGCATAGCATATTCTTTTGGCTAATGGCTACCTACTGGCAAAACAGGAACAGCCATAGAATACAAACATAATACAGGCCATAAATACTAACTTTCTCAAAGCAAATATATTTTGGAATTACCCACCAGCAGGCTGACAGCTGTGAGACTTTATATGTACTTAAGTCGATACAGTATAGTCTGAGTTAAAAAGATCAGCAATTGGAGCCTGGCGAAGAGCAATAGTACATACTTAAATAGCTGGATTTTCGTCTTCACTTACTTTAATTGGCACCAAACTCAAACTGGATGGAAGAGATCCTACAACTTACAATATTGAAGACAGGGTATCAAAAACCAGGCTAATCAGACCTAATGAAACAGCAAACAAATTACAGAACTAGAAATATTCAAAATGCTCAGAGCATTGAGAGAATTCTGATTGGCCTGATCTATTCCATAGTCCAGGAGTGTCAAACTGGCAGCCCACAGGCCAGATGGATCACATGCAGGCCACACCCACCTCAGCACCGCAAAGGCAAAAAATGTCACAATACATCATGATATGTCATGTGACGTGATCGAGTTTGACACCTGTGCCATAGTCAAAATAAAAAGTTTTGGAATTCTGGTCATTTCCACCATATTTAAAACACTTAAAATAAGGTTTCTTAACATACAGTCATGCAGCCAGCATGATATCACACCACAACACAAAGCACATGGTGAAGCTCTGTTACTTTCCCACCGAAATGGTATCTATTTATCTACTTGCATGTAGCATGCTTTTGAACTGCTGGGTTGGCAGGAGCTGAGGCAAGTGATGGGAGCCACATGGTGGTATGCTTGAACTGCCAGAGTATAAACCTTCTCTGGCATCATTTAGGTCACAGAGCCACTGTACCTCTAGCATCATGTGTACCTAATAAAATTATTATTATTATTATTTTGTTAACAAGTTCTCATTTGATTCTATGGCTCAGTGAATGGAAATCACACACAGGTACTCCCAACACTTTTTCCATTTTAGTAACAACAAACCTGAGTTCAAACTTAAAATAGTTTTATTCTTTTAAAAATATTTATGTGTTAGGATTTTAATGTTTTAGTGCTGGAAGTCACCCAAAGTCATTCGCTACAAGATGGGTGGCAAATAAATTTGATAAATAAATAAATAAATAAGCTATATATAAAAGGTATGTGTGTGTATAACCAAGTTTTATTTAGTTAAATTTATATTTAACCATTAAATTTTGGTTATCTTAAAATACATAACTCTGGAGAGCTAACAATACTTCAAAACAGAATTAAAAGAATATAAATTATATGTATTACATACTATTTCCAAATGAAGGAAAGAAGGAAAAGTCTTATCATATCTTATGGATGTAGAAACCCTCATTATCATAACAGGCATTTGTTGGTCCTTGAACTATGCTCAATATGGATGAAATATGAATGAAATATTTAGAGAGATTTCATTTCATATTTCAACATACAGAGATTTGGATACCTAAATTCAAAGGACTGTAAATAATGTGCCTATAAAGTTCAATACGTTTCATGAGATCTTGCAAAATTTGTTCCAGGTAAATGTCAAGCCCCACAAACTTGCATGCTAAGAAAAGGGGAAATTAATAACAGATGCATTCTCAAATAGGTTGCAAAATTAATTTTTCATCCATACAGATTTAATAGCCGAACATAAAACTATTATCACAAGTCTCTTATGTAAACAAGCTCACTAGCAAGCAGTCCATAAAGTGATACCTGCTGGTTAATCAGTGAATTCTTGCATTTTGTTTATTCTTTGAAAGATAATAGAAATATTTCCTTTTTTTGTAACTACCATAATTGCAACATATACTGTTGTTTGCAGGATAAAGGAAATCTCTACTTAAACTGGAACCATGTGGTATAAAAATTAGAGTCTTCCATACTTTACATATTTACTTACCTAATTAATTTGCCCCAGGAAGCTGCTCTAAGTTTTCACCATTTGGAATTTTTCCAAGTATATCAACTAAAATATGTAAAGTCAAAAGAATTCAGAATATCTTTATTAATATCCAAGTTGGCAGAGCCAGCTTGGGCCTAATTGGTGCTCTTTTATATTCTGGGCAGATGCCATTCAGCTGTTCGTTTTGCTCAGATGAATCCAGAATTTTCTCCATTCTGACTGAGATTCCCTCATTCAGCTAAACTATAAATTTGAGAAGCAGAAGTCAGGTTCTGGCTATTGTGTAGTGGGTTGTGGACCGCATGGCAATGAATGAGTTGATGAGTACCGCATGTCAACTCTTTATTAGTGGTAGGCATGTACTGGACAAAGGGGGTTACCTGGACCCCTTATATACCTAGCCAGGTGACACTTTGGCCAATCCATCCATCCATATCTCCCGCCAAAAACCCTTCAGCCAATCCAGCCACAGCACAGCGCCACCTGGTGGTACCTGCAGAGCTTCTGCTCACACCCCATACATAACACCCCTTCCCCCTTAAAAGATGACACATAAAAAAAACAATTGGCACGCATAATACATTACAAACACAACATCAAACCGAGCGGTGACTGGCTCAGGGCCTGTTCAGGATTGCTCATAATGTGCAAGATATGTCGATGGTCTGTGAGTCCTGATAGACCATCTCAGTCCTTGCTGGTCTTCCAAATCATCATCGGTAATGGTTGAGCCCTGGTCCCAATGTTCTGTTTGACCCTGCTCCTGGTCTTCCTTATGTTGTTCAGATGTTTTTTCCTGTGGTTCCTGTGCTTGGTCACCCTGTGTCCCTTCAGGAACCCGCTTCCTGATTTGGTCTACATGACGCCAGATCTGGCGATTCCCCTCCACCCCTATAATGTAGGACACTGGCCCCGTTCTGTCAACCACCACCCCCGGAATCCAAAATTGCCCCGGTCCATAGTTCCTTGCCCAAACCAAGTCGTTATTGAGAAATTCTCTAGGGGGTCTAGGATGCTCAGTCTCAGCAGCCACTCTGTCAGGGTGCAGCCTGTCCAATTTGGTGATCAGCCTCTGGCCCCAACGAAGTTCAGCTGGACTCTTGCCTGTGGCAGTGCAGGGTGTGATGTGTTGAGCTAACAGGAACTGTGCCAACCTTTGATGACAGTCGCCCTTGATGATGCACCTCAATGCGTCCTTGGTTGTTCTTACCATGCGTTCTGCTAATCCATTGGTCGACAGGTGGAAGGGCGCTGTTGTAACATGCCTAATCAAGTTGGCCCTGGTGAATGCCTGGAATTCAGCAGAGGGGAAATGAGGCCCATTGTCTGAGACCAACACGTCTGGAAGGCCGTGTGTGGCAAAAAGCCCCCTGAGTACTTGGATGGTTTGGGCTGAGGTCATGCTAGTGACTGATATCACTTCTAAACACCTAGAGTGGCTGTCTACCACCACCAAGAACAACTGTCCCTGCAAAGGGCCTGTGTAATCAATGTGTACTCTGGACCATGGAGTGTGTGACTCTTCCCATTTGAGTACTGGTGCATGGGGCATCTCAGGTCTGGACCTTTGGCAGTCATAACAACCATTAACCTGTTCCTCAATAGCCTTATCAAGGCCAGGCCACCACAGATAACTCCTTGCTAATGCTTTCATTCTGACTATTACTGGATGTCCTTCATGTAATGACTTAATGACCATGTTTCTCAGTGTTTGGGGAATGATGACCCTACTCCCCCATAAGAGGCAGCCCTTGTGTGCTGACAACTCATGCCTCCTGTTCAAGTAAGCCTGGAATTCAGTTCCTGGAGACCTTTCTTGCCACCCCATGACTACCCAAGACTGAACTCTGCTTAGGACTCTGTCTGCTGCTGTTTCAATGGCTATGTCTTTTGCCTACAGGGGGCACTCTGGTAGATTCTGAATGGACGGTATCTGGGCTGCGGGTGCTGGATCAGGTTCAGCCTTGTCTAAGGGCAACCTGCTTAATCCGTCTGCATGGTCCATCTCTTTACCAGGCTTGTGAACTAACTTGCAAGAGTATGCAGATAGGAAGATGGACCACCTAAGTATTCTGGGTGATAAAATTTGAGGTGTCTGTTTGTCCATTGTGAACAAAACCAGTAGAGGCTTATGATCTGTGAATATGGTGAATTCCCTGCCATAGAGGTAGTCATGGAATTTCTTGACCCCAGCCACTATGGCCAGAGCTTCCTTATCGATTTGAGCATAGTTCCTTTCTGCCCTAGACAATGTGCGTGAGTAATAGGCAATGGGCACTTGGTCCCCATTGTCTTCAAGATGGTTTATAGTACTGCACCCACTCCGTAAGGTTTTGACTCTATGAAGTGGGTGACAGTGGAGTTACTAGACAGTAGTTCTTTCAGTTGTCTAAAACTTTTTTCATGCTGTTTGTTCCAATTCCACACAGCTTGCTTATCTAGGAGCCTGTGCAGGGGCTCAGCTATTGCAGTTTTGTGTGGAAGAAATGAATGGTAAAAATTTAGGAGCCCCAGGAATGCTTGTAATTCCCCCTTGTTCTTTTGAGTGTGGGCCCTCACCTTGGATTCAGCAGGATGCACCCCCTTGGCATCTATTCTGAACCCTAAGAACTCAGTAGATGTTACCCCTATGCTGCACTTGTCTTTCTTAAGTTTGAGCCCTGCAGAGCAAAATCTGTTTAAAACAGCCTGCAGTCTTTCAGCTAAAACCTCTTCAGAGCTTCCAGCGATGAGGACATCATCAAAGTAAGGGCATACTCCTGGAATGCCCTTCAGTGTTTTCTCCATCACTTCTTGAAAGATCCCTGGTGCTGAAGAGATACCGAACTGCAAACGGTTAACTCCGAAAGCTCCTCTCTGCGTTACTATGGTTTGTGCATCAGCAGTCTCCAGGGCAACCAAGAGCTGCTGATACGCTTGCACCAAATCTAGCTTTGCAAAAATGGCGCCGCCCTGAAGAGAGGCGAGGATGTGGCTGACCGTCGGGACCGGGTAAGCATGCGAATTGAGGGCCCAGTTCACAGTACATTTGTAGTCAGCACAGATCCTTACCTCCCCATTAGCTTTTAGTGGGGTAACTATAGGGGTCTCCCATTCACCCCCTTCCACGGGCTCTAACACCCCCTGGTCCATAGCCTGTCCAACTCCCTCTCTATTTTACTTTTAAGGGCAAAAGGAACTCTTTGGGTTTTGATTCTAATGGGCATAATGTTGGGGTTTAACTTTAACTTGATGGATGGCCCCATGTATGTGTTTAGCTTGTCCTCAAATACATCTGCAAACGCTTTGCACATGGATTCGAGGCTCGTGGCCTGGACCCTATGGATCCCTGAGATGCCTATGCCAAGCGGCCCGAACCAGTCCAGCACCACTAGGCTAGTCCTGCGGCCATCAACTACCAACACATCCAAGTCCCCACAGAACCCTCTGAACCCCACCGACAGTGTGGCCTCCCCCTTGATTTTTACGGGAGCATGCTGGAAGTCAGTTAGTTTTAGGTTAGTCGGTCTTAAAGTAGCCCACCGGTTGCTCCGGCCGCACACTTGTTTAAAAGTTTCCTCAGAAATTATTGAGAGAGCGGCTCCGGAGTCTAGTTCCATGTTACAGGGTATGCCCTGCAAGTGGACTTCTAGCATAATTTTGGGGGTGAGTAACCGATGGACCCCCAAATGGGAAATGGCCTTAAGGTTCACTATGACATTGGAGGTCATGTTTTGGGGTGTCCCAGTACCTTTTGACAATGCGTCCTCATTCCTCTGATGGCTCTGGCAGACCACAGCGATGTGGCCTGTTTTCCTGCAGATTCAGCACTTAGCCCAGTGAAATCTGCAGGTCACTCTTGCGTGGTTCTCCCTGCAGCCGGCACACTTGGGACTGGCCACTCCGGCTCTTGGAATAGTGTCAGTACCGGCCCCACCAGCAGTTCTCTGCGATGCCATCGGTCTCCGCTGAGCCCCCTGGTCTACCCACGGTCGCATTGGTTGTTGTTGCGCCGACCTCCGGTCTACCGCATTGATCTCTGCCGCCTCATCATTGTCTGTTCCGCCATACGCAGCGCTCTCCTGGTGCACTGATCCCCCAGAGCTGCTGCTGGGTCAGTGGGTTGTTTGACCATCGCCACTGGCTGCTTCGTACACTTGGACCTCATCCAAGACCTCTTGCAGGCTCATTTTTGGCTTCACGAGCGGCTTCTGCCGCAGCCACTTGTCGCTCAGCCCAAAGGTGGTACGATCTCGCAGGCGGTCCTCTAAGTCAGGAAACTTGCAAAGATGAGCAGTTTGTCACACGTCCACAATGAAATCAGTTGTTGACTCACCCGGCCTCTGGATCCGCTGGACAAACTGGAATCTCCAAGACATCTCAGACCTCTTAGGCATAAAATGCCCGTTCAGCTTGCTTATGAGGTCACGTTATGGAACAGTTGCGATAGGAGTGGGTGCGAACAACCCAACGGCCACATTGTAGACAGCAGATCCGCTGATTTACAGTAGCACCGCCACCTTCATGCGATCCTCATTAATTTGGTTAACGAGGAGGTAGCCTTCAACCTGGCCCAGGTGCGATTCCCATTGCTCGGGCCGGTGAATGTCAAACTCACGGATCTGAGTTATTTTTGCCATGGCCAGACCGGTCCTAGGATGCTGCTTCGGCAAGGATCGAGAAAAGAATTCTTTTCCTCCAATACAGTGATTTCAGCTAGTGACTTCAGCTAGTGATTCAGCTCTGCACGAAACAGCAATCCCATCCTCGTTGCCACTATTGTGTAGTGGGTTGTGGACCGCATGGCAATGAATGAGTTGATGAGTACCACATGCCAGCTCTTTATTAGTGGTAGGCGGGTACTGGACAAAGGGGGCTACCTGGACCCCTTATATATCTAGCCAGGTGACACTCTGGCCAATCCATCCATCTGTATCTCCCACCGAAAACCCTTCAGCCAATCTGGCCACAGCACAGCACCACCTGGTGGTACCTGCAGAGCTGCTGCTCACACCCCATACATAACACTGGCTATCAGCAATATTTATCAGCTGGATTCCCTTCATCCCTAACTATATTATATCTTTGAGGTTTCTTTGCAAGAATCCTACGTGACCTGGTTCTACAGCACACTGAAGAATTCAAGAGTTCAAGTTAATTCAAATTTTATGCACTCATTTTTTATTGATAGAATAATTGTGGCAAATGGCTAGATGTGTATTCTATTTTGCAGAGGTAATCAAGTCCTATCAGCTAAGGATGGCAGACCTTAGAAAACATGTCTTTTCTGCTATAGTCCCTGAAACATTCTCCTTCTGGAGATCTGGATGGTTCTGACCATGCTGGTGTTTCACAGGGTCCTAAAGACCTGGATCAGTGCTGAAGCCTGGGTTCCCAAATGTGTGCAGGGATCCATTTCTTAGTTGGATTAGTGATGGAATATGATATTTTCCCAGCTACATAGTTTAGTATCATTGCAATTGTTTTTACCTAAAATGCACTTACCTTCCAGAATCGTTTATTCAGATGGACAGCATACAAAATAAATAAATCATCCTCTGTTCCAGAAATGGACTACTTTTTAAAAAAATCTTGGTAGCCTCAACTCTTACTCAACCCAGTGGGCCACAAGAAGCTTCCGAATGAAAGTGATATCATTGAAGAGCAAATGTCATGTATTTGAAAGGTGAGGATAAGGGGGCAAGTAAGCTGCAAATGACTGGGTTTTGCTTTGCAGGTGTTTATCACCTCTTTTCTAGGCTTATTTTGGTGCTGACCTGTTAAAAATCATACCACCAAAATCCTTCCTTTTTCTCTTGCACATTTCAGCAGCATGACGTGGCATTATTCTGGGCTTTACAATGATGCTTAATGGTAAAGTGCTATGGACAACCTGTCATTTTGCTGCCAAATTGCAGCGAGTCATCTTGGGTTGCTTTGCAAAATTGTATGATTGTTTATCTCTATTTTATCTGAAGGCTATGATCCAAATCAAATATTATAATTCCTAAGAAAAGAGAGAGGTCTGACGGGTATCAAAGCTGCATAAATTCATGTCTTTTTTCCCCACAAATAGGACTCCATAAACAAAACTGACTTTTCCCCAAGCAATTCTCTGAGTTTCATTTGGCACATTGAAGAGCTCCTGCAAAGCCAACTGAAACTTCTGGACAAATATCTGTTGCAATACTTATGAAGATATATAAAAATGGAGGGCAGGGATCTTGAAATTCCCATCAGTAGAGATTCCCTGAATAAGAGACAAAACAGAGTCTCAATATGTTCATACTATTACTTTATATCATAAGACATAAGACACATTTATTATTTAAGACATAAGGCATGTTTTATTTCTATTTATGTGACCTTACCTGTGGATTTATATACCTAAATTCACATTTATTTTTCAGAGCATTTCCCAACCACAGAATAAGTGCTTACCATCCTGATTTACTACAAATGAGAAACTGAGCATCCCTATGGGGTAAAATCTTTAAATATATATAAAGTAACACCATGTTTATTTAAGAATCTTTCTACATTTGTGTTTGTTTTGAATATTTCAAAATATTTTAAGCCAGCAGAAATTTGATGTGCTTCTTTAAAGCTAATTGAGATTTGATCATCATGTGCAATTCCTAATTAATTATTGGAGTTTATTTATTTCAGTTATAAATATGAACCATGAGCCCATTGTTTTGTAGGTAGCGATTAAGGGATCTTCTGGGATACCACTGGGCATATACTAAGTAATTGAAAAGAAGAGTCAATTTTTCTTCTTTAGTGTAAAGAGTAGAACAAGTTTCTTTCAAATCACTATTGTAAATTCTTACAGTAGACACAAACATCCTAGAGAATAAATAGCTTTTTCAGGTTTAATCACCAAAGACACCAGCTTGTCAAGAGCTATGGTTTGCTACTCACAGATAGCTTTCGGGTTAGCAAAAACTGGTTGGTTGGTTTATCATATTTGTATATCTTTTGTGGTTAGTTTTCTTTGGATTTTATATTTCTTTGATGCTTCTCTTAGCTTCCATTCAACTCAACAGTAAGTGACATCCATATGCTGCAATATCATGAGACTTGCATCAACTTTCCCCAAGTAAGTTGTTCAGCAGGGGCTCTTCACCTTCTCAGCTGAAAGCATTTGGAAGAAAAGGTACAAATATGGTGTGTTCTGACAATATTTTAATCATTCCACAGTAAAACCTCTCTATTTGTAGACACCAGTGAAACATATAAATAAGAAGACAATTTCCAAGACTTTGACTGAATGCAGAAACAAATGGAAGAAGGACCAGACATGTGGTATTAAAACTGCTCATATCTTACATTCATTGGAGGTTTGCAGGTGATGATATACCTGTGCTCTGCAACCATTTATTTCTGATTATCAATCATCTATAAATACCCCCTATAAATATAAACTTCATAAGAGTGAATTATGTATTGTAATGCCTTGGTTAACCCATACCTGCAATATTGCATCCAGATAATATAAAAAAGATGTTGAGACTCTAGAAAGAATGCAGAGAAGAAGAACAAATATGATTAGGGGACTGGAGGCTAACACATATGAAGAACGGAAATTGGGTATGTCTAGTTCAATGAAAAGAGGGACTAGTAGTGACATGATAGCAGTGTTCCAATGTCTAAGGGGCTGCCACAAAGAAGATGGGATGAACCTATGTTCCAAAGGACCTGAAGACAGACCAAGAGGCAACGGATGGAAACTAATAAAGGAGAGAACCAACCTAGAACTAAGGAGAAATTTCCTGACAGTGAAATCAGTGAAACAACTTGCATCCAGAAATTGTGGGTGCTACAACACTGGAGGTGTTAAGAAAAGATTGGACACCATTTGTCTGAAATGGTATAGGATTTTCTGCCTGAGTTGGAGATTGGACTAGAACACATCCAAGGTCCCTTCCAATTCTATTATTCTGTTATTCTGTTATCTGTATGTTAGTAGAAGTAGAGTGGTTGGCAGAAATCTGACCTTCAATATAGAAAACAATATTTACCGCTAAAGGAGATCAGATTCATATTTTTCATTTTCTACTTGGACTGTCCTGGCCTTGGTGAAGAAAAACGTTACACAATGTCCTTAAAGATTAAAATTGATTTTAATTTTTATTGCTGTGATGCTTTGGACTGCTACTCAATTTACAGTTATAATTTTGTGGGTGTTAAGCATCTAATGCATTTAAATCTACCCTTTGCTACCTTGGCCCAAGTGTCATCTCTGTAGCCACTATTGTTAATGGTGGTGTCATGTATGAATAAAAGTACTACCCCTTCCTACCCTCAACTATCTGGAGTACCTAGCAGAATTCTTAATTAAAGTCATTTCTAAAAAGATAGCTAGTATATACCAACTAAAATTTAATTGGGAAGTTCTCATTCAAAGTTTAGTAGTCATCATCCAAAACACGGCCATGTATGCTTTATCAATGTACCAACATAGAGGTAAAAGCTGATTTACAAAAAGATGTGCACAGAAATATAGGAAATTTAGAAATAATTATTACAAAAATGCAATACATTGTATCATAAAGGGGTTAAGTGTATCTATGAGATTCTGTATATATGCTCATTTTGCTTACTGCAGTTTCACAAGCAATATCACAACCTCTGTTCTTCTTCAAATTGAATTTGCATTGAAGCAATAATATCAAATAGAGCACTGTCTTCTGTAAAGCAATGTAACATGCCAATCTGTGTGGCAAAGTTGAGAAAACAGTGGTTCTCGGTGTATTACTAAACTATAACTCCCAGCAGTTAAAATATATGTATTTGGTGGTAGAAGATGTGCAGAGTGAAACAGATGCACAAATTTCCCACTTTGGGTTCGTAGATGTAGAGATTGCTCATCTTTTCTATTGCCTCTCACATTTCATCCAGTTATAGTTTCCAGGCATTTAAAGTTAATAATATAACCTTTGGAAAATAAAACACAGCAGAGCAACTAACTTTTCTTTTTTCTTTGCCATGCTATGCTTTATTTTCTGTGCTGCATGTTCTGCATCTTCTTGACTTACTTTTTCAAATGTCTGTCTATTGATTTAGGGGCTGGTAGATTTTTTTGGCCAAGGGGAGGACAACTGCTAAGTCTTGTTCTTCACCATTACTCTTGTCACTGATAATTTTACTTGCTTTTTCCCAGTTGACCCAATCCATTTGAATGTGCAAAGGGAATAAACAGATGCTCTTTCTCTTTCGTCTGTTAGTGCTTGGATGCTTTGAGTGATAATATTAATAGCTTTTTAAAATATATTTTTTTCCCTTGTCCATTTCTCAGCTTCTCAAACTTGACAGGTCTTATCTGTGTTGCAATATAAAGGTGTTCTAATTGTGGTATGTAAATGATTAGTAGAACTTGTAACTAGATGATTTTTAGAATAAGTGGCTTCAGGGCCAAGGAAGACAAAGTAAACAAGGTCAAAAGTTCAGCTTCGTGTGTGATAGTTGTGATAAATTTAATGCTGTCAGAGTGCCATCTCCATTAAAAATTGATTTTTTGACATTGATGCCAATTAGATCCTTTTTGGGTGTTTAAGGTTATGATTCAGAAGATATTTCTTTCACAAATGTTTCAGTTTACTTGTAAAGAAAAGCAAAATCTAACCCTATACTTAAATTAATGTAGGCAAAATCCTATTTGCAAATATCGAAGCAAATAGAAAAACTCAATGTACAGATGCCTGAAGAATTTTTTCTTTGTAAATTCTATTCTGAATTGGTTTGATCAGCACCATTTGAAGCAATATTCAAATAAGGACTATTATTTTAATAAAATGTATAGATAAAAAAGTATCAAAATATAATTCTATAATACGAAAGTTTTTTTAATGAGATAAGTTATGTAAGAAGCATTTTGTACATGTTAGAGATGGCTGTCTATTCCTGCTTCTACTTCTGTGAAATGCTTCATTCCTTGTGGAAAAAAAGTGTTGCTTTTTCCCCCTTTTCATGAGAATAGAGAAAGATTTTGATTAATCCAGACATTTTAGTTGACTAGGGACTCTGTGTGTGTGTGTGTGTGTGTGTGTGTGTGCGTGTGTGTGTGTGTTCAAGTCCATGACTGCATGGACAAGTCCCTGCAATTTTCTTGACAAACTTGGAAATGGTTGGCCATTGCCTGCTTCCTAGGGCTAAGAGAGAGTGACTGGCCCAAGGTCACTCAGCCGGCTTTGCGTCTAAAGAAAGACTAGAATTCACAGTTTTGTGATTTCTAGTCCATTGTCTTAACCACTAACCAACCGTATACTTCTTTATTAAGTTTACAAAGAAGACAACTTAATAGCTTTTTTATTTATTTATTTTATTTATTTTATTAGATTTATATACCGCCCTTTCCCGAAGGACTCAGGGCAGTTTACAGGGTATTTAAAAACCAAACCAATACAAAATACAAAAGTTAAAAAACAATTTAAAAAGATTAAATTATCCCTAAAAATAAAAACCCCAGTTAAAAATTCTTGGGCCTGGGCCGGAGAGCTCAAAGAGCCAGGTCTTCAGGTCCCGGCGGAATGAACGAAGGTCAGGGGCAGTCCTAAGCTCCACAGGCAGTTGGTTCCAGAGGGCAGGCGCACCCACAGAGAAGGCCCTCCCCTTGGGTGTTATCCGCCGGTAATCTTTTACCAGCAGCACCCTGAGAAGACCCTCCCTGTGTGAGCGCACTGGACGAAGGGAACTTGATGCTGGCAGCAGGTGTTCCCTCAAATATCCCGGACCCAAGCCATTTAGGGCTTTATAGGTCATCACCAGCACCTTGAATCTCACCTGGAGGACAACCAGAAGCCAATGCAGCTCGCGGAGTAGAAGTGTTAAATGGGAGTATCGGGAAACCCCCATCACAACTCGCGCGGCCGCATTCTGCACCAGCTGAAGCCTCCGAGTGGTCCTCAAGGGCAGCCCCATGTAGAGAGCGTTGCAGTAGTCTAAATGGTATATTTTAGAAAAAAAATACCATATACTCATAACCGCACAGAATTGTTTAAAGAAAACTAATATTCTAGAAGTGTTTCCTAAGATATCTACATAAAAATGTCACTGAATAATGTCACTTCTCTGAAGTCGCTCAGGCCAAGAAACAGACATGGTGGGGATTACAGAAATGCCCTTTGTTGTAATTAATGTAGAATAACAGAATAAGTTGTAAAGCAGGGTTATTGAGAAATTCTTTCTCATGCTATCTTCTCTTTCAATACTGTTTATTTTTTTCCCCAAATCCCCTTAAAGGTCACCTTTAAATTCCAAGTAATTTAGACAAACAGTAATGGATTTATGGACAGTCCAAGAAAAATTGCTGGAATATGACCCTATCTTTGTGTGCATGGAGTTTTTTAAGAGTAAAACAAGATACAAAAGATCACTTTGCCAACTTGCATGCTTAAAAAGTACAAGAAGTGATGGAAATTCACAAGAAGCCAGTCACACTATCTCAACCCAACAAGCTCACTGCTTTGCTGTGCTAGTGATGAAAGCAAAGGGAGATCTTGGAGGGATTCCAATTAATAAAATAAATTATTCAATTAATTATAATTATCCTATGAATTGTCAAAATGAATAAAAATATAATAGACTAGAACAGGGGTGTCAAACCCGATCGCATTGCTGGCTCTATCGGGACTTGTTTTGCCCTTGCAGGACTGGGGTTGGTGTGGTCTGTGTGGGCCACATCGGCCAGTGGGCCACATATTTGACATGCCTGGCCTAGAATGTTCAAAATATGTTGTAGGGTGTGTTTTTTTGGGGGGGGTGTAAAAATGTATTTGGTTATGAATTGTTATGTAACTAAAAATGAGTCAAGGTCACACTCAAAAAACTAAGATCAATCCTTAAGTCCAAATATAGAAGATTTATTATTACACAAGAGTCTAGTCTATACACAAGAATCTAGTCAGCTAATAGTCAGCATTTAATTGGCACTAGATAACAGTCAATGGAATTCAAAGGGGTCTGAGCTTGGGTCTCTTGTGGCAATGTAAGGACTCTAAACTGATGACACATTTAACTCCACCCTCTATCTCTGCCTACTTTTCTCCTTTAGTCAGAATCACTTTAAGAATGAATTTATGTGAAAGTAATGCATATCATAAACTAATCCCTTAGCCATACTCAAGATAAATGATACCTGGCACCAGAAAAAATGGGGCTACCCTAACATTGATTTAGTTGTGTCCATTGAATTATTTTCTGAGAAACAAAGTCCAACTAGTATATTTTCTAATCTTGGCAAACAATATAAGCTAAATCATTCTTAGGTAACTCAACTTCTTTAAAATAAAAAATAAAAAGAACAGAATGATTAATATTAATGGAAGTGGAGGAATGCAACAAGATTGGAGGTGTAAAAAAAGCATTTGATTTCATCTCACAAAATCCTGCTTGAAAAATTCATTCAAATTGTGTTTGGTTAGGAGCTCGGCCACATGGGCTATAAATGGGCTGGAGGATCATTAATGAATGGTAATGATAAATGGCAGCCTGCCGAGTTTGGAAAGAAGTAGCTACTTGGGGTGCCAAAGCAATTGATGTTAGATTTCATTTAATTTATTGCCTTCACTAATTGATCTGGAAAAGAAAATAAACAGCAGGTTAATGAAATCTGCTGAGGTTACTAAACTGGGAGAGTTTTCAAATACCTGAACTAACAGAACCAATACACACTCACACAGTGACACAGTTTGCAAAGCAAAAAGGTTTACAAATAAGTGGCATCATTGGAAAAATTAGCCATTTTGCCAACAAAAGAAAACTTAAGAAGAAAATATGTTTATAATTGTAGGTGGTGGCTATATAGCAAAAACTAAATTAATATCTCTTAAGATTTTAATTTGAGTCCTATTTTTGCTCCTATTTGGGGGTGAATTACTCAAGATCCCAGAGTTGTAGGAAGTTAGGCATACTTAACAATCAGCTATAAGCATGCATGAAAACTTTCTTGTAAAAACATTATTAATTAATTAATTTTATATTTTTCCTTTCCTCCAAGGTACCAAAAGCAGCATTCCTGGTCCTTCACATTTTTATCTTTACAACAACCCTGTGAGGCAGGGTAAGCTATGAATAATTGGCCCAGGGTCACACAGAGAATTCTAAAGAATAATAATAATAATAATAATAATAATAATAATAATAATAATAATAATAATAATAATAATAACAACAACAGCAATAATAATAATAATAATAAAGTTGGAAGGGACCTTGGAGGTCATCTAGTCCAACCCCCTGCTCAGGCAGGAAACCGTATACCATTACAGACAAATGGCCGTCCAGTCTCTTCTTCAAAACTTCCAGTGTTGGAGTATTCACCACTTCTGGAGGCAGGTTGTTCCACTGGTTAATTGTTCTGTCAGGAAGTTTCTCCTTAGTTCTAGGTTGCTTCTCTCCTTGATTAGTTTCCATCTGTTGCTTCTTGTCCTGCCTTCAGGCGCTTTGGAGAATAGCTTGACTCCCTCTTCTTTGTGGCAACCCCTGAGATATTGGAATACTGCTATCATGCCACCCCTAGACCTTCTTTTCATTAAACTAGACAGCAACCATTCCTGATATGTTTTAACCTCCAGTCCCCTTTGTTACCTTTGTTGCTCTTCTCGGTACTCTTTCTAGAGTCTCAACATCTTTTTTACATCATGGTGACCAAAACTGGATGCAGTATTCCAGGTGTGGCCTTACCAAGACATTGTAAAGTGTTATTAATACTTCAGGTGATCTTGATTATATCCCTCTGTTAATGCAGCCTAGCACTGTGTTGGCTTTTCTGACAGCTGCAGCACACTGCTGGCTCATATTGAAGTGATTGTCTACTAAGACTCCGAGATCCCTCTCACAGTTACTACTATCGAGCAAGGTACCACCTATACTATACCTGTGCATTTGGTTTTTCTTGCCTAAATGGAGAACCTTACTTTTTTCACCATTGAATTTCATGTTGTTAGATAGCGCCCAATGTTCAAGTTTCTCCAGATCCTCCTGTATCTTAAGCCTATCTTCTGGAGTGTTGGCTATTCCTGCCAGCTTGGTGTTGTCTGCAAATTTGATGAGTTCCCCATCTATCCCCTTGTCCATTGTTGATGAAGATGTTGAACAGCACTGGGCCTAGAACAGAGCCCTGGGGCACCCCACTACATACTTCCCCCCATGTAGATGCAGTTCCATTGAGGACCACATGCTGAGTATGGCCAGTCAGCCAGCTACGATTCCATCTGGTGGTGGACACCATACTTCTTCGATGTTCCTTCTATAGAGCTATTCGGAAAAACCATATCCTCCTCATAATTGATAGGTATCCTGGTTGTTCGGAAAGTATTTATCTCCAGTGGCTGCTTAAGGATGAGCAGGCAGTGATCACAGTGCAGGTGGCTAGATTCTGTGCAGCTGCATTGGGGATTTGCCAGAAACATAAACATTTTAGATCTTTTTAATAATCTTTTATAATTAATTATATTACATGTTTTTATCCAGCATTAGACTATACTCAATGTATTTTTATTGTCAGTTCAGTATAATTCAGTTTTTCTGAAGGTAGCTAGGTTTTGTTACATTGTCTGTAAAACTAGTTATACCTTGGTCACCCATTCATTACATCATTAATTGTAATATATTGCTATGTCCTCCTGTGTTGGTTCTGTTTTGTTGTTAGTTGCGAAGTTGTGTCTGACCCATCATGGACAACGTTCCTCCAGGCCTTCCTGTCCTCTACCATCTTCTGGAGTCCATTTAGGCTCACACCAACTTCTTCAGTGACTCTATCCAGCCACCTTATTCTCTGTCGTCCCCTTCTTCTATTGCCCTCGATCTTTCCCAGCATTAGGCTCTTCTCCAGTGAGTCCTTCCTTCTCATTAGGTGGCCAAAGTATTTGAGTTTCAACTTCAGGATCTGGCCTTCTAAAGAGCAGTCAGGGTTGATCTCCTCTAGGACTGACCGGTTTGATCGCCTTGCAGTTCAAGGGACTCGCAGGAGTCTTCTTCAGCACCACAGTTCAAAGGCCTCAATTCTTTGGTGCTCAGCCTTTCTTATGGTCCAGCTTTCACAGCCATACATTGGAACTGGAAAGACCATAGCCTTGACTATACGCACTTTTGTTGGCAGGGTGATGTCTCTGCTTTTTAGTGTGCTGTCTAGATTTGCCATGGCTTTCCTCCCCAGAAGCAAGCGTCTTTTAATTTCTTGGCTGCAGTCCCCGTCTGCAGTGATCTTGGAGCCCAGGAAAATAAAATCTGTCACTACCTCCATTTCTTCCCCATCTATTTGGCAGGAATTGAGAGGGCCAGATGCCATGATCTTGGTTTTCTTAATGTTTAGTTTCAACCCAACTTTTGCACTCTCCTTCTTCACTCACAACAAGAAGCTCTTTAGTTCCTCTTCACTTTCTGCCATTAGAGTGGTATCATCTGCATATCTTAGGTTGTTGATATTTCTCCTGGCAATCTTAATTCCAACTTTTGATTCATCTAGCCTACCTTTCTCATGATGTGCTCTGCATATAAGTTAAACAGGCAGGGTGACAGTATACAGCCTTGCCAGACTCCTTTCCCAATTTTGAACCAATCAGTGGTTCCGTGTCCAGTTCTCACTGTTGCTTCTTGACCCACATATAGGTTTCTCAGGAGACAAACAAGATGGTCTGGTACTCCCATCTATTTAAGAACTTGCCACAGTTTGTTGTGATCCACACAATCAAATGCTTTAGCATAGTCAATGAAACAGAAGTAGATGTTTTTCTGGAATTCCCTAGGTTTCTCCATGATCCAGCATATGTTGGCAATTTGATCTCTAGTTCCTCTGCCTCTTCAAAATCCTGCCTGTACTTCTGGTAGTTCTCAATCCACATACTGCTGAAGTCTAGCTTGCAGGATTTTAAGCATAACTTTACTAGCATGTGAAATGAGTGCAATAGTGCAATAGTTTGAACATTCTTTGGCACTGCCTTTCTTTGGAATTGGAATGTAAACTGATCTTTTCCAATTCTGTGGTCACTGTTGACTTTTCCAAATTTGCTGGCAAATTGAGTGTAGCACTTTTACTGCATCGTCTTTTAAGATTTTGAATAGCTCAGCTGGAATACTGTCACCTCCACTAGCTTTGTTGTTGCTCAGCTTTCCTAAGGCCCATTTCACTTCACATTCTAGGATGTCTGGCTCGAGGTCAGTGACCAACTCATCATGGTTATCAGGGACGTTAAGCTCGTTCTTGTATAGTTCTTCTGTGTAATTTTGCCACCTCTTCTTAATCTCTTCTGCCTCTGTTAGGTTCCTGCCATTTTGGTTCTTTATCATGCCCATTTTTGCATTAAACATTCCCTTCATCTCTTCAATTTTCTTGAAGAGATCTCTGGTCCTCCCTATTCTATTGTTTTCTTCTATTTCTTTGCACTGTTCATTTAAGAAGGCATTCTTATCTCTTCTAGCTATTCTCTGGAATTCTGCATTCAATTGGGTGTATCTTTTTTTTCTCCTTTGCCTTTTGCTTCCCTCCTGTCCTCAGCTATTTGCAAAGCTTCCTCAGACAGCCATTTTGCTTTCTTGCATTTCTTTTTCTTTGGGATGG
This sequence comes from Vipera ursinii, assembly GCF_947247035.1. Lineage (NCBI taxonomy): Eukaryota > Metazoa > Chordata > Lepidosauria > Squamata > Viperidae > Vipera > Vipera ursinii. The sequence continues at coordinate 65,219,767 of NC_139515.1, read as the reverse complement.
TTTTAGTTGCAACTTCTTGTACAATGTTGCAAACCTCCATCCATAGTTCTTCAGGCACTCTGTCTATCAGATCTAATTCCTTAAATCTATTTGTCACCTCTACTGTATATTCGTCAGCGATATGATTTAGTTCATACCTGAGTGGCCTAGTGCTTTTCCCTAATTTCTTCAGTTTTAGCCTAAATTTTGCAACAAGAAGCTCGTGGTCTGAGCCACAGTCAGCTCCTGGTCTTGTTTTGACTGACTGCATAGAGCTTCTCCATCTTTGGCTGCAGAGCACATAGTCAATCTGATTTCTGTGTTGACCGTCTGGTGATGTCCATGTGCAGAGCCATCTCTTGGGTTGTTGGAAAAGAGTGTTTGCTATGACCATTGTATTCTCTTGACAAAATTCTATCAGCCTGTGCCCTGCTTCATTTTGTACTCCAAGGCCACACTTGCCTGTTATTCCGCTTATCTTTTGGCTTCCTACTTTAGCATTCCATTCCCCCATGATGATAAGGACATCATTTTTTGGTGTTAGTTCTATTAGGTGCTGTATGGCTTCATAGAACTGGTCAATTTCATCCTCTTCAGCAGCAGTGGTTGGGGCATAGACTTGGACTACTGTGATATTGAATGGTTTGCCTTGGATTTGAACTGAGATCATTCTGTCATTTTGGAGATTGTATCCCAGTATTGCTTTTCCTACTCTTTTATTGACTATGAAGGCTACTCCATTTCTTCTGAGGGATTCTTGCCCACAGTAGTATACCGCAGTCGTATACCTGAGGGTCATCTGAATTAAATTCAGCCATTCCTGTCCCTTTTAGTTCACTGATTCCTAAGATGCTGATGTTCAGTCTTGTTATCTCTTGTTTGACCACGTCCAGCTTTCCTTGATTCATGGATCTTACATTCCAGGTTCCTATGGAGAAAAAATCTTTACAGCATCGGACTTTCCTTTTACCACCAGATACATCCACAGATGAGCATCCTTTCGGCTTTGGCCCAGCCGCTTCATTCTTTCTGGCACCACTAGTACTAGCCCTCTGCTCTTCCCCAGTAGCATATTGGATGCCTTCTGACCTGAGGGGCTCATCTTCCAGCATCATATCTTTTTTCCTTTTGGTACTGTCCATAAGGTTTTCATGGCAAAGATACTGGAGTGGGTTGCCATCTCCTTCTCCAGTGGATCACGTTTTGTCAGAATTCTCTGCTATGGCTGATGTAACAGCACACTCGTATCCTCTATTTGAGAAATAATGAGGCAAAATGTACTTTTGAAATAATAATAAATCCTTTCCAAAAAAGGATTTATTTGCACCAACCTTTTCTTTCTTTCTTTGCCTTGTGGGTGCCTCATTTGAATCTTCTCATTTTTCTTCTTGTTGTTCTAATTTCTTCTGACTGTTTATTCTCATTGTTCCAAACAACTGCATGATTCCCTGTAGAGGATAATAAAGAATTAGCTGGAAAGCATTTGAGAATCTGTTTGGGCATAATGTTGAAAGATTCTCCCCAGTCTGGGAAATTTTTTGTTTGTTTGTTAAATTCTACCAAAATAATAGAATTGCTGCTTAAAATCCAAGGCATGGATAGCAAGCATCCTAAGTCTAGCAAATGGTCCATGGGCAAAAGATGGGCTCTGTAATAATTTGCTATCATCCCCACCTGAACAGTTCTACTGAATCATTTCAATGGAAACAAATTGCTTTTTTTTCCTAAGGAGACATACTCAGCCACATCATCATGAGGGTTTGTCATTATCTTAATTTCAAGGTGGATGTAAGGGACCATTGGATATCACCTTCCAGTGGCTTGTGACATTCGTGGCTTTGATTTTTGTTAAACCCCAAGATTATTATAATGGGACTCTGTGCCCAGACTTTTTTTCCAGCTCAGGAAGGAAAGAATAGAAAGATGTAAAGAGCAAAGGAAGAGATTGAAAAAAACAAGAGGCTCCATTGCTCAAGGGGAAAACAAAATTGAAAGACACATTTTGCCACATTAGTAACAGTAAGAATTCATACTTTTTGACTTTAAAGTATGATGGTTGATGACTTGGCAGATCTGGCAAATCAGACTTGGCAGAAATGGAATGTATTAGAGAAATAAGATTGGGAAAAATTAAAAGCATGGTCAAATATTTTTATCACCTTTTATTTTTATTTTAGTTGGGGCCTTTGGCAAATGACTAAGGGTGCAATCATTTTATTTAAGTTCTTTTAAAAATGGCAAAAGATCCATAATACTAACAGAACACTGACAGATTTATCCCACATAAAATATATTCTGATATTTATGTATTATTAGATTTATATCCCACTTTTCATACAGAAGCACAAGGCAGGGTACACAGTGTTCTCTCCTATTTTTCCCCTCAAAAACAACCTGCAACAGGTTGAACTGTGATGGACAACTAGTCTAAAGTCCATCCGTGAGTTTTTGTAGATGGGAATGGATTTGAACCTGGGCTTTTCTAGTCAAACAGCTTAACTACTACACCACATGGCATTAGGCTGGTAGAGACTTTCCAATAAAGATCAAGGATAGGATAGAAATAGAATGGAGTCATGCTCAGGTAAGAAGCAAACTTTTTTAAAACATTGTTTTAATTATTTAATTATTCCATGTGTCTTGCCTTCACATCTTTCACCATACTTAGTTGGAAGTCACATGCTAAGTCGAGCCAAATCAAACACCCCAACACCCTGACTTTTTTTTTTTTGCCAAGACGTCACAAGACGTCTCTTCTGCTGATGATTCACTAATTCTTCATCTGTGACTATATGGAAGCCCAAATGCTATTGGAAAGAAGTGGGGGGAAAGGCTCTCAGCATCACCTTCTTAGACTCTGCAATACATTGCCTCCAAACTCAACCAAGAATCCAGAGTATCATAATTAACTATATTGAAAGCTCTCAAGATGTCCAGGAAAATAAATAAAACAGCATTCTATCTATTCATTTAAATGTCTGGACCAGAATTTCTCAGTCTCATCAACATGATCCCAGCTGGGGAATTCTGTAAGTTGAATTCCACACATTTTTATGTTGCTGAGTTTCAGAAACACTGGTTTAGGTTCTAAGTCTGGAGGCAGAATTTTGCTGCAAATAGTATGTTTTAAATTCTATTGCAGAACAAAGGTGATTATTTGCTTTAGATACCTCATTACCGATGTCGTTTAATATAATTTAGTAATTAAATTATTAAATTATGTTACGAAATTTTCTTTTTGATTGCCTTTCATTTAGCAAGGGCAACAGCAGATAATCTCATGCTTTGAAAACAGTAACACTTAGTGCTCTTGTTACCTATCTTCTCTCTCAAGCTTGAAAGCTATACCCTCACATAAAAAATGAACTTTTCTCCACTCATATATCAGCAATATATTTTACTGAAGTCTTCATTCTTATTCGAAGCACTGTTGTGGAGTTCATCTCACAATGTCTATCACTCATTGCAAATAAATCAGATCTGTTACCTCAAGGAGAAATATGTGAGCAATTGCAATGGCAAAGTTTATGCACAAACTTCAGAATCTTACCAGGAGGTAAGAATCCTGTGGAAAAGGTAGAAATGAAAAATGTTTTATCCTAAATAACAACAAGAAGAAGAATATAAAATAGTAATGGATTTGAAGAAGAAAATATATCATTTTTTTTTATTCAAGCAAATAGAAGAGGACTTGTATGAAAGTTCATTTCAGCCCGTCTTTTTTTTTCTTTCATTTGCAATGCATATATTTGTTTTTCGCTTAGATTCCTCCCTGACTGTATATCTATTCCAACTTAGGAGGGAATGGTTATTTACTTCTCATAATCTCATTAAAGCAGTGTCTGGCTAGTAAATAGGAAACTGACAGTACAGAAGAATCTTTATTTGACAAAGCTCTCTTATCCACAGAGCATCATATAAAATATTTTCTGCTCTCCCTAAAATGGTGAATTGTATTCTGATAGTTCCCTTGGATAATGGAAAAGTTCTGAAACACCTGCGGGAGCATTCTTTCCTTTTTCAGACTCTGTTCGATAAAAGATCACACAGCCCCACCCGACCCCCAAGTCCATTATACATACGGCTACTGGATCCTGTGCTTTTGTCTTCCTCTTCCTCCTCCTTCCCAACTTCCTGGAATATCTTTCTGAAAAAGATTCACAGCAGGGCAAAAAAAAATGTGGCTTATTCCCCTAGGAATTTCATTGTACAAAGTATAACACAATGGATACTGGGAAAAGCCTAAATTTCACTGTATATAAAACTATTCAGGATATGAAATTAAGTAGTTGTATATATAATAGCCATGTGCTGATTATCTGTGGAAAGCTTTTGAAATACATGTGTAATAAGGACAAATAGATGGGTTCTCAGCATGTGTTTGTAATACTGAAAAAAATGGCTTTCAAACGGAGCTTGAAGATGTACTGGTAAGCATGTGGTGCAAGTGTACCTGATGGAGAAAAGCATGTAACAGACCAGGACCTTTATATCTAAACATTTCATATTGATTACGGCTTAGAGCAAACTAGTAGCAGGAAGAAAGAACTATGGAAGTGATGTGCAAAGGCTACATACCCTGTTTTAACAGTTTTAAAAGGAGCATAGATAAATTTGTGGAGGATAAGACTATTAATGGCTATTTTAAACATTTAAAAGATTTCTTACCATAAAGGTAAAGATAAAGGTTCCCCCGCACATGTGTGCTAGTCGTTTCCAACTCTAGGGGCTGGTGCTCATCTCCGTTTCAAAGCCGAAGAGCCAGCGCTTGTCCAAGGACTTCTCCGTGGTCATGTGGCCGGCATGACTAGACGCCAAAGGCGCACGGAATGCTGTTACCTTCCCACCGTAGTGGTCCCTATTTTTCTACTTGCATTTTTACGTGCTTTCGAACTGCTAGTTTGGCAGAAGCTGGGACGAGTAACAGGCGCTCACTCTGTTACGCGGCACTCGGGATTCGACCCGCCAAACTGCTGACCATCTGATCGACAAGCTCAGCGTCCTAACCCACTGAGCCACCACGTCCCTATATTTCTTACCATACTAACCTCCAAACAGTGTTAGACAGATTACAGCAAAACCACTCATTATCAATCACAAACATGCTGGCTACTAATCATTATGTCTGAATTAACTCCAGGATGAGTGGTAGTGTGGCTTTCAATATCAGTTGCTGGAAAAAAATAAATCATTTGGATCATATTGTACTTGAAAGTTTTGTTGTTATCTGAAGTAGCCTAAGGACCACTCGGGACGACAGGCTAGTTAACAACAGGTTTATTAAGAGCAAGGCAAACACAGAATAACTTGTCCGGCTTTTATAGCCGGCAGCTGGTAGCGAGGACCAATCAGATGTGTTTAATTTGGCGCCGTGTCAAACAGGGACCAATCCGCACCGTCTTCTGTTGACAGCTCCGGCTTCCGCATGGTTGGTGTTTTGACAGCCGCGAGCTGTCAGTGGTTGCGCCTGCGCTGTGCGGTGGACGCTTTGACAGCTCAGGCTTCCTCATGGTCCGGAGTTTGACAGCCGCGAGCTGTCAGTGGTGGCGCCTGCGCTGTGCGGGGAACTTTGACAGCTGTCAAAGTTCCCGCGTGTTTTCCTGTCAGACGGCTTCTTTAGTTTATACCTTGTCGATGAATTATTGTTGAACTGTTTATATATATATCACACCCCTTACCCCTCCCCTGGCGCGTTTCTTCCCTCTTGGACGTTTGAACCTGCCCACTGATAGTCTTTTAGGTAGGTGGGTGGTCTTCGATTCCTGTTTGAGCGGCGAAGGGGTGGAGGCTGGTCTGGTTCTGGTTGTTCGTTTTGCTGTTCCTCTTCCTGGTTTGGAATAGGCAGCATTTCCGGTGGGGGTTGTATCTCGGCATTGTCTGGTTGCTCAGAATTGTGTGGTGGTTGTCTGGGTCTGAGCTGGTCAATATGGCGGCGTATGTTGCCATGTGCTTGCGTGGCTATAAGGTATGAGATGGGTCCCGTTTGTTTTATTACTGTCCCTTGGACCCACTTGTTTTTATCTGTGTATGACCGTGCCCATATCAATTGACCAGGGTTGAGTGTGCGGGTGGGGTGGGGGTGCTCTTTTTCTTCTGGATATGTGTCAGGGTGCAATCTGTCGAGTCTTGTTATTAGCCGCCTCCCCCATCTTAATTCAGCCGGTGATTTGCCCGTTGTCGTGCATGGAGTTGTGTGTTGTGACAAGAGGAACTGGCTGAGACGCCTCTGCCAGTTCCCTTTAACGAATTTTTTTAAAGCTTCTTTTGTGGACCGTACCATAATCTCAGCCATCCCGTTCGACGATGGGTGGAACGGCGCCGACGTGACCAGCCTAATACAATTCTTCATAGCGAACATCTGAAATTCACGAGAGGTGAATTGAGGTCCGTTGTCTGAAACTATGGTGTCTGGAAGGCCGTGTGTAGCGAATATTTTTCGTAAGGCTTGAATAGTGGCTTCGGACGTTGTTTTTCTAAGGGGAGTGACTTCCAGCCATTTAGAATGGCTGTCCACTACAATTAAGAAACTTTGGCCCTGGATAGGTCCTGCAAAATCTATATGTATACGTGACCAAGGGTTCCTTGTAGTTTCCCATTTGTGGATTGGCGCTTGGGGTGGCTCGTTCCTGGTCGCTTGACAGGTATAACACCCACCCACATACTTTTCTATTTGTTTATCTATGCCTGGCCACCACACATAACTTCTAGCCATCGCCTTCATCTTTACAATGCCTGGGTGTCCTTCATGTAAAATGTGTAATGTTTGGTCTATGTTTTTCTCTGGTATGATGACCCTATTTCCCCACAGTAGGCATCCTCTATGTGTTGAGATCTCGTTTTTTCTGTTAAAATATGGTTGGAATTGGGTTTGTGGGTTTTGAGCTGGCCACCCTGTTGTTGCCCATTTGAGGACTCTGGTGAGTACTTTATCTTTAGCTGAATTACTGAATGTACTTTATCTTTAGCTGAATGTTTGCAGTCAAGGGGCATTCTGGAAGTTGGGAGATTGCTAAAATCTGACCGGCAGGGGCTGGGTCTGAGTCTATGTTTTTCATGGGTAGTCTGCTGAGGCAGTCAGCGTGTCCTAATTCTTTACCTGGTTTATGTATTAGTTGATAGGAATAGGCTGCTAAGAATGTTGACCATCGTAATATTCTCGGAGAGAGAATTTGTGGAGTAGTTTTATTCCAAGTGAATATGCCTAGCAGGGGCTTGTGATCCGTAAATATAGTAAATGGTCTTCCATACAAATAGTCGTGAAATTTTTTGACCCCTGCTACTATCGCTAGGGCTTCCCTGTCTATTTGTGCGTAATTTCTTTCAGCTTTGGTCAGAGTGCGTGAATAGAAGGCTATGGGTCTTTGTGTACCGTCCTTGAATAGGTGACTTAACACAGCCCCGATTCCATAGGGAGAGGCATCACAAGCGATGCCTATAGGGGTGTCTTCTCTGAAAAGGGTGATAGTTGAGCTGTGACAGATAATCTTTTTTAACGATTGGAAACTATTTTCATGTTCCTTGGTCCAGGACCAAGCTGTGCCCTTGTCCAGGAGCCTATGCAGAGGCTCCGCAATAGTGGCTTTATGGGGGATGAAGGCATGGTAAAAGTTTAATAATCCTAAAAAGGATTGAAGCTCTTGCTTATTCCTAGGGCTGGGTGCGGTTTGAATAGCCTTTAGTTTATCTGTGGTGGGGTGGATGCCCTGGCTGTCAATTTTGTACCCTAGGAATTCTGTAGATGTGACTCCAATAGAGCACTTTTCACGCTTAAGTTTGAGGCCGGCTTTTCTGAGCCGGCTCAGCACAGCTGACAGCCTGTCCGCTAAGCTAGCTTCGTTTTCCCCGGCGATGAGAACATCGTCGAAATAGGGGCAGACCCCGGGTATTCCCTTCAGGGTCTTCTCCATGATACCCTGAAAGATACCCGGGGCTGCCGATATGCCGAATTGGAGCCTCTTTACTTTAAAGGCACCGCGGTGGGTGACAATAGTCTGAGCTTCCGCGGTGTCGTCAGTGACAGGCAGTTGCAAATACGCCTGCGTGAGATCAAGTTTGGCGAAAATGGCGCCAGAGCGGATGGAAGCAAATACGTCCCTTACCGCTGGCACCGGGTAAGCATGGGGGCTGAGGGCTAGGTTGAGTGTCGCCTTATAGTCTGCGCACACTCTCACGTCACCATTAGGTTTAATTGGGGTGACAATAGGGGTCTCCCATGTTCCCCCCTCTGTTGGCTCCAGCACCCCTAGTCCTATGAGGCGATCAAGTTCGTTTTCAATTTTTTCTTTAAGGGCAAAGGGTACCCTCCTAGCTCTTATTTTAATTGGTTGGATTGCTGGATTTAGCTGCAAGGAAATGGGGGGACCGGTATACTTTCCTAAAGTGCCATCGAAGACGTCGGCATACTTGTCGCAAACGGCTTCCAGGCTGGGTGCTTGAATGGTATTTACCCCCGTTAAGGCGATTCCTAGTGGGCCGAACCAGTTTAGCCCTATCAAGTTGGTACGGTTCCCTGGCGTAACTAAAACCTCTAAGGGACCCTGGAACCCCTTGTACTGCACTACGACCTTAGCTCTCCCTTCCAGAGGAATGGGGGTTTTCTGGAAATCAGCTAGGTGTACCTGGGTTTGTCTTAGGGGAATTTGTTCTTGGCCTTGCTGACAGATCTCCTGGTATGTTGTTAGCGAAATTAAGGAGACTGCTGACCCTGAGTCCACTTCCATGTGGCAGGGCACCCCCTGAATTTTGACCCAGATCTTAACCTTGGAGCTTATGCTGTTTACCCTGTCAATTGTCTCTACCAGGGGCCCTGGTGGGGTTTCTCTGCTGGCCTGGGCAGCCGGCCTACCTGGGGAGTTTGCCTCCACATCATTGATGTTGTCCCGGCCCTTGCTGCGGCACACCGGCTTGATGTGGCCAGTCTTCCCGCAATTGTGGCATTTTGCGTTTCTAAAGCGGCAGCTTCCTCGGGCATGATTGCCCCCGCAGCTGGCACAGGCGGCTCGTTGCTCGTAACGCGGTGGCGGCGGAGGGGGGTTCCTGGACCTACGGCGGTCCGACTTGTCGCCTCTCCTCGGCTGCCGGCGCTCCATTCTGCGCTGCAGGGCTTCTCCATCGGTGAAATCCACCGACTCTCCGCTGTCGCTGAAGGTTGCGCTTTCTTGATAGACGGTCGCGGGGCTCTCTGGGGTCGTGTTTGCCGGCTTCTTCTTGTGGCTGTGCTCGTAAGCCATGTTCTCTCTGGTCAGCTCTGCCAGGCTCATGTCAGGTTTGGATGTTAGTTTCTTCTGTAGCCTCTCGTCCCTCAGACCGATCACCACCTGGTCTCTGATGCGGTCTTCCAGGTCGGGGAAACAGCAGTTCCGTGCGGCATGTCTGACCCCGGCGATGAACTCGTTAGCGGGCTCGTCCGGCCGTTGTTTCTGTTGGGCGAATTGCACCCGCCAGTACAGTTCTGAACGAGCCGGCATGTAGTACTTGTTCAGCTGGTCCACCAGGTCCGTGTAGGAGACTTCTGTGATGGGCACCGGGCTGAACAAGCCGACGGCTGCATCGTACACTGGAGGTCCGCTGATGTACAGCAGAGCGGCGGCCTTTGCTCTGTCGTCAGTGATTTTACTGACGAGGAGGAATCCCTCGACCTGGCCAAGGTGTGATTGCCATCTCTCGGGATGGCGGGTATCGAATTCCCTCACACGGCCGAAGTTTGCCATGTCGTCCGGTCCTGGGTTGCTCCGATGGAAGTTAAAACTTCCGTGACAGCTCTTGCCGGGAACTCTCTTCCTCGGCTGTGACTTCAGCTCCGGAGCGATCCCACCTTCGTCGCCAGTGAAGTAGCCTAAGGACCACTCGGGACGACAGGCTAGTTAACAACAGGTTTATTAAGAGCAAGGCAAACACAGAATAACTTGTCCGGCTTTTATAGCCGGCAGCTGGTAGCGAGGACCAATCAGATGTGTTTAATTTGGCGCCGTGTCAAACAGGGACCAATCCGCACCGTCTTCTGTTGACAGCTCCGGCTTCCGCATGGTTGGTGTTTTGACAGCCGCGAGCTGTCAGTGGTTGCGCCTGCGCTGTGCGGTGGACGCTTTGACAGCTCAGGCTTCCTCATGGTCCGGAGTTTGACAGCCGCGAGCTGTCAGTGGTGGCGCCTGCGCTGTGCGGGGAACTTTGACAGCTGTCAAAGTTCCCGCGTGTTTTCCTGTCAGACGGCTTCTTTAGTTTATACCTTGTCGATGAATTATTGTTGAACTGTTTATATATATATCACATTATCTGAGTGGACTAGATTGTGTGTCAATAGAATAGAAATCTTGAAGAAATATATGCAGTTACAGAGATGAACATATCATCAACTCTTTTGAGAAATGTGCAGTCCAAAGGATGGTTATTTTCTGATTAGTTCCCAAAATGTAAATTAGTTCAGTTCACTTAAAAATCTAAACAAGATTCTTCCAATAATTTACTCTCAACTCTTATTCATGACAGCACCAAAATGTTTCTGTCATGATAACTATATTAAGCAATTAACAATCTCCCAGTGCAGATAAGCAATTCTCCCACCAAAAAACATGCTAATTCAGTCTTTGCTGTGTCACAAAAGGTGTTTCATTCCATATGGTTCTGCCCTTCTTGCTTGCACAGTATCACCTACAAATCAGTAAATCTAAGAAATTGGAAGAAAAGCTTTTACTGATTACATTAATTTGGCACTGGGTCAACATTTATTTATTTATTTATTTATTTATTTATTTATTTATTTATTTATTTGTACACCACCCTTCTCCCCAATGAGAACACTTAGGGCATTTTGAAGGCTATTGTATTAGCATATTGTTATCAATGTGTTGTATTGATATCTTATACATCCAGAAACCCAATAAGTAATATATTGGATGATTAGAAAAAGGTAACTTAGCTCTTCCAGAGCTCTTATTGCTATTTAGTTCAAGTGGGAATGGTTGAAAAGATCCTTTTGCCTATAGACTTTTATTTTATTATATTTAACACTGAATGCATATCCAGCCTTTCCATTTATACCAGCATTGCAAGGCAGCCTACATAAATTAGCAAATGCCAACTATAACTCAGCAAAATTGGTGCAATTAAAATCAAAACCAAAAAATTAAATCTTTACCATTAAACAATTAACAATTAAAAATCTGGCAAAAAAATGCATTTTTTATTATTTTCCTAAATATTTGGGGAGATAAGGGAAATGTTCCTCTTTAGGGAATCTATTCCATAGCTTAGGAACCATATGAAAGCAGATCTTGTCTGACATACCACAAAGTAAAGCTTCTGGCAGCTGTGGCAATCTTCAGGAAGGCTTCTCTTGCTAATCTAAATAACCAAGCAGTTTTCAATTTGGTCTTGTGCTGATCTCCCCCTGAGAAAGTTCCACCTGACTCCACTTCTCCCCCAAAAAGAAATTCCAAGCTCATCACAATTTTTTGTACCATTTTTATTTCATGTTTTAAAAAAATGGAATTTCTATCATGTTTTGGTAAATATACAAAATACTACAACGCTAAGATCAGAAGACAGAGGTGAAATGGGATGAGACGAACCATTATCTAGATGAGCCAGACTGATGAGCATTAGTGTACTTAGATCATTTACATTGTACCTGATAATTAGCTAATTTCTAATGACTAATAAATGTTAATTTGATTTCCCTCTTTAAAATGAGAGCCAACATCCAGTGATGCATGGACATCACTACTTTCTAAGTTAACCACTGAGAGCTGGAAAGTAACTGTCTTTTGCAAATTATGAAGAGTGTGCCTCATTAACTCACAGCTTTCCCATCATGTACTTCTTCCATCTGTATGGTTTGCCCTTCTGCTCCAATCTCCATTAGATGCTACATCAGTTGGAGACACATTATTATGTACACGTTCTGTTTCCTTTAGTAGAACTGCCATGGTACTCCTCAATAAGCATGAGGAATGACTGTCCTTATGTATTGTGGCCATCAACCACAAAGGACACAACATGGAGTTAAATGCAATTTATCCTGATTTGTCCAAATGAGCTTCTTGCATACCTGCTTCCTTAGAAGTGAGTACAATGGAGAGCACTGCCCTTATGTAATTCATAAATAATCATTTTCATCATAAACTCCATTCTGGCCATCTTACAGGCAAGCTTTGCAACTTCAGAGAAAGGAAGCTTTACTATTCCCTTAAAGGAAGATTATATTAAAAATATTCTTTGTTTGGTATTCTTTTAAAGCCAGACAAGCAGTACAAGAATAACATAAGTTATTGCTGATCCAAACATCTGAATTGAAAAGACACCATATTCTGTTACCACTGTAGAAGTTATACTTTTTCAAAATCTCGTGTATAGCATGCCTTGGCAGTTTCTGTTCTGTCTGTTCTGTTATTAAATTAGCAAATCAGCAACCAATTCAGAAACATGGTAATCCATGGGAGGATCAGAAAGAAGAACAAAGATAGGTGATAAAGACTCCAAAAAATCCAAAAGCAGACTCCAGGCTAAGTCTGAAAGTCAAGAGCTGGGCATTCAACTAAGGAGGGATCATAACAAAGTCAGAAACCTTTAGCAAGACATTGTTTCCAGTTTTCACTGTCCATATAGGAGAGTTTATAAAACCAGGTTCCTAAAATCCAAGCCATGCTTCAGCCTCCAGACATTACATCTTCCAGAAGACTCTCTTCTTAGGTATTTTCTTTAGAGCTTGATAGACTTCCAGCCTTACTTCCTAAATTGGATGAGAAATCTTCTGCTTTGTAAACATCTGAACTTGGACTTTTTTTCCCCATGCTTCTCCACCTTCTTTGTTTCTAAGTTGGAGAGGGCGTGAAGCACATCCATGGGCCTCTGATATAGATCCCTTCAGAATAGGATTGGGAATGATCTTCTTTGTCACAATCATTATACACTGTTTTATACTATAGACCAGACATGTCAAACACAAGGCCCGGGGGCCGGATCCGGCCCACGAAGTGGTTTCATGTGGCCCGCGAAGCCATCCTGGAAACAGTGAGGGAACGGCCCCCACTGCCTTGGCCCAGAGACCCTCCTTCTGCCAGAGACCCTCAGATCTTTCCCACTCCTGCCCAGGCCCCCATAGGCACCCTTGATGCAATGATGTAGAGCTGTCCACGCCCACCCAGTAAGCCATACGCACTCTAGCCACACCCACCCAGTAGGCCACACCCACCCTGGCTATACCCACCCAGCCCCTTGAGGGCAACCTCAACGCTGATGCGGCCCTCAATGAAATTGAGTTTGACACCCCTGCTATAGACTGTGAACAAGAGTTTAAGCAATAATTACACAATGTGCATCAATATAGCCATAAATGTTTGCTGTGACACAAAGGCACAAACTTCTAGAACTGCCTTTTTATGCTTGTTAAATAAGTTACCTGAAATAGTCAGATTGCACATGTTAACACCATTTTATGAAATATGTAGGCAAGGATGTTCATATAGTCATAAATCTATCTTTATCTTATATACAAGTTGTGCTTTTTAATAATCTCATTCATGGGCCTTTTTAAATATAACTATCTTACATAAGCTTTAAAAGATAACTTTTAAAATTCTTTTGACACATAGGATTTCTTGTGAGAGAGGAGATATTTCTATGTTCACCAAAGCAATGAATGAGTGTGATTTTCAATAACTTTCGCTTCCTGATAGAAATGCATTGGATATCCAGACAAAGCTGGTTGCCCATCAAAAAATAGAATTAGAATCATAGAGAATGTGCTGGGAACAAGACACTGGACTTGAATGAGGTAAATAAATGTTGCTTTCAAGAAGTTCTTTGAATCACAGAGGAGATAAAATTCACCATACATGCATAACAGATTAAGTTCTGCATTGGTTCTGTTGATTCAGAAGCCTGACAAAATGAGTCAAAATAAAAGCTTTGCTTTTTAGAAGATGCGGCCCGCATTGTTTCACAAACCAACTTCAAAGAAGTGGTTCACCTGAAATATTGTCAAAGTGAAACAACTATTTTAAACTTCACACTGTCTTGCAAAAGATAAAATTAAGTAAACATTGTTTCATATCCTTTTAATGGGATAGAAATCCCATGGCAGATTCTACAGTCATAGTGATTTTTAACCATACATGGACTCCTGGGCTTGGAGAAATAATTTCGTGCAAGTTGTGGTGCCATTGCTGTATATAAAACTGTAGTGGTTAAAGAATATGAACAACCCAGTGAGACCAAATGCTGAAGTGATATTGCTAATCATTAAATGTAATCTTATGCACTCCATGAGAAAATATGGACTGTACTGTTTTTCGCCCTGTGCGTTCCCACAGAGAGGGCCTCCTCAGGGTGCCTCCAGTCAGAGAATGCCGGCTGGTGGCCCCCAGGGGGAGGGCCTTCTCTGTGGGCGCCCCAGCTTTGTGGAATCAACTGCCGGTGGAGCTCCGGATGGCACCGGATCTCCGCTCCTTCCGGCGCGGGTTAAAGACCCACCTGTTTGAACAAGCTGGCCTGGCCTGATGGGGAGTTAATTTGGGTTTTAAATATTTGTATATTTTATTGTTTTATCTTGGGCATTAATTTAATTCTATTTTAACTTTTGTAGTTTTGTATTTTTATCATATGCCCTGTTCACCGCCCTGAGTCCCTCGGGAGAAGGGCGGTATAAAAATTTAATAAAACTAAAAAAACTAAAAAAAACTAAACACTAACTGCATCAAGCTAAAGGCTTAATTCCCAGCATCACTGTATCCTTAATCTCTATAACACTATCCAAAACTTTAGACTGTTGTTTTTTTTAAAAAAAAATCTGACTCTATTCTAGGTATAAAAGTATCACTTATGTCATTAGATGTCTCTGTGTTTTCTTCAGTTAGATGAAAGGGCATACCTGATCTAGCCTTTCACTGACATTCATTATTTTTATGCCCCTCATTCTATCTCCTCACTAATCTAAGCTGCTCTAACCTCCTCAATCACATCTTCTTCAGAACTTCTTCAATGGCCCCAATCATTTTCTTTGCCTATCTCTGACATTCCATTTCTGAATTCATTTCTTTCTTTATTTCTTTTTTACTAGGTAGAGGGAAAGCAAGCCAGTGCTCCAGAACTGAAAAACCATATTCCAGTAAGGAACATTATATACTCTGTTCTATTGAGAGGATAACTTTTTCATCTCTTATCTAACCACTTTTTTATTCTCTTAGGCTACTATATTAGACATTTTCATTATACATTAAGAGTCCAGAGTATTTAGGTAATGGCCAATAGCGTATTTTTTTCAGTAAGCCCAGACTAGGAGCACAGGGCCTAAGAAAGTTAGATAATTGGGCAGAACAATGGCACATTTAACTCCACTGTTGGCTTATAAAATATAATCATCCAAAGGAAATTGAATTATTCATCTATATTACAACCAAGTATTATTCCCACATCAAGCCATGTCATTATCTTCCTTCCTGAGATTCTCAGGCCTTATAACAGTGGTGGATAAAAACCTAACTCACTGCTATTGCTAAGCAACAACTCAGTGTTAAGTCTCAAACTGCTGTCTTCTTTTATTTATAACTGGCTAGAAAGACAATGACAGAACATTGTTCATCTGTAGAAGCCATTTTTGTTTCATAGGAAATAACTGGGATATGAAACACAATCTGACTAAAACATAAAGTTAACTGCCATCAGATAAATATTGCCAGGTAGGGAAATTGGAATAGAGGATAAAGACATTTTTCCAGTGAAAAAAACTCTTTTGAAGGCTAGGGTGTAGGAGAAGAAGAGGCAGAGCCTCAGGGTAGAGCCAAGAAAGGACTAGGTCTAGAGTTCTTACATGTCCACAAATGCTCCAAGTTCACACACTCCTTGAACATTGACTCTTGTCTAGCACCAAATTAGTGCTGACCATTATCAGACTAGATTCTTGTATGTAGGATTGAGCAATAATTCTGCTTAACTGGAACTTAGCATATGGTCCTGATTCTTTGCACCTGACAAAGGGCTTCTTCCTTAGCAATGACAAGAACACTGAGACTTAAGCAGTAGGTGACTTCTGGATGGCGACATGGCAGACTAATACATCTTTGCAAAACAGCAGGGATGATGCAGAAGCAAAGACTCCTAGCTGGGTGATATGCTGAAGCTAACAGAACTTCTTTGGATAAGGAAAAGTGATGAGATTGCTCACATGATCTCTGCAGAGGAAGACATTATGCTCACAACCTTGCATAAAGTCTATTTAAAGACTACTAGGTCTGTTTGATCCACTTTCTAAAGCTCATTTAAATGAAGCAAATTTAAAATGTAAAAAGATCTTCAAAGCAGCAGAGTACGTAATACCACCTGGCTGAGTGTACCTTGAACCTGGGAAAGATTCATGTAAAAGGGAAGAAACAGTGACAAAGGTTAAAAAGAATTAAATGGGAGAAACTTACTGGGATTTTGGAGTAAGAATGTTAAAGGGACAATTATATTTGGAATATTGTCTTCTTTAAAATATTTTTCAAATTAAATAAACAGATAATAAAATATCTCAGTGGAAAAGAAGAATGCTTAGATTTGTTGGAAGCTCTTTAGCAGACTATGTTAAACAAAGAGATAAGTAGCAAAAGAAGGGAAACATGAAGACAATCATCTGCTTACAGAAGTACCAAGTGCTGAAAGGGACTCAACTGTTATGGAAATGGAAAACTGTCTTTTGGAAGAGAGCTTTACATGGAAGGCACTCTATATGAGGCTACCCTTGAAGGGTATTTGGAAGCTACAACTTGTCCAGAACATAGTGGTATGGTCAGTTTTGGAGATTCTTAGAATGGCAAATGTAACACAATATTACACATTATGCAAGCTGCAGTGGGTACTGATCTGCTTCCAGGTGCAGTTCAAGGTGTTGATGGTTACCTTTAATGCCCTTTAAGGCATGGGTCCAGGCATCTGCAGAATGTCTTTCCTCAGTGGAATTGGCATGCCCCATTCATGCTGACAGAAGCAGCCTACAGTAGATCCCTCCCACTCTTTGGAATATCTTGTTGCAGGAGGTAAGATCCATTCCCTTTATTTTAGCCTTCAGGAAAAGCCTTAAAACCTGACTGGGTTGACTGGCACAGGATTCTGAAGGAGAAGCTGCTAGTTGGAGGTGGTTGATGCACTAACAGAAAAGGAATCCCCGTCTCTCCATTCCAAACCCATGTTTTTTAGTTTCTTTTAATTCGTTGTAATTTTAATCTCTTTTTATATTTATAACTGGATATTTGTATCTTATCGCTCAAAGACATCTCAAACTGTGAGATGGGTGGCAAATAAATTGAAATAATAATTTTCACTCCATTCATTTTATGGATTGCAAATTTGACATAAAGAAAAAATGTTGTTACTAAAGAAACTGAAAGTTATAGAAGAGAGGAAAGGATTGTTGAAGAAAAATATGTTTGCTTATGAGGGATATATTCATAAACGTACTCATCAGTAAGTTTATTATATGTGCATAAAACAGAGCTTTATTGAAGCATCACAGGGGAAGATAAGACAACAAATACTTTAGCGGAATACTCAAACTTTGATGGATTTTTTGCTAACAATGAAAAAAGAAGCTAAATGATGGTTTTTAGATTGGACAATTGAAAAAGTATTGAATGAGAGGATGGCAGTATTATGTTCAAGAAGGAGGAGGGATAATAATTTTGATTGTAACTGCTATAATAAAAGTCGGAAGTTACTAATCATTTCCTGCAATTCTCATTTCTTCTTTCTTTTATGTATTTTTGTATTTTTATGCACTTTTTCTTTTATTACTGTAAAAATACTCAATACAAATTATTAAAAAAAGTCAGTGAGAGGAGTTTTCTCCTTATGTCCTCATTGGATATTTAACTGAGGTACTGGAAGCCAGGCAGGGCACTGATTGCTGGATAAATAATTGTAGACAAAGAGACATTCACACGTCACCCAATAATACTTCAGAAATTATTTAAAGGTCCTTTGAACCTTATACAAGAATAACAGCACTCAGAATTCAATCCGCCAAACTGCCGACCTTCTGATCAACAAGCTCAGCGTACTACAGTCCAATTATTAGAATTTCTCCGAAACTCTTTTCTCAGAAAATAAATTTCTAAACCAAATTCTCTGTTATCAAAATATTCGAAAATATACCTGCCCAAGTACTAATAATATCAGTTTTCTACTTTATTTCTCTAGTTGTGCACTTACAGCCAAGGATTAACTTCTGTTTTAATGACAATCCAATTGATTTTGCATGCTTTCCTTCATATACGTTTGCACACACAGTGAGATGTGTTTTTCTTTAAGGAAACTTTGACTGATATCATATGATCACTGTTGACTTTAGTTGCAAAACTGAACTATATTTGTACCTAGCATCAATGTACCTTTTTCCCCCCCTTATCTCATACTGTAGCTTAGATTTGTTGCAACTGCCTTTCCTTATATGTAGGCTTTCTGTTCTTTACATTAGTTAATGAATCTGGAGCTGATTTTGGAAATAGCATGGGTAAAGTATTCTCTTAAGGAATCCAATAGATGAACTTACTAACTAGATTTTTTCAGTGCTAGAAAGTCTTCCTGACCTACAATTACCCAAAAAAAAAGCGAATAAGCAACTTAACCACAATATAGTGCTATGAAACAGAAATCAGAGACAAGCATTTGCTTCCTGAAATGGTACTTTCTTTCCCATTCCCAAAATGTATTAGATTATCAATTGAATCTACTCCAATATTGGTGATAGCTTGGTATCTGCCACTACATTTTGATATTGATTGGCATCTACCACCACATTTGAAGGATGCCAGAAAACTACATTGCCCACATAGATTAGTCATCCAGCAGGGATGAATTCTTGAAGGGAGACACTGGAAAAAATAATTGAAGTAAAGCATCTGTCACTTGAGGTTGTGAACTTACTTTATCTAATGACATTGCCAGCCATGATATTCATTCTGGTGAGTCACAAGCTGTGGAGATTCGGTGCAAAGACTATGAAAGGTTGCCTGATGAGTCCAAATATAGAGACAGACAAAGCACTAGAAACTATCTGCCAAAGTTCATGAAAAAAACATTGCTACAAAAATTTTCTTACTTTCTGAAATGAGACCAATTGTTGCAGTGGTTGGAATGATACAGTAGTATGTTGTACAACTTTAAACAAGTTAATGAAATACCCATGAAGAAAAGCAATACTTGAAACATTTCGGGGTAGTTTTTATCATATATTTTGCTAGAACAATAAATGATTTTTTTTCCTTTAAAAGGGAGGAGAGCTGTTTCCCCCCTTTTCTTTTCTTTTTAGACTTCAGCAGACCTGAACACAAGGTCAGAAAGTCAACAAAAGCTAGTCCAATTAAGAACAGCAGCACCACAATGGAACTTTCTGTTCAGAATTAAGGAATGAGATGCCCTCTGAACTGATATGCCTAGCAGACAGTCTCTCGGATGCACAGCTGAACAAAAGGCAGAGTATGTAAAAGAATAGAAATTGAGATGAGATGTAAACCTGGTAGCAACTCTGTATGATAAGACAGGGAATTGGGCAAGATACAGTAAGTAGAGCACAGCAGAAGCACATCACTGTAGCTACATCTGCCATGGCTCTCACAGCATGGCCAGACTATAGTTCATTTAATCATATAATCACAGTCTCTATACTGGGATAAGGGGAAGTACTGCTATTAATGGAGGATATGGATAAATAAGAGTAAAGTGACCGGTTTATCTTGAATACTCCCTAAAATCTTTCTTTTCCCCTCTAGGCACCTAGATAATTGTTCCTTTTATTTGGGAACCTTCTGGATCTAAAGTCAGAGATATTGCACTGACACACTGTAAGGCCTCATAAAGTGCTAGGATTTATAGCTATATTTAATTTTGACTTCAGTAGCATGTCACAGTACACAGTGAGATTATTTACGATGTGCCAAATTAAACATTAAATAAAAGAAAACACTTGTCTAAGCCATTTTCTAAGCCCAAACAAGTAAATTAATGAACAAGCAAATATTGTGAAAACAGCTTCTTCCAGAATCATGAAACATCACAGCTCATTTCCACCTCAGTAAGAGTACACCTGAGAGTAAGCTGTACTACTGAGTAAGGAGGCAGATATTGGTATTTAAAAAGCAACAAAACAAAATTGATTCTAAAGTAAGTATGCTTTGAAGCACATGCAGGGTTTTTTTTTTCCTTCAGGGCAAAGCACATGTTTAAGATGCTAGATAGCTATCTGGGCAAAAAAATATTTCTGTGTACATTTTGGAAGAAAATTGCTGCTTTTTCAAAACATAAGATAATAAGAATAGCCTTCCTGAAGCAGACTGAATGCCCATTTTGGGCCAGTACTTTGCTTTTCAAAATAGCCAGCTAAATGCCTCTGCAATTCTTAAAAGCAGAAGACAGAGGCAACTTCCTTTTAGGCCGTTGCTACCCCGCAAGCCATTGGGGAGATAACACTAAATTTTAAAACAACCATCATTCGATAACTCCTCAGATTATACTCACAATAAGAACGGCTTTATCTTCTTGATTCTAAATCTGATTTTAATGAACTTCACTGAAAGACCCCACAGCCAAGTATTTTGAGAAATTCATCCTATACAGTTTTTCCATGTCATATATTTTATATGTTTCAGTCATGTCTCTGTTTATCTTTTTTTCCCCTGAATTAAGAATCCTAAACATTTCAAACTTTCTGCTCATTTTGGTTGCCTTATTTGTGCACTTTTTCCATCTCTATCACATCCCTTTCCAAATGCAGTCACCAAAACTTTGAAAAGTATCCCAGATGCAATTATATCATAGATTTTGTGAGGGCCTTGCTTTATTGGCACTCTTATTTTACTCCATTTCCTAATGAACCTTATCCTATAATTTGCCTTTTTCATAGCTGCTGCAAATTCGGTTGTTGTCATCTATTAAGCTATCCATTATGCCCTCAAGTTCTTTTTCCTAGTTAGTTTACAAAGAGTACAGACCCCATCAGCGTATACACACAGCGTATACACACAGTTTGGGGGTTTTCCTCCAATGTGTGTTACATTATACTCACCTAAACTGAACCATTTAGCTAACCATCCACTATTCCTTCAATTTAAAAATATCTTTTTGGAGTTCATAACAAGGAAAATTTTATTTAATTTATTATATTTAGTATATATGCTGCCCATCTCACTCTGAGAAGTGATTCAGAGATAACAAATACTTCATAATTTTCCTTATGAAAGTGGGCTGCTGATCAAATCAACCCAGTTTCATTAGAATAGAAAAGCTGTATGTATCAGTCCTAATATCATACCAACAAATGTTATTATTTTGCATACAGATAAACTTAACTAAAGTCTTAGATTTCCAATGAAGGTTTGGCATCAATAAGGCTGTTGATTATCAAGAAACGGATAACTCTGTGAGCTTTTGTTTTTCATTTCTTATTTCTTCAATCTTAAGTTTGATTTCTGACTGATTTTGCCAACTTAAAAAGTTTGCACAAATTCTTAATAGGCTTAAGTCTTAACATTTTTGTCTTCATAAATCTTTTAAGTTACACATTTCTGAAAGCAGTTTTCATAATACCAAATATTTAATATTATTTTAATTCATACACACAACTTCATTTGCAGTTTTCCCTTTATGTGTACATTTTATACATTATTTTATTATTTAAATTGCTTCATAAAAATTGAGAAGTGCTTCTTATAACAAACTGTTGGGTGCTTGGTTATCTCTGAGCTTGGTTGTTTTCTTGCAGATGTTTCATTATCAAACTAGGTAACATCATCGGTGATGTTACCTAGTTTTTTAATGAAATATCTGCAAGAAAACAGCCAAGCACAGGGAGGACAAAGGACCTAACAGTTCAATCCTGAATCAGAAATATTTTCTATCAGTACAAGTAACAATGCTGCTATCTGTATTTTGGTTCAAAAATGCAAAACTAGATAAAGTTATACTGAAATGAAAAGCAAACAATTTTTCCTCCATTTCTATTGTCCACTCCACACAGTAGCAATTTCATCACTACAACTCATTATTCAATCCAGATAAATGTGGGTGGTGGGTGGATGGGGATATAAATGTCTGAATGTGGATGTATAAACATCAAAGCAATAGCAAGGCCCACATACTTATGCACATTATGGCTTCCTGTGGGTGAACAACTCAGCAAACAGGCACACAGATTCATTTGCAGCAGTGCTAAGAATAGTTTCAAATAAACATTCAGGACAATACATAATTCCAAACCTCCTCATGGGAAGTGTTGATTAAGGTAATTTGCATTTTAATTCAGGGGAGAAAACATCAGCGCTTTTGGGAGGGAGGGATAAATATACACAGCAGAAGTACCAAGGAACTGATTGATTTTATTGGCTAGAATTTTCTTTCTTTCTTTTTTCTTTTCTTCAACCCCTACCCCTACCCTTTAGGAACAAGTATTTTTCGTTCTGCATGCAAAACTATGCAAACCCAGGGGTAACTGAGTCAGTTTCCAGGGTGCCAAAATTAGTAATATAGGCTCATAGGAAATTGTCCAATACCCTGGTAAGCTTATTGGAGGCACCTGGTTGACCCATGGGTCACAAACTTCTAGACTAGATAGAACCTTAATCTGTTTTGATCCAGCAAAGATTTGTGAATGAAACTGTATGAGTGTGTAAAATATGTCTTTGTGGAGAGGGAGGGAGGGAGAATGGTATAGAGAACTTGCTTCAGATATGAAGTTACCTAGAGGGAGCTGATAGGGCCATTCATCATGGTAAAAATAGGAAGAACATTAAAGAGAGTAGATAAATCAGATAAATTTTATTATATTTAATATTCTGTATACCAGTATTGTTCAAAATCTGGCTGGCAGGGGAATTCTGGGAGTTGAAGTCTGCACATCTTAAAATTGCCAAGTTTGAAAAACATGGCCCTGTACATTTTCACTTTCAGGAAGACATTTTATAAATATTCTTTAAAAAAACCTTCCGGGGTTTTAAACCATCATATTTACATCCTTAATAATGTGGAACAAGTAAATAAAAAAGGACATTGGAAAAGGGACAGTGTTATCTTGGGACAATAAAAACTAACTGGGATTCCAGTTACTTTGTATGGACTTTTCACCTGCAACGTGGAAGAAGCAGGAATATTTTTATAAGGAAGACTGGCATCTAGCACAGTCCAAAGTGCCCACTTGGAAAGAAAATATAAATTCACAGAAGCACACAGGAGAAAGAGATAAAGGTGAATGGAACAATAAGGTAACATTTATGATTTATGGGAAAGTCTTCATTTTACAGCTAATCATAATGGGCTCTTGCAGCTTATAACCTTATAGTAATCAAAAGGGGGGTCTATTTATTTCTCACAAGTTATGTGCACATAACTCTTACTAGCTGTAGTGCAAGCTATGCTTCTCCTGCAAGGGGCAGAGAGGTCCCATACAATTAAATCATTTGCTGTAGCTGCTCTGTAAATGATTAGAAGGGCTTCTAGCATTATAATTATAGATAATAATAGATAGTTTTTAAATTAAAGTTAGATTTGCAGCAGCACTCCAGTGCTAAAAGGTAAAAAGGGGAGCACATTGTCAAACCATTATCACTTAAATTGGAATACCATCTGGTCTAAGATATTTTATTTGTCCATGTGACAAGGTTTGCTTTATCTCTGATATAGATTGCACATATAAACCTAGGCTAGAGCTTGGTTTCTCCATACAATTCAGATAACAGCTTTGTGATTTTTGCTTCAGTGACACTTTCTACAACCTTGTATTCTAGGTCTTCTTCTTTCTCAACTTTCTCAACTTTATACGTATTTTCCTCTAGGCTTGTGAAATTTCCCACTCCCTAAAGTATGATTGAATGGTCTTTTAAATTGAAAACCTAATTATTAATCTTGCTTTTGGTACTTCTGGACTACTTCTCTGGCTTTCTCTTGTTTCTTTTTTTTTCTTTCATGATTCATCAGAATCTTCTGAGTGGCTAACCTTTTTTGATATTTTGATTTTCTGAATCAACTTTACTCTGAATCCAATCATTTGCTTGTAAAGTTTAGTGTAGTGTAATTTGGTAGTATACATCCTACCAAAATTTGGTTCCAGATCCCAAGTTATGCAGCCACTGGATAATAGATTGACCCATTCTTTATAGTGACATCACATCAACTGACATGAAGGATATTAACAAAGATGTAGAATTATTACCTTTGGGACATGGTGGCTCAGTGGTTAAAGATGTTAAGCTTGTCAGCTGAAAACTGACATCCCAGGTTCGAGACCCAAGCACCATGTGATGGGGTGAAATCCCATTACTTGCCCCAGCTTCTTCCTACCTAAAAGTTTGAAACCATCAAATGTGAGTAGGTAAATAGGTACCACTTTGGTGGGAAAATAACAGTGTTCTGGGCACATCAACATATAGTCATCCTGGCCACATGACCATGGAAAAGTCTTCAGACAATGCTGACTCCCTTCACTAAGAAACAGAGATGAGCACCATCTCCTAGAGTTGGACACAATTGGACAAAGGAAACCTTTTACCTTTAACTTAGATTTAGCACCATGCATTTTTCCAAGCCCTACTTCCTTCATAAATGAACAACTATTGCCATAATTTTCTTCTGCTGTATCATTCTATAATGCAGAGAATAGTCACAAAATGACTTTGAAGTTATCAGCCATATTGCTATGATATTCAATTTCAGGAACCCTTCTTCAGACACCAAAGCATATGATGGCAAGAAAAAGTCTGCTTTTCTTCAAGATTTCTATCTGACTTCTTCTGTATCTACTATTTGGTCTTATTTCTGTAATGGTGGCTGTCAGTTTCAGTGATATAAGGATATAAAGTTCTTTGGAACCACATAAGAAATGAGAAAAGATGACTGGAAGAGAAGGGTATGTTAAGACTCTTTAAATACTTGAAAGGACATCATATATAAGAAGGTAAAATCTGTTCCAAAATGCAGAATATGGAATAATAATTTAAGGAATAGGAAGACAAATTGTGAAGCAATTGAACAGTGCAATCCTTTATCTACAGAACTGACAAACTCTCCGTCATTGTCTGTATTCAACCACTTTTGTATTCTTTAACTTGGATTTCTGCCATGAGCAGGTCTGGATCCAATGCCTAAATATCCTTTTCTGCCCTTACCTTTGGGAATTATAAATCTGCAAAACGCTTGCCCAAGAAGATCAGACTAGGCATCAGTGTGTTCAGAAATAACATGTTCTGAACGTGTTACATTTTCCCATTTTATTTATCCATTAAGTATTAACAAAGATTATTCAAACTTTCAATGTACAATAGATTTTCCACTTGCTCAAGTTACCAAAAATACATTTTATTCATCAGTTGTTTTCCCAACTGATGTTCCCATCTAACCTTTTCTTTTCTTAATATGAGAGCTGTCCAGTGAATTATTAAATATGGGTATAGCAGAATCAAGTGCAACATAACGTGTGGCTGAGTCTGGTTTTGAACTGTGTGCTACATGAGACATATTTGCAATAAAAATGCATTGTACTAACAATCAACAATGAAGTGTTGTGTTGCAAGATGGAATTGCTGTCACTGAATTTCCATCAAACCAAACAAAGTATTCTATATTTTCTCACCATTTGTGATCTTTGTAGAGAGTGTTGTGACGACAGCGTAGTGAAAGTGGATGCTATGACATAGAATTAAAAATAGAAGAGCCTGTAACTTTTAGACCTTGTGTGGCAGGCTCTTGTTAGTTGAAACTTCCCAAATTTACTTTAATGCTCTTCAGAGGTTTTGAACAAAAACCACAAATTTTAATTGCTGTCATTACAATTGACGTTAATGAGAACTATATTGTAAGACAGCAGGTTTGTTTACCCTATTTAGGTGTTATTATTACCATTAATGGTTTATAAATCTGACTTCCCGATTTTAATACTTTGCCATAACATGGATTGCTACCTTAAATCAAGTATATGAACATCCATCTTTCTCTGGTTAAAAATACACACAAAAACTACCAAATTTGTTTATGAAAGATGAGTATAAAAAAGGAAAAAGAACATTTATTTCTAAGATTTACGTACAAAAAAGGAAGTTCAAACAAAGATTGCATAACCTTACAAAAATTGTACCTGAGAAATCAGCAGTAGCAAAATGCATGTAACAAAGAATAGCAGGGAAAATTTGTAATTGAATTACAAATGCTATACATTACCATAGCAATTGTGTAGCCCATAAAAAAATAACAGGTAAACATTCCAGATATTTCGGAAAGTTTTGAATTTCCCTTTTCTGATATTTCATAAATACCGTATTTTCCGACGTATAAGACGACTGGGTGTATAAGACGACCCCCTACATTTCCTGTTAAATTATAGGGTTTGGGCTATACTCGCCATATAAGACTACCCCTCTTCCAATGCACACCAAATAAAAATTAAAAAACATCAGATTTGATTTTAATATGGTAATTTTAATTCAAATGCTTATGACATGCAGGTACTTAGTAGGAAAACTGTCACTTATAAACATAAGGCTGTTTGTCATCAAACATGTAAACATAAAACAGTGCAAGTGGATTAAACTTTTCCTAATTCACTCTAAAGCTTTCCCTGCGCAGACCAAATGGGAGATCCGCTCCAGGTTTTCCAGCCAGCCCGCCCAGTTCCTGAGTCAAATGTGTCCTTAGAGCTAAGCAGCTGCTCTGGGTGCTGCATTCCCTACCTGCCTTTCAAGTTGGGATAGACTGCAGCTGCTCTTCAACTTTAGAAGGAAAGACGCCCAGACCCCAGCCTGTAAAAAAATCACAGACTGCAGCTTCTTCTCTAATTGGTCCCGCTTTCCCTGCGCAGACCAAATGGGAGATCTGCTCCAGGTTTTCCAGCCAGCCCTGTCCCTAAAGTTTCAGCACCCGGCGTATAAGATGACCCCTGACTTTTGAGAAGATTTTCATGGGTTAAAAAGTCATCTTATACGCCAGAAAATACAGGTACCAAAACATTGTTCCTTTGTTTTGGAGAGTAAAGCAGTCTAAATTTATACTGATCTCAAAATCCCTATAACAGGGGTAGGCAACCTCGGCTCTTTTAAAAGAGCCGAGGTAGCCTACTCCTGCCCTATAACTTTTGGACCTACTAAACTTACCAAAGGCCTTTCAGGGACTGCCCCATGTATAATTTGTAAAATAATCTTAATCAAATGTAAACATGATAGGATATTTCAAGTTTTTCATGTTTTGCATTAATTACATAATTTCCAAATGCACATCAAAAGGAACTATCAAAGGCAGTTGATGAAGGATAATTTTCTCACAAACTCCTTTTTGTGTATGAAAATATGCCTATCATTTTGCAGTTCCAGGAAGAAAAATATATATGAAGAAACATTAAGTACTACTGCTAAGCTTGTAAGCCGCCCTGAGTCTTCGGAGAAGGGCGGAATATAAATGGAATTTAAAAAAAATATTAAGTAGTACTAATGCGCTCGTGACCTCCCGTTTAGACTACTGCAATGCTCTCTACATGGGGCTGCCCTTGAGGACCACTCGGAGGCTTCAGCTGGTGCAGAATGCGGCCGCGCGAGTTGTGATGGGGGTCTCCCGATACTCCCATGTAACACCTCTACTCCACGAGCTGCATTGGCTTCCGGTTGCCCTCCGGGTGAGATTCAAGGTGCTGGTGATGACCTATAAAGCCCTAAATGGCTTGGGTCTGGGATATCTGAGGGAACACCTGCTGCCGGCATCAAGTTCCCTTCGTCCAGTGCGCTCCCACAGGGAGGGTCTTCTCAGGGTGCCACCGGTAAGAGATTGCCGACGGACGACACCCAGGGATAGGGCCTTCTCAGTGGGGGCACCTGCCCTTTGGAACCAGCTGCCAGTGGAGCTGAGGACTGCCCCCGACCTCCGTTCATTCCGCCGGGACCTAAAGACCTGGCTCTTCGAGCTCTCTGGCCCAGGCTGAGGATTAATCTTACTTTAACTGGGGTTTTATTTATACAGGGACAAATATATTTTTTTTAAAATTTGTTTTTAACTTTTGTATTTTGGTTTTTAATTACCCTGTAAACCACCCTGAGTCCTTCGGGAAAGGGCGGTATATAAATGTAAATAAATAAATAAATAAATAAATAAATAAATAAATAAATAAATAAATAAATAAATAAATAATGCTGAGTGATTATAGGATTAGTTCCTGTCTTTTGTTCCCAAAGTTATGAAATGTAGCAACTGTCCCATGAAAGATTCTGCAAAATGGGGATTAAATATAATGAAAACCAGAGTCTGGATAATTGTCAAAATCAGTACAACCAAGACCCTCTAGGTCTTGATTGCCCTTTGACTGGAATTTTATGAGGATCTTCAAGCTGCTGAAATACAAAGGAAATCATCTGGTTGACCCACATGGATATCAGCAAGCAATCTTTTAAATTGGGAGAAATATTATTTTGTTTGTTTTTTAAATGGGGGGGAATAGTTTAACCAGCTGTTCATCAGCTGACTTCCCTATTAATCCAACACATTTTTCTTGTCTTATTAACTCAAGTTGCTTCATAAAAAACATAACATTCTTGAAAATTCACCAATTTCTTTATTCACACTGCCCCTCCATATGGCAAATGTATGACAATGTACTAAAGATTAAAGCAGACAATATGAAAGACAAACACAGTTGTCACCTAGTATTCTACATGGCACTGTGATTAAAGCAGACTCATACTTAAAATTATCTGTGACGTAAATCAATGCAAGAATGGGGTTGGATCTATCCTAGTGTAGGAAGTCAGCACACATGTGCACACACACATACATACACACACACACAAAGAAGGAAATATTTGGGGGAATATTAGAAAGGCAGAATATTATACTGTATTTCCCCAAAGGAGTAACAGAAAAATCTTAGGGAAGGCAGAAACAGCCCAGTCTCCCCCAGGCAGAAACTGAGCAGGCCAGCTCTGTAGAAATTCAGATTTGATAATCCTATTCAGAAAGACTGGACCACCTATTCATAAGCAAAATGCCTTCAGCCACAGCCCCAAAGAAGCAGGACATGACCTTTAGGACATATTAAAATTAACCCACCATCATTAGAATACCAAAAGGACAAACTCAAGGTCACCTCAAAGTACATGCTACAGCAACAGGAAGAACCTCAAATACAAAGTCCAAAGAAGGTCCAAAAGCCCACCTATCCCAGCTCCATTTTGTCAGCTGCCTCAGAAACATGCTGTGTAACTGAAGTTTCTGGCAACTAAATAAACAGAACCTTCTTTCCTAAGCAGTCTCCATTTTATTTATTCCTGGCTTGGACTGAACCTGATCATTTTTCTTTCAACACTAGGACAGATGCTATTATGTTTTTCGAAGAAGAGTGATAAAGCTGCGGGAATCATGCCACTCGTGAAATTGCTTGGCTTTCAAAATTAATGAGCTTCTTTAATTGTTAAGGGAGTAGATGACATGCATATACTCTAAATAAACAAAAGCATTAAAATAAAATAAACCTTTGAATCCCCATTCTTAGTCTTCTCATTAATTGATATAAAACAGGTGGTGCTAAGAGAGAGGTGCCTTTTCAGCTCTGGCACCTTGCTCTTGAAACTCTTTTCAAAACATGATTTACATGATACCCTCATTATTTTCTTTTTGTGTTATTCACATGTAACCATGTGTTGCAATTAATTCTCCTGTCTTGCCCTATGTTAGGATAGTGGTTGTTTCTTTAAAAAAACAACAACATCTTTGCTTTCCAGTTTTAGAGCAGAGATGGAACGACACATGACTCTGCAGATGGTGTTGTGTATTTTGTGTATTTATAGGCAGTGGAATTTAAAATATCTACAAGGCGCTACATTTCCTATTCCTCTTTAAGGGCTGTATTTTTATACTTAAATTTTAAAGCTTATCCTAGCTTCAAGGAAGAAAAGAATCTAATATGAGTAATGACATAAGGATGGAATGCAATAGCATTAGAGCAAAGGCACCTGAAGTTTGTAATATTTTTTTCATTATTTCAGTTTGCAGTCTCACACAACTCACAGATCAACATACATGAAGCAAATAATTATAGTACATGAGGGGTTTTTTTAGTTGTATATGAATTACTGTGAAATATTGCACCGAAACCAAGGGTAGATATGATATAATTGCACTGCAGAATCTGTATGGCATACTAAATGCTTTCTCTAAGCGTGTGAGTATTTCAAGAGTCAAAGTGTTGAGATTATGTTATTAATACAGCATTAAGATATAATAGCATTCATCATTGTTAGCACCTCTGTCAAATTATGGTATCCTCTGTATCAGCAGTTTTGTGATGTATCAGCCTAATGTGATGATGATGATGTTTTCCATTCAGTCACATCTTACTCTTGGTGATTCTATGGGCCAAGTCTCTCCACATCTTCGGATCTTGCACCAGTTCTTTGAGTTGTTCTCTGGCTGGTGTCAGCTTTGATTGTGTAGATCAACCTAATGTAGACCTTGCTTAGATATAGATATCATAACTATGATTGCCCTCTAAATTCTTTGTCTACGAATCCTTATAGCCACAGTCACATGCCTAGAGATGGTGTCCATTAGAGTTCAAAAGCATCTAAAAGGCATCTGGTTGTGGAAGATAGGATTAGGTTTAGGTTTATTAAATTTATATGCCACCCTTCTCCCTGAGGACTCAGGGCGGCTCACAACAATAAAAAGTTAAAAGATATAAATAGAAAAATTAAAAGAGGATTAAACAATATAAGAAATAAGAACAATTTAAACCAATAAAAAACCAAATTTAAAAACTATGATCAGTCCAGGCCCGCTTGTTGGAATAACCAGGTCTTTAGGTCACGGCGGAAGGACCGAAGGTCAGGGGCCATCTGCAGCTCCAGGGGCAGTTAGTTCCAGAGGGTCAGTGCACCCACAGAGAAGGCTCTCCCCCTGGGGGTTGCCAGCCGGCATTGCCTGGCCGACGGCACCCTGAGAAGGCCAACTCTGTGGGAGCGGACCGGGCGATGGGAGTTTGACATTGGCAGCAGGTGGTCTCGCAAGTACCCTGGGCCTAAACCATGTAGGGCTTTAAAGGTGATTATCAGCACCTTGAATCGCACCCGGAGGGCAACCAGAAGCCAATGCAGCTTGCACAGGAGTGGTGTAACATGGGAGTATCGAGATTAGTCATAGAAGGACTAATGTTTCTCTACAATACAATAAAATTTGTTCAATATTCAGAATTTACCTCAAATAATGTCAGCACTTGTGAATCTTGAGGCATACAAATCTTTACAATAAACAAATACATGTATGCATACACATAAGCTCTGTGAATAGAAATGGAAATATTACCGTAATTTTCCATGTCCTTCACCAACAAACTACAATTCCTGTATTTTTGCAGGGAAGATTTAACAGTTAAAGCAATATAAAACTTTATATATTAAATGAAAGAGATATCCTAAGAGTGCAATGGGCCTAAAAATAAATATAGTTTCAATCTCATAAGGTTCATGAACACACAAGTAGATGCTAAATACAAGCAGTTTTCTAGTTGCTCCAGTTTTTGCAGCTCCATATGTGGGTCTCATCATGAAATGAAAAGTTTGATCAGAAAGTAATCAGGTCTCTGTCAATACTGTTGGGTTTTCTTGTATGATGACAATTGATTTAGGATTTGTTCTTTAAATGCCTTTCAGGCTCAGGCATAATGCATTGTATGACAGTTATAATAATATACAAGTCAATGTTACTCTTTGGCCATCTGTGTGGCCATAGGAAGCTAATAGTTTGGGCTCTTTCAGGCAGCATAATACTATGCATATTTGGAAATGTAGGTAGCATTAGCTACCCATCAAGGACAGGTGATCCCAATCCCCCTTAGATAGTAATGCTCTGTAGGACCTGGGAGATTCTCTGCCATCTCCACCCCAGGAGATGTCATTTGTGTCATTCTGAGAAAGAGGCAACACACTGTAATGCTACAGTTCAGTTATCAGAGCAGCTGCCCAGTAGCCTGCCTGCCAATGGTGGAGCCTGGAAGTCTTAGAGAAGACAGCATATTCAAAGCTCTAAGCTATGTTTCCAAACCACTAGCCCCATCATCTTAATTATGTCATGCTTATTTCATCCATGGGTGAGCATTCATTTGTTCATTTATTTTTCCATCGAAGAGCACAGAACAAGCCAGCAACATTTTGAATAACTATGAAATAGGAGATAGATAGATGGATAGACAATTTGTGATTCCTCCACCCTCTTTGCCTATTCCCGATTCTTGAAATAGAGCCTGTTTGCATTGGAGACTGTGTGCCCAACTCCCTCCAGTGGCTCCTACAGATTTTATTATGTGCTAGCACATCCATCCATCTTCTCTCAGGGCCAACTCATGGGGGTAGACTAAATGAATTTGTATCAGCATATTCATTAAATTCTGTTTTAATTAATCACAGATTGAACACTAAATGAACCACCAAGGAGGAAGTGGATGGAGGAGGATGGGGTGCTGGAATGAGTGATGGCTCATAAATAATTATCTTTGTTGATCAGAAAGGTGTGTATGGATTGCCAATCTTAGGTTTTCATGGAGCCAAATAATATGTAGTGCTAAATGCATTTTTGCAGTTGTTATTGCCTTTTTTTTAAAAAAAAGAAAGGGAAATAATATCAACAAAAGAGACTGGCCATTGTGCAGAACACAACTAGGATATGGAAAAGGGAGTTTAAGCCCTTGTTCTTTGCTACAGTTCTCGGGAAAATCCTTCTCCTTGTGCTATGGTTGCTCTTTGGATATTAAAACCCAAAAACACATGCAGGGGGTCTCTTTTCCCAATACTGTACAAGAACAGGTTCAGAGGAACAATTTTCCTCATAATTGCAACCTAGTAGGAAATATTACATTCCCTCCCCACTAATTATCAGTTTCCCACATTTCATGTGATTTTCATTTTGAGATATCTGTATGTGTGTTAAGATTCATTTAACCTCACATGTATTTGGATAGAAAGAGAGAGAGAGTTGTTTTACTATGAGGAAGATCTGCTTACCTGTTCCCCACTTTCAGTTTCCTGTTTCTCTGCAGCATGAAGGAATTTTGACTTGTTTTTTTCCCCTTGAAAAATTGATTTGAGCAACAGAGGTGGAACAGGGGAGAAAGTGAAACAGTTTTACCCCCAGATGCAGAGCACATCTAAAATAAGCCTATCTGCAATTCAAGAAATCTAAAAAGTTTAAAGGAAAAAGTAACATCAGAACCCCCTGGCATAATGGAAAAATGTCTGTTATCTCTCAATATCTCTTCAGTATATCAAGCAAGCTAGGAATCCATCACATAAGCATTCCCACCTCCAGAGGGAAAATATATGTAAATCTCAGAATATCGACTTAAGCTCCATAGGAAATTGTGAAGAATTTCTTCAAGAAAATGAAACAATAAGGATTTTGTCGAATATCTTCCTTGAAGCAGCAAGTGGGAAATCAGATTTTGGAATATTCCCATATACTGCAAGTTGAGAAGTCTAATATGAAATAAAGAAGAGTAAAACTTTTCTGTGCATGCTGTTTTTCATTATAGACAGATATGTTTTTAAAACCAATGTCGAACCCTCTTTTTTTTCCCTAGCTGTCCTGGATAACATCAAAAAGTATTCAGAATAGCATTCAGAAATGTTGAATAAATTCTACTTCCAGAAGTACAGTCTAGTGTCTATTATTATATTTTTTTTAAAAAATGATATTATTGGCTAGAATTATAATTTAACACAAATGTTCTTCTGATAATCATGCACAGATATACTGCAGTGTTTATCACATCACCTTTATCATTCTGAGACTTATTTCTGGAAACCTAAATTATCTCTAAGGTCTGTAAACGGTAGGTTCTTTGTCATTCACCATTTGCATCACCAGCATAGCATTTCTTGGGGTTCAAAATTGTATAACTATAACTGAGTTCAGACCACCCACTGATAAATCACACAAGATAAAATGTGGCTTTCGTCTTAGCAAATAAATGTGATGAACTCAGTAAATTGGGGCTTATTCAGTAAACCATAGTTAGCAAACTTTGACTTCATGTATTATCTGAACACAATAAAACAAGATTGGAGAGCAATAGAGAATTGCAAAACATAGCATTTATACAGTAATCTTCTGGGAAATAGAGGTTAGTTCTTTCTATCCCATCTCAACTGGCTGCCTTCCTAACTGCCCATGGCAGCTTGACCAATCAGGAGAAACATTAGGACATTTCATTCAGCTGCATTTCTAAGGACATCATTTTCACATGGAACTCATTGTTTGTTTCTAACAATTAATGTGATCCTCCTATACAACCAACTCATCTTTAACAGCCTACATTTACCTTGACCAGCTTTGACATCTAATGGACTGAGATGAGCTGATTAAAGACTCTATTGGAATTGTAACCAAGGTACATTGTACTACCATTCTCTTCTTTCTCAGCTGAGATGGCTATTCAAATTGGAATAGCAGGAGTTGAAAATCTATGTCTTTAGAAAGCAGCAGGTACAGGAAGGCTGCTGTCATACCGTTCATTTTAATAATTCTAAAATGCCTAGCTTTGTCCCCCCCAACCAAACTTTAAAATGTAGTCTCATCTTTTAATACACAAGATGTGTGTGTGTGTGTGTGTAAATATAAATATGTGTGTAAAAATGCACAAAGCATCCTTGGGAGAAGCACAGCTGGGAACATAAACAAAACTTCATTGCATTGTTATTTTGTCAGACTGCAGGAAAAAATATTGTTTTAGCTTAAGGATCCCCAGAACTGTGACAGGGAAACTTCTCCAGCTGAGGCTGCTGCTGTGTACAGTAAGAACTAATTCTAGGCACTCCGTCTCTTAAACAAACTTGGCAAAGAGACATGCATCCCTGCTTGGAATTTACTTAGCTGTCAAGAAAGACAATTAACCAGATTCTAAGCCACATGCTCAGTTGTGAAGGCACCAACTTTGAAGTACAGCAGCTGCAAACTTAATCAAGCTGTCTTAAACTGTTGTCCCATTCAAGACATAACCAATTGGCCCAGATGGTCTGCTACTGGACAGAGAAATCTGAGCAAAAGCCAAAACACAATAGCCTTATAACACACAGTCAATTACTACTTAGCCTCATTATTTTAGATGTATTTCTGGGTGATTGTCAATGAAAATATGCATATTTCTTACTTGCTTCATCCCAATGCAAGGTATAAAAAAATGTGGATTTGTCAAATGCTGATGTACCAAGTGGAAATGAGAGAGGTAAGCTTCATATGTATATGAGGATGCACTGTGAAGTTTCTTTCTTGTGGAGCAATGCTGTGCTTTGGGATAGCATACCTGCTTTGCCTGATGAAAGTCTCAACTATCATCATCTTCAGCCAACTCAACTAGGATTGTACCGGAAGAGGGAACTGCAGTCTAACAAAGACTCATTCAAAGAGATGCTATAATTATAACAATATTACAATGAACAAACAGAAATATGAGACAAGAATTAATACTTTGAGAGCTATACCAAACGTGATTGGAGAGGGCAACAGTATGTGAAGACGGTTAGGTAGAGATCATTTTCTTCTAAACCATGATTCTCTATTTTTCATCCAGATTGAGGCTAAATAAGGGTTGAAATTATTTATATATTGCTATATTGTTTTGACATCTCAAAAGGTTTACACTAAAATAATGAAGACAACAAATTAAATATGTAAAAAGTGATTTATTTAAAAGGTTGGAGTGGAAATGAAAGCCACAGATAAAACAGAAATATTCATTCAGTCTAAGCAAAGAAATAAACTTTCAAAAGGCAGCTAAAAGGGTACTCACTGGACCACCTAACTCCCATTGTTTCTTCTCAACCCAGAAGATCAGGGCATGCTCCAGTTCTTCCTATCAAACAATGTCATCTAGTTGGAACCCAGAGCTGTGCCGTCTCACCTGCCCTATGAAAACAGTATCCCCTAAAGCAGTGTTTCTCAACCTTACCAACTTCAAGATGCTAGCTGGAGAATTCTGTGTATTGAAGTCCACACACCTTAAAGTTTCTGGGGTTGAGAAACTCTGCCCCAGGGATCTGGAAGGCTCCAGCCTCTTAGCGTTGAAGAAGTGGCTGCTTCCTAAGAAATTTGGGCCACAATTAGAGGAGCT
The DNA here is from genome assembly GCF_947247035.1 of Vipera ursinii. Taxonomy (NCBI): domain Eukaryota; kingdom Metazoa; phylum Chordata; class Lepidosauria; order Squamata; family Viperidae; genus Vipera; species Vipera ursinii. The sequence goes on along the minus strand of NC_139515.1, from coordinate 65,183,703 downwards.
CTGCTGGGAGGTTTTTTTCCCCCCCTGTTGTGAGTGAGATTATTGTTCATCCTTGGGCACAAGAGGTTATATGTTATATAGGGGCTATGTTTTTAATCTTTATATGCCACCCAGAGTCACTTGTGTCAAATGAGTAGATAAATAGATATATGGATGGATGGATGGATGGATGGATAGATAGATAGATAGATAGATAGATAGATAGATAGATAGATAGATAGATAGATAGATAGATAGATAGATAGATGGATGGATGGATGATATGGCATGTATGTCAAGAAGGATAGTATTCCAGACAGCATGGAAGATCATCCTCAAGCATTCACTCTTTCAGTCTTTAAATCTCTCTAAATAGAGCAGAATCTCCTATGAAGAATTCAATGACTCTTCAAGTCTGCAATTTACAAGGACTTTGTCAAGTTTTTTGGTACCAAGTTATTAGGTGCTTATATATCAAAAGTAAAACATTAAAACTAGATATGCAGTTAGCTGTCAGCCAATACATTTGCATCAGTAGAGGTCAGTAATGTTCAAGTGCTCCCACTTGGCAACTTGACTACAACTTTTCTGCTCCAGCTACCATTTTCACATCCAGATGGAGAGATATCGTCCTACAGAGCTCATTTTCATGATAATCTATAGTTGAATAACTGTAATTAGGCTAATCTTGCCTGGAAAAGGGTGTAGTTGCTATAGCAACTTTAGCTGACAATCAACCACAAAGATCACCAGGGTCTCCAATGACAATGATGAGCTGGAAACATTTTCTATAACTGGGATTTAACATTCACCCACTGGTTCTCTGTCTTTTCAGGATACAGTCTCAGTTTATTACATCATGTCAATTCAGGAAAATAGCATGTTTGATGATACCAAAATCTACTGAGAGATTATGCAGGATCTCTAAAGTCATACTCCTGTCCTCTCTGTCCCCCACAGAAAATCATCAATCCAATTGATTAGATTAGATATTATCCTAAATCATGATTATTGCCAGACTGACAAAGATCAAGGTCACTGATGTCCTCCAAATATATTTCAAGTGGAAAGATACCATCTTCTTAAGCACCACATTGCTCTAATTCTCTGTATCCATAAAAAGTTATTTCTGGAGAAGATAGCCTATTGCTTGCTTTAATGTTGTTGCTTCCACTTCACTATTCAGGGATGTATCCATGATTCCCTAGATCCAAAGTGACTTCTTCAGTTATTTTAAATCAGGGGTGTCAAACTGCCGGCCCACTGGCCAAACACGTCACATGGAAACCACGCCCACCCCATTGCTGGGAATGGCAAAACAGTCTCGATACGTCACGTGACATCACATGATGTCGCAAGTTTGACATGTCTGCTTTAAATAAATCAAGTTTGATAGGAGTCAAAAAAAGCATGTGCTAAGTGATCAAGCTCCCCAGAGCAGTTAGTTATAAATCACAGAGTCCTCCTTCATATCATTTAATTAGGCTGCTAAACTGGAACTTGGCAGAAGTATCTCAGATATTCTATATTATTTATTTATTTATTTATTTATTTATTTATTTATTTATTTATTTATTTATTTATTTATTTTAATTCCATTTATATCCCGCCCTTCTCCGAAAACTCAGGGCGGCTTACAAACTTAGCAGTAGCCTTCATTCTATGTATATGCCTGCTTATTAGGGCTTTCACACACACACCCAAGCGGCATTATTACAAAGTCAGCTTAATTGCCCCCAACAATCTGGGTCCTCATTTTACCTGCCTCGGAAGGATGGAAGGCTGAGTCAACCTTGAGCCTGGTGGGATGCGAACCTGCACTAATTGCAGGCAGCTGGTGTTACTTAAGGAGGCATTACCCCACTGCTCCACCAAGGCTCTAGCAGTGGGGCTCTAGCAGTGGGGTAATCCTTACAGCATAAGAATATTTGTTATATGGAGCAAATATGCTTAACCTCTGTCAATGTGAAGGTGCATTCCCTCTTATGACCATAACAGTTTAAACTCATTGCTTTTTCATCATACCTTTTATTTTTAACTGACTTTTACTGCATTTCAGAACCTTGAAAATGAGCAGTTGTTGACTGCTGAAAAAACTGACATCTCTACCTTGACAACTGCTGGTTTTCAGCCAAGTTCTCATCCTTGTCTTGCCCTGGTCCTGTGGCCTCAAAAGCTAAACAGTTCCTGTACAAATTAGCCTTATCCAACATGGTCTTTTTTTACGTTTTATTGATTTTTTTTTAAGAATTACAGTTTTAGTGCTTAGTAAACAACATGTTGTCTAGGTTCAGATACTTAATATTAACTTCTTCAGTATACTGTAAATCTGTTCAGTACTACAAAATCCAGTATTTTTTCCCTGATCCTCCTTTCTTCCCCATATTTTTTCCATTTTCCCCTCAATACACAGTTACAATTTTGGGTACTATTGATGTATACAAAGTTAGATATAAGCATCTTCATCATATTTTACTAATATCATACAAATAATAATAATATCAATTCATAAATCAATAATATGAATTCATAAATCAATATCCTGTTTTTCGTGCTCTTGTTAAGGTTTGATTTCCCATCAGTATTTGAAATATCTTTGTCAGTTATAATTTTCTCAATATTAATTACATTTATATAGCTAACAGTTTTGTTCATACCAATCCTCCTTTTATTTTCATATTTCCCATATCAAAAAAAGAAAGAAAAAAAATGCTATTTTAGTTCTAAATCATATCTTTCATTATAAAAGTCTAATTATATCTAAGGGTCATCCATTCTTTTAATATTATTCAAACAAGTATTTAAACATATAATGCCCCCTCTAAAAGGTCAAATCTTCTGTTTTTTTAAATCTGACTCTCGCTTTCTTTCTTTGCCAAGTAGCTTTCCAATTAGATCACCCAGGAATTTTCTTTCTATTTTTGTAAAAATTGCTTGGCATGAGGAAGACAATTTAGGTAAGGTATTTTGGGGGGGGGGGGGATTCCTTATATTCCTTAAGTAACTCCCAGTTTCTTTCTCCCTTAATTTCTCTTTTCATTCCCTGTCTTCCAAGTTGTGACATTTCCCCTAACAGATATATATTCCATTTTTCAAAATCTTCTTCCTTGCCATCAGGTGTATTTTGCAGACCTAAGGGGTAAATGGTCTTTTGCATTTTCATTGTTATGGCTAAGTCTTGCAGTATTTTGTTTGTATATGGTCGTTTATATTTCCCTTCTTTTATCTCTTCTGTCTCTAAATCCATTTCCTTCATTTTCTCTGTTTCATCTTCTGATTTCTGGTTTATTTGTTCATACTTTGTGGTCATTAGATTTAATTTGGAGATTTGCTCATTTATATTATCTAAATTGTTTTTAATCTCATTATGATTTCTTTTTATGTCCTCTTTGTATGCAACAATTGTTCGGTGAATTAGTTGTAGCATAGAGTATATTTCTTTCTGAAAAGTGTTTGTTTTTTCTTGAGGCATTGTTCCTGGAGATCCTCTAGTATCACTAGTCTCAGTAAGAGTAGATCAAAATTTCCTCTAGTTTTCTGGTCTTTATATGTAGCCTTTATAATCCAATACATTCCAGAATATAGGTCCAGTCCTGAAAGCAATATTTTATAGTGATTCTTTGTCTGAAGTATCCAAAAATTGTCAGTCAGGCAAGGTTGTAATCCACAATGTTCAAAGTGCTCAAAATGTTCAAACTCCCTGAAAACAGCTCAAAAGTCGCTCCCATCCAGGCATAGTCCAAGGTTATTTTTTTCTTTCTCTCCCACTAGCTCTTGAGGTTAAAAGTCCAAGCTCACTAGATATTTATAATCCAAGAAGGTCAGGGTGATAAGTATGCCAAAATATTTTCCTTTATTTCCAGCTGTTCTCCCAATCTAGCAGTCACCAAGCAGCCAGGAAGCAAATTATAGTGCTGTACACAAATCCACTACTAAATGTCATTCAAAGTCCATTTTCCACCCTTAAGACAAAGGATTGATTTCTTATATTTCACCTCAATGTTTTTTTTTCAAAGAGAAAATCTTAATGGTCTCAGTTTTCAAATTTATCAAAACTGTAGCTTTATGTTACTTCCACTTCAGTATTGTATTTTTCTGTCTCCCATAAAATTAAAACACCACTTCCATTCACATTCAGAGGTTTTTAGCTTCTTGGGAGCTTTTCCCAGGAAATTCAGTTGTAAAATAGTAAAGAAAGGATCAGTGTTCTCACCCAGTTCCAAACATGCTGTTTACGATGTGTTAATTGGTGCTTTTACTTCTTTGGTTGTCAACAGCTAATGGCCGACCACAGGAATGTAGACAGTCTTTCCCCTGCTAGTTTGGAGGGCTTTCCTTGGATGAAACAGAAAGACAGCCATCTCTTCATGATCAACAAGGCACCCCTTTTCTTCATTGCCTTTTCAGGGCAACTTTGGGCCTTTTTAGGGCCCCCAACAGAATGAAATTGGGTGCGGAAGGCAGAGCCCATCCTTCCTGCATCCTGTACTGCCGTGACGCAAAACTGGAAGTCTGCCAACATGGTCCTTTTCAGATGTACAGAGAATGTACAGAGAAACCTGAGATTCTCATCTCTACATGTGGAATGGGCAGCCAGTTGAGGACATACAGCAAGTCAGCCTCACATATTGTATCTCCTTTCCATAAAAATGTTACAGGTCAGAAATAAATAGGCATGTTTAAGATTTTAAAAGCGCCCCCACCCCTCATCAGACAACTGCCACTTTGACTTAGCAGATAAAATCTTTGTCAATAGGATAGAACAGGATAGGACAATATAGGATTCTTTATTAGCCAAGTGTGATTGGACACACAAGGAATTTGTCTCTTGTGCATAAACTCTCACTGTACATACAACCATACAGTGTACATGCAAACAAACATACGGTGTGTATACAAACATAAACTCTCAGTGTACATGCAACCAACAAATGATAGATCATAAATCATAAGATACAATCATAGATCATCAGATACAAACAGCAAAGTGATAAGATACAAATAGGAGAAGGTAATAGGAAAAATGAGGAGGATAATAGCAATACAGCTGTAAATCGCACTGGGAACTATTCAGATTTCATTCACTAAAATCCTCTGAATATAGCTTTATTTTCATTTTTGTCCTTTGGAATCGAGTTCTCAGCATTTGGAAGACATCTGGAGCAGCAATAATCTTGGATATTGCCCATCTTTCCTATTCCAGTAGTTTTCAGATTATCTCTGGAAAGCAAAGAAAAGGAAGCTGATTAATAGTCCCCCAAGGGATACCACAAGCATGAAAATATGACAAAGGATATAATTCATTTTGTGCTGCCAGCAGAAGGGGGTCAATAAAACAGGCTTCCCCCTCAAGTGTATTAAATAGAGATCCAACTGGCACCATTAAAAAGTAAGCAAAACAATTGGATCCATAGAGTCAAGAACACTGTGGTCTTCATCTGATAGTGCCATACAGAGGAAGCAGAGCATTTAGGAAGAAAACATCAACAGCAGAAGAAAGTAAGAATGGATTTTACAATAGCTGATGTTGATGACAATTTCTCTGGTACTAATTGCTTTGATTTAGGCTTCAGTACATGTATTCCTCACATTTTTTTTGCAGACATCATGAACTGGATGTGTTTTGTTTAGTTTTATGGGTAGCTCACAAGGTTAGTGTACAAGACACCACTTGGCACATGGTAGAAATGCTAATATATTTACTAAATTTGAAAATGAAATATCAAACCACCTCCCCCCCCCAATAAACTGTATGAAAAATTATAACCTCAGTAACAGTGTGAACAAGACATTCCTTAAAAAGCTCATTTAGAGGAAGACTTCATGTGGAACTGCTCAACCCTGATTATATGTATTTAGGCCTAAATAAAAACAATATCCTGTCCATTACAAGTGTTATTTATCTTCCTCAGGTCGTACTTTCCAATTATTCCTGTTGCAATTGGATGAGATTTATGTTTAATATTTGATTATATTTCAGTGTAATAATCACATATTCCATGTTGCATAAATCCATAAAAATATCATAATGATACCACTCCACTTGCTATCTTTTCCATTGTATGTATATACCTCAGTCAGCTTAGAATAACTTTCAAGTGAGCTGAAGTCTGACAGCTTATGGCAAGGATCCCAAACCTCCAGGCCACTGGCATGGCCCATTCACAGCTGGACCACGCAAGCAGTGGGCCAATACACACACATGTATGCACAGCTTGACTTGTGCGAGTGATAGGCTAGCACTTGTGCACACACACACGCAGCTCAATGAGCAAATTGAGCTGCATGAACATGTACATACGCACTGCCCTGCCACTTGCACAAGTTGAGCTGCACACATGCACACCAGCCTGCCACTTAAGCAGCCTAGTTCCCCTCTCCCCCCACCCCTCCCTGCCGGCACAAAGTTGTGGACTGCTGGTTTATGGCATAAACATATAGTTATTTTTTTATATTCCTTAAGTCCTTTCATTTGTTTCACTACTGCAGGCTTACATGGTTACCCCAAAATATAAACCCCATTTGCCCTTGCACAACTGTGATACACAGAAGCATGTGAGGAGGATAATGTCAATAAATAGTGCTTACCCATAGATAACAGATACACATGGTCTGAATTTAGAATTTCCATGCCCAAAGAGAGTCCTCGATTCATGGCACCATACTGATTTTCAAAGGCATGAAGGAACGACCCACATTCTATTGTAACTATAATATGTGCACCATCCCTTTCTATTTGAAGGTTTTCAAGTGCTCTAAAATCATTAGATTTGAACTAATGGACTACAGCATTATGTACTGCACCTGAATGTAGCTTTAATAGCTACAATTTAAACAGTACTGCATATGTAAAACAATAATTTAGGAGCCTTTATGCTGAAGAAGCAAGCATTCTTGCTCCAGCTACTTTGACTTATCTCTTAATGAGTTGGTCAACCGGACGATATTAACACTTTAGTGACAAAAACTAATCCAATGGACTAACTATTTATACTTTATAGTCTCTAGAATTCCTTAAGAGCATAAGAAGACCCCCTTCCTCCTCACGTCCAGGACACCATGACCACCATTCTTTGTCATGCAGGGGACAACCAAATACATTCAAGAACGTCACAAATATGAGCAGGTGGTAATAAATAAGCACAATCTGTATTTAAGGTATGCTGCCTGTATATTTTATCTAATAGCAGCCTTTGACAGTCCAATTCACAAAAACCTGGTCTAATTTTAAAACTGTCTAAATTGGTGATCATCTCTACATCTTGTGGTAGCAATTACCATCTATAATTATGCATGGTATAAAGAAGTACTCCTTTTACTGTTCCTAAAAGACCAGTTATAATTTTTTAAAATAGCATACCCTAACCAAAAAGATATGAAAAAAATATAATGTAGTGAAATTCATGGCAGACATGATTGGAGATGGGTGGTTATCATGTGCCCAATTCATATTTTTTAAATAATTACTCAAAAACATTAGATTGAAATGGCTAAAGTATAAGCAGGTGCCTTCTTTCTTTTGGCCCTTTTATCTCAATATTGTCACCACTGGCAGTTTTGTGGCCATTTAGAATTTTAATGTTATTCAATGTTCCTTCATAAATGCTGGCATACAAACCATCTGCTTTCTACATGGAATGTGAAACTTTGGGTTCAGGTCCCTTCTTAATCAAGTACTTCATCAAGGATAAGCCCTGATGGCATTAGCATACCTTTCTCTCAACAGCACTTAAAAATGAAACAAGAATGAAGATTTTTCAGTAATCTGAATAAACTTTCTAAATGATTAGTTATTTAAATAAGAGCTTATCCAAATTCTCAAGAAATTTTCCCGTTGTTCAAGTGTTTACAATGTTTCAAGCATTGGCACACTACCCAGTGCAATTGTCAAGCATAGGCTCTTTCTACTTTAGATTGTTAGTGAAGGAGTAAAGAGCCTCTGCTGGGAATGAATCAATAGACCTTGAATTTATTATCTGAAGACGGGTGCACTACATGCAGTGGAGAATATATTCAAAAATATATCTAGCCACAGAGAGTTCAGAATCCTTTCCATTTCAACAAATATTTTCTGAAGTTGAACAAGATAGCAATGTATTTTAACACACTGTATGTTCCATCAGTAGAACAAGAACTAATTATAAAAAAATGTCTCTTATAAGAATGTTACAGTAAGTGGTATCTTGTATATAGGATTGAGTGATATGTATGAAACAAAAGCCTAAAATGAAATGGATTCACTCTCTATTTATTCTTTGCAAAAGAGCAAAGGTAACAAAACAATTGCAACCATTTCCAAGCATAAATTAAACTCTGTCTACCATCAAGTAATGCTGATTACCAATACTGCATAATCAATAGTTGAACTTTTTTTTCTCCTCTCACCCTTCCCCATTTCTCTTTATCTTTCCACAAAATTATTATTTTATCTTGGAGCAATAGGTTCATAGGCCCTGTCACTTCAATGGATTACATGACTGCCTTAAATGTCAATGGATAATAATTATTCCATAAAGAACATTATAGGTTTAAACCCACTGTGGCATGCTATTAATATTTTTAAAACACAGGCACATTAACAGAGACAATGAGAGTAATAAATTCCCAAGGAAGGCTGAATGTGCTATCTGTGAGATTTTTCCTAACTCTTAAACTTGTGAAAGTTCAAAGAAATGGCCCTGGGTTCAGCATTAAAACCAAGAATGAGACAGTGAGGTTATCAAAATGTTAAATTACATATGACACGGAAGTTCCAAAATTGGAATTCTAATCTCTTATTTTATGAACAGCTTTTAACATATACTATGTAGGAATGTCCAATACCTCATACAACTTTCTCTTCTTTTCCTCCAGGTTTATTTGTTTTACATGGCACTTCAAGGGTCAATGATGTTGGTGCAACTAGCCTGGTCTCTATTTTGCATACCCTATAATGTTTTGCCTATTTATGAGACCTAAGACTAATAGGAACATGGCATCTGCAACAACGTTAATCACCATAATTTAAAAATACAGAAATTTCTGCAATATATTATTTTCAAGTAGAGAGATAAGAAACTAAAACCCAAGGAATCATTCAGAAAAAGTATTTCATCAAAGAAAACTGGTTCATCTTTAGAAAATTTGATTTAATTTAGCATGCTTTAATTTAGTATGCTTGTCATTCATCAAAGCCTGTGCTTACTGAAAAAAAGTATCTGTCTGTTTTTCTTTCTTCAAAGAATAGCTACCCATTAAATTCCTATAATTCACAAAGCATTTTTTAAAAAAAAACCCTCTGGATACCACTCAAGCTGTATACAGCAGAAATATTTCACACTAAAGAGAAGAATTGCAGTACTTTCTTTCTGCATTTATTTTAAGCTGAGAAAACAGCTAGCTTCTTGGATTCAATGGGAAATGCAGAATTTTGCCATTTTTCTTATAAACTGATAAGCAAGCAAGCCTAGCTTTCTTAACGATGGATTGTCATTCTTTTAACAAATCTATGAATCATAAAGTGAATGTTTTTTTCTCTTTTCAGTGCCAACAAACAGCAAATGGGAAAGTGTTATAGAGAAAGGGTTTCCTTCTTTTTATTAAATATAAATCATTGGGCATCCTCCAGATACATACTGTTCAATTTCTATACAAATGTGCCATTACCAAAAATTCTGGAAGTCTAACAAATCTAAATAAATAATATACTAAAGGAAGATGTGATTGTGTTCTTTTAAAAGGATGCTTATGTGGAAGGAAATATACTGTAGATAACATCTTCTTGGAATAAGAAACAGAAAGGATTGTAAGGAAGGACTTTAATTGCAAGATGAGTTCAACTACCTGAAGCAATAATAAGCCTCCCTTTGCTAGAGATGTTTAAATAAAGACTGGATGGCCATTGGTCAGAACTGCTGTTAATTCATTCTGCATTACAGATCCCATTTATCTTTGAGCAGGAGATGGCTTCTAAGGTTACTTCTAATAGAATCGGAATATAACACTTGGAGGATCTTAAAGATCATCTAATCCAACCTCCTGACTAATGCAGTGATTAAATTATCCCTAACAGAGGGCCATCGAGCCTTTCTTTAAACATGTTCAGCTGAAGAAAGTCCATGTCTGGAAGCAGACTGTTCCGCTGAATTACATTATTAGGAATTTTTTTTTCTATGTCTAAATGAGATCTGTTGCCTTGTAATTCCTTGTCCTGTCTTCTGGAGCAGTTCTACTCTGTCAGGTTGAACATTTCATTAGCAAATCTAACCCATGTTGAAATTTAGCACAGACATTGTCTTGTGAACTAAGGTTGCAGTACAGCCACTTTAAGTTACCTATAACTAAGGATGAGTTACTTTTGCCTCCCAAAGGAATGTGATAAAGGTGGCATGGTACACATCAAAAGAAGCATTGATACGGATAAACAAAGGGCCCTATACTGTATGCTTATTATCCCTGGCCTTTTGCTATAGGTCAAGAATCATAAAAATACTAACGAGTAAATTTGTACTACAAATGTGAGTAAATCTGGATTATAATTTTTATAGAGTAGGGTGAGAAAAATTTCAGCCATCTCTGCAATTTCTTTTTTCCAATGAAAGGTCTGGCTGAAGAAAGATGACTTTTCACATGATAATTGGCAAATTTAGAAGTAAATTATTTAAAAGTAATTATTAGAGTTCAAATTTAAACATAGTATATCTCAACATATGGCTATTCAGCCAATTGAAATGGGACAATTCACCACAACCAACTTGCCAGACAACTCACCGCAGCCCTCTCACCACTGGACAACTCACCATGGGCAACTCGCTGTGGGACAACTTGCCACGGGACAATTTAAGACTTCAATTTAATTATTTAAAATAAATTAAAAAAAAACATTTTTAATTTTTGTCATTCACATTTCATTCTGTCCTCCTTTTGCATCCTTTCTTTAATGCTTCTATTCCACTATTTCTTTGATATTAGCCTAACTTTTGTCCTGCAGAGAGTTGTCCCACATCAAGTTGATTGTGGCGAGTTGTCCTGCAGTGAGTTGTCTCTGAGTTGGCCACAGCAAGTTGGCCATGGGGAATTTTTATAGGCCCTCAGCCAGTTGTTCTTCAGATATTATCACCAAGTGTTGGTCTCTGTCCTCCATTAGTGTGCTTTTCTGTTTAAACCAGACTTGGACTGAATAGCCCCTTGAGCAGAATGCCCTACCATTCTACATATCATCACCTAGAGAATGCTCAAAACTAGTTGATGTGTCTAAATCATGTTTCTCAACTGTGGCTATGAAAATCTACTGGCTGAGGAATTTTGAAGCCTACAGATCTTCAAGCTACCGAGGTTGAATAACTGGTCTAGTTCCATAATTCACTCCCTTATCACTACTGCTAGAAAAGCAAATTCTTTTTTAGCAAGAACTATGATTAGCTTCTTAAGGACTGGGCAAGAATATTTGTTATCACTTGCAGTATGTAGCCAAAGAATTTCTTTCTCTTCATTTTTTTTTAAAAGTTGTCCCATGTGCTGACTCAGAAGATGGGAGGTTTTGCTTCTCTTCTAAAGAGAAACATCATCACCTATCCCATAGAAAAAAGAAGCAACATATTCCTCTTTGAACTTTTAGATAGACTTTGGCTACTCATAGCATACACAGCTTCTTGTTTGTCCTTGCCCTTCTTTGGGAAATATAACCCCTGACCATTTCTAGGATGAGAGCTTGCTATTGGTGAGGCTATTTGAGGGCTTTCCCCCCTCAAATTAAAAAAAAAAGTAAGGCAACTATCTTTCTTCTCTCCCCTTTCCTTTTCTTTCACCACCTGCAATAGCTTGGTAAGGGATCAATTCTTATTTAGTTTCCAGCCCCAAGATGACCACACAACTCAATTTACCTCTCAGCAAGAGTCCCAAAGGTGATTTTTTTATAAACTGAAAAAGTACCTTTGGGACAAACATGACCTGGATGACCAAGAATCTCCATAGACTCTCAGCAAGAGTTTTGATAAGAACTACATGGTAAAGTCAAGCTTAGACTTAAAGGAGTATAAGATTGCAGGATTCAGGAAGCAACCCATGGCAAAGCATGTTTCTATTTCAAAAATCTCAAATTAAGTGTTTGGCATTTTCACATAGAATTGTGCAAGTCTTTTGCTTCTAGTTTTTATAGTCCTGAGATAGAAAGTGTGCAGCCAGCCAACTGTTGCTGAGCTATAATTTCCAGCATCTATGGGCAACATTTGGTGGATAATGTTCCACTCATCCGTGGAATGGCTAAGAAGTTAAATGTTCAGACTCAGCAGCTTCTTTTGATCCAGTGAACTGACAAGTATGAGATTACATTGTCTGGTTGCAATCTTGTGCATATTTATCTATAAATAAGGTCCACTGAATACATTGGAAACAGTTTGGAGTAAACATACAAAGCATTTTACAACATTCTATTACACTTGGATAATGATATATTTATTTCTTTTCCTGCACAATAACTTCATAGTCCTTGGAAAAAGCCAACCGTCTTTCATCTTATCGGGTGTGTTTTATTGCCATCTGGTTACACAGTAATTTCATCCTAAGCTTTACAACGAATCATATGATGGAATATCAACTCACCAGCGGTTGTGTAATTGGGCAAATAAGAAATTGTCTATTAGTACAATCATAGGATAAAGCAGTGAGTAGCAGCAAAGGAAAGGGAGTTAGAAAGGTAACATTTGAAGGTAAGGAAAAAATCTGGAGAATTTCAACTTTTTAAAAAAGGTTTATAAAATATATCCTTAACTAAATTTAAAGTAAGAATAGCAATTAGAAGGAATGGAAGGAAAGGTGGACTTCTCAAGTTCTTTCTAATGGACCTCTAATATTATGATTATCTGTTGGGATACTTCCTAACCAGATCTGTTCTTTTAGGAAAAAGCTATTTTTCCCCCTCTTCAGGTGTCCTTGATTTTATTATGGTTGCCATCCATCACTCCCTAATATTTGCTGAAAGAATAGTTTTTAAAAAACAGAAGATGAGATGAGATTAGAAAATGAATATGTGAAGATGCTTAAAACCTTTTAAACTGTAAAAAGGGGGTATGTTTTAATACATGTGAGGCTGAACACACATTTCAGTTCAGAATAAAATTATTGGTCATGTATTAAGATTTCTAAATTTTGTGGAAAATTTCCAAGAGGGAAATGGGCATTTTTATTCTTTTCTGGTCTTCTGAATATAAGAATAGAACTCAGGAAGGAGAAAAAAATCAACTTCTACTTGCCTTTTCCTTACATAAAATGAACAACCAAAAGAATATGACATATGCCAAGAATATTTTCTTTACTATTGTGGAATGAAGATGAGCTGCTCCAAGGAATGTGACAAGAAGGAGAAGCCTATTTTGTCTTTTTCTATAGAAGCAATCTTAAAAAATCCATCTACTGAGGCTTGCCTCCACAGTACGGTGACCTGCAATAGCCAACCTGAAGTGGCTCAAAAGTTGAGTTCTAAGCCACTTTTGGACAGGTGTAAAGGTAGGAAATTTGTTCTAGTTTATGAAACATAAGAACATTCTTATCCCTTTGAATGATATTTAAGTAGATTTAAAAAATACCTGTAGTGTGTTGAATTCTTATTTTAGCATGATTGCTAATATTTCACAACATCTAGCTTCTATGGATATTTTGAATTTGCTTTATGATACATTAGGAATATGACATACAACATTTTGGGCACAATAGCATGGAATTGAAGTTTATTTTCCAGATAACAAAATGGTACCATAAATTGCCAGATTTGCTTTCCTAGTTTTCTTTTTCTTTTACATTTATATTTACATTTACATTTATACATTCCACTCTGACGATATCGACAGTTAGCCAACGAAAGCTAAGTTTATTAAACAGTTGTTTTCTTTTACATTAATCCTGGTGTTCAAATATTTATATATATATTTGTCTGTGTATGTGTGTGTGTGTGTATGTATGTATATGCATATGCATATGCATATATATATGCGTATGTATATACACACACACTTAATAAGAACATTATTTATGTATGTATTTATGTATATTTATGTATGTTGTTTTTATCCAGGTTATGTGTGTGTGTATGCTTTAAATTAGGGCAAAATTAAAAGCTTTTCATTTATGTGCTTTTTATTTTTAAGGACAGTTTGTTATCATATTTTTCCAGACTATATTTGAACAAGTTGGGTATAAGAATATCTTCTTTAAAATGGTATGTTCTAATGTCACATCCAGAGCTTTAAATATATTAGTTTGTTGCCTTATAAATCCCTAAGGAACATCTGATATGCTTGTGGAAGAAATGTTATTGAATAGTATTAATGGGGGAAAAACTAATTATATATATCTGATAAGGACAAAGGACATAGTCTGAAAGGGCCAGGCTTTTCTTTAAGTAATATGGGAACCCTACAAAATGAACCAACTACTTAGCAGATAATACAAAAAAATGCAGTTATATTAAAATACTTCTCCAATACATGGCTGTCTAGCTTTTTCTTGATGTCCACCACCTTCCTAGGCAATTGGTTCCATGGTTATATTCTTCCTGAAGCTTAAGTCCATTCTTCCTAACTTCTGGGAAAATAGAGAATAGATGTTGACATTCTTCCGCTGACATCTCTTTAAGAATTTTAAGAGTGCCATCATGTACTTCCCCTATATTATCCTAAGCAAAGCACGGTTAGTTTCCACATGATTAAATATGAAGGAGTAGAAAGCAGGAGGGGATGAATTCTAACAGTGTATCTTCTCATTATGAGCTGGTTTGAAATCTGAAAGCTTAAACTACTTCATGTCATGTGAAATTGCACTAGTGTTAGTATATTGAAGAACCCATAGCTAATAGTCATACATAGAGAAATAGTTGCACATGCTTTAAGAGATGATGTATAAACATTGTAACAGCTACTAAAATGAAAAGTCTACACTAATCTGAAGTTATATTTGAATCTGCTGTGCTAGTTCTGAAACAACATTAGTTACACTGCTGGTTAAACAAGGTATGAAATGCCAATTTTATTATGAAAGTAAATCTGAGACCCCAAACACCCAATTGTTGTATAAAAGCTTGCACTGTTAAGGCAACATTACCTTCATGCAAAATGTGCATTGTTACAGATACAATTGGGAATGGGAAAAAGACAAAAAATCTCTTTCCAATAGATGCATTATGTGGTCATGATAATTCCTCATTCCAATATTTTAGAAAGATGTCATTTGGAGAAGCGCATTTCAAGCCCATTTTAAAATCACTTCAAACATTTTGAAAATGCAATGTTTTAAATTTTAAAGTGTTTTTCTGTTATTTAAATTAGGCTGCAATAGCTTCTTCCCCCAACAACTCCCACCTCACATGCTTTGAAATTGTTGAATGCAATTAAAGTCTAAAAATGGAAGAAATATGTGAAATACACCATCCTCTTGTCTTCCCTAAGCTGGAGTAGTGGGATCCTTGCTGATATATAGATTTTAGTGCCCACAATTTTCAGCAATGACCATACTGGCTGGGGATTTCTGAGAGGTTACATAGTTGAAGAATGTCCAAGGGACATCCATAGTCATTAAGAAATACTCATGGGCAACTTTATGCAATAATTCATTTAATTTTCTATTCCTCATACACGTATCATCTTTTCTAAACAAACTAAAAATGCTAGTATTGTTTAATTATTGATAATATCCATTGTCATAGGTATTTGAACAGTCCTAACTTAGTCCAGCATTTGGTGTCTCAAAGTAGCCTTCTGAAAAAACAAGAAAAAACTAGAGACCTGCCCCTTGCCAGCTATTATTCCTTTGTAACTGGTATATAGAGGCACACTTTCCCTAGCTTGGACAGGATATTGAGAATCCAAGGCTAATAGATAGATAGATCTTCATGAATTTATTGAACTTCCTTTTTAAAACTATCTGAGCTCCACCATTTTTCATGGGTAATGAATTCCAAAGGTTAATTAAGTATTGTGCTAAGAATTACTTGTTTCTACCAGTTCTAAATCTCATGTTTTATATCTAATATATGAACTGAAGTTTTAGATGATAATTTATGAACTATCAGAACAAAGTTCTCTTCAGCAATAATTTGAGTTCTTCTGCTAGAAGCTTCACATCTATATGACTGTGAAATACGCATTTGGTTGCAGCCATTTGCAAGCTCGCTATCACATTACGAGACATACTTGTCATTCATGTTATGCAGGCCTACAGAAAATTTTCAATGTGCATTTTAAAGTTGAAATATGTATAACAGTCTTTACATTTTTATGAGTGTATGCCTTACTTCTCTATCTCAAAAAGTCTACCATTATTCTTTACTGAAGAACTGAAGAACGATGGTCCCACATTTTGCATCTGGCAATCAGTCTTTAATCTTTCTTTGAAATAATTTTGCCTAAAGTGAATTCAGCTGTATTACTTATATTTTTCCTTCTGCCTCTTACTGCATATGTAGATGCTGAAGCAGTTCGAACCAAACCTTGAAGCCATTTCTCAATCGATTATTAACATTTTCCTCAGTCTGCCGCAAGCTAAAATGTCACCATTATTGGAAGTCAAATGCTACATTTACCAAAGAAAATGTCATTCTGCCTCCAAAGCCTTTTTCTCAACACCATCCTCCCACTCTTAACACCTAGTTTTTTACCTATTCCATTTCCTTCTTTCCCTTAGAGAGGTTATTTTAAAGATTTCAACCAAATTTCCTTTTTTTTTTGTTTCTGATAGAAGAAAGCAACTAAAAATATTGAGGAGACTGGTGTCATCATAAACTAGAATTGGCATTTTTATAGATTTTTTGTGCGTACAAGACAAGCAGAAATTCAGGAGCCAAAGCAAGGAAAGGCTATTTTCTCCTAGGGACTGCACTTTTAAAATGAGCAGTCTTGTTAGATTCACTAAGAATCAATGGAAGCAGAGCAGTTTTTTTTTCTCTTCTGTTTAACCTTTTTATAGTGCAGTGGGGTGAGAGTGGGGACTAAACTTAAAATCAGAGACATTTGCAAGTATCATAATCACCAACTTTCCTCAGATGAGGACTATGGTTCTCTTTGTGAATTGGATGATTCAGACCTTCATATTGTGGTCAAAATCACAGTCATGACTGCATGATCATGGTTATCATCTTGAATTTTTTAACACATATGTACTCCATGTGCAGGTAGTCTTCCTTTAGTGACTGTCTTGTTTAGTGACTGTTCACAGTTACAGCAGTGATAGAAAAGATATGTTATGACCAACCTTTACATTTATGACCTTCACAAGTCTGTAAAGCAAAGGGAAGCCTAAGTAAGATCGTAAGCTCAGTCACAATTTCACTTAATGCCCAGTTTTCTTCAATTGTGATTGCTAAACAAGAACTACCGCTTCCCTTTCTTTTTTAACAGACCAAATGTTGTACGTTGCTTGACCTTTGAATGCTGGGGCTGCACTCCCAAATATAATGGATAATCCCAGGATTTAATTATTGTTTAATTTTATTTTTTAAAAAAACCTCTTGATTCTTCAGTTATGTACAGTATTCAACAATTTTCCTCTTAAAAATTAAAAAAGGTAAAGGTTCCCCTGCACATGCGTGCTAGTCGTTTCCGACTCTAGGGGCTGGTGCTCATCTCCGTTTCAAAGCCGAAGAGCCAGCGCTTGTCCGAGGACGTCTCCGTGGTCATGTGGCCGGCATGACTAGACGCCAAAGGCTCACGGAACGCTGTTACCTTCCCACCGTAGTGGTCCCTATTTTTCTACTTGCATTTTTACGTGCTTTCGAACTGCTAGGTTGGCAGAAGCTGGGACGAGTAACAGGTGCTCACTCTGTTACGCGGCACTCGGGATTTGACCCGCCAAACTGCTGACCTTCTGATCGACAAGCTCAGCGTCCTAACCCACTGAGCCACCGCGTCCCTTTTTCTTAAAAATTAAGAGGAGTTTAATTACAAATTATGGCTCATTAATATTCAGGTGCTTTGATTTTGGATGTTGGCTGAGAAAATTTAGGACTTGAAGTCCACACAAGTTTAAGGTGGCCAGGTTTGAAAATTAATGAGGTAAAGAGAATAGAAAATGTTTCCACCCATTCTTTGATTGATAATAAAACCAGAATGAAAAATGTTCATTTTGATACTGACCCTTTATATTAATTTAAAGCTGTGACTTTTTACTAAATTCAGAATGCTCTCAGGTTACCGAGGGAAGCTACAGCTGACAACATTTTGCCTTATTTTTGCACAACCACCAAAAATTATTAGAATTAATTTTCCCAATGGCCCAGTTGTTTCTGTGTGCAAATTGCTAAGCACATTGATTTGTGCTTTAAATTGTAAGCCGCCCTGAGTCTTCGGAGAAGGGCGGGATATAAATGGGATTTTAAAAAAACAACAGTGAAAGTAGGGAAGACCCATTTTTTGTCTTAGCTCTAGTTTTTAAAAAGAGAACTAAGTAAACACATATATTTTATCCTGAACAACTGACCCAGAAGAGAGGTAGAATGAAAAATGTGTTACTTTGGTCTGACATTTGTCTTCACTGTATGAATAATGACACTTTCAGATTACATGGATTATTAAAACTAACTGAAATAATCAGTAATGGTTGTCAAAAAGAAAAGGAAAGTTGCATTAGCCAACCAAATGAAATGTCATTCTGTTTAATTATTATTATTACATGTATTTCCTTTCCTTCTTATTTCATTGCCAGACCACAAATCTGAAAAGGTCACATGCTTGCCTTGTATTCAGTTGTATTTGGATGTTCACAAGTTTGTAATCACCTAAAAAGAGTCATATTTCAACCGTGGCTATTTCTTGGCTAATGTTTTTACAAAATTCTTATCTTGCACCTTTTCTCCCCTTGTTTCTTCTTGTTGAGTGTTCTCTCTCTTCATGAGATTCAAGACTACTGGAATTTTCTCCCCATTGAAGAATAACAGAGTTGGAAGGGACATTGGAGGTCTTCTAGTCCAGCCCCCTGCTTAAGCAGAAGACCCTATACCATTCCACACAAATGACTCCCCAATCTCTTCTTAAAAACCTCCAGTGATGGAGCACCCACAACTTCTGGAAGAAAGTCATTCCACTGAATAATTGTTCTCACTGTCAGGAAATTTCTAGTTGTAGGCTGCTTCTCTCCTTGATTAGTTTCCATACATTGCATCTGCTTTCAGATGCCTTGAAGAATAGCTGGCTCTCTCTTCTTTGTGGCAGTCCCAAGGATATTGAAAAGAAGGACTAGGGGCAATATGATAGCAGTGTTCCAATATCTTTGGGACTGCCACAAAGAAGAGGGAGCCAACTAGATATACCCAATTCATGCAACTGTCCTTCAAATGTTTTAGCCCCAGGAAGGGGCAGTTCTGCCCTGATTCTTCCCCCCAAGCAGGAGTATTCTTGTTCTTTTCAGTTTTTTGCTGTGTTTTTTCTTGCTGTTTCTTGGCTGATGATTTTACAAAATCCTTATCACAGTTTTTCTTTGCATTACCGTATGTGTATGAGCTATCACAGAAGAATTCAAATCAGAGAGAGAATGGTGATGATCTTCTCTCTTACTTTTTCTATAATGAAATGAAATTCTGGAAGTGAAAGAGTTGTGTTCAGCTTCTTCTGGTCCCCTACTCTGCCATACAGTGCTTCTGGGAGGAACCCTCGACCACATCATATTATTTCCAGAA
Source organism: Vipera ursinii (assembly GCF_947247035.1). Lineage (NCBI taxonomy): Eukaryota > Metazoa > Chordata > Lepidosauria > Squamata > Viperidae > Vipera > Vipera ursinii. Next base: position 65,164,088 of record NC_139515.1, on the reverse strand, counting down.
AAAGCTCAGTCTATGAAACTTTTATCTTATCAGGAAAAAAATGTTTTAAAAAAGAAATAATGGGAAAAGGTTGTCAAACCATTTGTGTGTCCCTTGTAAAATAAAAGCCCTTTTTCCCTCCCATTGCACCCCATCCAGTCTGAGTGTCAACAGGTATCTTCCTCCTCATCTTTGCTGAAAGCACATATCCAATGCGTCTGGGCCTTTACTAAATGCTATAGTCCAAGTCACAAACAGCTTGAGCAAGTTTTGATGGATTGAATATGAGTCTTGGTGGATGAATAATGTCCTTGATAAGGGGGTTACTTTTTATAAACCTGCCAAATGAAGTTATTTTGAGGACTGTAGAGTTCCTTCGATTATATGAGCTGTTTCATAAGAATATAGCTGGATAATTCCTCTCTTAATCTTATGATGGCTACTCTTATTTTGGGGGATTTGTCATCAAAGCCTAAGTTCAGATCTCTATTTATTACATCATCATTATTCTTCTCTGAGTAAGAATTGGGTGCATGCCTTTCATATATTGTTTTAACAGCTTCTAAAGAGCAGAAGCTGGGAATGTAAAGGTAGTGGTAAAACTGCACTGAGAAAGCAAGAAGCGTATCTGAGAGGAAGTAGTTAAAAAGCAACAGCTCCTGATCAATGTGCTGGGTTCAGTATGTATAAAAAAGAACAGATAACATCAGACAGCTTGTAAATGCTCTACTGTAGAAAACAGATAAGAAATTCAACTATCTTCACTAGTTCAGAAACACTCTTCTAAATCATAAGAGCCCTGTGGGATCATATCAAAACTTCAGTTTTTCTAAACCTGTTAATTTTAATGTGTTATGTAATAGTTCCCAAAATTCCCAGTATCTGTAGCTATTGCACACAATGCACAAACAAATCCAAGTTTACTATCACATTAAAAAAGTTGTCAATTTCTGCCTTCATAGGAAAGGGCTAACTTTGAATTTGAAGGTGACTATCCATTTCGATGGCCTAATTTTGGCAATTGACATTGTTTGTTTATTTATTTGTTTAGCATATGGCATAAAATGACAGGGAAATCTACACTTGATAGACACACAATGCAGTCCTGACAGCCTAGAATGCTAATTCTTTCCATTTAGCACTTACCTGCTTATCCTTGGTGCACTGTGGGTGTGGGGGGCAAACTAGTTTTACACCAGCTAAGTAATGGCACTCAGGTTGCTGGCTCTTCTGGGCTCCTCCACCAGTCTCGCCACGCCTCACCTCACTTCATGTTGCAACGCCTTGCATCTAGCCAGGTCCAGCATCAGCTTCCACTCTCTGCACACAGAAATGTAGCTAGGTTTTTCCCACTAAAGTATACCCATTTATCTACTTGCAATACTGCATGCTTTCTAAATGCTGGGTGGGCAGGAGCTAGGGAATGAGTGACAGGAGCTTACTCCATCTCACGGAGCCACAGGAGTGCAGACCAGTTCCAGTGTCATTAAGTCTCTGAGCCACGCTGTCCCCTCGGCAATTGATATTATACCTGACATGCACATCTCTAGTTTTAATTGATACAAATATTTAATAAACTTTAATCTGCTTTAATGTCTGCTTTCTGCCAGACCAAGTGCCTTGTGTGTCGTTCATGGAAAAGGTGATCATGGTCTTTCTAGTTTCTGAGATGGGAGGATTAATTACTTTGATTATTTGACCCTGAAGACCTGGAGCAATCTGGCCCCAACAATGAGTAATTATGAATTTTCATTCACTTTACAGATGGTTTTGAAACTCCTTTTGAAGTACAGATCTCATGGCTGTAATATGTGGCCTAATCTTTGGAAGTGATTGCTTCCTTTCTCTCTTGCAAATTAATAATACGGTTGTTAATTGAATCTGGCTTCCCTATTGACTTTGCTTGTCAGAAGGTCACAAAGGGTAATCATATGACCTTAGGACATAGGGAGGGTCATAAGTATGAACCAGTTGCCCAAGCATCGGAATTTTGATGACATGATCATGGGGCTGCTACAAAGGTCGTAAGTGTGAAAAATGGTCATAAGTCACTTTTTTCAGTGCTGTTGTAACTTTGAGTGGTCGCTAGATGAACTGTTGTAACTTGAGAACTACCTGCATTCAACTGCCAGTGCAGCACATTTCCCACAGCCCAACCAAAATTCTTTCCCCTCAATCTCTTAATGCTATATGGAAACCATTGGCAACAGGATACATGAGTAATCCCACTGTTATTCTGCTTGCATGTGTCTTTCCCAGCGCAAAATTTTTCTTCTGTTTGTTCTACCAGTTGTCATTCGTTTCATTTTCTTTATATTTATGTTATCTTTAATTTATTAATGTTTGGTATAGACAATAACATATATTAATACTGCAATGCTCTCTACATGGGGCTGCCCTTGAGGACCACTCGGAGGCTTCAACTGGTGCAGAATGCAGCCGCGCGAGTTGTGATGGGGGCTTCCCGATACTCCCATGTTACACCTCTACTCCGCGAGCTGCATTGGCTTCCAGTTGCCCTTCGGGTGAGATTCAAGGTGCTGGTGATGACCTATAAAGCCCTTAATGGCTTGGGTCCAGGTTATCTGAGGGAACACCTGCTGCCGGCATCAAGCTCCCTTCGTCCCGTGCGCTCCCACAGGGAGGGCCTTCTCAGGATACCACCGGTTAAGGAATGCCGGCGGGTTATTCTTAGGGGAAGAGCGTTCTCTGTGGGCGCGCCTGCCCTCTGGAATGATTTACCTGCAGAACTCCAGACTGCCCCCAATCTGTGTTCATTTCACCGGGACCTGAAAACCTGGTTTTTCGATCTATCAGGCCTGGACTGAAGGGGTTTTAGCTTTTTAAATATTGTTTTAATTGGGCTTAATTAATTTAATGTATTTTAATTCTATATTATTTTTATATTGTATTTTATGCTGCCCTGTAAACCGCCCTGAGTCCTTCCGGAATAGGGCGGTATAGAAATTTAATTAAATAAATAAATAAAATATAGAATTCTTTATTGGCCAAGTGTGATTGGACACACAAGGAATTTGTCTCCAGTGCATAAGCTCTCAGTGTATATATAAGCAACAAGTGATAAATCATGATTATAATAATAAAAAACATTCATCATAAACCATAAGATACAACACTCAGAGATGGTCATAGGATATTAAATAAGCAATCAATATAAATCATACTAGGATACTAAATAAAACAATATAAATCGTAAAGTACACTCAACAAAGTTCTAGTCATAAAAAGATAAGGAATAGGTAATAGTAAGGATGAGAAGGATAACAGTAATACAGCCCTACTAGGTAGTTTGGCAATGTTGTGGGAATTCATTGTTTAGCAGAGTGATGGCATTGCGGGGGGGGGGGGACTGTTCTTGTGTCTAGTTGTTTCAGTGTGCAATGCCCTGTAGTGTCATCTTGAGGAAAGAAGTTGAAACAGTTTATGTCCAGGATGTAAGGGGTCTGTAGATATTTTCACAGCCTTCTTTCTGGCTCGTGCAGTATAGAGGTCCTCAATGGAAATCAGGCTGGTAGTAATTGTTTTTTCTGCAGTTCTAACTATCCTCTGAAGTCTGTGTCTGTCTTGTTTGGTTGCAGTGCCAAACCAGGCAGTTATAGAGGTGTAAATGACAGATTCAGTAATTCCTTTGTAGAACTGTATCAGCAGCTCCTTGGACAGTCTGAGCTTCCTGAGTTCCAAAAGTTGTTGTCCTTTTTGGATGACATTTTTGATATTAGGTGTCCATTTTAAGTCTTGAGATATTATGGAACCTAGAAACTTGAAGATCTCTACTGTTGATATTGTGTTGTCTGGTATTGTAAGCGGTGGTAGAATAAGAGGGCTCCTAAAACCTACCATCATTTCTACAGTTTTGAGTGTGTTCAGTTCAAGATTGTTTCGGCCACACTTGTTCAATTTCCCCTTATTATCTCGAACCGATCATTGTTGTATCATCTGCATACTTCAGTACTTTAACAGAGGGATCCTTTGAAATGCAGTTGTTGGTATAGAGAGAGAAGGGAAGTGGAGCGATCACACAGCCCTGGAGGTGGGGGGGCTGTGCTAATAGTACAGGTATCTCATGTGATTTTGCCTAGCTTCACTTGCTGCTTCCTGTCTGTTAGAAAGCTTATGATATGAAGTAGAATTCTGAAGCCCAGAAATCTAGATCTTGAGGAAATATGCTTAGGACACTCTATGGCTGGGATAATAACAATAGGTCATTTCTTACAACAATAGCAGGTGTCAAACCTGGAAGTGGAACCTACAAGAAGCAAACCCTTTAGCCAGCTAATGCAGAAAGGTTAACTAAGTTATTTTCAGCCACGTTGCTGTAATCTCTTCAGAACTGAATAAAGCTTCTCCATATCAAATTTACCATCAAATCTTTGCTTGCAATGCATTCAATCTCTTTTTGGACTCCTGCATTATTTTCTTCCATGCTTCATTTGCTTTCATTACACTGGCAGCTCAGCAAGGAACCTCTCAAAACACAGTTAACATTGAATAGATTTTTCATGAGAGGGATCTCTCTCTCTCTCTCTCTCTCTCTCTCTCTCTCTCTCTCACAGACACACACACACACACACACACCAATTTTTATCATTCACTTTTGTTGTAAAATATTTTTAGCCATTCATTTTTTAAGTCTGTCATGCCAGAGGTTTTTCCCCTACTCTTCATTCCAGCCATCCGCTTCAGTAATTAAATGTCTGTGATTGGTGCCTAGGTGAAGGCAGCTTTTGTCTGAAAGGCTTTGGTCTAAAAGAAATTAAATGGAGCCTTTAAACATTTCAGCATCCTGCTGCTCCATTTCTGCAGTGCCCCAAAAGATATCAGCAGGAAGCTAAATGCTATGCTTCAGTGGCAGAAGGCTCTAGCCTGAGCCATTTGTATGCATCCAATTAGAACCATTCTCCCAACTAAACTAATTCTTTTAATAACAGGTGAGAAGATGCTCTGATAAAAATTAACTATGGTTCCATATTTTCAATTCCAAGTCTCTTCATAACATCTTTTAATCAAATAAATAGACTCTTCAGTTTGTCAGAAAAGCCATATGTTCTCCTTTTGTTCTTTTTCTAATGAACAGGCTATCGTACATTTTCATGAGAAGGTCAATATTTTCCACATCACTCGTGAATCAATGATCAATATCGTCACCACCACCACCATCATCATCTCTCCAAGTGCCACTCACTCTTCAGATTATCTCTAGGTATAAAATAAATATATTGTGAGGAGATAGATTACTGAGCTGTGCATACTTTGAAAATTATTTGGAAGAAATGCTTCAGATTACATGTAAGTATTTGCACATCTCTGCTATTCAGTAAGGAAGCACCATGTTTTGTTATGCTTCCTTGTATTCTTGTAACAGGTCCCATTGCTTTAAGAGTCACAAAGTACTGACTTCTTAAAACACTGGAATATTTTTTCCAGGCTTACATAGAAGTTGGAAGAGTAGCAAAGTTAAATAGGTGCTGGGTTCATATTATGCCTGATGTACTTCATTGTAAATCTATCATTGCACTTAACTTTTTACATATCTATAATTTCCACATTCATATTAGGCTATGATTTTGAGTGTTGTTGTTTGCTATGTGAACTCTTAATTTGAGATCTCAAAGTTTCTTGTAAAGATTTAGAGCTTCAAGAAATTGTCACTTTGTAGACGTGAACATTAATGAAGACTTGACCCTGTAAATCCAGTCTTTCACATGCAACTAGTGCTTCTTTAGCTACCCAGTTGGGACTGGTAACTCAATCATTAAATGAAGCATACACCAAGTAAAACCACAACTGCGCTTATGATCTTACTTCAGCTTTCCTTTGCTTTACATACTTGGGAGATCATAAATTCAAGGGCTGGTTGAGAAACTACATTTTCATCACAGTCATAACAGTGAATAGTCAGTGCAAGGGACAGTCGCTAACACTGCTGCATGAGGCAGATACTAAGTCACTGTACAGGGCATTGTACACATCTTCCTCCCTTCCTCCTTCTCTCTCCCTGGAAACAGAAATATTATTATGATTAAGTTTAATAAAAATACACCATTTTACTTTCTTACCAGATGTTCTTGATTAACTCACTATAACTACAGTAGCAGCAATTTCATTTGAAGCTGAAATCAAAATGAGTCCATTCAGTCCCTGCTGGTTTACAGCTAAGCTCAAATTATGATGTTATTATAATCTGAGTGATCCAGTTTAAAAAAAACTGCTGACCAGGACAGACACTCAAGTTCCTTGTATTGTTGTTGCTGCTGTGGCCTTGTATACAGAAAATGTTTTGCAGAATCAATTTTTTGAGGAGAGGTTATTATAAGAATACAGGATTGTTTTAGATCTATGAAAGAGCAAAGCGAACTAACTATTCTCAGGGGCAAATCCAGGGCTTTTTTTTCTCATAGAACGCTCAGAACGGAGTTCCGGCACCTTTTTTGGATGGAACCTTGTAGGGTAGGCAAGGCGGGTTATATGATGTGTGTGAGTTCCGGCACCTTTTTCTTTTACAAAAAAAGCACTGGGCAAATCTATCCTTTGATGTGTTTGGTGATGGAACAAGCTCACCCTTATATTATCAAGTTGGTATCATCTAGCTGTGGTGAGCCAAGCAAATTATTTCTAAATTTCTATCATGCCTGTCTATTAGTATATTCCAGGCAGTTAATAAATTTCCTGGCCAGCATCCAGACTTTTCCTCCAATTTATTAGCAAGGAGTGGAGCAGGATAGAAAGGCTTTTCTTCTACTTTCCACACCAGAGTCACCCTTGCTAACACTTTTCAGAACCAGTTTGGTGTAGCGATTAAGGTATTAGACTAGAAACCAGAAGTCAGTGAATTCTAGTCCCGTATTAGACATGAAGACAGCTGGGTAATCTTAGGCCAATCACTCTCTCTCAGCCTTGGAAAGGAGGCATTGGCAAACCACGTCTGAAAAATCATGCCAATAAAACTGCAGGAACTTGTCCAAGCAATAATCAAGAATCAACAGTGACTCAAAAGAACAACAACAAAACCTGTTTGTTTGTTGTTGTTTTTTAATTGGCTGCAGGGGCCATAGGAGGCAGATACCTCGTATATAAAGTACCATATCAGCCATCCAGGGTAGCTGAGTGTAGTACACCTCTCTTCCACCCGCTCTTCCTCCCCAAGACAAAAAAAGTTCCTTCTCAAGTCAGAATGCCAGACATCCATTCCTATGATCAAGGCTAAATTCCCTCAGGGTGGCATCAAGACATTACATGACAACACAGTACATTGAAAACTGAAGGTAAACCTTTCATTTTGCTACTGAAAGGTGGGTGCAAGTAAGTTTGAGCCTTGTCACTGTAATCTTATCACTATGCAGTCAAAAATGACAGGAATAGTGATAAGAGGTAATAGGTTAGGAATGGTCTCTGCTAACAATGCATGTGCTAATAAAGATATTTCAAGCCCATTGATCAAGAACTGATATTAAACCTTTCTTTCATCTTTGTTTTTTTTTTAAGTTATTACGATAGGATGGCCAGCAACTAGTAGAAATGTGATTCTCTCTCTCTCTCTCTCTCTCTCTCTCTCTCTCTCTCACACACACACACACACACACACACACACACACACACATACACACACACACACAAATACAAACACACATAGCAGCCACAGGAACATAAGATACATAACATAACATACCATTATAGTATTGAGGACATACATTTCCGCAAAGTTTTGATCTAAAATGAAATAGCTGCATCCCTGCTTGAAACCGATTACTCAGAATGAGTGCAGCTGGTAAATAAAAGAAGTCTTTGTGGTGTTTGGTTAATAGTAAACATGACAGATGGAGGCAGCCCTCTCTTTCTCAATATCCATCCCCCACAAAACTACTGGCAATTGGATGTTCTCTGTGAACAAATTTGCATCCTGATAGATCTCAAAAAAACCAATTAATTCTCTCTTGGATTCCTGCTGTGGGTTCTATGCAAGAATAACTAACAATGTCTTTCCTTCCTACAATACAGAAGCCTATCAGTTAGATAATGTAGATTAAACTCTTCTTCTAAAATAGGGGTGTCAAACTGGTGGCCGGATATGTCACGTGCAGGCCACACCCACCCCAGCTCCACAAAGGCAAAAAACATTGCGATGTGTCACAATATGTCACATGACACGATTGATTTTGATACCTGTGTTCTAAAACAATTTCTTTCAATAATATTACAGCTTCAGGATTTTTGCTTTTAATGTACACACAAGGAGCATTTGCTCAGTTCTTAACCACGGCATCCTTTCCTTCCTTCCTTCCTTCCTTCCTTCCTTCCTTCCTTCCTTCCTTCCTTCCTTCCTTCCTTCCTTCCTTTAAAACATTTATATAGCTGCTCAATTCTGCCAAATTCTGCATAACTCTAAAAAACAATAAAACTGATACATAAACCATTAATAAAAGTAAAAATAGGAAATAATAAATAACAGATAAAAGATAATTAAACAAACTCTGTGCCCTTGGAATCCCCTATAGCAGGTTTTATTGCCCTCCTTCCATATAATCTACCTAGACAATCTTCAATCCTCATTAAAATGTAGGTCTTAAGGACCCTCCCAAAGGCTAGAAGGTGGGGGCCTGTTAAATGCTGTCATAATGCCAGCAAGACTCAGCATGATTGACAATCATGACTGAAAGTCTTGGAAGTTGTCAGGGGAGAAGTATCTAATGACTTGTACTTTGATATACTAAAGGTTCAAGGATTTGAGATGGAGCTTCCTACTAATGGGTTGTATTTATTCATTCAAACAATCAATCTGACTCTTTATTCTTTGCTAAGATAGTAATGACAGCATAGATCAAGAAAGATATTCCTCTTTACACCCAACTGATTATATATTGAAGCTTATGCTGAAAACATTGCCACCAATTATCTTCAATTCTGATTATCACAATGAATCTTATCAAGCCTGTTTGTTTTGAAGCCTGTTATTTTGCAAAGCCATACACACCACATAACTGTATGTAACCAGATAACTGAAGATAGATCTACTGTATGAAAGATTTATGGAATTGTACCTGAAAAAATGATTAAAAGGAAAATTCATATTAGGCATCATTACAAAATAAATCAAATACATTCTTCTGTAGCAAGTTGTAGACCTGCTACATGGTCTGCCTGCTTTCCTGATCTGATCTTCCAGAAGTTTCTTCCAGAGCTTTATGTCATTTTTTTGCATTTATTTATGTATTTGATTTCTAAAGGTGCCCATTTCAATGACTGACTAGGATAATGTACACCATATAAACAATGAACGGAAAAAGTATAAAATAAAAATATAGAGAGCCAAGTAAAATTGTCATTATGGATATTAAGTGCATTAAGATTAATGCAATAATCTCGGGTTAGCCTTATTTCTACTTTTCTCCCCATTCTAGGACTATATGTGAAAGCTAGAGTGGAGTCCCAACAGGATAATCCAACTGCATGGTTTGTCCCATTGCATACTACCACAAAATCTTTGTATGAAGTATAGGCTTCTCCAAACACATTAGGGCAAACAAAGCTACTTCTGCATTGTAATTTATAATTGTGCTGGATCTCAATCTTATGGACCTTCTAGAAGCATAGAATATGTTTTGAAATAATCTTGGAGATTGTCTTCCCCAACTCTCTGCCTAGTGCAGAAATACATTTCTGACAGATGGCCATCAATACTTCTAGTGGGGAATGCACTAAAAAAGTTAGTCCTTTGTTGGATAGCTTTTACCACCATTCTACTTGTCTTTCTTTTTATTTGTAAACTGCCCAGAGCAGTCATCTTGAAATTAGAACTGGAAATTGGTCTACTTCCCATAATTCAAACCCTTCTTTCTCTAAATAACAGCTTTAAATAGTTCTGCAGATGTTCTACATGTCAGCTTTCATCTACTTGATGATAGCTATCAGGCCTCACCAGTCTTCTTTAGACTAATCTTACATAATGCCTCAAGTCTCTTTTCCTATTTTTTTTCTTATCTTATCTTTACTCTTCTCTAATCAGATTCTAGTCTGCCAATGTTCTTACCAAACTATTGCACCCAGATCTGGAATCAATATTCTGGTTGCTGTCTGAACAACCAGAATAAAAAGGAATGATAACTTGTTTCTGATGAAAAATTAATCATGCATAGAAACCACTTTGCATTCATCATAATACAATGGGGTCGGGCCTGATAGCAGCATTGTTTAGGCCAGGATTTATCTCTCAGTCTCACCTACAAAAATAAACTCTCAGGATTTGTGCAGGCATCCTGAGACAGAATGAGAGAGAGGCATGGTAGATCTATCAAAAATATTTGAAATAGGCTTCCAGTTTGCGTGCGCAGCGCCGGCGGACATACGAGAAGAAGCCTCTCCCTGCCATCTGGTCTTTCTTCCTCAGAGAAACCTGAAAAGGGCCAAAAGTCACCCTGAAGGGGCGACCACCATGAGGAGGCTCTCTCTGCAATTGCAGAAGGGTGACAGCCCTCCTTTTGATCCAGAGCTGCTCCTCTGGCCCGAAGAAGAAGAGATTGGCCATTAACATGGCCATTCACTAAGCCGTTCCCTGCCAAAAGCCAAAATCACTATCAAGCACAAATCTGGAGGATTTGGGTGAAACCTTACCTTTCTTACTTCCCTAATTACTTTCCTGTGGGACTTTTCTGAAAATCTTTTCCCCCTTTCTTGAAAGATTGGCGACTGCTTACTTGGGGAATTAAAACCTTAAAGCCTCAAAAAAAAATCAAATGACTAAGCTAAATAACTAACCAACCTTATTTGTACTTCTGGAATTTTTGGGCCACTAAAAAGTTTTTATTGCTTATTTCTGTGGGGACCTACTACCCTATTTGCGGCCCTATCTAGACCGGGATGCCCTGCGTATGGTCACTCATGCGCTTGTGACCTCTCGTTCAGACTACTGCAATGCTCTCTACATGGGGCTGCCCTTGAGGACCACTCGAAGGCTCCAACTGGTACAGAATGCAGCCGCGAGAGTTGTGTTGGGAGTCTCCCGATACTCCCATGATACACCTCTGCTCCGTGAGCTGCATTGGCCCCCAGTTGTCTTCCAGGTGAGATTCAAGGTTCTGGTAATGGTTTTCAAGGCCCTACATGGCATGGGTCCAGAGTACCTTAGGGATCACCTGCTGCTGGCATCAACTTCCCTCTGCCCTGTGCGTTCCCACAGAGAGGGCCTCCTCAGGGTGCCACCAGTCAGAGAATGTCGTCTGGTGGCCCCCAGGGGGAGGTCCTTCTCTGTGGGCGCCCCGGATTTATGGAATCATTTGCTGGTTGAGCTCCAGATGGCGCCCGACCTTCGTTCCTTCTGACGTGATCTGAAGACTTATTTGTTCGAACAAGCTGGCCTGGCCTGATGGGGGATGGGTTTGGATTTTATTGTTGTTTTAAATGTATTTTAACCTATTGTTATAACTTGGGCATCTCGTTTAATTCTTTCTTAACTTTTGTATTTTTGTACTTTTATATGTTTGCCCTGTTCACCACCCTGAGTCCTTCGGGAGAAGGGCGGTATACAAATAAAATTATTATTATTATTATTATTATTATTATTATTATTATTATTATTATTATTATTATTATTATTATTATTATTATTATTAAAATGAATTAATTGGATAAAAGCCTTATATTATATTTGTCTGGAAAATGATTTTACATGCTATTGAGGACATCTTTTGGCGAAACCTAGTATAGCAAGTAAACTTTTTTTTTTACTCTGAGATCTGGCTGTAATAGATTTGTCCTTGACATTATCTTTAAAGATAAAAATTGGGAACACCTGGCACTGAAAACAACCTTTAGGAATACTGGAGGTGGACATTTATTGATTTTTATTAAAATAGCCTCCACTAAAGACCTATCTGTAAAATACTAAAGAAATGGAAGAATATATTCCACCACTTGACTATAAACTCATACTTGATACAATTTTGGCAATGACTGCAGAAATGAAAGCCAGACTTAAAGACAAATCTGACAGCATAAACTCACCTAATGAGACTCTGACTTCAATTGATGAACTGACAACCCCAAAACTAACAGAGGATGAGAAAATCAACAACAAAATAGGGGACTTTAAAGAACAACAAGTACAATCTACTGAGAGCCTTGATACCCAAACTTTGATTTCAACCTACAATTCAACAAACAACAGAAGCTGAAGAAAGCAATACTAAGATGGAGGACACCAAAGGCCTTTAAATACAGTACATTAAGACTTTAACCAACCAAACAATTACTACAATACCAGACATGACCTCTTACCTAAGCCAGATGGATCTGAAAGAAGAAGAAGACCAGATTGAATTAATGACAACTATACTATACCAAACATGGAGATTGGATTTATTAGAATGAAAATTTAATGACTATAAAGGGGTCACTCTCTTTGAAAAAATGATAACTGGATGGTCTCCCTAGATTCAAACAATATATGTAGGAAGAAAGGGAGACACATTTAAGAAGTTAAAGGCAATTATATGGAAGCCTGCCTGGCACAAGAAGAAAGCTAGAGTTAGATTTAAAAAATGATTTTTTTTTCCGTTGTAAATGTTGGGATTTGTAATAATAAAACTTACATTTTCCTTTAATGGGCCAAGAGGAACTGTTAAAAGATATAAACTAATTTTACATTTAGGATCTAGATTTTTAAGGGAATGAAAATTAGCTACAAACAATAAAACATACTTTGTTAATTATAGATGAATTGCAAAGATGACAAATAGAATATGTTTTTGAAATACAATAAGAATACACTTAAATGAACAATGTATGTATCTCAGATATGATAATTACTATATAATGAAATAGATTAGTTATCAGAACATAACTTTGAATTATATTATAGAATTTGCAATGATATAATAAAAGATATTATTTTAATAATTGATGAGCTACTAAGATGATAAATAGAATATATTTGTTGTAATGATATAGCTTAAAATTTGTCTTAATGTGCTAAGGGGAATCTTTAAAAGATATATACTGATTTTATATTTAACTTTTAGACTTCTAAGGGAAAGGAAAGTTAGCATTAGAATTGATTTATATTATAGAATTTGGAAGGATACAACAAAAGATATTTTTTCAATAATTGGTGAACTATTAAGATGATAAACAGAATAAACTTGTATAAAATAAGAATGCACTGAAATGAACAATGTATCTATTTTAGACAGGATAATTACTATACAATGAAATGGGAAAAATGTGGGCTACCCGAAAATTAAGTTTTCTTCTATATATTATAGGCTACTTTGGAATATTTTATTGCAATTAGGTAAAATTCAAAAACAGGACATGGATCTGTATAAGTGAAAATATATTGAAAATTGTTCTAATTGATTGTGTTAAAATTAGAAATGTATTAATTTGATTAATTTGATTATGTTATCATAACTTAAGAGAATCAGAGAGGGAATTCTTGTTGATGTAACTTGGGCAATTTACAAATGATTTTGTTATTTGCTATTGTTTACTTTTAACTACCCAACCAGCGTATTGCTTCATAAATATCTGGATGTAAAATTTAAAAATTAATAAAACTACTGTAGTATAAAAAAATATTTGAAATATACATAGTTCTTCTGTTCTTCTCCTTGAGATTTTCTTTCTATATTAAGGTATTTTTTTCTTTTAAAATCTGTTGTCTTTTGTACAGATGACAAGAAAGTGAAGCGTAGAATTAGGACCACATTCACAGCAGAGCAGCTCAAGGAATTGGAGACAATCTTCCAAGCTACACACTATCCAGATATCAACATCCGCAATCAACTGGCAGCCAAAATTAATCTTCCAGAAACCAGAATTCAGGTAATTTCTGCTTTCTTCTAATGTAGAATAAATGAAGCTGAATGCTGATATTGATAAGTTAACAAAAAGAGAAAAACTGATAAGTACCAATCAGATTACAACAAACTTTATAGCACAATATATAATCTAGAAAAGTTTTTGGTTTATGAAAGATTCTTAAGATAGTTGTATGCAGTAATATCAACAAATTAAATATAAGCCAGTTATCATACATCAGAGAAATCTATTTTTGTTGTTATTGAAGCTTGAAAAGTAAATTCTCTGTAACAAAAATTGATTTCCCAATAAACAATAGCCAATTTCGTGTATTTGTAACTGAATTCATTTTCTTGAAATGAGGTTTTATTTAGTTGCAAAGCAATGAACCTCATAAAATAAAATAAAAAATTCTACTTTTAGATGAGTTTGGAAACTTAACCACATAGAATTTCCTCAGAAAAATTTTAATATATAAAACCAATCCCAATTTTCCAGATACTGAAAACAAAGCAAAGTAAAAAACCATATTACACAATTATTGATTTATTAGTTCTTAAATTGGATTTTAAAAATATGTCTTTTGGTCTTTGTTAAATGTCAGATAAAACAAGGTATTTTTCTATTCTTACATAAGATGTAGGAAATCTGTAGATTGTTAAACACCATTGTTTGTTTAATCATATTTAATCTTTGTGTACTTTTTTAGCTGTACATATGTACTCATTCTAAGCTTCACCCACAAAATTCCTCAAGAATAAAATAAATTTAGCAGGCATATTAAAAGTCAGGAAAAATAAATTTGCTCTGATTTTAAATATATTTATTTATTTGGTTTGTGTGCTGCCCATCTCACTAGAGGCAACTCTGGATAGCTTACAAACATTAAAAACCAGTAAAGATTAAAACAGTAAATAATAATGATAATGATAATTTACTATTTTAAAATGGGGGGAAGGAAGCACAAGGTACACAGAGGGAGGTGAGGTCTTATCTTAACCCAATAGCCACCCCCAACTGGTAGAGACAGGTCTTCAGGCCCTTATGGAAAATCAGGTGACTGAGTGGGCTTCTTACCTGGGGAAGGTACAATGTTTTAAAGAACAGAAGCCACAGCAGAAAAGGCTCTTCTCCTGGACTCTACCAGCCAAAATTCCTTCACCAATGGGGTCTGCATCATCCCCTTTCTGCTGAGACAGAAGAGGCAGGCAAATCTCATTCCTTCGGAATATTTGAATTTCAATCTCAGAATTCTGAATAAAATTAGAATTTCAAATTTCAATTAAAATTTGAAATCAGTATTCAAAATACCAAGTTTTGATTGCACGTATCAAAATGTTTAATATAAAAATTATATAAAATAATTGAAAATATACTGTAAACCTACTGTCAGATATTTTTATATTTCTGGTGTCTTAGGGCAAATCTGAAATTATTGCTTTCTGTGAATGTAAGCAGCAAAAGTAGTAGCAGTCACTAATAAAATTTTATTTTTTTTATTCTTTCTTTTACATAGATTTGGTTCCAGAATCAACGAGCAAAATGGAGAAAACATGAACGATTTGGCAATTTAGCAGGCCTGCAGCATCAGACCAAAACTGATTTTATTTCAACCCCAAAGTCAAAAGTAAGTGTGGGTTTCACTATTTATTTGTAATAGAAAAAGCAGTTCCATGGAATAAAACATTTTCTAAATGTACTAATCAATAATACCAAATAAAGATACACAAAGTGCAAAAATGCAAAAACATAAAATTAGACAGAAAGCACTAACCAGTTTTGTAAATAGAGAAAAAGAAATCACAATAAGCAAGCAATTCATTTTTTTATTTATTGGTTTTACTGTATATACTTCCCATTTTGCTATCCAAAATGACTCTGGGTGGCTTACCTTGTAATAAAAATACAAACATATATATATACGTGGATAGGGCTCGCAACTTGGGAATCCTCCTAGATTCATGGCTTACCCTAGAAGACCACATAGTAGCCGTGACTAGGGGGGCTTTCACTCAGGTTCACCTGGTGCGTCAGTTGCGGCCCTATCTGGACCGGGATGCCCTGTGTACGGTCACTCATGCGCTCGTGACCTCTCGTCTTGACTATTGCAATGCTCTTTACATGGGGCTTCCCTTGAAGACCACTCGGAGGCTCCAACTGGTACAGAATGCGGCCGCGAGAGTTGTCTTGGGAGTTTCCCGGTATTCCCATGTTACACCTTTGCTCCGCGAGCTGCATTGGTTACCAGTTGTCTTCCGGGTGAGGTTCAAGGTCTTAGTGATGGTTTTTAAGTCCTTACATGGCATGGGTCCGGAATACCTCGGGGACCACCTGCTGTCGGCGTTGACTCCCCTCCGCCCTGTGCGTTCCCACAGAGAGGGCCTCCTCAGGGTGCCTCCGGTCAGAGAATGCCGGCTGGTGGCCCCCAGGGGGAGGGCCTTCTCTGTGGGCGTCCTGGCTTTATGGAATCAACTGCCGGTTGAGCTCCGGATGGCACCGGATCTTCGCTCCTTCCGGCGCGGGTTAAAGACCCATTTATTCGAACAAGCTGGCCTGGCCTGATGGGGGAAATGTTAGGGTTTTAATGTTTTTTATATTTTGATTGTTTTAATTTGGGCAACAATTTAATCCTTTTTAACTTTTGTACTTCTATTTATATGCCCTGTTCACCGCCCTAAGTCCTTCGGGAGAAGGGCGGTATAAAAATTCAATTAAATAAATAAATAAATAAATAAATAAATAAATAAATAAATAAATAAATAATACTGCTCAAAAAAATAAAGGGAACACAAGATAAGACATCCTACTATTAAATATAGTACATTGTGTTGTTTAAGTGTTCCCTTTATTTTTTTGAGCAGTATAGTATTATAAATATAAGAACAAATAAATTTACAAGAATTAAATAAAGAGTAAAAAGCAAAGTTTTGAGCTCAGCTTTCTCTGTCAATGCACCAACCACTTCCAACCTAAAGCATGTCAATCAAGGCCGCGTATCAACTAATAATTATAGATTTTAAGAAGTATTCCGTTTTAATCAATGAAGTAAAGCTTGACTATGTTGAATCAAACATTTAACTCATTTCATTGTTTGATATGGTAGCCAGTTCAAAAAATGAGGGTGCATATGTTTCTTCAAATCAGCCATTGATATCCAGGGGTAGTACTATACTCTCTTTTAAAGAAAAAAAAAACTATAATCCAAGTGGTTCTTTATAAATTGGTAGATTACAATTAAAATAATCCATGGGCACCTTTAAATTTGATATTTATTCCCTTATTAAACCCTTAATTGTATTAAGAACATTAACCAATATGCAGCTGCAAGTGGAGATGCTGAAATCACAAATGTTAATATGTCTTCAAATTTATTATTACACCAATATAGGAGTAATACTATATGGAAATATAGATAGCCACATCTTTTGAACTTTCACATCTCGGAGGACCTGAAAAACATTTCTTGATAAATTAGGTCCAAATTGAGAAGTTTACAAATATTCTGACTGAATTTTGTGAGATTTGAGGCTTGTTGTATTATTTTGTAACCTCTCAAAAATTATACCTATGTAACTGGCACTACGATGTTCTAAAGCATTAAACTCTTTTCAGCTATTTTTAACCGCACCCCCACCCCACCCCAAAGCTTATCTGCCATTTTTAAATAATAGAATCCCAGAGAGTCAATTTCTTATGAGAACCAGGATTCAATTTAAGCCTGACTTTAACCCACCCAGATGCTATGGGCTGGCAGTTTCACCTTTGGTGCCTACTAGATTCTATGTACTCACCTTTTACTTTAATTTCAAAGCTTAATGGTAATAAATTAATAGGAGGTTGACCTCCTGCAAAGTAAATTGCTATTTTCTGGCACCAATCCTATTTCCAAGAATGCCCTTGTGTCGCACATAATCTAACAAGTATGCATAGACAATAAACATGGGGATTGTTGTACTCCAATGCTATGTTTGAAAATAAAACCAGTTGCCCAGACAAAAAATTACAATTCACATTTCACTGTGTTGTGATTTTGTAACAAGCCATCCTGATTATGGTAGCCATTTGAGGAAGAATTATTGCAGTAATTTTTAAAGGCTGACAGTACCATGTATATTTAAAATTTCTAAATTATCCAGTGCCCTATAACATTTGCCTATCCTTTAAAGCAGATACCTTGAACATCCTAAGCTTTATTTTCTTGTGCCAATATAGCAGCAGTTAAATTTTAAGGACACATTCAATTTCCCTCATCTCCTTCCTAATTTTTTTTCCAGAGGGGGGGAGTCATTAATCTTTCCCTTTTCCAGTATTTGCCACAGTTGTGAATAGGTGTCCATCATCACAAACTATGGTTAATGCAAACTAGAAAGCGGAATCTGCCAGCAGTTAAGGATTTTATATTAGTAGCTTTGATACCTAATCTTCCCATTAAAAAATTGCTTCATTTTTTTCTTACTTTATATCAGTTTCTATTGTTTTTTATTAAAATTGTAATAAAAATTCTACTTATTATTGTTGTACATGTTGATAATATTTTATATAATTTCACCTTCTATTCCTCTCTCATTCATTCTTTTTATCTTGTAACAGGAACCTTCCATGATGCCCAGCAACATCCTTCTTGGTATCCCCCCTCTTTCAGGGTCCTATTACTCACTGATCCAAGAGCATTCCATGCACACCTAGCTATCAGACCTGCTGTCTTGTCCATGGAGTCTTTGGCATTTTCAAAATCATCTCTAATTATTGACTGTCTTCCTCCTTATATCCTTCACCTTCTGCTCCTGAAGCAAGCCAGGAGGTGTGCTACTATCAGTTTCACCTAATAGAGGATAAATTGTAAATACAGTATCTTTGAAGTAATGTCTGGTTCTTCTAAACAGATGTCTTCACTGAACCAGTATTATGGTGTTATGGGATTCCAAATAATTCCCATGGCTATGAAACTTACAGGTTTATTAGAATCTGGTTACTCTTTCTCAGCTTATCTTCACTGGAATGATTGTAAAGAAGTACCAACTGGTGCTCTTTAGAGGATGGATGAAATATAAGTACAATATTAAAAGAACTGCAGGCAACAATTTTCCTTTAAATATAGAGGTAAAAAGTTTAATGTTGGCTTTGAACAATGAGCAGACCTGGTGTGAATCAGTGGTCCCCAACCCTTTTACATCCCTGGTGTAAATGACAAGGCCAATCTTTCATCAAAGTTCAACAATTCATTGTTAATTATACTTTGATTGACACAATATACATTCTCAGATAACAAACAGCTATAGTATTACATCCTCTATGGAAGAGCTGGGACTTTAAGTGACCAACAGTTGCAGAGTAGGAGTGATCAGTTTTTATTGGCCAGTAGCATATTCTGTTCTTCACTGCAGGGAAAATGTTACATTTTAATTGATCAGATTGGCCACTCCAAACTATTAAGCCATTCATTCTGCATCTTTTGACATTAGCTATATTTTTGACAAGGCATACAAAATTTAAGACTAGGGTTAGCCACACCAAATATAGCTTTTAATTATTTTTTTACCTTTGAAGAATGGGATCGAGGTGTTTGCTTTATTATTTTCCAAGTCTGAAATAATGAATTATAGATTAATGTATTAGATAGCAAGTGTGGGAGAGAGACAGAATGAGAAACACAGAAATATATTGGATGAAATATTGGCTTGGTCTCTTAAGGGATTTCTTTAAATGATTAAAACATTTATGAAGGAGAACACTTTAAGTTTGTTTGTTTTTTTTAATTATGAAGAAAAGAACCCAGGAACCACAAGTAGTGGCTATAATAGAAACTGTAATGAAGATAAAGTACTGGAAAAACTATTTGAATTTATCTAGAACTCAGCATTTATACGTCAAACATTCCTGTGCACTTTTATAGAATTTAGGAAGCTGCCTTATTTTAAATCAGATCAATGGTCTTTGACATTCAGGACTGCACACGGAAGGAATGAAGAACATATGGACTTTTAAATGAGTTGAAAGAATCCAGTTTTATCTCTAACAGCATAGCTGATTTGTACATCATATGCATATTATTTATTCATTCATTTGATTTGTGTAGCCACTCACCTTCTGCCTCCTCCAAATAGGGTCACAACTGGCACACCAGCTTAAATTACATAAATTCTCCATTAACCATGGTCTGCATTACAAGCAATTGTTAAATGGTTTCTGGTTATACACCTGCACCTAATAGCTTCATGTTGATGTTAAACAGCTGGGGAGGAGAAAAAGTACTCTGTGGTGCCCCGCATTGGAATGATCTACCAATAGATTCCCCCATTTCCTACTACAAATATCTGGAACTACAAACTTAGAAGTATGTACATTAGATTTAAGTATAGATCTAATGTAAAACCTGACCTCTAGGACCTCCAAATTCTCTCTTCAGTGAAGCCTAAGGGTACAGGATAAAATGTTATATCAATGCTACAATTAACAGGGCAAAAAGGTGTACACTCCTTATATTCAATTCTTGCTGCATCACACAATGGTTAAACCATCTGATTTTTATTCCATTCCCACTCTTAAAACCTGAATAAAAATGATACTGTAATTCACTTCTTCAATGGCACTTGAAACTGAAGACCCCCCACTCTTTCTAAAATATACACTTATGGGAAATACTGGATCAGACCCAAGGAAAATCTCTTCAAGAAGAAATGTATCACTGTTTCTTTCAAGGCAGACAATACTCTGTCCTATTCCAAAGAGGTATTGATGGGTTCTCTGATGAAGTCAGTTATCCCTCCATCTCTCAAAGGAGCCAGGAAAGGCACAGCTCCAACTGAGAAGTGGCAAGCTTCCTAGTCCACAACCCTTCATATCATGAATATCAACCTAGGAAGCCATCTTCATCATCTGCCTTCACATTGAGGTTGGTGCAAACCTACGGTGGATAGATTTAGCTTTTTTAAAAAAAACACTTTAAAACTTCAAGATACCAAAAGCATTGGACTTATTTATTCAACCAGAACCTCTTTGGTAATATCTCACCCTTCACAATTCATTGGTTTGATTTGCTAGGGTAATATGCTTGTATCTCCCATGTCAGGAAGCTTGACGGCTTTCTGAGTGATAAAAGAGTACTGGAAATGGAAATAGATTGGAGGTTATGTGGAATTAGATCAAATGGCCTGAAGAAATTTGTTCCCCTTTTCTTTCAAAATTGATAACTTTTTATAATTCTTGTTAAAGCAGTGAAATACCAAGGAAAAGAGTTTCATTCATTACTGATTATAGAGTGAAAAAAATTAAACGTACCAAAGCAAATTCAACAGAAATATCCATATAATAAATACTATATAAATACCTCTGTGGAATTCATTCATTCATTTATCATTCATTCATTAGGCTTATAAATAAAAACCATATCACAATGTACATTCCAACTTCTGATCTTTAGAACACATAAGCATATATTCGTAGCAACTTTCAAAGTAGGAGATGAAGAACTGAGTTTAGAATAAGTAAAACTTACTGAAATTTCAAAAGTGTAACATATTTGTTCTCCAAATGGTCCAAAGGGGAAACTAACCATAATAAGTCTAATTCAGGAAAAATATAGACACTAAGATGAAAATCTAGTGATATAACTGAACAGCTGGCAAACTAAAGCCACCATTCTTAAAAGATAACCACATTGTTGCCAAAAATATTCTAGGGCTTTAGGGTGCCATTAAAAAAATCTCATTAACTTATCTATCTGTGTAAAATATCTAATAAGAATTAATTTGGAAACCCTCTAAAGATGTGCATTAATCTTAATGTAATATTCATTTTAATAACATTAATCTACCCTTGAGACTTAATAGGAATTTTAAATATCAAGATATCTATTGAAATTGCAACTATACATTGGACATTAATTCAATAAATTATGATAAACTTTAATAAAGCTATAAACTCAACTATTTAATAGAATCTATATAAATCCTAATGACACACAGGAAGCTATAGATTGTAATGATGTGGGAGAAAGAACTTGGAGGAAAGGTCCAGACTCTCTGCCCAGGGAACAGTCAGATAAAAGATTAAGTATAGCCTTCAGTTGGATAGTAGGTGGGGCAAGAGGCTCAGAAGAGACCCTCCCTAATTTCTCAGGCTGTTATGTGGACCAGGTAAAAATAGTACTTTCATATTATTTCAATTAATAACCTTGAAGAAAATATGCCACAGCCTTTAAGAAAACAGGAATTTAATCCAGAAAAACAGGAAATCGTGAGAAATAAGACAGTTGTACTCTTCCAGCCTACAAAAATCAGAGACACATGGTTAAGCTTTATTTTTCAAACAGAACTCTAATGGTAAAAATCTTTGAACAAACAATCAATAGCCCTCACACCCAAAATACCCAGCTCTCAAAAAGTCAACCAACTTAAAATAGATTTAAGTCACTAAGATCATAAACAACATACTAGAAGTTCAAACAAATGTAATATGAGTGTCCAGGTTCACGGCTTGAGAAGAAAGGCTATGTAGTTGATGAACACAGTGGTGAGGTAAGTGGAGAGTTGTTGCCAACTTATCTATGAGTGCAGGAAAGGCATGATCCAGATTGATCCGTTTGGCAGGGCAGAGTTCTTTCTAACTAATAGTCTTGCTGAGTGCCTTTGTTCAGTCCTCCTCTCTTCCCAACAGGTTCTTGCATTGGGGAGATGTGCTAGCACTACTTCTTTATCTTATGAGACCAGCAATCACTGCCTCTCCTGGTTGCTAGCAATGCTCTTTCTCCTACTTGTGACTCTTCCAAATGAATCCCATCAAGCTGATGATCCCCCTGCAGCCTCTCTTCACCTTCTGGGTCTGTGCTGGGCTATTGTCATGCCCTGCCTTGACTCTCCTTGATATAAGAGGGAGAGAAATATAATCTACTGTATGTCAACAAAGTAGAGTTCACGTATTTCTCATGGTGTCTATTCTTGACCTGGTCTACCTCAGAAAGCTAGCATATAAGAGCAACTTATGTTCAATGACATGGGCCACCAGACGTTTAATATTTGGGGATTTTTAATTGTTCAAGTATCAAACCCAAAAATAAAGGAGACAAGAGATATCATTGTCACACACCATAATATAATTTAATGGGTTGGGAGACAGCTCCATTGATGATTACTCGAGTCACAGGACAAAAATACAAATTTGTAATTCTATGAGCAAAAGATGAAAGAAACCCATATATTGTCAAAATGGATTTCGTGCATCCAGTCTGAGCAATAATGATGGTATTTTGAGCATCCAACAAAATTAGAATAAATGATTCCACTTTATCTCCAATTACTGGTATCAAAGTAGCACTGCTGCTGTTAACCAGATCCTACCTCTTACTTTTTTCTCTCTTTTTTTGAGTCTACCTCTTACTGACTCAGCTACAACACATCTCAAGCAAGAACTCTTTCATCCTGGATTTAAGAATAGCATTATGAAGGAAAATGGAAATGTTTTTTTGTAGAAACTTGATTTTATTCAGATATTCAGGTACTTGTTACAGGGTGGTTTCCAAAAATTTCCAAAAACTTATATTAGTGCCCTCATGAACCTCTTCCAAGATGAGGAGGCCAGAAGAGGTGAGTTTTTAAAAGATTTCATGTTAAGATTTACTTTGTTTTCTGAAGAGATGGTTGGTTGAGAAGTAAAAGCAGGTGTACAAGCTCTTTTCATTGATATGATTAAATATGAGCTTGGTGTTGAATCTTCAGGCAATTTTAGATGAAATACTTTAGAAGAAGACTCAAAAAAGATTTTTTTATCAGCCCCATTAAGATTTTCCACCTCTGAAAAGTTGCAAAGAATGTATTGCTCTGATTCTTGCTTTCATAAAAATGACCTCCTTGGAATCAAGGACAGCAATGAAACACTGGTTGCAA
Organism: Vipera ursinii; assembly: GCF_947247035.1. Taxonomy (NCBI): domain Eukaryota; kingdom Metazoa; phylum Chordata; class Lepidosauria; order Squamata; family Viperidae; genus Vipera; species Vipera ursinii. The sequence continues at coordinate 65,140,416 of NC_139515.1, read as the reverse complement.
AAATCTTAGGAATTGCATTTTCAATGGTTTGTACTTCAAATTTTCTGGCTATCCAACTATCTGTTAAAATAATCAGTTGATTGAATAGGGCCCTTCAGTTTAAAATCTTTAACATTGAACCATCTTCATTTTAAGCAGCCTTATTCCACAGATTTTTTTTTCCAGTGTCTCTGCTATGTTATTGGTATTAAGGTCATTCATTCATTCTGTCCACATTCTTTCAATCCTCTGAGCCTAAAGCAACGTTCTTCAAAGGTTATCAAAACCTTCAGTCGAAATGGCTGGCTATTTAATGGCTTTCAGTATAATAAGAAATGGCAACATTTAACAAGTCTAAAACTGTGAATGTCTTTTTGTCCAGAAACCAAATTCTATTTTTTGACTTTTCCTTCTGTTTTATTTATGTAATTTCAGAAAATATTTCATTTGAGATTCTTGGCAACTGTATCTTTGCTGGTCACTGATGAGCCTTTCAGGACTAGAAGTAGATCTGTTGTCATGTTTCTACCATTCATCTTTTATTTGCCATTTACGATAACAAAGCTTATTTCTCATTTCTGCTTCTTTTAAATGGGTAATACATTGGGCTTCATGTACATACATATACGGACATATAAAAACCATCATTTTTAAAATAAAGTTATAAAACCAGTCTAATCAAATGAATTGAAATATTAAATTAATAAATTAACATTTAGTAATATGGAATCATTGGCTATATTTAATCCCCACGTGCATATGGACTTCACACCCTAGAGTTCTGAGCTATTTGTCATGACTGCCCTAAATGCCTTGAAGATCCACCCAATGCCCTTCCATAATTTAAGCAAGCAAAATAGGGATCACAGACTAAATGTTCTCATTTTCCTTCACTTCCTATTTCAGAGACACCCAGGACATTGAAGTCCCGTTCACAGAATAGAATACAAAATACAGAATAACACAGTTGGAAGGGACCTTTGAGGTCTTCTAGTCCAACTCCCTACCCAAGCATTCCAACCATCTATACCATTCCAGACAGATGGTTGTCCAATCTCTTCCTAAAAACCTCCAATGATAGAGCACCCACAACTTCTTGAGGCAAGCCATTCCATTAATTAATTGATCTCACTGTCAGGAATTTTTTCCTTAGTTCTAGGCTGGATCTCTCCTTGATAAGATTGCTTATGTTACTTCTTGTCCTGCCCTCACATGCTTTGAAGAATAGGTTGACCCCCTCTTCTGTGTGACAGACCCTCAAATATTGGAAGACTGCTATTGTGTCCTCCAGTCCTTCTTTTAGTTAGAATAGATATACCCAGGTCCTGCAACTGTTCATAATATGTTTTAGCCTCCAGCCCTCTAATTATCTTTGTTGCTCTTCCCTGAACTCTTTCTAGCAACTCGGTATCTTGTTTCTATCATGGTGACCAAAGCTGGATGCAATATTCCAAGTGTAGTCTTACCAAAGCAGTATAAAACAGTCCTAATTTTACATGCTCTTGATTCTATCATTCCGTTAATGCAACCAGTTACAAATCCATCTGGTGGTAATGCTGTATATCCACATTTTTCTATTTTATTAAAAAGTAGACTGTGGCCTGCTTTGTCAAATGCCTTACTGAAGTCCAAGTTTAGAAAGCATCAAGTTGGGGAAGGCTTCTATAGAGGCAGCTGACATTTTATCCACTGCACAGCAGTATGGGATTAGTAATTCTCAGGGAGCAAGTAGAAAGCTTGTATTCTTTCGCCAATTTACGAAGGCAAGAGAAATTATATATGTAATGTTGCAGCTGCCTCACTAAGTTGTAAGAATAAAAAGTGGAGTTATTTTGCACATATAGCAACAGGCAGTGAAAGCACATTCATCGACAATTATTTATGACTATCTAGAATTACAATCACAGGAGGCCCTTAGGAGAGATGCTGAAGGGACATGATGGCAGCTTCTGAATGTTCCTTTAGAATTCCCCAATGTTTCCTTCTCTTGGGGAACAGAGTTGCCTGTATAAATCCTGCACTAGGGACTCTAAATTAGTCTGCTTCTTCACTTGCAGTGGTAGATGCAAGCACTGAAGTATGCAATTCCATATAGCTTCTGTATAAAGAATGAGGAAGGGTTGCCTTATTTCAAGCAGCTATTTAATTTTGGCCAGATGCAAATATCATTCCAGAAACAGAGATTCAGTATGCCATTTTCTTTAAACTAACAGGAAAGAGGCATATGGAAAGAGGCATTTTGGTGAATGATAGTACGGTGGCCTCCTCAGCTTCCATACTGAAGGATGGATGTACACTTAAATTAGGCCTCATAATGTAGGTGAACATAATTGGGTAGCTTCACATAATATTAATATGAAGCTACCCAAAAAATGTTACATCGAAAGATTATCTAATTCTCTGCTGAGAAGTAATCACACTGGTAGGAAGAGATATGTTCATACAGGCCACAGAACCACCCATTCCAAATCATTAGGAAATATGGTATTTTAAATACTTTGCCATAAGAGAAGATATGCCATTTATAGATGCTATGTGTGGAAATCACCAGTGAGCAAAAAGCAAAGCAGAATGAGATCTACAACTATTTGGAAACAAAATGCATCTGATCCAGAGAGACAGTTCTAAGTAGAATTCAGGATAGGCAGTAATTTCTAGTGTAAGATTCACATAAAGACATACAGTTAAAAGATTAAGTATAACGTGGCTTTCAGAAATATGGGATTTGGTATTTGACTAATGAGATTTAATGCTGATCACATCGTAGAAAAGGATATTTCTCTGGAATTCAGAAAAAAATAAAACAAAATGGAAACTTTTGTTTATGATACTTTTATGCCATTCACAGTTAATATGAATATGGTCTTGATAGAAGAAGAATAGGAATATATTTACAAATATACCAAAAGTAATAGAATAGTTTCTAAATAAGCAGTCACCAACATTTATTATAATAAGCAAATGTAGACTTTAAAAAAGAGGAAGGAAGGAAGGAAGGAAGGAAGGAAGGAAGGAAGGAAGGAAGGAAGGAAGGAAGGAAGGAAAGAAAGAGAAAGAAAGAAAGAAAGAAAGAAAGAAAGAAAGAAAGAAAGAAAGAAAGAAAGAAAGAAAGAAAGAGGCTTCCTATTTGCTTAAAATGTCTTCAAATCTTAATCTCCAGGAAAGGCAGTTAGAAAACAGATGTCAGACATTTTATAGCCAGCTTCAACAGCTGAGAAGGTTGAAACTACATGGCACTATGTTGGCCAGTTGCTCTATCCTAGTGCTTGAATAATTTCTCTGTTGTTTGGCTATATAATTGCTCTCTATGATCCTGAACAGAAATTCTCTGTGTTGGTAGCACTGACTAATTTTCTACAACTTACAACCCTTTTCCCTCATTCCTTTGTTTATCTCTTGCTATGCAGCATCACCTCAATTGTTATTTAATGCAGATAGTGCAATTTGCAAATTTTTAACTTGCAAGAGAAGATTAAACAAATTATGGAAGATGAGGCTATTTTTGGCTAGTAGACCTCACAAAAATAGTTCCAGAAAATCCAGGTGGGAGGATAATATAGTGTTCAAGTACCACTTGTCAGGTTTCCAAAAGTATCCATTTGGCCATTGGTCTAATCTATTATTGTTCTTCTTAAATTTGCATGAAGAAAATAGATCAGAACAACTTAATGAAAAATAGACACAAGCCAGATCAGTCCAATAAATGTTAGTTCAACACTGATTGGATTTTTTCATCAATCTAGAGTGCTGCTTTTCTCCCATCTTCCTTAGACTGATGGCTCCAGAGGGAGCATTTTCCTGATCAAAATTCACATTCAGTTGAATTAGTTTAGGATTACATGTTCTTTTAAATGAACAGCCAAGCAATTGGGTAAGGCAAGATACATAAAGATTTCAGAGGACTGTCTTCTGCACCAAGAGCTATTAGGAAGCTGCCCTCTGTTTTTAATGTATTGCCCAATCCAAATCTAGTTTAAAGCTGAATAAAGGAGAAAGTGAGGTTTTGAAGTTACAACATTCTTTGGTATGATAAGAAATCAAATGTTTGTTCTTAGTGAATTGTGATTATTTCTAAAGTTGCAGTTACGAAACATTTCTAATTCTTTTTTTTTGTTAATTCAAACATATTTTCTTTTCCTTCTAACCTAGTGCTTTGTTAATAGCTAAGAAATCAACATAAAAAGAAATCTTCAGGCTTGGCTTACAAATCAGACAAAACATTATTTATAAGATTCATCAAGATTTCCTCATAATACATTTAAAAGATTTATAGGATCAGAAAAGGAAAGATGATGCTGTATACTACTGAACAAAGAAGGATGTGTACAAGCATACCAACAGGATCCTGAATGATAAATGAGCTAACGTATGTTTCTCTGTAGTTTTGTAATCTCAAAGGAACTGATGGGCTACACCAATTTCCTACAATAGGGAATGTAATAACATAAGGAAAACTAAAGGGTCTGAAGGCTAAATCATATAATGAAGGACCGGTGGCACAGTGAATGCAGTATTGCAGGCTAATTCTGCTGACTGCCAGCAGTTTGATTCTTACTGGCTCAAAGTTGACTCAGCCTTCCATCCTTCCAAGGTTAGTAAAATGAAGACCCTGGTTGTTGGGGACAATATGCTGACTGTGTAAACCACTTAGAGAAGGCTATAAAGCACTAGGAAGTGGTATAAAAGTCTAAGTGCTATTGCTATTGCTATGAACAGCTAAGGGAACTAGAGATGTTTGGCCTAATGAAGAAAAGGTTCATGGGAGACATGATAGCAATCTTCCAGTACTTGAAGAACTGTCCATAGCACTTGAGGGAAGGATCCGAAGCAATGGTTGGAAGTTCATTAGAGGGAGATTCAAACAGGCAATAAGGAGGAATTTCCTGACAGTAAGAATGATTAATCAGTGGAACAACTTGCTTCTCGGAGTTCTGGCTGGTCCATCGCTGGAGGCTTTCAGGAAAAAATTAGACAACCATTTGTCCAGGATGGTAGAAGGAGTCCTACCTTGGGCAAGGGATTGGACTAGAAGACCTTCAAGGTGTCTTCCAACCCTATGATTCTATTATTTGCTAGAGGATGGGTTGCAAATAGCACTGATTCCTTTTCTCTACTAAAAAAATATATCTTTATCATCATCCAGTCACCGTGTGATGCTTGGATAGAAGGCATATGTAACTTGTTCTAATCTGTCTATTTATTCATCTGAAAAACAGGGCCACCCCAAAGAAATCTTCAAAATAAAAAGGCACATGTTTCTACACACTAAAAGATTGATTTCTGATGATAGGAACATGCCCTGGTTTATATGCCCTGGTTATCATCAGCTGTGCCCATAGGCACTAACCTCCACCCCACTCAACTTTCCATTGCCATTGTCAATATCAGTCAATTCTAAATATGCTTTCTCCCAAAAGTTGCTTACCTTGTGGTACAGCATAATCATTGTGGCTAAGAGTGTAAACAACAGCTAGCATAAACCCTGCATAATACTCTCCAGCTTGCCTTCCAGAAGGGTTGGGCTTTAAATCCCCTAAATCCCCAGGCTGGATGGAAGATTATGGTTGTTCAGTCCAACACATCTAGACATTAAATTGAGGAAGGCTATGCTAGCATCAAAGCAATCATTCTGTAAGGATCCCCTGGGATGTTATTCTGTGCTGTAATAATTGGGATTTGCACCAGAGCACAAATATTCATCCCAGTATGGTTTGCACCGTTCTTCTTAATGGATTGTGTCCCTGGTGCAAATCTTTGTAATTTCTGTTTTGTTCAGAGGGCATTTCAAATATAGAATATAGAATATTATGTGTATAAAGAATGGGGAATACTTTCAATGAATTCTGCCAGGCCTGGTTTCATTTAAATCACAGCTCTTTCCCATGCTGTAAATTCACAACATTTTATAACTGCTCTAAAATGACATCAGGTTTTACAAATGCCAATGCACAGAGGAATGCAAAGTATAATCATCAGCAACTAAACCCTGATGGTGGTGGTTAAAAGTTTTCGAAATATACGTTGTAAAGAGAAAAAGAAGAGAAGGAAGGGGAGAAGGAGAAAGAAATATAGGGTTTCCTTCCTGAGCAGCGGGTTGGACTAGAGACCTCCAAGGTCCCTTCCTACTCTGTTATTCTGTTGTAACTTGATTGAAACATAAGGGCTTTGACATCTGTACAATTCCAATGTGAAATTGTGTTGTCAAGGCTTTACTGTTTTCAGTTTTCAGCTCTTACCCCAAAACTTCTATCAAATGGGATAATCAGTGAAAAGGGGAGAAAACCTGTGGAATCTAGAAAAAGGAAGATACTAAAATGAGAAGTCCAAGAATTTCACAAACCACTCTAGACAACCACTTTGTCATTAACCAAGTAAACTTCATTTAGTGTTGTGCCTGTAATAATTTAAACCAATGATTCTATATTTTTAAATGATTCTTACTCCTGTTGTATGTTATCAAGGAATCTCTGCACTATTCCCTTCTACACATTTAAACAGTCTTCCTGACACACAGATGCTTTTTCAAAAGGCAATTGGATTTTCTTGGTTTTTTTCCCTTGAAGATGATTTGCTTCTTATCCAAGAAGCTTCTTTAGTTCTGATTGAAGGGTGGATGATGGAAGCATTTATATTCAGAACTGAAGAAGCTTCTTGGATGAGAAGTGAAATGTCTTCAAGCAAAAACAAAGAAAGTCCAGTTGCCTTTTGAAAAATCATCTTTGGGACAACCACGATCTGGATGACTAATAATCTCCATAGACATTTTCCTGGCCTGGTTGCTGAGATCAAGAGAAAAAGAAAAGAAAGACAAAGGATCCAACACTTGCTTTTGGTCATTGCACCATTCTCTGTCTGGACACAGTTTCCACGAATGATTGGAAGAGATATTCATTGTCAGCCATAAAAGTTTGGATAATTTTAGCAAAGCAGTTCACTCTAGCAAATTGGAAGGAAGAAAGAGAAATAATAAGAAAGGAAAGTGATGCATGTTGGAATGGATCAAATTTAGTGAGAGCAGAAAGGCATACTTTAGATAGTGGTGAAGATATCAGCCTAGAAATCAGGAGATCATGAATTCTTATCCCATTTTAGGCACAAAGCCAGCTGGGTGACCTTCGGCCAGTGACTCTTTCTCAGCCCTAGGAACAAGGCATTGTATGCACTCTAGCTAGTTATATTAACTGCATAAATAAGAATGAGTGCCTGAGAGTTTATTCTCCTCTTCCTTTTCAAACTTTTTTTCTTTTGTCTTTTAAATTGTAAACCTGACAGCAGGATGAGCAAAGGATTTAAGACAAAATAATGAATACCATATTACAGAATTCTGATAAGCATGGTAACTAAAATTACTTCCCAATCTGCAAAGGATATCTGATGTTCAGAAATCATGAAAGCATTTTAGCATATATGTTAATGTGCTTCCTACGTGCTTATAAAATATCTTAAGCTACTCTTTTCCATTTTTTAAAAAGTAGGTTTCTTGCAACACTAAGCCCAGAGTTTTATCTGATTCAACAATTTCAAAACCACAGGTTTTAAATAACCTTGTTTGAAGACAGGAATTCAAATCCTTATGCTTGATTTAATTATATGACAATAAACCCAATTAATCTTTTACAGCTAAATAATGTCCATCATCTGTTTTCATTGCTAACTGGTGCAAGAGTAATAATAAAAAAGACAAGCCATTATGTCTGCAGTTCCCACCAATGTAGAAACTACAGATAGTCCTCAAGCACAATTGATCTGAACTTTTCTGTTGCTAAGCAAGGCAGTTGCTAAGTGAGTCATGTCCCATTTTATAATCATTTTATAACAGAGTAAGATCTTGGTTTCTAATCTACCAGAAAGTTCTTTGCCATTAAAGAAATTAGGAGTAAAAAGAATATGGTTAAAATATTCTAAGCCACCTTTTATTACTATGAAATCTGCCACCTGCAATATAAGAATAGTCAACTGCAAACAGCATATAAAATGCTTAAATACATTTACATCACTTAGAATGAGTGAGTTGAAAACCCCAAAGAAAATTTCACAATGATGATGTGTAGAATAAGTAGTTTTTTCTGTACTAATATCTTTGCAAGGTTTTGGTGGTTAAAACTGGAGAAGATATGGATATCCAGTCACAATTAAACAAAACACTTTTTGTCTCCATTGACCTCTATAGATAATTATTCAATTGGATCCAGGGCTACTTTTAAATATCAATTAGGAAACAACCTACCAAATGGTTGACTGACCCTGCTCTTGTAATATTTGTCTCTGAGTGATTGCTTTCTTTCTCCTCCTTCCCGCATATTGCCCCCAGCAATCTAGGTCCTCATTTTACCAACCTTGAAAGGATGGAAGGCTGAATCAACCTTGATCCACTGAAATCAAACTGCTGACAGTCGGCAGAATTAGCCTGCAATACTGCATTCTAACCACTGCGTCACCACAGGCTCAACAATTAAGGGAATTGAAAAAAAGTTATTTGCATTAACAAAGAAAATTGTCTAAATATCTATATTTAAATGTTCTAATTTTTCAATCAAGATGTGGGGAGGATTTTTTTTTTCTTGCAAGCCACTTCTGCTCCAGTGATCATTCTGCTAAGTAAGAATGGATAAAAGTTTGACCTTAACAGCAGTCATATTTTATATGTTCAGAAATAGGTACTAAGAATAGTGCCTCAAACCCTAGTGTATTGTAAACTACTTTTTATGCTAATTGTAATTTAGTCAGTAAAATACATTTAAATGAGATATTATTTAGAACAGCCTTCCTTAATGTTGATCCTCTCCAGATGTGTGAATTTAATGGTCTAATTTTGACATCTACTTATCTAGAGGACAAGGTTGGGAAAAAATTTTCTTCATATGAGATAAAAATAGGACCCAGAAGATTTAGTTAAATACATTTGTTTGCAACCATAGATTTTAGCCAATTTCATATAAAATTATGACAATTCATACCACTTCATTTCATTCCCCCCAAATTTAAAACTGTCAGCATCTATCTGCCTTTGCATCTTCCTTGCTGCTATTTAAAAACAATGAAACATATTTGTTACATGTTCATCTATATCAGTCAGCAGGGAATCAGGTTTTTTTTCTTCTATTTTGAACTGATTCAGGTAAGTTCACAAAGACATAATAAATCTAGCTCTGGGTTCCCGAAATAATTTGCAATGTAATAAGTAACAGATAAGATCTTCCACCTAGGAATTATCACAGATGCATAAATGCTGTGTAATTGGCAATCCTTTATATCTTCTATTCAGATAAGCTGTTGGCATTATCTGAAAATGAAGTTTTGTGAAAGCTTGTCACAGGGAGTGGGATGTTAAAGGCTGTAAATAAGATGATATATTTTTTTTCCATTTTTAGGTGATCAATACCACTTGGCCAACTTTAGCTTGCACACATGCTCTCTATTTTACCTAAAATCTTTAAAAAGTAAATGATCCCTCAATAATGTGTGATCATTCATTTAACAGTTCTGGATCTAGTGAAAATTGTGAGAATATGTTTAGACACAAATTCACCCATTTGGTATTATTAAATTCTTTGTGGAGGCATGGTTTTGTGAAATAAGTATCAGATGATAAGTCGTCTCCTATAACATAAAATATAAAACTATTGCTTTTTGTACCCTTATATAAATTGATGGAAGTCTCATGTGTAATTTCAACATTGTTGCCAACATACATTGGAGTAAAGCTAGAACTGACCTCATAAATTTGTTCTGGACACCTTCTAATTCTTCCGGTTCACTTAAATCCCAAACTGGGGCCCACATGTCAACTGTGAGATGGTTTTCCCCACCTCCACCGAAGTTCTTGTGAGCAAGCTGTACTAACTGGCCTACTTATGAATAAAAAAAGAGGCAAATGGTTATCATGGATCACATAGCTGTAGTTTCATGTTAATGTTTTAGTAAAATGGATGCTCAAATACTTGATTGATTTCATTTGTTCTATGTCTTTACGATTTAGGGTCCATCTATGACTCTTTGGCCTTTTGCCAAATCCTACTATCTTGGTTTTGAAATAATTTATTTGTAGTTATTCTTTCCTAGAATAAATGCCAAATTTTGTCAAGATTCCTGTCCTTCTAATTAATATTGTTGACATAAGTACTGTATCATTGTCATACAGTAATAAAAGCTTTCCTACTTCCGACTGAGAAGGATTATTGAGCTTTTTTACAATGTTGTTTATACAGAAGTTAAAGAGGAAAGGAACCATGCAAATTGTTGATTCACATAACTTTCAAGCTTGTTCCAACCTTTCAACCAGTTCATCTTATGACAAACATAAAATAACCTGTGTTATAAACTGATATGTCATATGGTAATATTATCATTCTAGGTGAAGACAGTCATGTTTACAATGTATTCCTATGGAGTAAAAATAAACCAAGTTGTTTTCACAATGATGTATCCAGCCCAAGGTTCATTCATATCTCACTTGGAGCCTATATAGTAACCGGAATTGCTCTGGAGATTGCCAGATTCTAGAATTTGTCAAGACCTGTATGTTTTTCTACTTGTTATTTTAGCTTTGAATCTAATTCTAGAAATTCTGTATATTTTCTGTAGAAAACAGTCAATCCTAATACAACATAACACATGAACATGTTCTCAAAAACTTACTGGTTACCCAAGAAACTCCTACTTTTGGTGATCCAGTTCAATGTTGTCATGGTTAACGTCTTCCGGATCAGTTGCACAATAATTCTAGTGTAATAGGAAATTATAGAAGCTAATATTCAATAATCTGAGGGATGCTTGCTTGTGGAAGACAGATCTTATTACAGATAGTCCTCACTTTATAACCACAGTTGGAGCTGGCAACCCCATTCCAAACCAATGCAATTGTTAAGTGAAACGTCATACAACTATGCGTAAGTTACAACATTAGTTCCACTGTAGGCACTAAGTGATTCACCATGGGAATGCCATAAATGTGTGCCCGTTGTGTATTACCTGAATCGCAACTGTCATAAGTTCAAGAACTAGTTGTAAATCTACATTTTCAATGCCATCATAATTTTGAATTGAACAAGGCAGTTTTTAAACAAAGGCTGTCTGTATTTGGGTGAAAAAAGCTTATGCTGAAAGTGTTGCACTTTTGTAGCTCAGAAATTCTTTCCTATTCCATTTTAATAGACTGACATAGTAGAGTATATCTTTCCACCTAAAGCAGAGAGACAAAAAACCCCAAAGTAGCTTGTGAAAATACAATTCATGGGCTTCAGGGACAATATTTCAAGAACCATTCTGACATTAATTAGTACTGGCTGGAAATAAGATGCTTATCTTATGTATGAAGTCCTTGTTAATCAATCAAACAAGGATGATTATGGATCCAGAAATGATATCACAAATGCATCAGATTTTAAAGTGTAAGACTGACATTCTGAGAGTGTTGGCTTTTCTGTATATGTGGGTCTTCACATGACAGAGGGAGGGAGGGAGGGAGGGAGGGAGAAAGAGAGAGAGAGAGAGAGAGAGAGAGAGAGAGAGAGAGAGAGAGAGAGAGAGAGAGAGAGAGAGAGAGAGAGAGAGAGAGAGAGAGAGAGAATTAAACTGAACCATTTGTTGTTTAAGCCAAGAAAATTCCATGCCTAGCAATTCACATGGGACAGTTCTAGGACAGTTAACTCTGAAGGTGAATTTATGGAGTTTTTATTTCACCTTCAACTGAACCCTGTTAGATGGCTTTACAACTTTTATTGCTTTATAACCTCCTGACTGTAAATTTTTTCATTATACTTTATTTATTCAAGGATAAAAATATGTGCTCTGATGGTTTGTTATTTAAAACTAAAAGATTGCATTCACTTAAAAATAAGATGATTGGTAGATTAGATAAAGGAAATACAAACCATTCCTAGGTATAGGTCTCTGGGCCCACTGTGAACACGTGCAGTAGATGGAACTGCAAGAAATGATAGTTTAGCCTTTTACTTTCAAACGGAGTTCTCAAAACACAGAAAGCTCTTAAGGATGAAAAGTAATGGAAAAAATAACAGCTATAGCTATAGGGGAAGTGCATTCTTAAAATAGCTCAAAATTTAGCAACATCCAGGAATTCAGATGATCTGAGTGAATTTCAGATTTCAGTGTATCTTTATGGTTAGGTGCATCTATTTCAAAGAAACCTCATTTCATTTAGAACAAGTTAATTGATTCAAATGCTCAGTTGTGGGTGCTCTTTTTTTTTATAAATTCTAATTATTGCATAAATAATTCATTTTGGATCCCTCAGAGACGTCTTTTAACAGCAGATTTCTGCATCCACAGTTAGTATTTCAGTGTTTCCATCTAACATCCTTTGATAAAAATGTGGATATGGCTTATGAATTATTAATATGATATATACTCACAGGTAAGCTGACAATTTTTGGTGCCAAAATACACTCCCCAAATTGAGTCTGGCTTATCTGCAGATGGATCTATCCATGAGTGTGTGTGGTAATACTGTTGCTCAGCTATCGATAATATTATAGGAACCTTGTAAATCAACTTCTGCCATTCTAATCACCTTTAGAAGGCAATAGTTGGCACTATGTTATGGAAAACTGTGAAGGGTATCAGAAAAGTCAAGATGTCATCTGTAATCATACCATAGAAGTCCTGTTCCTTTTTGATCATGTGGCTCTGGCCACCATCTTGTCGTTTTTCACCCCAACCTGCAGACACTTCTGTACAAAATCATCCTTCTTTCTAGACCAGTGTTGTCCCTTTGGTTGGTAGTCACCACTCTTATTTTTTATTCATAGCTTAGCTCTCTACTTTTATTTGTAAACTTGACAGTGAGTATAGCTCAGGGGTAGGCCACCTTGGCTCTTTTATGACTCGTGGACTTCAACTCCCAGAATTTGATTTGTTCAGTGTAAATTATGTGAGGCTTATCTGTGTTTTTAAACATGCTATTTGCTGAAAACTTCACCTCCAGGTTCAAAAGCAGTAGACAGGAGTTAACTAAATGAAAAGTGATATGAGGCCACAGTCAGAATAAGGCTAATATTATTTTTCTACACAGAGTATTCCATTTAAGCATGTTTCATAAGACAATGTGAAAGACAACATGGCCCTGAGGGACAGAATCAACAGTCCACAATATTTATTGTTTGGATTATAGTTTTAAAAAGCCTTTTTAAAGATCGTCCTGCTGCACATAAAATCAGGGTTGCAATTTCAGATATTGATGAGGGGACGAACAATTTTTCGAAAGAAAATTTGCAGACTTACTGATGGATACTTTCTGTATTATACTGAAAAAACAGGAAACATTAATTATAATTATTTTGTTTAACTTATTCAAGTATTGATTATCAACATGAACCAGATAACTTTATATTGGTATGTTTATTGTTCATTTCCGGGAGTAACAAGCACATATAGATATTGAATAGTTTATAGAAGGGGAGAAAGAACAGAACAGAACAGAACAGAACAGAACAGAACAGAACAGAATAGAATAGAACAGAATAGAATAGAATAGAAAATTGTCTCTGCTGCAGAAGATCTCAATGTACATGCATAGCAACATAATAATGATAATAATAATAATACCAATCAGAGGGGGAAATAAGCAGGATAATAAGGATAAATACTAATGCTACATCCATACTACTTGAGTAAATACACATACACATTAGGCTGCACTGTGAAAATTAGTTGTTCAGCAGTGTGATGGCCTGAAGAAAAAACTGTCTCTGCTCTAGTTGTTTTGGCTTGCAGTGCCCTGTAGTGCCATCCTGAGAGGAGGAGTTGAAACAGTTTGTGTCCAGAATGTGAGGGGTCTGCAGATATCTTCTCAGCCCTCTCTCTGACCTACCCAATATACAGGTCTTCCATGGAAGGCAAGCTGATTGCAATTATTCTTTCTGCAGTCTTAACTATCTGTTGGAATCTGTACTTGTTCTGTTTGGTTGCTGTACCAAACCAGTTATAAAAGCATATAGGACAGACTCAGTAATTCCTCTGTAAAACTGTATCAACAGCTCCTGGGGTAGTCTAAACTTCCTGAGTTGACACAGAAATAACATTCTTTGTTTTCCTTTTAAATGATGGTTCTAATGTTGAGTGTCCATTTCAAGTTCTGGGAGATCTGAGTTCTCCACAATTCGTTGGAGTCTTCCATTAACCTTGAAAATGGTTCATTCTAGATGGGATGTTGGATCTAGGGCCAATAATATCTAGCCAATTCCCAACTCCTGCCATTTCAAATGTGGAATTAGGAGCTGGAAATATGAGCTAAATTGACACATTGACTGAAATCTTAGTTTATTTAACAGTCTGTTAAAACTGCCTTACATGGCTTAGCTTGTACAATACAAAACAATACACCATAAATCAGGGATAAATTTTCAGCTAGAATTGTGTTTGGAATTTTAATAGCATCTACTGGCTGCATTCACAAAATGGCCACTACAACAGACATAACAAGTAAAAAACTGTCCATTTGCCAGTGTAATGTTGCAAGCCTGAAGCTGTTGCAGCAAATAAATCAATTAATAAATACAAACTCAGGCTAGTGCTTTCCTGTACAAATTGCTAGCTTTGTATTCATTTTAAGTAATCTTTTTAAACCACAGGTACCAAACCTCAAAGGTGATCTCTAATGGTATATTGGCAGTTAGAGGCTCAACACTGCCTACCTGCCATTCTGTAAACTATGTTTTCTAAATCACATTAGCTATGTTTACATAGCAGATTAAGCCAAATCCAAATGAACTGCAACATACTTTAGCATAGCTAAACCTAGTCATGCAACTAATAACACTAATAATTATGAATGTAATTGTTGCTTCAAACTTCCAGAATGTTTCCTGTGTCCAAAGATCTACTGGGAAACCATAGAAGTTTCTGCTTTTTATCCCACCTTAGAAATTCATCCTTAGATAATATTCACAGAAAGAATAAGAAGAGAACATATACCATTTTGTTCCAATTGATTGATCTGGCTAATCTTGATATCAGCAAAACATTTGATGAAGTACCCCGTGACATGTTAACAAGATAATTAAATATAGGATGAACAGCCTGACATATAACTGTCAGACCTAACCCAAGAATGATGTAAAATAATCCAGCCAAAGTCCAGTTCTTTATTTGCTTACCTGTATAAACAAGAATCTTGCCAGACTAAACCTATACCACCCCAACCTTATGGATATACCCTGGGAGATTCTAGGTTGTGGGTCTCCTACATCTGTTTCTTTTCCCATGGCCCAGATCCAGTCTGTGCTTTCTCTTGTCTCCACACACCCCAACTCCTTTGAATGCACTAGCTTTTTCCTGGGAACCTGTTGCATTACTGTAATTCATCACAATAGCTGTCATAGGGTTCCTGATGAAATGGAAGAAGATTATCAAGTGGCTATCACAAGGATCAGTGATTTTCTAGCCTTCAGTATTGTTGTTAATCATTTCAATGTAGAGGAAGGGAATGTTTATCAGATTTGCAACTGACTCAGAACTTGTTGAGGTAAATAATATCCTAAAATACAGATAACATAATCTTGATAAGCTAGAGAAATGGGCTACAAGTAACAGAATGAAATTACCAAAGGTAAGCACAAAGATTTTCAGTTATGAAATATGAATATTAATGGCACGATTGAAATGGATATTACAGTAATAATTGACCACAAATGTTTTATCATACTGAAAACACTAAAACATAATTAAAACATAAGTAATATTTCATATCAGGATTTCATCAGTGTATATGTATGTATATGTGTATATGGCCTAAAGGTTAGAACAATTGCCTAATGTGCAATCAGCCCAGGTTCGAATCTCAGAAGGGTATGGCTGACTGATGAGAACAAATAAGTTTGAAATGGCCATATTAGTCTCCCTTTAATTCTTTGTTAGCAATCCAAAAAAAATTACACAAATATGAGCTGTCGCTGTTGTGACTACTGCCTGTGGATGGCCTTGTGTTAGGCTGAAACAGGAAATAAGATTTGTCCCGTGTTTGGGGCCTAGCAAGGTATTCTAAATACTTAACAAACACTTATATACATATATACATATAAATATATACACATATACATATACATACATACATACATACATATACATATACATATACATATACATATACATATACATATACATATACATATACATATACATATACATATACATATACATATACATATATATATATATATATATATATATATATATATATATATATATATATATATGCCTTATGCTTGCTCATTTCTCAGTATTAGGTGTTGATAGCATGTGTACCATATTTGCGAAATGAACTAACAAATTTTGGCAGAAGGCTTTAAAAAGGACTCATAGAATCAGAGAGTTGTGATTTGGAAAAGACCACAAGGATTATCTGGTCCAGAAGTGAAACAAGTATGATGAGGGGACTAGAAACTAAATTCTGTGGGAAAAGATTGAAAGATTGTGTGATTGTAATTGTTTTTATTCCTTGTAACAAAGCAGTTTTCTCTGCCTTATTTATTGTAAACAAAGTAATTTGGGGCAAATTTTGCTATGCTTCCAAGACCAGGAAAGTCTTCTTCTTTGCCTTATTTTTCCTTTATAGGAAATGGAAATATTTGTTACAGCCACATGGCAACATGTTTTTGACTACTCTCCTTTCTCTTCCCCTTCTTGTAAAATGGCCAACTCACCATGCAATACTACTTTGTGTTCTTCTTCCTCCAGGGTCTTTCCAAAAGCAAGGAGGGATAATTCACTTCTGTTGGTGCCATCAGGCTGGATTTGGTTACCATAAACCTAAGGTGCCACTTAGTTGAATAGCAAGATGGTCCCCATTGGACAATCAAATTAAAGAAGGAGTCCTCAACCCCTGGCCGCAGCCCAGTACTGGGCCTTGAGCCCTTCAGAGCCAGGCTGTGGAAATGGCCAGCAAGCATGTGTGCATCCCCACTTGCGTGAGCAGCGGGCTAGCATGGGCTAGCAAGCTCCATTTGTGCAAGTAGTGGATCCACGTGCCCACCACTCACACAAATGGAGCTACACACACTTGCTTGCCACTCACATGGAACCATCCCCTCTTTCCTCCCCCAGCCAATCTGCAAAGCTGGAAAGCTTGGGAAAGTCTGCGTTAGAGACTGTAACTACCTAATCACATTTTGAATGGTCAACTTGGATGAAATGTGAAAAGGAAGTGAATTTAGCAGCATAGAGTTGATCCAAATACATATCATAAATTGCACTTTACCATTAATCCACCAATTCCCAACCACTGATCTGTTTTAATCAATTGGCAGATAAACAAGATTTATTTTGGAAAAGAATTTCCCTCATAAATTAATTAACTTCTCATTTAACCAGAGAAGAAAAGCCCCCAAACTACTACCATAGTCTTATCCTTTAAGAATATACAGGCATTAGCAAGAAAAGCTTCCCACAACCTAGAGATGTCCAGTCTACTAATTGACCTATCAGTCCATCTTCCCCTAAAGTCAGAACTACAATGGCTACTTCCAGTGGTGGGATTTAAATATGTAAATAACTGGTTCTTTCTGTGGTTGCCGCTTCTGGAAGTCCATTCTGGGCCTGGGCAACAAAAAATTAGCTACAAGGTTCTGCCAAACTGGTGCGAAGTGGCTGAATCCTATCACTGGCTACTTCAGAATATAGAAATATTTTTCTTCCTCTCTCTGCAATAATATATCCCCTTCAAGTGAAAGAGAAGGGAAAAACAGCATGCCCGCAAACTTGGGTAACATTTGGATTACCAAAAAACTGGACAAGTGTGATTTTGCACAAATGTACAGGGAAAGATAGGAAATTATAGTCAAAATTCTAAAAGGCTTTCTGCAAAATCAAAGATGTACCTGGGAAGATACAAATTGGTACATGTCATCCTTTTAAAAGCCAAGTGTCATTATCTTTCCAATATAACATCTTTTCAGACAATTAACATCATTCATCTGTTTGACTTCGGGCATACAGCATTCTCAAGATCTTGAAAAGTTGATGTCTCAGTTCTTCTGCCACAGTCGAACATCATGGTTATTAAAGCTATGTTACTTAATTAATACCCATAATTTGATGGGAATAGCCTTTTAATCTAGCTTTTCACCACCATTACTTTCTCCTTCTCATTGACTGAAAATTTCCAAGGCTGCTTTTGATGCAGAAAAGGAGGTATTTTCAGATTGAATTAAGCTGTTGTCTTGCTATGCAGAGCAACTTACACCAAAGCAGTAAGTATACTTTATGAAGGGCTTATTGCATAGTACAATAATTCTGTTTGTGCTGTTTTCTTCCTTCTGATGCTCTTATTATATATTTTGATATTTGCAAACATTAAATGAGTTTGGAAGGAATTGTCCAGCTTGACTTTCAAGTGTAAAAAAAAAGTCAAGCTAGCTAAGTCAAATATGAAAGATTAAAATAAGCCTCTTTCAATTTATTTGCATAACTGTGACATCAACTGTCAGTCAGTAGCTCATTGACAACAACAATAAAGAACTCTGTGCAGAATTTAAATTCCAGAGGAAGTAGACAGCTGGATACTTTTTCTCTTCATTTTAGGGGTGGAGAGATTAAGCTTTGCAGACTCTAAAGCAGGGGTCCCCAACCCCTCGTCCATAAACCGGCACTGGCCTACAGCCTGCCAGCAACTGGGCCGTGTAAACAAGCAAAGCCCCATCCTTGGGATGCAGGCAGCATGCAAAACCACACCCCCTGCAATCCGTGGAAAAAACTTTCTCCATGGAACCAATCACTGGTGCCCAAAAGGTTGGGGGCCACTGATCTAAAGGATATAAAGCAGCATAGTACCTGTTGAAAACTAAACTTCTCCAAATTGAAGGATTTTTCATACTCAAGGCAATTAAGGGGGGAAATTGTGTCTTCTACCTTTTAAGTCACTCACCCACTTAATCCCCTAAATGAAATGGAGCTTGAAAATTAAAGCCTGGACTATTTCAATAATGCATTAACAGAACCAGCAATACCGCATCTCAATAGATTCCACCCAAGCTTTGTTTTGACTCTTCCTAAGCAAGAAGGCAAATTAAAGTATTTGCATGACAAGGAACCTTTGAGCAGCAAACTTGTTGTTTCACTTCTTGCTGCTTGGTACTTACTCCAGATTCTGCACCACAGCTCAGTGCTAACAGTAGTACTACAATTTCATTACAGATGCAAGAAAAGAACACAAAGCCCTTTTGTATCCACATCTAGTAAGCTGATTGATTTCTAGGTGGATTTAGATTACAGCTTAAGTGCTCCTGTATGAAAACATGGATAGACTGCTTTAAGCCAGTTTTAGTTGTCATGGTTTCCTGTAAGAAATCCTGAAGCTGCAGTTTTTGTGCCAGTGATAAAATTCTGAAGCAGAGAACAATAACTACTTGCCACACACACAACCTCAGCATACACAAATATAGAGAAAGCACAAGCCCTAGACTCCTAGAGTGTTATCAAAGGCAAGTTTTTTAGAGCAGCATAGAAAACTTCTCCTGCTTTTTGCCTATTAGTTCTCATTTCATTTGATGAAATAGGATTTGCTCAGAATTCTTTCAAAAGAGAATTTTGGAGAAAAGATACTTGCAATTATTTTGTTATGTGATGATCATGGAACAGTGATGTAAGGGCACTGAGTGTAATTCACATTTTGCCAAGACTTATCCAACAGAGGGGATGCTGCCACTGCCATCCCCAACCTGTGACCTACTAGTATAATGTCTTCTCTAGGACACTTCAAGCATACAGAACAGCTCCAAGACTCTTACGGGCCTTTGTGAGAACTAAGTATTGACCCATGGATCTGAATAGCACAGGGAGCTTCTGATCCTTAGCATTCAGCATATCAGGATAGAAAGGGAAAGTAATGAAAGCATACTATCATGGTAAGCTGTTCTAAAAAGGCCTATGGAGGCCCAAGAGAAGGCTTACTGTTTAGTGCAAGCCCGCTAGAAGCCAGAGAAAGCAAATCCACCCAGTTCAGCTCTTTGGGGAGTGGAAAAAAGGCCTGCAGGAAGCAGCTTTTCCTTGAACTAAGAAATATAGGTCATTTTCCAGGGTATTTATCTCTGCATTTGTAGATATATCTGTACCTACATCTATCTATATCTGTATATGTATGTTTGTGTTTCTGTGTATTTGCATTTACATTAATATATATGATAGGATATGAAAATGAAACACACATCTCACACACAAGTAGTATAACTCTTTGGTTATTTTATTTGCATGTCAGAGAAATTGTAAGAATATCCATTAAAAATGGCTGGAATCTAACATCACATTAAACCTAACCAAGTCTTATTAATTAAGCTATCATGGGCTGGGATTGCACAAGGGTACAGAGAAGAGCAACAAAGATGATTGGGGGACTGGAGGCTAAGACATATAGGGAACGGTTGCTGGAATTGGGTATGTCTAGTTTAATGAAGAGAAGGGCGAGGGGTGACATGATAGCAGTGTTCCAATATCTCAGGGGCTGTCACAAAGAAGAGGGAGTCAAGCTATTCTCCAAAGCACCTGAAAGCAGGACAAGAAGCAATGGATGGAAACTGGTCAAGGACAGAAGCAACCTAGAACTAAGGAGAAACTTCCTGACAGTTAGAACAATTAACCAGTGGAACAACCTGCCTCCAGAGGTGGTGAATGCTCCAACACTGGAGGTTTTTAAGAAGAGACTGGACAGCCATTTGCCTGAATTGGTATAAGGTTTCCTGCCTGAGCAGGGGGTTGGACTAGATGACCTCCAAGGTCCATTCCAACTTTATTATTATTATTATTATTATTATTATTATTATTATTATTATTATTATTATTATTATTATTATCTAATAAAACATAAAATATGTTTCATTAATTACTGGTGCACAAACTCTTCTTCCAGAATTTGATGCTTATATAAATCTATTGCTCTAAAGAATTTGATTTAAAAAGGTTAGAACTGAGGAGAGCCAGCCAACCACCATAACTTTAAAATAAAATTCCAAGTATCAGGACTGAAAACAAGTCATAATGCTACATCAATACACAGAAGAAAGAGATAAGAAAACAAAAGCAAGAGAAAACAGAAACATCTCAAGGATCGTTTGTGTGTTCAAGGAGACAATGAATGGGTCTATAGCATATACAGTAAATGGTCCAAATCTATTGAATCCATAGTGTATAGAAGGTCCAAGAAGAATAGGTATTAATCATAATGGTCAAGCAAAATTGAGCAAACTTTCACAGTATGTAAACTTGACCACTCAAGTTATTCCTACAGACCAGTCACAGGGAACTGATGACCAGGACTTAGGGGACAGTGTTGTGATTCAGCATCAGCCTGTGGCTTCGGCAGTTGAGTCTGATGATTCTGAAGAGGAGGAGGAGGAGGGGTTTGGAGAGCCTTTGTTATCAGAGGAAGGTTCTGATGCACTGCAGAATTCTCAGCCAGGCCCCTCCTGTCTTGTTCCTCCTCAGACTCAGCTGTGTGAGCATGAGGGATTGGAAGAAGACAATCCACAGCTGGCTCTGTTCAGGGACGCTAGGAGCAGGAGGCAATCTAGCAGAGCAGAACAGAGGAAAGCAATGAGGCAACTCGGGACAAGGCAATGAGAAGCCACACCTTGGGACTGCTTAAAAAAGGGGAATGTGTGGGAGGTGCTTGTTGCTGAAGGCAACCGTTTGAAGATCTTCTGCTAGATTCCTGGTCTGTTTTCTTTTTTAACTCTTATTTAACCTTTTGGTTTAAGTCTTGTTTGAACTTTTCATTTAACTTTTGTTTGAACTCTTTGTAAATAAATTTGGTTGGGTTTTTTCCAGCCTCTTGATTATAAAAAAAAGGTTGTCCCTGACATTCAAACAGGGCTGGTCATAGGCTGGAACAGAACAGACAGTATCAATTGTAAATACGTGCAGATTGTCCCTCTTTCTCTAGCCACTTGCAGGCCTATGAATGCAGGGTCATGAAAGGACAGCAAAGGAAACACCCAATATTCTAACCCACCCGGGAACAGCTGGTGTCTTGGGGAAAACACCCAAAAGGGAACATACTAGCTACTTCTGCTTTCTTCCTTCTTATCTATAGTGTGCCAGCCTTAAAGGATGAAGTCTTTATCTTATGTGTGTCAGCTTTCCTGGGTGAATTGCTTATGTAATCAAAGTAGGTATAAAAATAAGGCTTTTCTGATATTTGGGGCTTTTGTCTCTTTTTAGAAAAACCCATCTTTGTTCAGCGGAATAAAAATGTAAACCTTAAAGGCAACTTCTGGTTTCCTGTATTTTTATCCAGAAAAACCTCAGAACCTGCATATCAGAACCTGTTACTAACTGAAATTGGTGGTGTGTGCCTCACATTCTGAAGAATAATGTTTTCATGCCATTTAGCTTTTCAGGCATTTCCCATAGAAGGAATTTACTTTGGGGGCTCCTGAGTGCTGATAATTGGTCCATTTCCAAAGGACAAAGACAAGAGAAGCTGATTAAATCTTATTATACAATACTAATTAAAGTTGGTATCACAAGTCCAAGAAGAGTGGCTCTGTGATTTTTCCAACCTTACAGTACATAACGTCTACTGCATGAGCCTACTGTTGAGAACTGAAGGAGCTCCTTGGAGGAGAAGTGAAATGTTTCCAAACCGAAAACCAAGAAAGTCTAGTTGCCTTTTAGAAAAAGCACTTTTGGGACAACCATCACCTGGATGATTGAATATCTCCATTGACTTTTTTTTCCAATAGAAGCTAATGAGTGCTTGGGTGACAGATACCATTAGCTGGCCTCATTTGAAGAACAAAAGTGAGATCCTTAAAGCTCAATCTACCTACTTACAGAGTTATATGATCTGAAGTCAGTAGCACTTAGAGCAGGAGTCGCCAATCCCTGGGCTGTGGCCCGCTAGTGGGCTACAGCCTGTTCAGAACTGGGACATGCGAGCGGTGGGTGTTCGCACTCACACACAAAGCTCACATGCCTGCTGCACACAAAAATGGTTTTTTTAATTTTTGTATTTGATTTTTATTGTGTATTGCCCTGTTCACCGCCCTGAGTCCTTCGGGAGAAGGGCGGTATAGAAATCAAATTATTAAATTAAATTAATTAAATTAAAAATGGAGCTGCATGCACACGTACCTACCGCTTACACAGAACCATCCCCTCTCCCCCTCCCTGGGCCACCAAGCCAGATAGGTTGGGGACCATTGACTTAGAGAACGCAGAATCTAGAAGTGACTTTCCAATGACAGGAATGTTTTTGGAGGCAGTACATTATGGAATTATCAGTGACATGCTGACTATGACTCTCTTGAGGTTACAGGGAATCTGGTATGTGTTTAAGTGGATCTTTTGGAAGTTTTATTTCAGTTATCAATCTTCTTGCAGGAAAAAAAATCCTCTATGGCACTGTTCTGTTCCAGCCTATCCTCCAGCAGAAGATCTTCAAACAGTTGCCTTCAGCAACAAGCACCTCCCACACATTCCCCTTCTTTAAGCAGTCCCAAGGTGTGGCTTCTCATTGCCTTCTCCCTAGTTTAGTTTAGTTTTAGTTTAGTTTTATTAAATTTTTATACCGCCCTTCTCCCTAGGGACTCAGGGCGGTGAACAGGGCAGATAATAAAAGTACAAAACTACAAAAGTTAAAATAGAATTAAATTAATGCCCAAGATAAAACAGTAAAATATACAAATATTTAAAAACCCAAATTAACTCCCCATCAGGCCAGGCCAGCTTGTTCAAACAGGTGGGTCTTTAACCCGCGCCGGAAGGAGCGGAGATCCGGTGCCATCCGGAGCTCCACCGGCAGTTCATTCCATAAGGCCGGGGCGCCCACAGAGAAGGCCCTCCCCCTGGGGGCCACCAGCCGGCATTCTCTGACTGGAGGCACCCTGAGGAGGCCCTCTCTGTGGGAACGCACAGGGCGGAGGGGGGTTGATGCCGGCAGCAGGTGGTCCCCGAGGTATTCCGGACCCATGCCATGTAGGGACTTAAAAACCATCACTAAGACCTTGAACCTCACCCGGAAGACAACTGGTAACCAATGTAGCTCGCGGAGCAAAGGTGTAACATGGGAGTACCGGGAAACTCCCAAGACAACTCTCGCGGCCGCATTCTGTACCAGTTGGAGCTTCCGAGTGGTCTTCAAGGGAAGCCCCATGTAGAGAGCATTACAGTAGTCAAGGCGAGAGGTCACGAGCGCATGAGTGACCGTACACAGGGCATCCCGGTCCAGATAGGGCCGCAACTGGCGCACCAGGCGAACCTGGGCGAAAGCCCCCCTAGTCACAGCTGCTACATGATCTTCCAAGGTAAGTCGTGAATCTAGGAGGACTCCCAAGTTGCGAGCCCTATCCACGGGGGGTAACAGCTCACCCCCCATAGAGAGGGATGGAACAATTTGAATGTCCCGGGATGCCGGAATGTACAGCCACTCAGTCTTGTCCGGGTTGAGTTGAAGTCTGTTCCTCCCCATCCAGACCCGAACCGCCTCCAGGCAACGGGACATCACAGCGAGGGCATCACTGGGGTGGTTTGGGGTAGAAATAAAAAGTTGGGTATCATCAGCATATTGATGATACCCAACTCCAAAACCACGAATGATCTCACCCAGCGGTTTCATGTAGATGTTGAACAGGAGAGGCGAGAGAACCGACCCCTGAGGAACTCCACAAACGAGAGACCTAGGGGCCGATCTCTGCCCCCCTGCCAACACCGACTGCGAACGTCCCAGGAGATAGGAGGAGAACCACCGAAGAACTGTGCCTCCCACTCCCAATCCCCTGAGACGCCGCAGCAGGATACCATGGTCGATGGTATCGAAAGCCGCTGAGAGGTCTAATAGGACTAGGACAGAGGAACATCCCCTATCCCGAGCCCTCCAGAGATCATTCACCAGAGCGACCAATGCCGTCTCCGTGCTGTACCCGGGCCTGAAACCCGATTGGTACGGGTCCAGATAATCCGCTTCATCCAGGACCAGAGGGAGCTGATGCGCCACCACACTCTCAACAACCTTCGCAAGAAAGCGAAGGTTGGAGACTGGACGAAAGTTGTTCAACACAGCTGGGTCCAAGGCAGGCTTCTTGAGGAGGGGTCTCACCACCGCCTCCTTCAAGACGGTGGGGAAATTACCCTCACTCAAAGAAGCAGATATCACCGCCTGGAACCAGCCTCGTGTCCTCTCCCTAGCTGCATAAACCAGCCAGGAAGGGCACGGGTCCAATAAACATGTGGTGGAGCTCAGCCTCCCCATAATCCTGTCCACTTCATCAGGGGTCACAGAATCAAACTCCTCCCAAATAACATTGACAAGACCGCCCGTGTCCTGATCGTCAGACTCTGCCCAGCTGGAGTCCAAACCGGTCCGAATCCGAGCGATTTTGTCCGACAGATGCTGACCAAACTCCTCGGCACGACCCTGTAAGGGATCCCCCCTCACCTCCTGATTAAGAAGTGAGCGAGTCACCCTAAACAGGGCGGCCGGGCGATTATCTGCGGACGCGATGAGGGTGGAGAAGTAATTACACCTCGCCACCCTCATCGCAGCGAGATAAGACCTAATATAGGTTCTTAACCGCAATCGGTCGGATTCAGATCGGCTGGACCTCCAGCAGCTCTCTAGGCCCCGTTTCCGACGCTTCATCTCCCGGAGCTCCGCGGAGAACCATGGAGCTCGTTGGGATCTGCGCCGGGTCAGGGGCCGCAAGGGTACAACTCGGTCCAGTGCCTCAGTGGCTGCCCTTTCCCAGGCTTCCACTAAGGCATCCGCCGAGTTGTGAGCGACGGAAGCAGGTGGGGATCCCAGCACTGCCTGGAACCCATCAGGGTCCATTAAGCGCCTGGGGCGGTACCATCTAATTGGTTCCGTATCCCCACGGCGGGGGGTGGTAAAACGGAAGACCAGCCGCAGGAGTTGATGATCCGTCCATGACAGGGGCATGATAAATGGAGAGCCCCCACCAAGATCATCCAGCCATCGTCCAGATAAAAAAACTAGGTCCAGGGTGTGGCCTCCCTCATGAGTTGGTTCAGAAATTACCTGCGTCAGGTCCATGGCCGTCATGG
Organism: Vipera ursinii; assembly: GCF_947247035.1. Taxonomy (NCBI): domain Eukaryota; kingdom Metazoa; phylum Chordata; class Lepidosauria; order Squamata; family Viperidae; genus Vipera; species Vipera ursinii. Next base: position 65,114,427 of record NC_139515.1, on the reverse strand, counting down.
AAGCCATGAACTCCCGAGCCAACTCAGATGACCCTCCCAGGGATGGTAGATTGAAGTCACCCAAAACTAAAAGTTTGGGGAACTCAATCACCAAACCGGAGAGGACATCGAGTAGCTCAGGCAGGGCTGCCGCTGTGTGACTAGGCGAAACGTACACCAGCAGCAAGCCCAACTGCGCCCCCGAACCAAACCTCAAAAAGAGAGACTCACACCCGACTATCTGAGGGACGGTGGTCTCCCGCGGACATAAGGTCTCCCTGATAACTACCGCCACTCCCCCGCCCCTACCATGAGCCCGGGGCCGGTGTAATGCTCGGAAACCTGGTGGGCAAAGATCAACCAAAGGGACCCCACCCTCTGGGCCCAACCAGGTTTCGGTAATACAAGCCAGGTCCGCATGCTCACCCTCCACCAAATCCCGCACAAGGGGAGCCTTATTAACCACGGACCTGGCATTCAGGTACACCAGCCGGAGCTCAGGAGGCTGCACATCCTCGCTCCCGGCACCTCGGGGAAGAAACAGAGGGTCGGAGCGCCTCACCGCTTGTAAACAGCGGGGACGGCCCTCCCGGTAACGATACGGCCCTCTGTCCATACGCCTGCTGCCATACCCCAATGTCGTGGGAATCGGCAATCCCACGACCCGCTCCTGAGCCCCAGATGTAACCACACCCCGCTCCCCCCGAATGCAGTCAGACCCAGGCCTGGCCTGCACCGTGGTTGTATGGCCACCCCCCATAGTCAAACAACCATTACCCCCCGCCCCCCTCCCTAACCCCCTAAAAAATTTAACTAAAAAAGTAACCAGGGGCCTCCTATTAAATTTGGATCGAGAGCCCCTGACCTTACCCGGCCATCTCTCAGGGTCCCAATAATTGGGCCCCTCATCGAGACTGGGAATGGCGAAAAAGGCGGGACGCACCCAGGAGAGGGGGGCACCCCTGAGGGCGAGCAAGTCCGTGCTGGAGTATCTATACATAAGTCCAACAAGTCCAGATAAGGCAGTCCCATAATGGAAAAGTCCAGTAGGAGGTTCTAAGGGAAGGAAGTGAAACATTCAGGCCATCAACCAACCTACTGCCACCCGGTTGGATGCTCCCGGGGGCAGACCCCAACCCGTCCTCCCACGACCGGTCGAGAGTCTGAACCAGGGGGATGGTCAAGAATGTACACCCTGGGTGGGGCATAACCCATAGAGCTCCCACCTCTATGGGAGTGCCGATGTGAAAACAGGCCGCTCTCCCACTGCGGCCTGCACCCAGGTCCGTCCCAGTCCAAAGGGGAATAGAGAGGCAGATGGAGAGTTAGTAATTGGCAGTCCACCGGAGCTGCTACGGCCCTCGCAGACCAGATGGAAAAGCACCGACCACCGCCATATCACTGCCGATGGAACGGGCCAGCAAGCCCCGAAAACGCCGTCGTCGCCATCACCGTCGAAGGCCGGAACAAGGCAAACGAAGCAGCAACACCACCGTCGTCGCCGCGGTCGTCCTCTCCACTGCCAAAGGCAGCCCGAGGACGCCGTCACCATCGCCACCTCCGCCGCCGGCAGCGGCTCGAAAAACAATACCAGGGACATCTCTGCCACCAAGCTGACCAGCGGTCGTCCCCTCCACCGTCGAAACGGCCCGAAGACGCCGCAGCCGCCGAAAGCGGCCCGAGGCAGGTCCAACAAAGAGCTCCCCGCCGCCGCCGCCGCTAACATCGCCGCCAACACAGAAGGGCCAAAATAGAGGCGCCGATCAGCTGAAGCTCCGAGGCCACCGCCAACCAGCTGGAACTCCGAGGCCGCCGCTGACATCGCCGCCAACACAGAAGCGCCAAAATGGAGGCGCCGATCAGCTGGAACTCCGAGGCCGCCGCCGATCAGCTGGAACCTCAGAGACGCCGAAAACCGCCGAGAGCCGGCCAGAAGCAACAGCGTTACTGCCCGAAGCAGCAGAGAACGCCGTCACCACCAGCTACAACCCGTCAAGAGCAGCCCAAGGCAGCCCGGAGACGTCGAGGCGAAGCAGCCCGGAGACGCCGAGGCTGTAGAAACCGGCAGGCCGAAACCAAACACAGCGGACACAGCGGCAGCACAAACGAAGCAGATGGAAACAGATGGAGGCATTGCCTCAATGCCTTCCTCTGTTCTGCTCTGCTAGATTGCCTCCTGCTCCTAGCGTCCCTGAACAGAGCCAGCTGTGGATTGTCTTCTTCCAATCCCTCGTGCTCACACGGTTGAGTCTGAACAAGATGAGAGGGGCCTGGCTGAGAGTTCTGCAGTGCATCAGAACCTCCCTCTGACACCAAAGGCTCTCCAAACCCCTCCTCCTCCTCCTCTTCAGAATCATCCGACCCAGCTGCCGGAACCACAGGCTGACGCTTAATCACAACAGGCACAAATTCTTGAGGATGAAGAATGATAAAAGAAACTACCTGACTCCTGATCTGCAGAATGCACTGATCATTCTTACTCTATCTATCTATAAAATATATAAAGAAAGCTCCATTTGTTCCTGAGATTATGGATACAAGTCAGAATATGCATTTATTTCCTTACTCATACTTCTATGCTGCTGCAATCAAACAAGACTCTCAGCAGCATACAACTTCTCTAAGCTGTAAATTGGAATAAATAAAACAATGCAAAACTATAACAATAAACTCAAAATAACCTGGCATCCACGAATATCTCCTCATATCCACAATATACACCTAGGAGAAGAAAATGCACTGCTTACTATCCCCAAAAGGGTACTTTGGAAAATCCAGGTTTCAATGAAATCTTGAATCATAAACTAGCCTACTACAGTTAAATTTAATATATAATACAAATACAGTCTGTGTGGTTAGTTGGGGATAGAATGCCTTGCCAGTCCAGATAATTAAGTTAATGAATACATCATGATAAAGTAATCTGTGGTAACCTACTGTGGTAGAGCAGGCCTACCTTATATTACCTCACAGATGTTTCAAATATTCTTTCAATAGAGCCAATTTGGTTTAGTGGTTAAGGCCCCAGGCTAGAAATCGGGAGAGACTGAGGTTTTTTTTCAATAAGCAGAAGTATTTATTTTAATTAACCCTCCTAGAAAGATAAAAGGGGATCAACTTCTGGCTTCAATGTTAAGTAGATAACATCAAGTTAATGTTGAGACAGATATTTCTCTTTTGTTTGCTTCTTTCTCACACTAGTGGAGAATTTAAATATTCTAGCTGCTTTTTCTCCCACACTGTCAGATTTCTCTTGTTCAGTTTGCCTAAGCGTAAAGCCATCTTCATATGCAGGATGATAAATCTAGAAGTAAACAACTCTGTTCTTTCCTAAAAAGGTTGCTCTTTCACCTGCTACCCACTAGAGCAAATCTTCCAGCTGCCTAGTAATGACATTACGAAAAGCAATTCAGCCCACATTGAAGCACAGATGGTACTCTGAGGTAGTGTGCTCCAACCAGTCATTTTATATATTGTTTTTTTTTTTGGGGGGGAAAGCTGGAATCTGTTACTTCTGGCAATGGTGTTAATACACATATTGTGTGAAAAATTCATGGTAAACTAGAAACTGAGGGAGGCTTTTTTAAAAAACAAAACTGAATTTTATTTTATTACATTTCCAGCAATACCTTTGCCATGTGCCAGTACATTTCATATTACATTGATAATTCTTGATAACAAAGTCTATGACTTACAGGGGCATTTGCCTATTCCCAAAGTAGCTGTCATGATGCACATGGGCAGTCATAAAACTCAATTTTCCAGCAGACAGATGGGTGAGATCACTCTCTGCTCCATTCACTAAGCTGTCAGGAGGCTTCCTACCAACTTAAGTGCATCTTCATTGGTGGGCAAACAAAGCACTAGGCTGTAGAAAACACCATTTTATTTTTTTTAAGAATGTCTCAGGGTCTGTGTAAAGTCCAGAAGCACTGTGTAAATAAAGATTATGCAAGAGTCTGCACTTTGTATTACAGTATGGCAGCTTCCCATGTGTTGATCATTTTGGCACTAGTAGAGTATGGTTTGCCCTCTTCAGATATTTTTTTCCAACTTCTCAGATCATTCTGTAGGCCATACCTTTCCATATAGTGCACTTCTAAGCTTCTGAAATTAGCTAAAGGCACCTAAGTGCTTTCACATAACTAAACAATCAATTAATAGAATCCTTTAAACCATTAAGTCAGCTGCAGATTGGTTAGAGCCAGTTGTCATGGTTCCGATTAAAAAGACACATTAAAGAGTACTGCATGATTATTTATTCTAAAAAAGTCTATAATGAGCAGAAACAGAGCATTGGCACTCATGGATGGATGCCAGAATCTGAATTCTTCTCCCCTTGACACACCTCATCATACAGAATTTCCCTCCCTTATATACACATCATGAATCACATTTACCAATTAATTTAACACAAAAAGTTTCACTTCCCTTCTGAAGTGGCTATCCCTTATCTTGTCAAAATATCCAGTTGCATTTCACCTGCGCTTTAGTGATTAAAAAAAACAGTTAAAGCAAAAGGCTGCCTCTCATATTGTCAGTGCAAAAACATGTCAATGTTTGCAGCATTGACATCTGGCCCCCTTTACAAAAAGGACAGATCCTATAATGTAAATAAAACACAAGTTAGGGGCTGGCTTTTAGTTTGTTGGGGTGTTTCTCATAAAACTTTTTGATAAGTCTGTCAGCTTTCACATCGCTAGCTTTCACCAAATGGCTTCAGACAATGGGTATCCCTTCTGTTGTACTAGGTACTGCATTTTCCCTTAAAGATTCTAGAGTCAAGAATACGTTTCACTTCATAATGGGTCTGACCTGTTACTATGAGGGGTCCGGGTGCCTTCTTAGGGGGAGGTCTTAAACTGGAGGCCCGAAAAGGTTTCAGTAAGCTACAATGGAAAACCGGGTGAATTTTTCCCAAAAGTCTGGGGAGTTTCAATTCTACTGTGACTGGGTTGATGATTCTCACAATGGGGAAAGGCCCCAAGAATTTCGACCCTAATTTCTTGCTGGGTAATTTGAGGTGTAAATAAACCTTTGAGGTGTAAATAAACCTTTTCCCCAACTTGGAATGTTCTTTGGGGAGCCCTCTTTTTATCAGCCTGTTTTTTATAAGTCTCAGAAGTCTTTTTAATGCCCTTTTTATGTTTCTCCAAACCTCTTTCCACCCCCTCACCCATTGATCAAGTGTCTGGGAAGCAGAGGGCACCTGAGAATAGTCAGGCATTGGACTGAACTCTTTTCCTGTGGCTACTCTGAAAGGCGTGTATAGCCAGTGCTGCTGTGAACAGATTTATTGTTGGCCACCTCGGCGAAAGGGAGGAGGTCAGTCCAGTTTGCCTGTTGGTAGGAAACATAACATCTGAGGTATTGCTCCACCATTTTGTTAGCGGATTCTGCAACCCCATTGTAGCTGGATGAAAAGCAGATGATAAGCCTTGAGATGATCCAATTAATTTAAGGAAATTTCTCCAAAATTTCACTGTGAACTGCACTCCTCTATCTGAAATTATTCGCTTAGGAGCACCATGCAGTCGGTAGATATCTTTCAGGAACAATTTAGTCAGTGGTGCATATGGGAGACCTTTACAGGCAATAAAATGAGCCTGATTTGAAAACAAATCTATCACAGTCCAGATGACAGTATTTCCTCTACTTTTGGGTAGGTCTACAATAAAGTCCATAGCTATTTCTTCCCATGGTTGAGAAGGGTCTGCCACCAACTGCAGTAGCCCAGGGGTTTTCCCTAGAATTCTTTTCATGGTGGCACATACAGTACAACTCCTGACATAGTTTTCTACATCTTGTTTTAGCCCTGGCCACCAAAATTGCCGGCGGATAAGGTGTAAAGTTTTAAAATATCCAATGTGTCCAACCTGTTTTACATCATGGCTGTGTTTGAGAGCATTGAGACAGAGGGCTTCAGGTAGATACAATTTTTCCCCCTTGTATGCCAAACCATCCCTGCATGTTAGGGAGGTTTGATTATTTTTGAACCATTGATCAGTAAGGAGCTCACGTTTTATCTTCTTTGCTCCCGGGTCATCAGGATTAGGTCATCTGCGAGATGTAAGTTGTGCCACAGGCTGTGAACTGGGGATAATTGCCTCATAGACCTCTTCGTGTTCACTTTCGTACTGTGGCAATTGGGATAGTGCATCAGCTAGGAAGTTTTTTCTTCCTGGTATGTACTTTAGAGTAAAATTAAAATGGGTAAAGTACTGTGCCCATCGCACTTGCTTTGGGGACAATTTGCAGGAAGTTTTTAGTGCCTCTAAATTTTTGTGATCTGTCCATACTTCAAAAGGCACCTTGCTCCCTTCTAAATAGTGTCGCCAGTTTAATAGCCCCCACCTACAGTAATTGCAAAGGCCTCCTTCTCCCAGACTGTCCATCTCCTCTCGCCTTCAGTGAATTCTTAGAGGTGTAGGCACAAGGTTGCAGGACTCCACTTTTATTCTTTTGCAGTAACACAGCTCCGACTGCCACGTCGCTGGCGTCTGCTTGAATTATGAAGGACTCCCCTGGGCAGGGGTGCTTTAGAACTGGTTCAGCCGCAAATAGTCTTTTTAATTTCTCAAAAGCTTTCTGAAAACTCATAGTCGATGCTATTGGTTGGCCAGGTCATGGTTTTCCTCCTCCCTTGCCCATTTTGAGTAGTTCTGTAAGGGGTAGAGCAATCTCAGCAAAAGAAGGAATGAATTGACGGTAGAAGTTGGCAAACCCTAGGAAGCTCTGGAGCTGTTTGCGAGTATTTGGGGGCTGCCATTCAATTATAGCTTTCACTTTGGCTGGGTCCATTTTGATGCCCTCATCAGAAATTCTATAGCCAAGATAATCTAATCAGGTTTGGTGAAATTCACATTTCGACTATTTGACATAAAGTTTAGCATTCAATAGTTTCTTTAACACTTCTCTGACCAATCTTATGTGGTCAGTCATATTTGTACCATATATCAGAATGTCATCAAGATACACCAGAACCCCTTTGTATAAATGATCATGTAGGACCTCATTAATCAACTGCATAAATACGGCTGGGGCCCCCTGCAGTCCAAATGGCATGACTTTGAATTGGTAGCTTCCCAAGGGGCAGTTGAAGGCCATTTTCCACTCACTCATCCAAATTCTCAGTGGCAGATGGTCTGGCAGCTCTCCACCATTCTGTTTTTGGGGACTCTGGCAGTGCAGTCTCCAGGCCTCTGTAGTCTCCACTGGAGTGGTTCCAGCCTGATGACCAGATAGCCTCACTTAGCTGCTGAGAGTTGGAGATCTGCCCAAACTCATCTTCCCACAGCAAGCCGTCTATTGCTCCCTCTTCTGAGGTTTCACCAGCAGCCAGGCTTTCTCTTCCCATCGTGAGGATTCTTCCCTGAATCTTTGCCAGCTTATCTCCCTGACTGGAGACAGTGGTTGGGGGCTCAGAACCCCCAGGACGTTGGAAAGAAAGAAGATTCTGGCATGATGTCATGGTTCCAATTAAAAAGACACATTAAAGAGTACTGCATGATTATTTATTCTAAAAAAGTCTATAATGAGCAGAAACAGAGCATCGGCACTCATGGATGGATGCCAGAATCTGAATTCTCCTCCCCTTTGACACACCACATCATACAGAATTTCCCTCCCTTATTTACACATCATGAATCACATTTACCAATTAATTTAACAAACGAAGTTTCACTTCCCTTCTGAAGCGGGTATCCCTATCTTGTCAAAACATCTGGTTGCATTCCACCCGTGCTTTAGTGATTCAAAACCAAACAGTTAAAGCAAAAGGCTGCCTCTTATATTGTCAGTGCAAAAACATGTCAATGTTTGCAGCATTGACACCAGTAAGATGTCCATGAACATCCAGTCATAATCCAAAGGACAAGAACAAAAGGATGGCTAGCTTGGTTATGTGCTACACTTAAGAAATACGTAATTTTCATATGGGAAGTTTGTTTGCTATGGGTATCACATGTTGAATCTGCTTTTTGTCCAGGGCACTGGTAACTCCATAGAGGTTGGGGGTGTTCTTATGGGTCCTTATCATTGACAGATCATTCCATGCTAATGCTAGGGTTCTCTCTGGTTATCCCTTCCCTTTGCAGGGAGGAAGGGTCAATTTGAATGATCCCAGCTCAGACACTTCAAGGACCAAATGAAGATCAAGCAGAACCTGAAATAGTCCCTGAAGCCTGTTGCATGGGTCAACCAAGAACTCAATCAGTAAGAGGCAGTGTTGGCTTGGATTAGATTGTGCCTTTGTGTATTTTTTAGTCTATGCAATTGAATCTCAGAGAGACCTCTGATTCTCTGGAGATGAAGTAGAATAGACACTTAGAACATTGTCAGACACAAAGATCAAGTATGATCCAAAATATGTAAGAGTCTTTATTAAGAATTACCTTGTAGAAAAGAGAGCAGTGAAATATACTTATTTCTCTATTATTGCATCCACAGATGATTGGCTGGTGACCCTGTTCCATATGATTAAGCCACTCTTAGATAAGGAGAATTCCTGCATGGTCTTTATTGGGATTACTCTGTCCATCTGTTAGAAAAAAAATTGTTCAGATTTGTTCAGAGGTGGACTTTGGCTCTACATATCCTATGAAATTAATTATTTGAATTAATTGAAATTGTTATACTATAAAATGAACAACCTTGTTCATTTATCTCTGAACCTGTTAACCCTGAGGAAATAGATAGGGTCTTGGTAAGTTAAATTCTAATACCATTATTAATGCTAAATCAACGTGCAATCCCCCCAACCTCCCCAGAGTTGGTGTGCAGTCTAGCTGTTCTCCTGGAGAGACAATTCCTGCTCAAGGAGCAGGTAGAAACTTGTTAGCCATTCAAAGTAGATCAGACTAAGAAACTAATGCAGATAAGTCAGGGCTACATTCCCATGCGTTATAGTAAAAGAGTCTTGCAAATCAGAATGTGCTTCCCTCTCCCTGCCTTTATCTTTGTGAAAGCTAAGGAAGGGTCTGACTGAGATGTTTTCTCATGTTATTTTCTTGACCTGGGCTCAGACTCCTTTTATCTGACTGTTCTCTTGGTAGTGGATACCAGTCAGATACTAGGATTAGCCATTTTAAAACTTTAGTTTAAACATTAATAGATGCACTTCCCTCCTGTTCTGCCTGGTCCTTTAGTCCGCTTTAGTGTCCATTTGCAATATTCAAAGAATCTTAGTTCCTGATGTGTAGTTTGTTCCATTGTGTTTCCCCTATATGTATCAATTATATGTGTGTTTTTCACATTTTACAGCAAAAGTATAAATGTTCCAAATTCTTCTGGTCTTCTAATCTGTTTATAACTTTCTTTAATCAAGAAAAATGATTTTTCTTTTGCTTTCCGCTAATTATATATTTTTTAAAGTCTTAAGTCTCTATTATAAAATGTCTTGTATTGAAGAGAGAAGGGTAAAACACACCCGGTGTTAAATTAAAGCTAAACTTGTTGTTTTGCAAATATTTAATATCCATGAGACAGTTACATAGAGCATATGATGAGAAAGTGAGTACAGCTGGCATAGTATCTTTTTTAAAGGTTCCACCATGGCTGAGAACAAGATGTCTTCCCCATTTCCTGCTGCTCAATCTCTCACATGGGACTACTGTCCTATGTTCCATTTGCAAGGATCTGACATTTGAAGGAGTGGGGAGCCTGTCCTATGGAACAGACTTATACCCTGAGGTTCAGATGTGCCTTGCCTGGTTCTTCTTCCAAGCACTGGGGCCAGGATGTTAGTGGAGTTCAGGATATGAGTTATGTTTTTATTCTGTTAAAAAATCTGTAATTGTCAGCCTTACCAGGTAGACCAGACAAGAAACATGATCAGATAGTCTATTTCTACTTTATTGTAAAGTTACATTACTAGAATCTTTCAAGTCTGAAAATATACTTCCCCTGCTGTTCACCTTTAGAGCCTGAGAATTTACAGAGAATTCCTTCTAAGCTTTTTGTTCCACCCACTATGCAGCTGAAGGCTATGCTGTCTCTTATCTGATCATTCCCTAGGAACCATCTCTTTTCATCATCTTTAAAGGTATTTCCCATATATCAATACAATAAATAGTATAATAAATATAAAAGTATCTCAAATGAATGTTGGAAATGTAAATGTAAAGAAGAGTTTTTATCACTTATGGTGGACATGTGACAAAGCAAGGAAATATTGAAGTAGGATTCATATTCTAATACAGAAAATTCTTAAAGTGTATATAAAGATAAAACCAGAAACTTTTTTTCTGGGCCTAATGGAAAAAGACTTGACAAAAAAAGTTGGAACTCTGATTTTATTTATATTTACAGCAGCAAGATTACTTTATGCACAAAAATGGAGGGATGTTTTGATTCCCACCATGGAGGAGCGGCTACATAAGTTGATGGAGTTAGCAGACATGGCTAAATTGACTGTTCTGATCAAAGAAAAGAATGTAAGTACTTTTGTTTCTACTTGGAAATCACTTCTGCACATTGTACTTGAGGTGGAAAGAATGATACTTTGACTTTGGGTTTTACTGATTAGATTTATTTGTTGTTATAGAAATGGCTAGTTTATAATATAATAGAACAGTAAAAAGTTGTGGTTCAATGGCAATGCCTTATTTCACTGCTTACTTTTTTATTTTTGTATTTATAAGCTAATAAAAATAAATATGTTAAAATTCCAAAAGATACAATAAATAGCTTTAACTATTGTTGCTGTTGTGCTTATGTTTTTGTTAGTTTCCCAAAGATATTAGCTTTGGATGGGCAGTCTTATAGGGTTAACCCTAACCCTAGGGTTGACTTGTCAGTAAACTGGCTAAGCTGAGAAAATGTTAAGGCTTATAAACATCTTCGATGCAGTCTATCTCTTATTTTAGACTTCCTTGTTTGGCAGTATATTTGGTAATTCTAAATTTTAATATTAAATAAGAATACATCTCTTTTTAAAAATCAATACTCTAAGGAATAAAGAGAAAATCTGTTTTATTAAAACTCCTGGCAGTTTTATACAAAAATTCTGAACCAATTTAAAAAAAAAAACTTTAGACTTCTGCATTCCCGGCTGTGTTATTTACAGTTCAGCTCCAATGTATTTAGATTCAATGTGAAGTTAGGCTTCAAGGTGTTTGTTTTGGTGCTGTGAGTAAATTTCCCCATTATGGGAAAGAAATTCTTGCCTCAACCCTTCAGCTGTTGTGAAAGGTTTAGCTGAGTTTGGCAAATCAGACCAAAACAACAGGAATGAAATTGACAAACGTTTTGCCAGTTTCTCACTTCCCATTTTTCAGCCCCAGAGCAACTGCAACTTGTCTAAAACACAGTACAGGTAGTCCTTGACTTACAACAGTTTGTTTAGTGACTGCTCAAAGTTACAATGGCACTGAAAAAAAGAGATTTATGACTGTTTCAGCATCTCCATGGTCACATGATCAAAATTCAGATGCTTGCCAACTGACTCATATTTATGACAGGTTCAGGGTTCCATGGTCATGTGATCATCTTTTGCAACCTTCTGACAAGTAAATTCAATGGGAAAGCCAAATTCACTTAACAATGGAGGCAAGAAAAGTTATCAAGTGGGAGAAAACTCACTTAACAACTGTCTCGCTTAGCAACAGAAATTTTTGGCTCATTTGTGGTTATACAGGATTACCTGTAGTGTGCATAGCTATTTGGTCCAGTATGTGAACATACAACTGTTATTGTGCGCTCTGCAATGGTTTTCAGGCACAATTTAAGGAGCTGATGCTGATCTATAAACCTTTCCTGGTTTGGGCACTTGTAGGGAGAAGCTGCTTGTAGTGTCACACTTGGGGGGAGGAGTGGCTGGGAAGAACTGAGGGTCTGAAACAGCTTCTCTACAGAGAATCATATTAGATCCGTCCCTGCTGGTTTTCAGGAAACTATTGAAAACAAAACTATAGGTAGTCCTCAACTTACAACCACAACTGAGCCTGAAATTTATGTTGCTAAGTGAGACAAATGTTAAGTGAGTTTTGCGCCATTTTGCAACCTTTCTTGCCACAGTTCTTAAGTGAAACATTCTAATTGTTAAGTTAGTAACACGGTTGTTAAGTGAATCTGGCTTCCACATTGACTTTACTTGTCAGGTCGCAAAAGGGGATCACCTGACCCCTGGACAGAACAACTGTCATAAATATGAACCAGTTGCCAAGCGTTCGAATTTTGATCACATGATCATGAGGATGGTGCAATGATCATAAATGTGAAAAATTGTCATAAGTCACTTTTTTCAGTGCTGTTGTAATTTTGAACGGTCACTAAACAAACTGTTGTAAGATGAGGACTACCTGTATTCCACAGGGCATTATCTTCATTTAAACACTGTGCTACCTCTTTTATTTTTTGCTTGTTTGCTGTTTTGGAGGAACAAGGTTACCATTTGTTTTTAATCCTACCATGGATATTGTTTTATTATATATTCTGTAAGCTGCTGAGAGTCATTAAACTGCAATGGAATCAGAATACAAGCTGGAAGGGACCTTGGAGGTCTTCTAGTCCAGCCCCCTGCTCAAGCAGGAAATCCTATACCATTTCAGACAAATGACTGTCCAGTCCCTTCTTAAAAACCTCCAGTGATGAAGCACCCACAACATCTGAAGGCAAGCTGTTCCACTGGTTAATTGTCTTCACTGTTAGGAGGTTTCCCTACTTAGAATAAAAGCTGTCTGATGATTTTTGCTCTGGTTGATAACACAGGACCCACAGCAGCTCTGGCCTCTGAAAAACAGGGGGGGGGACAGTGATTTTTCACTACTTACTCTTAGCATTTCAAGCTAGCAAAATGGAAAGTGATCCTGGGTCACCTTCAAGCCGCTTCTAAGGGCTTGGAAGTACAAAGAACAACAATGCCCTTTGTTGTATATGTTAAGGTAACTAAACTGAGGCTCTGCTTCTTATCACCCTCCCCACCTACTACATACTCACACACTTACAGTATATAAGGGTAAGAATGTATTTTGGAGCAGACTTTGTGCTTAGCTCTTTTCTAAAAGATAAGCATTGGAACAAATTATTTTCCTTCCAAATAGCAGATACGTTTTAGTATGAACTGATTTTATTTGTTGCATTTATAAACTGTCTTTCTCCAGAAGCTTAAGCCAGCATATGTAGAACTCCCTCTATTTATCCTCATGCTACCCTGTGTTATTCTGTTGCTGCTAAAGCTTTTTCATGCTATTCTTATTATTGCAGCAAAGTAGTAATGTGATTCCCCTCAATGAGATGTTTTTCATCACCTCAGAGCCTCATCTGGTAGTTGCTGAAGTGCAAACGCCTCTTTTGGGCTATTGGAACTGCTAGAAGAGGCCTTAAAGCCAAACAGTGCAGACATACTGTTTCCTGTCAGAAAGTAAAAATTGTATCCTAAAGTGGTTTCAATGGGGTGCTTTGCACCAGCCTTCAAGCAAAACTCCTTTGAAGATCTATATAGCCATATTATATTTATGTAGCTAAACTCTGGCAGATTTTTCTTCCCCTTATAAAATCCTAAACGTACATATATATATATAATCCTACCAAGCAGGGAAAAACATTTCAGAAATACATTGATTTCCAGTGAATAATCAATGGAAGGCACCATCTGTGGATTTCTTCAACAAGATATGGATTCATCCCCCAAGTCAAATAAAGCAGTTGCCAAATCAGTCTGAGGCTAATTAGATGATTATCTGAACCCAAGGTGGTAGTTACACATACTCCTAATTTAAATCCAACACTCCTCCTTTATTATCACATTTGAAAGAAGGAAGCATGGATATTTTCCCCTTTAGTGAAACTTTTTAAGCAATGTATCTTTGCCAACATCCCTTGAAGGACAATGCACCACTTACTCTCTCTTTACCTTTTCACCCCTACAGCCCTGGTTGCAATGTGAAGTTTATGATGTAATTATATCAGACCCAAGCGAAATAGCCCCCCCCATCACTAAGCTGATTACACATAGCATGGCATAAACGCCTTCTCCCACTCTGCCAGGAGTCCAATTTTAAGCTCTAATTGTTTTATAGGCTCTTTGCACTCTGAGGAAAGGGATGGGGGAAGAGAAAATAAGGGGAGGGGGAGTTTCCATTTACTTACCTTGCACCAGAAGACACATTCATCACCTGTCTTTCTAAGCAAGCCACCCTCAGCTTCCCCCACCCCATTTGAACAGCTATTTAAATACAAAGCGGAGACTATGAACCATTAACTCCCAGAAGTATCAGCAGTGGGGGAACAAAATTATCCATGACTGCTGTGCCTTGTGGGGGGCAAAAGCTTTCTTTGCCAAGAGTCTACCACTCTGTTTGTATGTTTACAATATATCCCCCCAAATTAGACCAGCCTTCCTCAAGTTGGTACCCTCCAGAACTGTTGGCCCATTCTCCACAACAGAAATGGAAATGCAACAAATGCCCAGATGCCCTTCTCAACAGATCCACTCTCTCCCCTCTTGTGTCTCTGTGGTTCAGAGCCACACAATATGAGGCATCCACTACTGCTACAGAAGATTTTTGGGGTGGTGGTTTTTTTGTTATAACAAACTTTTCAATTTAGGATACTCTTTGGAGGCCTGACTGCATGCCTGTTTAATTTGTGTGTGTGTGTGTGTGTGTGTGTGTGTGTGTGTGTGTGTGTGTGTGTGTGTAGCATGTTCTTGAGCATGCCTTTCTTATTTATGGACAGGACATTTAGGAAAAACATATATACTCTTAAAGTATAATTTGATAATCTTATGATATGGATTTGGTGGTGCAAATCTTTCAGCTACAAATGCTAATTTGCGATTAGAAAATATAGTTATTTTTCACAAACTGGATCATGCCTGCATAGCTAATATTTGATTATGAGAAAGATAAGACTTATTCATACACCAAAAATCATCTAGTTTAACATTCAATGCAAGAAATGAGAAAATATCTAGATCCTATGTATCATATACAGCATTGAATGGTGGCTTAAAGATGCATATATACAAATATGTCCATAAATGTGTGTGACAAAGTTGCCAACTGGTTAGGACATGGTGAAGCATGGGGTTTTGGAGGGAGGCGTATAAATTCTGTTATGGTAACTAATTAGGATTCCATCTGCCCACTAATAATCTACAGGCATCTTCACAACAACCACAGTTGTAATTGGCAATTACATCACTAAGCAATGTGGTCACTAAGTGAAACATCACATGATCACACCAATTTACGATATCAGTACTGCTACAGTCATTAAGCAAATTCCTTATAGTAGTTAAGCATGATGTCACATGATCTCAACTTTGACTTCCTGCTGCCTTCCCCATTAACTGTTTGTTAGAAGCCTGCTCTGAAGGTTGCAAATGGTGATCATGTGATAACAGAATATTATGACCATTTTAAAGGTGCACACAAATCATGATCATATGGCCATAAATTTGAGAACTGTTTGCAAATCTAGTTTTTCAACACAGTTGTAAATTTGAGTGATTGTTGAACAAGGGAGTTATTAACCACCTGTATCAATCTTTTTCAGCTAGAGATTGCATTTCATTAAATATTCTTAGTCATTAGAAGCTGCAGGGCATTGACTAAGAGTATCATGCAAGAAGGGAAGAGTTAAACAATGCTAGTGATTTGGAGGGTTGCAATACGCACTAATCCCAATTTATTTTTTCATTTAAATTCAAGAGGCAATCACACAGTGTTTGGAACAAACATTTTAGTGAGCCAATGAAAAGGGGATCTGGGGGTGTAGCCTGATTTGCAAAGTTGATCCAATTGTCTTTGACTTTATATCCAAGCTAAAGTTTTATTCAAACCTAAAACCCATGAACTGAATGTTATTTCATATGATAATCTTATTTTTCAGAGTCATAATAATTGTGATATGAATGGTTCTTTAAAGCAGTGACACCTTTTTTTCAGACTTATGTTGAAGGGATTCAAACCCAAGGATGTTCTAAGTCCATGGTGGCAACCCTATGGCACGGGTGCCAAAGGTGGCACGCAGAGCCCTCTCTGTGGGCACGTGTGCTGTCGCCCCAGTCCTAGGCCTTCACCTGGGTTTTATAAAACCTTTTTGCTTTAGGCCTCCATCGCCATGTGCAAGAAAAAAAAGGTTCAATCAATGTCAACTTCTCATAGGAAAAAAAAAGATCTCGCTAAGTTGGAATTGATTGATTGAACTTTTTAGTCCCACTCAGTCTGCTGTTACCACTGCAGCCACACCTACCCAATGGGCTACACCCACCCAAAAGGCCACGCCCACCCAAAGGGCCAAACCCACCCGATGATACATAAGTGGGGTTTGGGTTGCAGTTTGGGCACTCGGTCTCTAAAAGGTTCGCCACACTGTTCTAAGTAATTCAAGTTGCCTTGAACCACAAGATGGGTGACAAATACATTGGGGGGGAGGGAGAGGGAGATCCAAAACATTTTTGAAATCTGCATAGTCCTACACTCCTACTAAGTCCAGCATGGGTACTTTTATGGATTCTTCCTTGTCACATACAGTAGGATATTAGCAGTTTTCTTCTGCTTCTCACTGATTAGTACTGTGGTGTGAATAAGTAGACAAAATATGAATTAACTAGTTTAAACAAAGGGAAACAATATACAAGTAGTCCTCAATTTATAACAGTTCATTTAGTGACTTTTTGAAGTTACAATAGCACTGAACAAAATGACTTATGACCATTTTTCATACTTCTGACTGTTATAATATCCCCATGGTCATGTGATCAAAATTCAGATGCTTGGCAAGTGACTCATATTTATGATGGTTGCAGTGTCCCAAGGTCATGTGATCAGCTTTTGTGACTTTCTGACAAGCAAAGTCAGTGGGGAAGCCAGATTCACTTAACAACCATGTTACTAACTTAACAAGTGCAATGATTTATATAACAACCATGGCAAGAAAAGTTGCAAAATCAGGCCAAACTCACTTAACAAATGTCTCACTTAGAAATAGAAATTTTGGGCTCAACTGTGGTCATAAATTGAGGACTATCTGTAGTAGAGACAGATTACTTCTTGGAATTATAGACCTAAGGAAATTAAAAATGTATCCACACCTTCATATGATAGATAATGATCTAAGTGATGAAAAACAAGTCTGGGCAAAAGGCAAAATAAAAAAGAACTTGGATAAGATAATTCCCCATTCCATGGAATGGACTCCAGTAACTTCATGTTGTGAACATATGTTTTGCCTTCAGTACCCATGAATGGATATTGAGAGAATTGTAATTTCCAGCAGACAAAAGGTTGGTAGAAGACTTGCACACTTTGCAAGAGGAAACTTCTAACATCCTTTTTACACCTTTTACGCCCCTGGATACTTTTCTGTTCTGATCATGTTAGTCATTAAAATACATAAACAAATAATATAGAGAGAGAAAGGTTTTGACTGATTTATATGATAAGATTAAAAATCTAAGCATACTTGAGCTAAAAAAAAGCTTTACTTCCAATGATTATTGGACAGGGCAAGCAAATATAATTGTATGATTATATGATTGATGATTTTAAGGATGAATCAGAAGGTTTACTTAGGGAAAGAGAAGGCTGGGACTCAAGGAAGAAAGGCAGAATACATTTTTGTTGTTGCTGCTTCTCATATTACAACTTGGCACTACACCTTAATTTTGCAGTCAGTCTTCATGATATAAGGCCTTTAAATATATTGTCACTTGGCTGCATTTATTAAATGGAATTAGCTTTTGGTTGCTTGGAAGGATAGATTCTAGAAGCATCAAATAATTCATCCTGATCTCTATTTTTATGTCCTGCTAGATTTTAATAGCCTGGAATATTGCAGGTTAAAATCAAGGAGAGCGTTAGCAAACTTGAGAAGAAGGAGGAAGATGAGTTCAGGTGCAGCTGAATTTAATAGAGTGAAATGAGATGGAGTGAGCCTGCATAATGCTTCTAGCCATTGCTGGCTCCAGCTACTACCATTCATCTCTCTTCCTTCACAATGTAATATGCAAGCTTTGCACTTACAAGTAATGAAACGTAGGCAATTATCTTTCCCTGTGGCACCGTTAGTCAGAGTCTATTCTGCTTCTGAAATGTTTACCCCCAACCAAACTGTGCATTAAGTACAGCCTGCTCCATTTACATCACTAAATGAGATTACATGGCAATAGGTTCCTTTGATACCAAGAATTTACTGCCACATAATCTATTTAGGGTCAAGTAAGATTTGTAGAAACATTTGCTTTTTCAAATAGGAAGAGATGTCTGCTGAGACTGTTGCTGTGCTTCTGTCTTGCAATTGGACCTATAGTCCTTTGAACCAGATCAATAATTCCATTGCGTCCTTTTAAAATATTTGTTTATTTTGCTGGAATTGCTAACTATCTGAAGTAGCCTATAACTATATAAAATATTAAATTTGCCTAGGCTTTTACAATGACATATGTGAACTTTGCATGAATTATATCAAATTACTTCAGAAATAAACTGAGTATGACTGAATATTTCCAAGCCAATCTGTATTCAGTCACTTTCCAGAATTGATTGATGTAGCCTAATGGGATATTATTACTTCACTGAATTTCATAGAGAATATTAAAAAGAAGCCACAACCCTGAAAATACCTAGTAGTGATGAAAAAATACAAGCCAAGCTGAAGCACTTGAATCAAAGCCTAGCAACAGACACCAATTTGAATGCCTTTAAAAGAGATTATACAGACTGAGGGGAAATAAAAACTGTTGGTAGCTACCAGTCCTGAAGAATATCCAACACCAATGTTTTGGGAACATAAATGGAAAAGTACTATTGGCACCCAAGCCAATTTGTCTTATTTTAGACATCTGGTTGGCTACTATAGAATCAGTATGCTAATTAGATGGATTGGGGTTGGCAATATTGTAGCCCAAGGTGCTGGAACATCTGGACATTATTTTTGATGCTTATCACACTCATTCCCCCATCGACATTTTTAAAAGATTGTTTAATCAAAAGTGAAATAGGTAAATGTCATATGGCAATGTAAACAACCAGTTTCTGGTATCATAATTTACTAACACACATGCTTTGCAGCCCTCTAAAGATATTTGTGAGATGATAGGAACCAACCTGGGGAAATAGTTCACCTAATAAATTAACATTTTGTACCAGACTACTTCAACCATGGCAGCTATTTTGTGAAGTGTATTATCATATTCTCTCACAATTCTAAATGATTGCCTATCCCTGAGTAAGGACATGGATCGAACTTTTTTATTTTCTTCTGTGACAGAGTTGATGTTCACATCCACCATTCTTTTTTACTCCTTTTTCCTAATAAGCAGATGCAGTTTGCTAAAATCATTATAGCCTTTCTCTTCCCTACAGAAGAATATGTATTCTCTACAGTGGTGGGATTCAAATATGTGAACAACCATTTCTCTGTGTGGATTCCACTTCCAGAAGTCCAATTAGCTACCGGTTCTGCCAAAGTGGTGCGAACTGGCTGAGTCCTGAATCTTCTGCAGAGTTGAGCCAAACACATTCAAACAAAACTTTATTCATCCAGTTTGCCAGAAGACCTTGGGGATCAGGAATTGCTGAAAGTTTATTTATATTTTCATTACTAGAAGTACAGCTGGCAGAGGAGATTGCAGCTTAGGTTGCCTCAGAGGAAAGAACATCACATTTTGGGCTGAAGAATAAACAGCTTTAAAATTGTCTGAAAAGAAAATTTGAATGAAACCCCACTGACCCACTTTCCCACCTGTTCTTCAAGGTTCTTAAAACCCAATAATTAGCAGGCATGAGCAGTAGGGAATATTTCAGGAGATCTATCCATATGCAAAGCTCTTTGGATTAGAAAGCCTCATGTCCAATGATGCCAAAATGTCTGCACAATCTCTGACAGTCAGAAAACAGGTTTAACAAAAACTGGTTTGATGTTTCTAACCACAGTAGCAAATTCTGGCTTCTAAAAAGACTGGAGCAAATTGATTTTTCTGGTTCAGAAATCCTAAGCATAGGGGTCAGGATGTTATGAGTTACTTTGTCTCACAGTGTAAAGGGTACCTTGAGAGATATGTCGCTATGCACATCATTATGTCTGACAGACATATGGATGTATTGTAAATAGCTGTCAAATCCATCCAGGAATGCTGCAGGAATTGAAGGACCAGAGAAAACCTTTTGAAACCCATAACTGAAACCCTCCCACAATTCCTTGAATCCTCTATATACTTTTTCTTCTGAGTCTTTTCATCCTTTCAGCATTTTTTCTCTCCCTTTGCTTGTTCTGCTATCCACATTCCATGTTTGCTACTAGATAGAGGCCACTCATGTTTTAACTTTTTCTTGTTCAGAAAAAGTTGGACAAGCTGAATTTTTATCTTACAAATTAATTCCTTAGATAGCCTCTGGACTCGTGTGGGGCTGATCAGAAGCTTTTTGGAGCAATGAAGTAACTAGATGCAATTTAAATTTCATCCACAAGACACTTGGCCCTTTCTAAACAAATTTCAAAAGAGGAGTAAGACAGGAAAATGGGGAGAAAAAAAAACCATAGCAGAGAACAAATACTTCAGAATAATAATATGCTGAATTCTATGCCTTGCAGTTTCTCAAATGTTTTCTTTCCCTAAGAAACAGTCTCCTGCTCATTTGTCTTATTCTCTTGGTGGAGCAGTGGGCTAATGCCTCCTTAAGTAACACCAGCTGCCTGCAATTAGTGCAGGTTCGCATCCCACCAGGCTCAAGGTCGACTCAGCCTTCCATCCTTCCGAGGTAGGTAAAATGAGGACCCAGATTGTTGGGGGCAATTAAGCTGACTTTATAATAATGCCGCTTGGGGTGTGTGTGAAAGCCCTAATAAGCAGGCATATACATAGAATGAAGGCTACTGCTAAGCTTGTAAGCTGCCCTGAGTCTTCGGAGAAGGGCAGGATATAAATGGAATAAAAATAAAAATAAATAAAATAAAAAATAATTTTTGAGTTTGCTTTATTATCAAAGGTTTTGGGAGGCAAGACTGTGGTGTTGTGGTTTTCTACAACCCACCCTTACTTATTTACATCCCAGTCATTTCACAAGCATAAATAATGTGTGTTTTGTGTTATGATACTGTGGCACACAGTTCATCACTCTCCATCCATCTCACAGATCCTTGTGTATGTGTTTCCATCATTTTGAAGCTACCTTGTGAGGTCTTCCTAAGGAATGCAGAATTCTGGAAATATTGCATGATGAAAGACAGGATATTTAAACTAACCTCTCTTGCTTGCTTTGTGGCTAAGTAATTGCAATAACTTATGCTCCAGCTATGAACATGGTGCTGAAATAACTTATAAAGAGAATAATTTAATGTTTTCAAATTTCAACTTCAAATTTTGTTTGTCGCATTGAATGAGATCTGGAAGGCGGTAAAAGGCAGGAGAACTTTCTCTCCCACAGCACCAGAAATCGTAAAAACCTCTGAGCTATAATTTTGGAGTCCCACTAGAAAATGGAGCCCTGACATTGTGGGCTGGCCCCAATGTGAAAGAAAGAACTTCCAGTTAGTATCACAACCAATGACTATGGTTTGCCAAAGTTGTAGTCAGAAGCTTTTTTCAGTTCTTCTGCCTGAATTAATTGAATTTGACATTTCAGAACCTGTATTGCGGATATTACACATCCAGTGAAATTAAGGCAAACACTGCAGGGAAGGTGGGAATTGCTTTGTAACTGGGATGATTGCAGTTCATACCTGGCCATCTTTGTGACCAAGATTTTTATTCTACCTGTTCCACAAGCCAGTGTGTTTCCTGGCCTTAAAGCACAGAGTGTAATGCCTCAAGGTAGATTATATCTTTTTACTAAAGTCAGGCTCTCCTATCTAAGCTACACCTGGGAAACTCTTAAAACAACAGACATTGCATTAATTGCTTTCACAGATGGCAGGAAAGTAATTGGAATTGTAAATACTACTGAAGATAGAGCTGTAACATTCAAAGGGGGCCTGTGAGAAATAATGAAATGAGATTCATCTTTGAAGCTGTTTGAAATCTAATCAATGTGAAAAAGGACCTCAGTATGCAATGATTGCTGAAAATGGCTTTCTGATAGGGGCCCTGAAGAGTGAATTAAATATGACTATGCAAAGCAATACAAAAAAGAGCAATATGGCCAGTGGAGTGGAATCCAAGTTATATTTTTACAAAGACAACAAACCATTACTGATTGTGTCATGAAATTTTCCCTTCAGCGGACTGTCAGTAGATGCTGAAAGCTTCCATATAATTTCAAAGAGATAAAAGCTTGGTCTTGTCCATACTGAAAGTTCTTTAGTCTAATCATCAATATTTTACAAACTGTGAGGAACTAGTTACCCGAGGCACTTTCCAGCTGTCCAGTTTTCCCAACAGTGAGGGTCCAAATTCCACACATTGAAGTAGAAACATTACTAAAATAAGATAGGGAAAAGTATAACTTACCTGGAATTCTTTCTGCCCTGTTTAAAAGAAAGTTCACTTTGGGTCACTTGATCAGGAAGGAGAAAAGCAAAATGTATAATATAGAACAATTAGCATTTGCAGTCACAACCTAACTGCCTCTTCTCTACAAATGAATTGGGATTATTTTTTCTGACTTTTTTTCTATCACAGCTCCTGGAATGGATCTGGCACATTTTCAAATTCTTTCTTTTGTTAGCATCTCTTGCCATACAGAACAGGTTGTGTTATGTTCTGATCACTCTTAATCCTGCTGACTGACAGACTATCCCAAACCTCTCCACATAATTTCTTCACAACATGCTGTCCATTTGGAAAAAAAACAAAAAAAACATATGAACTAGTAAGACAGAACAACATTAGAACTTAAATCTACCTCTTTCTGATCTGTAACAGGGCTTTGGAGGAATTCAGGAGCAATGGATTGGAGACAGAAATATTTACAGAGAATCAGCCAGTGTTCTAAAGTGCAGCAGAAGCAATCTGCTGGTTGCTCAAAGCAATAATGATTGGGTTTTTTGTATCATTGGGGGAATTCATGTTTCCCCATGGTTTATTTTTTTATAAGATAGGGAGGGAGGGAACAAGGTTTACAGGGGATGAGGTGGGATCTGCTATTAGTCCATCAACCACCTCCAACATGACATTCCCCCACTTGATCCCCAATCCAACTGGCGAGCTAAATCTTCAGGACCAAACGGAAGGCTAGCCGGGAGCAGATCTCACTTCGGGAGGCAAGATGTTCCAAAGGGCAGGAGCTATGACAGAGAAGGCTCTTCTCATGGACCCCACCAGTGGAAATTCCTTGACTGACATGATCTGCAGCATGCCTCCTATGCCAGCATGGGTGGGTTGGGCTCATCCGATTGGGATGAGACAATTCCTGAAGTAACCTGGACCCATGCCATGCAGGGCTTTATGGGTATTAACACCTTGAAACCTTGAATTGCATCTGGAATCAAACCAGCAGCCAGTGCAATCATGGAACATCAGTGTAACATGAGCCTTTCTAGGAGCCCCAAAGCCTGCCTGCACCATCGCACTCTGAAGCAGTTGTAGCTTCCAAATAGTCTTAAGGGTAGCCCCATGTAGAACATATTAGTATAATTTGAAGATCCGGGAAAAGAGTAATATCTATGCAGCTATTGTATATTGCAATTACAAAATTAAATTCAGTCAGCAATGATTGGTTATCCTCCTAGACAGGTGTTGTGAACCTTCTCATGGATCTCTACACTTGTCTGGGTATTATGGAGGCCAAATCCCAGGATATCTGAAGAAGATTGACTTATCTAAGATGATTAATTAAGAATAAAACCTGCAGGTCCTAGAATACTTTGATGCCTGAGTGGTTCAAGGATTAAAAGGAATTTTGATCTAAAGTGGAAATAAACTTAACTATTTTCTTCTACTGGTTCCATGAAATGGCAGCACCAACATTTCTCTATAATTTCTGTTCCATGCATTACTCAGAAGACTTGGGTATCACATCTGGTTGCTTTATAAGGCTTTTCTTTTAAAAAAAAGAAAGAAAGAAAATCCTTCATTTTTAAAAATTATTCAGTATTATTTTTTCTTTCACCTAAGAAAACCATTCCAAAAAAAATTGGCTAAACTGGAAGCTGAATTCTACAGTGCTCCTATAGGGTTTTGATTCTTGAACCATCTCTGAAAAACACAGTGCCTACCTGGAAAGATAGAAATAGAAAATTCCTGTGATAAGAAAATGAGAGAAAAAATAAATTTTGGGATGTGAAAAATAAGAAGTGTTATAAAAGAAGCTATGAAACAGAACCACTTCTGATCTTCATAATCAAAATGCTCTGCATTGATGTGCAAATTGGCTTGTGGTGTTCTGGCCCATTGGAAAGGAAACAAATAGATTCCTGGTATTTCTTTGAATGAGAGCTTATTTTGCTATTAACCACTGAAGCATCCCCTGAACAAGGTGCGAGAGGATAGCCTGTGTTTGTTGAGTGTCAGTTAGAGTAGAACCAGAGCTGGAGTTTGCCACAACAGCTCTTGGTGACTGAAATATGCTGTTAATGAACAAAAAGAGAGTCCACAGAAGAGCTCAAAGAAGGATGAAAGGAACAGAGAGTAGTGACTGATGAAAGGAAAAAAAATAAGAGCATGCTTAGCTCAGCTGAAGAGCAATGACAAAATGATTAGCAGATCACCTCCTGAAAGCATCTGAAGGATAAAGAGGAGAAGAAAAAGCAGTGGAAGCTGAGGATTGGTTCAAGGCACTCAAATGAAGACTAATGATCTTAAAGTGAGCAGAAGAAAGGCTGAATATCAGAGAGGGTTGGCTGGCTTTTGTCTATGAGATTGATTAAATTGTGGAGCAATTTCCCAAGAAGAAGGGGCGGGAGTGCTTGGATGAATTATTAAGAAGCATTAAAAGGAGAGGACAGCCATAAACCATTCACCACTTGAGGACTTAACATTTGTATTAGCAGAGAAGTTTTTAGATGCTGGGCAAAATCCAGCAGGAAGTTCCCTACAATATTCATTCCACTGGAACTTGTTGCAGAAATTTTCTTGTAGTCTCTGTTATTAGCACACATTTAGAAGAGCTCACTGAGCTCCATAGCTATGTACAGTATGTACTGAGAATATACTTGGCACATAGCTATTCTCAGGGCTTTTTTTCTCATAGAACGCTCAGAACGGAGTTCCGGCACCTTTTTTGGATGGAACCTTGTAGGGTAGGCAAGGCGGGTTGGATGACACATGTGAGTTCCGGCACCTTTTTCTTTTACAAAAAAGCACTGGCTATTCTGCTCCCTTCTTTAAATGTTCTGAAGAAAAGCTGCCATGGATTGCCCAATCTGAGCCTTCCTAATTGCAAGCAAATATTGTTATAAAGATATATCACTTCTAGTATAGTAATTTGTATGTGTGGGTGCCATCATCAGATATTGGAGATACCACATAACTAAAAAGTGGTGTTGTTTAGTCGCTAAGTCATGTCCAATTCTTTGTGACCCCATGAACAATAACATGCCAGGCCCCCCATCCTCCACTGTCTCCCAGAATTTGCCCAAATTCATGGTCATTGGGTTGATGACACTATCTAACCACTTCATCCTCTGCTGTCCCAGTCTCCTTTGCTTTCAATCTTTCCCAACAACTGAAAAGTATAATGTAATAATCAACATGCTTAGAACAACAAATGCAAAATTCAGCATTCTGAAATTTTCAGCTATCCATTCTAAAAAGCAAGCTGGTAGGCCATAGTACTGCAGTTACAAGCTTGAAAGCCCTCCTCATGTGCTTCCTTGTCTCTTCCACCTTGTTAGCAGAAAGAGAATCAACTCATCAAAATAAGCAACTATGGTTAATTCACATAATTAAAATTGCAGGATCCACATTTTGGTTTTTGTTACCTTATTTCCTGGGGGCGGGGTGGGGAACAGCCTTAGGGAAATGCAGTTCCTACTGAGACTGTGATGGACCTCCTGCGTTTGGGAACTCTGCTGGGTGTTTCCATTGCATTTAAGGTCCTGCTGTGCTTAACGTTGAAGCTGTACATAGAAGAGAAGCCCACAGGCAAAGCAAAGGAGGGGAGATGCTTCTGATCCATACATTATTTTCAATGCACAGTACTGTAGTGAATCAGAATGCTTATTCTTCACAGCTGCTTTTAATTCTATCACCATTTTTTTCCCCAACTAAGAATTCTTACTGTTGAGAAATGCCCAAAATTGGAAAAACACTTTTCTGATTAACTGACCTTTTTAAGCCACTCAGGGTATATTCTAATAAGGGCCAGAAGAAATACCTGGGGGGAGAAAATACTGAGGTTTTATTATTTGGTCTTCCAAGAAACAATGCAGGGTGTCCTTCTCATTTTTCTGCCATGAGAACTGCCAGCAAATCCAATCATATACTTGTCATTTGTAGGACAGAGTGTATATGTGTATCCTTTCTCCACATCCTCAATATGTCTATTCTTGGCAATTTTTTTCTTCTCCTCCTTCCCTCTGCCTAGCTGTCATACCAGTCACCTACTGCCCACCCACTTTCTTTCCACTCTCCCCATCACCAATTCCTCCTCTGAGTCATTGCTGCTATTGTTTACTACTATTGCAGAAGATAATTAGCAACAAAGGCATGGTGCAAGATAAGTATAGTTAAAAACTTAAATGTGTATACTGATGTTAGCAGGGTTGTGTGAGTAGGAGTGTGAATATTTATGTGAATGGATTTAATTTTTATTGGAGAGACCCAGGTTTGAATCTCTGCTTGACCACAAAAGTCACTATCTCATTGTTATGGGGATAATGTGAGGGGAGAAGCCCTACCCCACTTCCTTTAGTTGTCAGAGAAAAGACAACATAAGAAAACAAAATTGCTTGTTAATTCTTTATAGAAAGAGCAGGTATGACTGGAGTGAAGAATGTAAATTGTAGGCTATAGATAGACCAAAAGTAGAATACACAAGAACCCCCAATCTGCAAGGGTGACGTTCTGCTGGTTCAAAATGAACATTTCCCTTCCATTAATTTCCTGAGTCTTCTGTCCAACTTTCACCTCTTTCAAAACTCACTTTGCATTCTGTGCACGAATAAAGAAATAGAAAACCTCAGCAGGGGCAGAGATTAAGGGAAAGATTTCTGCTGATGTTTTGTGGTAGCAATTACTACATAACTCCATTTACCCTTTAATAAAGCAGCATATTAGCCCTAAGCAGATTAAAAAGAGGGCATGAGAGAGCTGAGGTGAGAGGCTTGCATGAAGTTCCCTCATTTCTAGCATTTAAAAAAATGAATGTCTCCTATGCTCTGTAATAGGCATAGCTTGGTTATAAAAAAGTTAAATGATCCTTCTCAGTTTGAGCTGTCTTAGTCACTAGTTCCTCATTACCTCCACAAGACATTTATGAAACCTCTGATTCCTTGTGATGACCAACAAAAATACTGAAATAACAGTGGAATGTGATTTGGGAAGGAAAGATCTGAAATAGAAACACAATCACACACACAACTAATAAGACTTATATCTAGGCTATCCATGCAGCTGTGGGTAAAGTAAGCTCACTCTAAATTCCACCCACCTGGGTTTGATCAAAGCCATATTTAAATTAATGGTTCGATCCATCTTTTCTAATCTGGGCTTCTCTAGATGAGAAGAGTCAAATTCCTGTAATTCCTTCCATGGCTACTGATCATTTTGCTTGATGTGCTAAATGTTGTAGTGCTGGGGGAAATTATTATTATTTATCTTGCCTTTATTATTTTATAAGTAACTAAGATCAGAAACATACCTAATACTCCTTCCTTCTCTTGTATCCTCCTTGCTTTCATGCTTGAGGTGGGTCTAGATTTTACAATCTCCTGGTTTCTAGCAGGGAGCCTCAACCATTAGAACATGGGTGTCAAATTCACTGCATCACGTGACATGTCACAACGTATCATGACTTTTTTTTTTTTGCATTACTAGAGCTGGGGTGGGCACGGTCTCCACATGATGCAGCTGTCAGTTTGACACCTCTGCATTAGAAAGAGGCATATTATGAAAGAATGTAAAGCAAAGGACAACATGGAATACTGCTGGAGAGTTGATCAAGATTCAGTTTTCTTAGAAGGAGGTCACTGAAAGCTACTTCATTTGATATAGCAAGTATAGTGCAATAGTTAATGTATTGGTCTGGTGCAGGGGATACCTGGGTCCATCCTACACAATGGAAACTAACCGGGTGACTTGCACCAGCCACAAACTCTTACCCCAGTTTACCTCACAGGTTTGTTACTTTGGAGGAAAATAGGAAGAAATATCATATCCTCTCTTGAACTCCTGAATAAAAACAACATCAGAGCATAAGCAAAAGAATGAATGAAGTGATAATTAGTTTAGATCTATTCAGATTTCAGATCTGAAAACAGCAAGATTCAGTCTGAATCTGATTCAGGATTGAAAGAAAAACATTTTCAATTTGTACTGATTTAAGAGTCAACATGCAATTTGATAAGTTATTCAGCTACAAGCTATAAATGGGAAGCATCAACAAGTCAGCAGCTGCTTAGTTTTTTTTGTTTGTTTGTTTTTTGCCAGGCCGAAATGAAAATAACCCATTAAAAAACATTAATTCTACAAAGTTTCAGTTGGATATTTTCACATTTTCAATGCAATATATTTTTTTGAAATATTCCACTTGCATATCATTTAAAGCAGAGATTAGGAACAGACAGTACGGTAGCTTCCAAATTTTCTAGCAAAGAGCCAACAGAGATGTGCGGAATCAAAGCAGAAAATGCCCTGCCTACTCCATTTTAAAAATAAACATCATTATCTTTCTCTGACCTCTTTTTTTCTGTCTGGCTACTTTGCTTCCATAGCTCTTAGGCATTAGGTTAGCATCTCCTTGGAATTATATACTATTAGCTAGTTCAACTCTCTTTTTTTTCAAAATGTGACCATTATTATATATAATAATTACACTTCTAAAAATTTGTAATATTTCAAAAACTCCGTATTCTGTTATAATGGGCACTCCTAATTTCATAAACCATAGAATACTCTATTAAATTAGAAATCACATACAAATGACTGCATCTTTGTAGCTTTTCTTCTAGTAAGGAAAGCAAGGAGGGTCACTGAGCTAAATTTCCTGTGTAAATGCAACTCTCCTCTCCTTCCCCATGATAAATAGCCAAAGAGGAATGTGATTAAGAATTTTGTCATGGAGTTTTCTCAAGCAGGAGGGTCTGGTGAGAAGAAAAAAACAGTTATATAGAGTGAGAAATTTCTAGGACTAAGGAAAGAATTGATCACATGCAGATACATAGGATTAATAATCAGTTGGACTGTGTTATTTTTTTTAATTAGGGATATATTAAAAGCCTTGCCCAGTTCTCTGTCTCTGTATATATTCACTCATTCATTGAGCATACACACACACATATATATTTGTTGAATGACTTTAAATATTGTTGCTTTTAAGGCACTTGTCCTTTGATTAATTACATTTACTTTTTGAATCTAGTCCTTTTTCTAAGATCAACACCTATCCATGTTCCTCTTGCTGCAAAACATCTTGAAATAAAATAAACATTATTTTTATTCAGGAGTTTATGATCATAGCTGTGTCTTGAGAAGTTATAAACAGGTACTATGCCAGTTGCAAATTAAATCTCAGTGACCGGAATTTTACTTCCTTTGGCCTTGCTCCTAGTTGTATGGAGAGAAAAATGGTGATGCAGAGATACAAGTGAAAACAATTTCACTCAGTCCCTGTACTATAGCTAGGTAGGCCTGGAAGCTCTGTGGAGGGTAAGACAACGCATACAACTTACATTATGCATATTGTCAACAGCAAAACAGTATGAAACTGGTACATTCAGTAAAAAAAGTACAGTATAAGGAATGGAATGAGTTTTTTTTAAAAAAAATATGGAGAGTGAACATGGAAACTGAAAAGGTGACTTTAAAAACTACAAATAGAATAGACATAAAAACTAACAGAGATTATACTACAGGTCAGGCAAGTAAATTGAGAATTAAAGAAAAATAAGGATAAAAGAAAAGATGTCAGGAAAAGATAGATTGTTTAAGAAGAAAACCAGTCCAGATTTTTTTTTAAAAAAAGCGTTTCAGAATACCGCTGAGTCCATTCGCAATTTTCCCTTCCTCTCTCTAAACAAAGCTGTTTAAACAAGTCCTAACTAAAAAAAAAAGTGAGTGTGATGGAACAGTACTCCCACAAAACCTCTGATAGGCAGGGTTTGCAGTGGTGATAAATTATTGTAGAAGATATTTATAGCAATATACAAGAGAGCCCGTTACATCAGCCAAGACCCCCATACATACTTTTGTCCATTTATAGAATGAAAGTTGAAGCCAGACAATCCATTGGCCCTTGGAATCTCTCTAAATCATTTTTAAAGCATATGTTTTACTTCAGTTCTAATCTGCAGTTTGAAGGAATTATTTGATCTAATCTCCCTTGAGTGAATCACTCATTAGTACAAGCCTAATATTAAGTTATCTTTGTTTTTATTTGCAACTATGCATGGTGATCATAGTGAAGACACTGCTTAGAGCAGCCAAAGCAGCGCCCATAGAAGCTGATATATTCTATTCTCTATGTGTGTCTCCATTTTTCTCAGGATATGAGATAATTAATTGGGCTGTATAAAGCCTTCAAAAGAGGTGATTTGCAATGTGTGATAGTGCATACAAAATACCTGTTTCTGATTCATTAATGCAATCACCTTTTGCAAGGTTCACAAGTCTACTTTGGAAGCTGTTCTGAGCTGCTTCCCAATGCATGTTTATACACAGCTACTGTACTTTGCTTTACTTTTGTACCATTGACAGTGCATGCATAGACATATAGAGAAAATTGGAAACAGTTTCTGAAGCAACTCCATGAGCTTTGCAAATATTTTAACAATAAATGAAATGAGCAATGAAAAACAATAGTGTGAAGAACTTTTTTGAAAGCTTTGCACTGTCATAATGCTTCAAATGCACACGTATCCCTTGGTCTAGGTTTCCATCTAGAAATGTTCTTTTCTGAAACAAATACTGTATAGTGTTGTGGATGTCTTCATTTACATAAACCACTGAGATTTTCAATGATATCTTTGTAAAAAATCAGGTTTAGAGTTGATGCCATACTCACTTTTCCAATCACAACTGCACCAGGATTTACTATAATTCTTTGGCAAACCCAGCACCCTATTGTATAGTCTAAAGCAGTGGGTTTCTTTTTTTTTCAGAATTGCTAATCTTAAGATGCATTGCATGGACTTTAATTCCAACCCCACCCCCCATCAAAATTCTGGCTGGAGAATTCTGTGAGTTGAAGTCTGCACATCTTAAGGTGTCAAATTTGAAAAACACTAATCTAAGGCATCCTTCTAGAACCAGTTTGGAATATATCTAAATCCAGTTTTATAATTATGGTAAACTATAGATGTGGATGTTTGAGTTTAGTTAAACTTTTCCATAAGCTGAGCAGTTTCGGGCATTTTTCGCCCTTCTTCCTGCTGGTGAGTTTTTTGTACCCAGAAAACCTGAGACAAGGTTAGGCCATGCACCATAAAATCTGCCATCTGCATTTTGAAGTGTACAGTCTCTCTGTGATTAGAAAAAAATATTAGAAATGAATGGATCAAGCAGTTTGATATCCTTGATTTTTGCTATTGACTTTAAGAAAGGGCAATAAGACAACCTTCAGAAGCTCAAGTTAATCATCAGAGAAATAGAGGGAAAAATAAAGTAGACAAATAATTCTTTTTTGTTTGTGGTTTTGGTTGTACTGTTACAGAAAGTTTCCATAATGTTCTCCTTTCTTCTTCTTTTTTCAAAAAAATCCTACCTTATCAATTTCCTTTGCTGTGATTTCAGAAAACCTCTTCTACCTTCATTTAGTGACTGAAAATGAATGTCAATACATCTTCTATGTTCTTTGAAGTTTTCATTTCTATCAAAGAGGAGGACAAGCTTTAAGTAACTCAATGTTGATTTGATACTTGTGTCTTTTCTCTCCTACCACATCTTATAATAAAGCGCATTTGGATTTGCTCTTTAAAGACTAAGAGTCTCCTTTCAAAAATCAGCATTTAAATAAGGCTGAGGGGGAAATAGCAATAAAGTAGTTGGACACAGGTAATTAATCCAAGGAAAAGTTCAGTATAATATTATCTCAAACAAGGCAATTGGTCCCTTGGAGTAATATTGGGATGAAAGTAAACTTTATTTAAATACCACTGCTACCTCTTAATGTTATGCAGAACTCAGCATGGTGCAGAGCTTTGAAGCGAGAAAAGAAAGACTAGAATTATTTTCTCTTTTTTCTGACAAAATATGAGAACTTTGCAGTCATACAATGGAACTGATTGGTTAAACAAACGCAAGCATTTTGTAACATAACAAATAATTAATTTGGGGATAAATGATTCCAATGAAAGTATTTTAACTCCAGATTACTACCTATTATAATAAAGTTTCATACAGCTTCACAGGGCAATTTTAAACTCAGAATTTGACAGATGAAGTTCCTTTGATCACAAAAAGAATCCCTGTTTAGAAGGTTCCTTATGATAGTGGCCGAAAATAACAGGTCTGGAGCAGTCATCTCTAATCTGTTCGCATTGCAAAATCCAATATTCTTGGTGACTATGTGTTGAAATAAAGAACTTGCTAGTATGTTGTATAAAACAATGCCAAGTATGTGACTATAAGCATTGTAGAGAATCATCATAAAAATGTCAGGAGAATTCTAGCCACTGGAGAATAATGTTGCTTATCTTGAAAATGAACACTAACTGGACAAGCCTGAGTGAGTCATTGTTACCCAGTTACTTGGAAAATGTGCGATTCTGAAACTGTTGAGGAAACAGACAGATACATTGAGACTGTTAAACTGACTGCCTTTCCATTAGATTTGTGCCCATCCTGGCTAAATGCCTCCTAACAAGTGACACAAGGTTTAGTCCCTTGGGTAGAGTATGCATCTTTCAATTAGAGTGATCTCACCTGCTTGAAAAAAAATGGTGGATGCCATCACTGAGCCAAACAATTCTGGGCACAGTCCTAGAGGAAGCTATTGAATGAAGTTTATGGCAGACCCAGAATATAGTCACATGCCATATTACAGAGTTGTGCCGGTTACCAGAAAACCTTCATGTGCAACTCAAGATACTGGTTGTTACCTATAAAGTTCTTCATGGGATGCATTCTAGTTATCTAAGAGACCTTCTCTCTCCATTGTTTCAATCCAGAAAAATCCAACATATTGGTATACTTTAATACTCTCTCTCTCTCTCTCCCTCTCTCCCTCTAGATAGATAGATAGATAGATAGATAGATAGATAGATAGATAGATAGATAGATAGATAGATAGATAGATAGATAGATACACAGGCTACAGCTTGTGGATGGCCTTAGGTTAGGCTGATACAGGCAATAAGGTTTGGCCCGTATTTGGGCCTAGCAAGGTATTCTAAAATACTTAACAAATACTTAACACATATCTCCCTTGCCGCTCAGCTAGCAAAGCGAGAAAGAGCCTGTGCCTTAGAGGTTAAACAACTGCCTAATGTGCAATTGGCCCAGGTTCGAATCTCAGAAGGGTATGGCTGACTGATTAGAACAAATGAGTTTGAAATGGCCATATCAGTCTCCCTTTAATTCTTTGTTAGCAATCCCCAAAAAAATTACACACACACACACACATACATACATACACAAACATATACATACACACATATACATATTTCCTAGTTCTTCTATTTCTTAACCAGCCTTCTCCTTTCCTGGTAGCATCCCACTGGAGATTTAAGTAGCCCAACCCAACTCTTTTATTGTACTGGTGTCTGTTTTTAACTCATATGCTACCCAGACTCATTGTGAGTTGGGTAACTAAATACATTTAAATTTAAATAAATACATGATACAGACATTATCTGTATCATTTAATAATTCAACTCACTATCCAGCACATGGGGGCCTTAACTGAAGTCCTGTTTTTACC
This sequence comes from Vipera ursinii, assembly GCF_947247035.1. Classification (NCBI taxonomy): domain Eukaryota; kingdom Metazoa; phylum Chordata; class Lepidosauria; order Squamata; family Viperidae; genus Vipera; species Vipera ursinii. The sequence goes on along the minus strand of NC_139515.1, from coordinate 65,080,549 downwards.
TCTAAAATAAAACTACCAGCCAACCATTATATGATGAGAAAAAAGGGGGGGGGCATCTTTATTTCCTTTGTTGACATTTAATGTTTGAATTCTTGCAGCCAATAGCAATCCAGAGACAGCACCGACCCTCAACCAACCCAAGCAAGGCTCCGTCCTCCCACCATCAGGTCACCTCCCTGACCTTATTTAACCTCCCCATCACAAGACCCATCACAAGATTCTCATTGATGACTCACACCTGACCCACCACAAGATCCATTATAGACCCTCAATTGACACATCCACACCTGAAGCCCTTATAAACAGAAGAACACTGACACTGACATCCCCTAAACTCTGCTGAAGATGTTACCTAATAACCTGATAACAAAATGTTCAGAAACCAACCCACAAGTTTGGAGAACGAACCTTCACCCTTATCCTACACCTACAGATATTTGCCATTATTGCAATTTCTTTCCTTCCCAGAGGCCCTGCTCCCTCCTATTCATGAAAATTGCCCTTGCCTCCACCTTATTCAGAATGTCAGTAAATGTGACTTTGTTCAACCACTCAGTATATTTCTCCTTTAGAAAAAGGGAATCATATTTCTCCATGAATCAAGAAAGCACACTCTTACAATCTGCCTGACATTTCTTCACATTTCAGACAGGCAGAGAACAATCTCTTAACTTTATTGTTGCATGGAGGGTGATGTCAAGGAGCACAGCTTAAAGTGGCATTTGGTAATACTTCAGATGACATTATCTGATCTACTAATGTCCCAAATGGAACCCAGTTTTTCATTTTCAATTTTCTGTAGTCACTTTCAGCTAGTATATATACAGTACATAGTAGATATATAGTACATAGGACAGAGAAGGGGGAAAGAATTTTACTGAACACAGATAGTCTTCGACTTACAACCACAATTGAGATCAGAATTTCTGTTGCTAAACAAGGCACATGTTCAGTGAGTCATGACCTTTTTGCTACAGTTGTTTAGTGAATCATAGCATTTGTTAAGTGAGTCATGCTGTCATTAAATGAATCCGGCTTCCTCTATTGACTTTGCTTGTTGGAAGCTGCCTGGGAAGGTTGCAAACAGCAGTCACATGACCCCGGGATGCAGCAACTATCATAAATACATGCCAGTTGCCAAGTGCCTGAATTTTAATCATGTGGACAGTAGGGATGCTGCAATAGTTGTAAGCATGAAGACTATATGTCACCTTTTTCAGTAACTTCAAATGGACACTAAACACATGTTTGTAAGTCAAGGACTGCTTGTATTTAATAATTAACCCTTCCCTTTACAAATGACATTTAAAAAAAATACACATTCCAGACAGGTCTGAATGGAATGACAGTCCAAAATCCATACCAGTTTTTCTAAAATTTCACAAAGAAACACTAAACAGTGATGGTCATATTGTCCATGAAAACTTTCAAAATATAGAAACTCCATAGTGGCATTCCTAAAGAAACTAAATGTTAAAAATGCAAACTGTTCCAAATTGATTAACCTGGAAGAGTTTGCATTTTGGACATCTAGTTTGTTTAGGAAACAAAAGAAAAAAAAGGGGGAAATATAATTGATGTCATTATTGTGAAAAATTCATTCTTAATTATTCTTAATGAATTATCTCTTTAAAAACATATTTTGGAAGAGCAGTGTTATTCACATGGCAAAGTATAAAATAAGTTATCCTATAGCTTCTGGCAGTGCTTTTTTTGTAAATACAACCCACCTTGCCTACCCTACAAGGTTCCATCCAAAAAAGGTGCCGGAACTCCGTTCTGAGCGTTCTATGACAAAAAAGCCCTGGCTTCTGGATGCTTCCAAGCAGGTGAAATACAATTCTGTCTGAAACCTACAACTTGTATTTTACTTCAGGATTGCTACAAACTAATAACTTGGAAACAGCTACACAGATCTTTTTTTTTCTTTCCATTTAAGGTTCTTCTTGAAGAAGAATTCTGAAGAATTGAAAGTTTGGCATTTTCATTGTTTCTATCACAGCATTTCCCTTACTGTGACTGTTAGGTGAATTCAAGTTTACATCTCTGAAATAACCAAATGAAGTAATGTGGCTTAATTTCTTTTTCTGAATTAAAATTGTTCCAGATGAATGGGAAGAGCAGCATGCTCTATTTTTAGGCAACACAGCTCACTAATCCAGATGCTTCGCCAAACACCTAAGATATGAGAAAACAAAACAATTAAGAGTAGCAACAACAAATAACAACAACAAAAGAAGAAACAACAAAAAAAGAAGTAAGAGATAGGTGGTATGTGAATCTCCCAAAGGATGCTGTGATTCTCTATGTCTCCCTAACACTAATCAAGCTTTGCAGATTTTAATCTGCACAGTAATTAACTTTATCCAAATGAGCAGCAGGCTGAGTGGCTTTGTTTGGGCGTTTTTCTGGTTATTGAATGTGTCTTGAAAATGACTTGGTAACATCCTGGAGGAAAAGGGGGGAGGGGAGAGAGAGAGAAAGGAAGGAAGATTAATGAGATGCCAAATGCTTATTCCTTCAGATGAAAAGGAACTGTGAGGGATGCTTCATTGGGCTCACTCCTGAAATAAAGAGATTTCTCTTTGAACTATACAAGTTTATTTTCATTTATTTCATTTCATTCATTCATTCATTTCATTTATACATATCTTTTTAAATGAACAATTGCAGTAGATCCAGTGATTATTTGAGATATTATCAGACTATCAGCTACCACCCTGCCATGGAAATGACTCAGTAATAAGTTGGAAAACTTCCAGTGTCTTTCTAGTATGAAATTAGTAAAGCAACCACTATAATCTCACAAGAGACATGAGGAATTTGGGTCTCTAGGAGATTACATAGGCTCATGAGATACATTGGAGGACCAGTAAAGGGTGCTGAGGGCACATCAGATTTGCAACTCAGCTGAATTTGTAATGCAGTATTTCTCAACCTTTGCAGCTTGAAGATGTGTGGACTTCAACCCCTATAATTCCCCAGCCAGCATCAGAAATTGGAGTTGAAGTCTACATGTCTTGGCAAGATTGAAAAACAATGTTCTCAGGATTCCTTTGCCTATTCCATCCTTGTTCTCTTAACAGCATCTTCCTAATATCTCTTGCGTACATTCAATCTCCACACAATGTACTTCTTGTGTACACTCAATCCCCACACAATTTTATACCTTGGTTTAATGCATTGTCTATAATATTTCCTTAGTCAGTCTGATCTTGGCTTCAGTTATCTGTGTTTTTCAGTTAGATCATCCTTTCAATGTCCTCTGTACAAGGCTACAATTCAAGAATGTCAACTCATCTTAATTGATGTAAAATGTGATAGTGAGGCTGATAACTGATGCATTATATCAGGAACACTGAAAGATGAATACTGCTTGCCAATTGTTTTCCAGGTTAATTCAAGGTGGTACTTTAAATTGTTAAAGCTCTCAGTGGCTTAGAGCCTACCTAATGAATCACTATCACATTTTGAACCAATCTGGTTTTTAAGATTTGTTGGAAAGGTCTTTTTGAGGATACTGCCTCTTAGCAATTTGATGGACACAGACACAGATACTTTCATTTGTTATCCTACCCAAACTGTGAAATACCCTACCACTGAAGTCATGATTGAAAAAAGACATTGTGACATATTTTAACATAGCTTATTGTCCTATTTAATATTTTGCTACAGGAACTTTATTGTAATCTAATGTTATTGTATGTGTTTTCATAATTGTGCCATTTTGGTAATTTCTAATATAAAGGAAGTAAAGATATACTATCAAAAATAATATTTTCCTGCAAAAGTATAATGGTTGCTGTTGGAATACATGTTGGAATGTATTTTATATTGCGAAAACTACAGAAGTATTCAGCCAGTAGATGGCAGTGTTTGTAAGTTTACTAGGTATAATCTATGGTCATTTTGTTCTGAGGAGAGTTTCCTATTACAGTTAAACCATTAAGCAGGAGGGCCATGGTGACTGTACACTTTATTTGATCTACAGGACTATATAATAAACAGAATTTCTAATAGTTGCAATAAACAGTTCTTTTTCCTCTGGTCTTACACATTCTGAAGTGAACTTCCAGTATTTCCCTTACAAGCAGAGATATTATATTAGTTTGCTACTACACCTGCATGGCACTTCAGGCAGGCAAAAAACAAATAAGGGATTTCAGTGGCTTTAAAAATAATCAGGTGAAGTAATACAAAAGTCATTTTGAAATGTCAGACTAGAGGATTTTTTTAATTAATGTATAGTGGAGAGAAATCCTAGGGAGGAATAAAAATGGATTTTATAGGTAGATGGGTTCAGTCTTCAAAGAAGTAAGTGTAAATCATTTCCTGCTTTCTCTTTTTTCCCCTATTCCATATTTGCTATTGCTTTGGAATCCCTTCCAGGAATGACTGGAAAGCATCTGCCATATGTCTGGTACTGCATTTGATGTGCATGAGTAATGCAAGAAAACATGTCCAGGCCAAATTCTACAGAGGTTGCTGAGTGCAAGTCTAGTATTGCTGATGAGAAAATATTATCCTGGCTTTCAATTCTTCACTGAAGATCATTGTCCACATTACAATTGTCATATTGTCCATCTGTATGCAGAGATTGTTTTTGAGTGTGCATAGGTTGATTCCAGGAAATTTCCTGGACAAATCACTGTAAGTATTTTTTTAGTTCTTCCTAGGTCTGAGAAAGAACAACAGTCCCAAGCACTTTCAGTTGACTTTGTGATTAAGAAAGGACTAGAACTCATGATCTCTGGGTTTCTAGTTTGATGCCTTAATCACTGCACCAAACTGCTTCTCATACAGAAATTAGGAAATAAAAAATAAGTAATAGGTGTTATTATGATCATGGGAACAAGGCTTCTATCAAGTATGCCATGCATCTGGTATATGCCACTAATTAGTAGTGGCATATACCAGATCAGCCTTTGTCAACTTGGATTCTTCAAGTCTTGACTTACAATTCCCTTCCACCTTGACTATAGACCATGCTATCTGGAACTGATCCTGGTTCAGAATATTTGGTCAAAACATTTGACATTCTCTTATGTCTTTTTGCCAGGCATTGTTCAGTTTCATAATCAACTTACTGTATTTATGTCCGCTATTTTTTTCTTGGTGCCTTCCTACTTTATTCTTGTTTGCCACCCATCTACCATTATTTCCTTCCACTCTACAGACTATACCAAATCTTCCTAAGTTTTCAGAACTTCTTTCAAGCTAAATCTAAGCACTGGCTTTCTCAGTTAACTTCTCTCTGAAATTGTCATTCATTCTTTACAGTCTTCTTATACCCTTCTTGTATTTCTGCCATCCCTTATCTATTTAAATGAATCTCTAGATATATCCTTAGATATATCTTCAAGTCTCTTGGCACATTGTTAACTCTAGATTGTAAAAATATAGGTTTGAGTTCATTTTTTAAAGTCCAATCTGACTTCTGCTTTTCTGATGGCAGAAGGTAGCTCTACAACATGCAGTAATGACTATCATTTTAATATTTTACATTATTTCTGAGAAGTTTTGAAAAATAAAAATGACAATGTCTGAACACAATTGCCTAGCTGTCCTATTTTCTAACATTGGGCTTGATTCTATGCATCACTCATTACAATGGTAAATTCCCATAGTCATAAGGGTCAATTTTCTTCACTTTTTCCTAAACTCTTCTACCAACAGCTCAAACTGAATATGGTATAGACCAAACAACTCCTATCATTCGGGCCCGCGAAGTGGTTTCATGCGGCCCGCGAAGCCATCCTGGAAACAGTGAGGGAACGGCCCCCACTGCCTTGGCCCTGGCCCAGAGACCCTCCTCCTGCCAGAGACCCTCAGATCTGTCCCACTCCTGCCCAGGCCCCCATAGGCACCCTTGATGCGAACGATGTAGAGCTGGCCATGCCCACCCAGTAGACCATATGCACTCTAGCCACGCCCACCCAGTAGGCCATGCCCACCCTGGCCATACCCACCCAGCCCCCTGAGGGCAACCGCAATGCTGATGCGGCCCTCAATGAAATTGAGTTTGACACCCCTGTTATAGAGCCTTGCTGGATATGAAACATGAAAGAGAAGGAGGAGTCAAAATAAAACAAATCCCCCAAATTGGGCCATTCCATTTCTGTGATGACTCCTTTTAATTCTTGGCAGTCTTCAGTGCTGGAAATAATGCAAAGATAGGAGTGAGGTTTGCCAGTTGAAGCTTCACAACTACTGTTCTTCCTTTAACAGCCATGCAAGAACTGAGGAGGAGCCACTACACTTACCAATTGAATCAATCAGCTTTACACGTGTTGTGCTTTAGCTTGATTTGGTATAGTGGCAGATAAATAAAAGGACAAAAGCCAAAGATTAAAGCAGACATTTTGGACTGTGCATCTTTCAGTGATGGAAGTGATTTACTTTGATAAGACTGCATGTTCATTAAATTCCTTCTTTGTTGTTTACTGTGGGTTAGAATGCACAATGCTCTCTTCATGAAAACAATCCAGAGAGAGAGGGACTGAGAGAACAGAGGTTGAAATGGAAGCAGCAGTATAATCCTATATATATTCACAAACAGTTCTACTGAATTCAGTGGTACTACTCCCAGGAATACAGTATGTGGGTTATTGTGGCAGTAGAAAAGGGCCAAAATCGCACCAAAATGATTTGGAAGAACTGCACCACTCGCTATAGAAATACTAGAGTGATTGGTGCTTTTTTTCAATAGAACAGATAAATAAAATAATGAAATTATATGGGAGATTTAAATAGGGTTTGCTCCCTCTTTCATAATTGTAACTTTCAGAAAATTCATTAGGAATTTTCTACCATTAGATGTCAGAAATGTATTATCAGAAATGTAAAGAGGAACTGGGAAAAATTGATGATATTTCCAATTATACACACCCTTTGGAATCATAAGCAGAGCAGCCCAGTTGCTGGGGTCAGACAGAAGAAGAGACCTACCCTCCCATTCATATATATGAAGTTCCTAAATGTCTCTGGTTGGCAACATATGACACAGAATGCTCACTAATATGAGTTTTTGGCCTAATCCCTCAGGAAAATTTGTATGTAACAGTAACAACAATAATAATAAAGTTAGAAGAGACCTTGGAGGTCATCTAGTCCAACCCCTTGCTCAGGCAGGAAACCCTATACCATTTTAGACAAATGGCTGCCCAGTCTCTTCTTAAAAACCGCCAGTGTTGGAGCATTCACCACTTCTGGAGGCAAGTTTTTCTACTGGTTAATTGTTCTAACTGTCAGGAAGTTTCTCCTTAGTTCTAGGTTGCTTCTCTCCTTGACTAGTTTCCATCCGTTGCTTCTTCTCCTGCTTTCAGGTGCTTTGGAGAATAGCTTGGCTCCCCTCTTCCTTGTGGCAACCCCTGAGATATTGGAAGACTGCTATCATGTCACCCCTCGTCCTTCTCTTCATTAAACTAGACATACCCAATTCCAGCAATCATTCCTTATATGTTTTAGCCTCCAGTGCCCTAATTACCTTTGTTGCTCTTCTCTGTACTCTTTCTAGAATCTCAACATCTTTTTTTACATCGTGGTGACCAAAACTGGATGCAGTATTCTAAGTGTGGCCTTACCAAGGCATTGTAAAGTGGTATTAACACTTCACCTGATCTTGATTGTATCCCTCTGTTGATGTGTTGGCTTTTTTGGTAGCTGCAGCACACTCCTGGCTCATATTTAAGTGATTGTCCACTAGGACTCCAAGATCCCTCTCACAGTTGCTACTATGGAGCAAGGTACCACCTATGCTATATCTATGCATTTGGTTTTTCTTGCCTAAATGTAGAACCTTACTTTTTTCACCACAGAATTTCATTTTGTTAGATAGTGCCCAATGTTCAAGTCTGTTGTTATGTATGAATGACAGGATTCCAGCCTAAGTTACTTACCCAAATAAAAAGAGCTGAGTTCAACTCTTCTTTGAAAGTGAATTCAATATGCCCTACAAAATGTAGCACAAAAATTATGCTTCCTCTTTGATAGCCTTATCAAAACCATAGAAGGGCAGGATAAAAGAGGACATAGAAATACATAACATTTGCATTTTCAGATCTAACTGAAGTGCATGTAAACATAATTAATGCAATTTAAAGATACACAGTCATAAGTTTCATCATAGTAGGAACAATGTGGTGAGACTTTAACTGTAGCTGGGCAGCTTCAAAGCCCTTCTTATCAATTTCAACCCTACTTGTTTAGTCTGCACTACTTAGAGAGAGCTTTATAACTGTGAAGCTAGCATTTCCTTAGAAACTTGCTGCATCACATGACGTGTTGTGATGTATCGCAACTTTTTTTGCATTGCCGGAGCTGGGGTGGGCGCAGCCTCTGCATGAGGCAACCAGCCCATGGGCCAGCAGTTTGATACCACTGCCTTAGAGGAGCTGAAGCTCAGGTGCTACTAAGAAAGCTCTCCAACATTGCTGATACCAGAAGAATACAGAAGTCTAGAACTGTATTTATACTCATGCATCATTCTCATAGAGATGTAAGTTGAATTCAAGGAGCAGTAATTTTCTAGGATTTCAGCCAAATGTTATTGCAAGCCCAACTTGAGGATCGAACCTGAGGTTTTGCTATGTGTACATGCTCTTCCTGAAAAAAGCTATGGCTATTGGAAGCATTGTATAACTATCAGTTGGCCTAGTGACCATATCATTCTAACACACCTTTGACACTTCTTTACTTTTTATGTTTGCACTGGTGCTTTTATTTCCTTCTTCCCTTTTCATTGCATACACTGCAGTGCAGATTGTGCTTTGTGCACCACTATAAGGAAAGGCTATTATATTTTATTACTTTTGCCTATCTTTAATTTATTTATTTAAAATATCAAAGTGCAAGGTGTTGTTGTGTAGAATAGAAAAGAAGAACTCAAAGCCCCTGAGAAGGTTACAGTCTAACATTTGGGACAAGGAGAAACCAAAGGTATATATCTTGTCTACTTTTGCTTAAATAGAAGTGAAAATTAGCTATGCTAAAGCAAAAGTATATCTTTTGAAAGAGATGGACAGTTTATAAATGTGAAATATACATAAATAAATATAAATAAATAAATCTTAAAAAGAGAAAAGAGTACTGAATTTCTAAGTCCTAATATTAATGTAGGGACGTGGTGGCTCAAGGGACACGGTGGCTCAGTGGGTTAGGACGCTAAGCTTGTCAATCAGAAGGTCGGCAGTTTGGTGGGTCAAATCCCGAGTGCCACGTAACAGAGTGACCACCTGTTACTCGTCCCAGCTTCTGCCGACCTAACAGTTTGAAAGCACGTAAAAATGCAAGTAGAAAAATAGGGACCACTATGGTGGGAAGGTAACAGCATTCTGTGCACCTTTGGCGTCTTGTCATGCCGGCCACATGACCATGGAGACGTCCTCGGACAAGCGCTGGCTCTTCGGCTTTGAAACGGAGATGAGCACCGGCCCCTAGAGTTGGAAACGACTAGCACGCTTGTGCGGGGGAACCTTTACCTAATATTAATGTTCATGGTTTTCTTCTGAATGCTAAGTGTTCTGTTAGAATGGACCATCTTTTGATGGGGAGAGCTTTTAGAGCTTATATATCATTGTACCATGTTTCTTGTGCCAGAAAGCAGAATATTGTGGCCACCATTTTTAATAACTGTAATCACAGTGGACTCTTGAGGACCACAAAAAATCTGGGGGGCTGCTTGCTGTCATATGGTCACAGGATGCCCACTTCTGCTCTACAAATGTAAAGAGGCATTGACAGATTCTTTGAGGCCACACTATTCTCTATCCACCAGAATGGAAGCAAAACAAGGGAGTCACAATATTTGGGTCATTCTTATCTTGATCTTTGCCCTGGCTGTCCCACAACACCTATTTCTATCTGTAGTAAGACTCTGCAATCATAGTTCTGTTATCTGTAAACATTCCCTTGTGTAGATATGATCTTCTTGCATACAACTGAGATATTATATTGCTAAAAGCACAAATGATACACTTTCCAACCACACCCTTCTTACTTTAATGGCCAATCCAACTATGGCTAAATATATCACTCACTACTCTTTGTTCTCACAATTCCATTATCTGATCATGGTACGGGTTTTTTTGTTTTGTTTTGTTTTGTCAAATTAATGCCAAAACTAAATGGTCCTAAAAAGGGAGGCTCAAAAAACAGAATCACCTTATTGGCTTAAACTGCAACATTGAGACAAAAGATAATTCATAAAAGAAGAGAAAATTGTAGACCCAAATACTCCTTAGGGACATCTATTTATTCTTCTATGTAACACTCTTGTACATAATGCTTCTAACTTAAATAGAAACCTTGCCATTCAAAGCCTTTATCTGAATTGTGTCATTTCCCTCTGCAGATGGGAATTGATATGATTGATACTGAAATCTTATAGTCCCTAGGAGAACCTTTCAGAGGACACATAATAGTTTACCTCTCCTTCACTGAGAATAAGAGCATAAGTCTCACCTTGATGGAGAAGAATCTACCCTTGAAACATGTTTCCCAAACATCATGGAAATTTAAGCTCCCCAGTTGCTGAGAAAGAGTTCCAACAGTTATTAATAACCTTTCCCTCCATCTTTCAATCAGAAATTAATAGATACTTCCTGTTATAGTGCAAAGGGTGTAGCTAAGCTAAAGGACAAGTTCCAGGGAAGGAGCTTTTGGTTTTAGACTCTAAAGAGTTACCACCAGCCAAAGTATACTGTGCTAGGATAGAAAGACAGATTATCTGATCTAACATCAGACAGATCCAAATGGTCTTGTCTTTTTTTTTCTTTCATTACTTTGAAAGTTGCTTTGAAGTTTTCTATAATAGAAATGAGAGTGTAAGCATATTTATTAAACACAGTACATGAATACATTTCTTCAAGTTAAGCTTTGATTATTGGAACATAACCTTGTGGGGAATGGAGGGGGCCCTTTTGAATAAAATATTTTCCAATGATAGACCATCCTTCATGCTCCACTATTATCCTGACTGGGATAAAAAGTACCTATTCAGATTATGATGCTTTTTTTTAAAACTGATGCTATAAGAGACTTAGACTGAATGTTAACCTGGGAGACAATTCTGCTGTATCTTTAAATTGGGATAATTTATGCTCATCGGGGGTTCTTAGTGCTCAGGCAATAGCATCATCTAGTGGTTAGTTCATTGCACTGATGTTCAGACACTTTACCTAAGGAAGCACCGATATTATTTTACCTGGAGCATTGCATGATCTCTACAGTAATTCATTACTGTGAAGGATTACAACTTTTTTGCCACTAAAAGTGGCTTAAATCATGATCAGATTAGCTCCTTGGCTTTAAAAAAAAATCAATGTTGCTTCAGTGATGTGAAGCTCTTTCCTTGCCATAGTGCCTTTGGGTGAATGTCATATTTTGAAATGCAGTTGCCCACAACAGCAAGTGTAAAAATAAATATTAAACTATATTTACAATCCATTTTGAAATATGTAACTACAGGGATAAAGAAAAGTAACATTTTAAAAAATAGCAATCAAGCATCTATTTTTGCAAAGTACATCTCTTTACATTTAGGGAGAGAAATAGGATACATCTCTCAATGGTTTGTCAAAGATGGAGTCCTTTTATGGCTGTCTTTTTACAGCTTCATAACTCAGGATGGTATATATTCCGGTCAGCAAACTATTTCATGCACAGATATCCATTACTCAATTATTTTGCTGCATCCAGTAATTGATAGTGGAAAGCAGAACCTAAAAAAAAGCAGGAAGTTTGGAAATGATGAAAAGTCTGCTGCTGTTCATCCTGTCAACCCATGACTGTTGTACTAGGTTTGCCACCAACCATATTGTGAAGTTTGCAGATGATACAACAGTAGAGGGCCTTATTCATGATGACAAGGTGGAAGCTTACTGCAAGGACGTTGAGGAGTTGGTGAACTGGTGTAAGGAAAACAGCCTAATTTTAAATACCAGAAAAACCAAAGATTACTGTGAAGGATTACAACTTTTTTGCCACTAAAAGTGGCTTAAATCATGATCAATTTCAGAAAAGGCAGGCACAGCCACACTTCTCTGTGCATTAATGATTCACCTGTGGAGACGGTTACTAGCATCAAATTCCTGAGTGTGCAGCTTACTGGTAGGCTGGCTTGGTCACTCAACAGTGAGAAACTGGTGAAGCAGGCACAGCAGCACCTGCATTTTCTGTGTCGTAAGAGAAAAGCACATCTTCTTTCCCCTGTCCTGACCACTTTCTACAGGGCATCCTGTCATACAGAATCACAGTCTGGTTTGGAAGCATCACTGCTTCAGAAAGGAAGGCAGTGCAGAGAGTGGTAAGGATGGCCAAAAAGATCCTTGGCAGTTCCCTCCCTTCCATCCAGGACATAGCACAGAAGCATTGCTTGAGCAGCGTCCATAAGATTATCTGGGACACTACACATCCTCTTCACAACCTGTTTTCTTTGTTACCTTCTGGGAGGAGGCTTCATGGTATCCACAGCAGAACATTCAGATTCAGTCATAGTTTTATTCCATACAGCATTAACGCTGTAAACTCTCGAACTTCCTTCTTCCATTATATATTCAAGATGGACAATATTTATTTGTTATGTAATGTAAGGATGTGGGTCTATACATATTTATTTTATTTTATTTATTTTATTTATTTTAATTCCATTTAGATCCTGCCCTTCTCCGAAGACTCAGGGCGGCTTACAAGCTTAGCAGTAGTTGTATATAGTATGGTTAGGTGTGTGTCATGTATATGTTTTGAGAGTGGGCAACTAAATTTCATTTTTGATGTGTGCCATTGTGCCCACAGTAAAAAAATGACAATAAAGATTATCTATCATCTATCTATCTATCTATCTATCTATCTATTTATCTATCTATCTATCTATCTATCTATCTATCATTGTTCAGTTTGTCAAGTGAGAAGTGTTGAGCAACTTTAATTATGAATTAGCCCTTGCAAATTTAGAAAAAGACACAGGAAGACACAGAAAATCTTTCAGGATCTTTTAAGCTGGAGAAATTGGTGACAACCTGTCAGATGGAGAATACCATTTAAAGTAAGCAAGAAATACCTTAACTCACTCTAAGAGTTTGACATGTCTGTGTATGGTTTTCTAACAGCAATGTGGAAGTAGTTTGCCACTATCATCTTCTGAATATTTTTTTTTAATTTCCCTGAATCAGAATCCCATACAGCCCTCATATTCTTTGGAAGTTTTCCATTCAAGAATTTGTTTTATTCCATTTGTATAACTGCCCATTTCACATACAGTATGATTCTGGTGGCTCACAACAATTAAATACAGCAGGAACAATAATAAATATAAATAATTAAAATATAAATAAAAACAATGCTTAGCTTGAAAGTCTCAACCAGCTCACCAATGCTGCCACTTGTTGAGGCAATTTGATATGAATATAAAATAAAAAAATACAATTTGTCACCTACTGCATTTTTTTATTGTTGCAAATCCAGCCGACGTGAAAATACAGCTTTAAGGTGCCAATTCCAATGCTCTCCTACCTAACCACCTGGAGAAGAAAAGGATACTATGTCAACCATGTCACTTGGATGATGGTTTTTTGTTTTTTGTTTTTTGCTTGTATAATTTGAATTATAATAATGACACTATCTAATCAGAAGTTGCTAACAAGTTGATATAATTCATTTGATGGTCCTTAGAAGATTGCTTACAATCTCTAGTTAATCCTTATATTGGTCTGCATCTTATCCCATATTTTCTCATTTACATGTGCCCCTAATGCATAGGGGAGCAGGCACATTTTTCCCCATTAATTGCAATTCTGCAACTGAGCTGTAAAAGTGCAATAGCATTAGCACGGCTATATCTACAATAACCTATTCTCACATGTCAGACATCAGGTGATGCTATTCAATTTGTCAAGGAGGAAATGTTGAGCAGTTTTTATTCCAAACTAACCTTTGCTAAATTAGAAGGAGCCATAGGAAGACACAGAAAGACTTTCAGACTCTCTTAAAGCTGGAGAATTTGGTGACAAGCTGATGAGATGGAGACTTACTTTTGACCATTTAAAACAGACATGTCAAACACAAGGCCCGTGGGCCGCATCCGGCCCGCGAAGTGGTTTCATGTGGCCCACGAAGCCATCCTGGAAACAGTGAGGGAACGGCCCCCACTGCCTTGGCCCTGACCCAGAGACCCTCAGATCTGTCCCACTCCTGCCCGGGCTCCCATAGGCACCCTTGATGCGAACGATGTAGAGCTGGCCACGCCCACCCAGTAGGCCATACGCACTCTAGCCACGCCCACCCAGTAGGCCACGCCCACCCTGGCCATACCCACCCGGCCCCCTGAGGGCAACCGCAATGCTGATGCGGCCCTCAATGAAATTGAGTTTGACACCCCTGATTTAAAATGAACAATAAATGCTCATGTTTTGAAAACCTGATCCTTAACCAAGACAGGTTTTTTTTATGCCTAGAAGAAATGGGACAAACAATAATCAACCAAGTGAAGCTTTTCACTACTAGCACAGTGTGGAGAAAGCCACATCATTACCTGATACATAATTGTTAAATGCAGGTCAGTTAAGTCTGAAGAAGTTAGAAGAAATATTGGGCTGGAAAGATTATACAGTTGTGATTTTGCTATCCTATGCTGGAGAAGATTTGGTTAGAGCAATATTTCTCAACCTTAGAAACTTTAAGACATGTGGACTTTAGCTCCCAGAATTCTGGGAATATATTAGCATTGCCAGGGTTGAGAAACACTAGGTGAAGAAAACACCAGCCATAAAAACAAAGAAGCACAAAGAAGCAACAAGAAACTCCTGATTCTACCTGGATAGACTTAAATTCAGTGCTTTTGGTGGCTAACTGCAAAACAGTACAGTACTATGCATACAAACACCCCTGCACAGTGTTTTATTTGAAGAAACAATAATGAAACAAATCAGCTCTGTTAAAACTTTTGGCAGCTCAGATAGCAAATGTTAAAACTTCCAAATAATTCAATCAGAGCCAATGACAGTTTGATTAAGATTACTGCAGTAAAAATCATTAAAAGTATAGGCTTCCAGTGAAGTGGATTGAATCTCTTTTTTTAAATTGTCTTTAATATTTGGGTTTAACACTTGATTTCTGATACTGTATTATGGAAGGCTTAGAAAACACTAAATTAGAAATCATTGTATTTCCTGTAAGAGGCATAATAATCCTAGGAAACTTCTGACTATCCAGACACTCATTAAAACCTCTAACACAGGAGTGTCAAACTGCTGGCACACAAGCCAGTTGCATCATGCTGAAGCCATGCCCATCCCAGCTCCGTCAATACAAAAAAAAGTCGTGACACGTCGCAACACATCATGTGATGCTACGAGTTTGACACCCGTGCTCTAATACATAGTGGCTAAAGTATATAAAGACAAAAAAAAATTAAAAAGGCAACACTGTAAATACAGTACAGTACATGCATTTCACTCATGTTCAAATTATTGAGCAGACTTTTGGCAACAAAACAGCATCAGAGGACTGTGTTTTCGTTATCCATTCTTATTTCCAAGACTTTCTACTACCAGAAGAAATATAATTTAACTTTTCTATACAAACTTATGCTATGTTGTAAACATTTTAAAAATGTCCTTAGGTTTGCAGGGAATACAAGAGTGGAATCATGAAGTCAATAACTTGTTACTCTAATACCTTCCAGGTTTGTGGAATTGCTTTGGATGGTTTGTGGAATCTTGTGTACAAGATTTTTCTGACTTGAAAGAGACCATGGTGTGTCCCTTCTGGTGAAAACTGTATTTGAACACCCATCAGTCTATCAACTATCAACTCTATCAACCAGTCTCCAACCTTCTCTTTCTGTGTGAATTGTACTGGTTGCCATTTTGCTTCCAAGGTACAGTTCAATATCTACAAAGCCCTACATGATAGTACTATTCTGATCTTAACTTTGCACAATATTGTGGCTACACCTATATTACTGCTAGAAGGAAGCCTCCTCCTTATTACAGTACAGAGGTGGATAACTAATAGTGCTTTTCTACAAGGCAACTAGATTTTCTTAGTGTTCCTTGAAAATGTCTCATACGAGAAGAAGCTTCTAACTGAATACTCTGATTGAATGATGGAGAATATTTTTTTAATATTTTACTGTTTGGGTATAACGGTGTTGTTTTAAACAATATTTATTGTTTTAGGTTTTAGTCTTTTATATTTCTTGCTTGTAATGATTTTTAATGTTTTGCTGAATTTTAAGTTACCTGCATTCATTAAGGTACTGGATTTGAATTGTACAAAAAAAATATCTCTACCCAAGACACTGTCTAAGGTGTAATAATGGAAGAAAAGAAAAGAAATAGTGATTATGGAGGAGGATGGAACATATTTTTATTTATTTATTTTTTATTTTATTGGATTTATATACCGCCCTTTCCCGAAGGACTCAGGGCAGTTTACAGGGTATTTAAAACAAAAATCAATACAAAAGTTACAAACAATTTAAAAAGATTAAATCAATCCCTGAAAAAAATAAAAACCCCAATTAAAATTAAAATTCTTGGGCCTGGGCCAGAGAGCTCGAAGAGCCAGGTCTTCAGGTCCCGGCAAAATGAACGGAGGTAGGGGGCAGTCCTAAGCTCCACGGGCAGCTGGTTCCAGAGGGCAGGCGCACCCACTGAGAAGGCCCTACTCCTGGGTGTTATCCGCCGGCAATCTTTTACCGGCGGCACCCTGACAAGACCCTCCCTGTGGGAGAGCACTGGACAAAGGGAACTTGATGCTGGCAGCAGGTGTTCCCTCAAATATCCCGGACCCATGCCATTTAGGGCTTTATAGGTCATCACCAGCACCTTGAATCTCACCCAGAGGGCAACCGGGAGCCAATGCAGCTCACGGAGTAGAGGTGTTACATAGGAGTATCGGGAAACCCTCATCACAACTCGCGCGGCCGCATTCTGCACCAGCTGAAGCATCCGAGTGGTCCTCAAGGGCAGCCCCATGTAGAGAGCGTTGCAGTAGTCTGTTATATGCATTTAGTCATATAGATGCATAACATAAAAACATAGGAAGATATGGGTATAAGAAAAGCTTCACAGGAAAGTTGCATGTAGTCCTTCACATAAAAAAATATCATGAACGATGAACTGCATTTGCCTTAGTAGATAACAATCATGCACAGCTGTAGTTTATCATCTACTGCTACTTTATCGTGATTTTTTTCTTCAGAAGAACAAACTAAGAAAGTCCCTCACTGATTTATGACTCATCAATAGTGATCAACTTATTTTTTTATGTAAAACAGCAGTGCAGTTTCATGCATTTTTAAAAACTATGACCATCTGAGAACGTTATCAATAATTTAAAAAAAATGAAAAAATATGATTATGGAAATAGAACTGCCTGTGGAAATATGCAGTTTCATAATGAGCATCTGGTATTTCCCCAATGTGTCTTGATCAACAGCAAAGCTTCTAATACACATTACATGCCTAAGACTAACAATCTCTTCTCTCTCTTCTAGGGCATTATAACAGCAACACCTCAAGAACTAAAAAGACACCATCAAGATAGTTCTTTTTTTAGTCTCTCACCACCCCAAATTTATATTGTCAGTATGACAAATTCACATTCTTTGCAGTGACTAAAATATCAAAGTAATAGGACAACAGATTCTATTTTGGAAAAGAATTATTGTGATGTGATGTGGGTTGAAGTGAGCAGACTTCATACTTGTGAGTTCTACTTTTTATTAGAATCACTGTTTATATTAGACAAAATCCTATTAGATTCAAGATTTAAAAAATAACAAGAATTTATTCAAAATTGTAATTTGAGGTTTGAAAGCAAAAGGTTTCAATCTGCACTTGGGTGTTTGATTTAGTAAAATATTCAAAAAAGGATGGGAAAAATAAAAATGGGTTAGATTCCTCACCCCCAACCTACACAGACCAAAACTGGATCAAAATATCATATCATTTTTTAGAAATCGCAATTGTACTTAGACTTATATACCACTCCACGGTGATTTAGTATAGCACTTCCTGAGCAGTTTACAATGTCAGCATATTATCCCCAACAATCTGGGTCCTCATTTTACTGACTTCAGTAAGAATGGAAGGCTGAATCAACCTTGAGCCAGTCAGGATCGAACTCCAGGTTGTGGAGCCTGCAATACTGCATTCTAACCACTGTGCTACCATGGCTCATGAAAATATTAACCCTGCTAAGTTTCAGCTGAATTTCTTCAATGATTTTACCTCAGTAAAAAAATTAAAACATTCATATTTCACCTCTTTGAAGCAAGAAAAAGTGAGAGAGATACAGGAAAAAAGAAATGGCAATATCCCAACCTCCAAATTTACCCAACAAATATTCTGCAGAGAAGTTGTGCTGAATCAATGCATAAAGTCTAGGCTGCTCCATTGTAAAAACAAGTCTTGCCAACATTGAGGATTACATGATTCCCTGAGCATTTGCTTTTCTTGGTATGTTTGTTGATATAATTCATTGGCCAAGTTAGCTTTTTCAGAGAATTATGTGTTATGTGCTGCTTTTGCAACACATAAAAAAAGTCAGAAACGTTTTTGTTACCATTATTCCATAAATGTTATGTGAAATCAAACAGTGTTCTATATAAATCATAGTAATCATGAATGCCCATTAATGCTTCCTCATTAAATTGAAAAGAAACATTGAATGGGGTACCATAAAGAGTTTTCTACACTTCAATACTTGCTTTATGTCTTGGATGAAAAGATGGAAGCAATGCTCACCAAATTAGCATAGGAAACTACATTTGGCGACATAGTTAATACCATAGAAGATAGAAACAGCATTCAAAATAATCCTGACTAATTAAAAAACTGCATTGAAAAACCACAGCCTGAAATTTAACAGAGACCAGTATTCAAGGTTCCTCATTTCAGAAACAAATATCAAAAGAATAGGTATAGGGTAGAAATTGCCAAGTTTAGCAATTAAGTGAAAAAGTATTTGGAATAGGAGTTATTGCAAGACGAATACAAGCCAGTAGAGTAATAAGGCTAAAAAGAAAGATGAATTAAACTTTGTCCCAAAAAAGGTAACTGAGGGAGAATGAGATAGTATTCTCCAAATATCTGAAAGGATATCACATAAAAAAGGTCAAGACCTGTTCTTTCTTGTTTCTGAGCGCAGGACATCCAATAATGAATTCAAGTTACAGGGAGACAGATACCAATTGAAAATTAGAAGACAAAAATCTTAATTTGCTCCACTCTCAACCTGCTCTTATTATTATCACAGTAGTGGTGAGCTCCTTTAACCTAAAGATGGGTTCAAATAAAGGCCAGGTACTGTAGCTACCTGCCTGAGGTACTTTAATCTGGATTCCTGCACTAAAGAGAGGATTGAATTTTATAGCCTAAATCCCTCCTTGTAACACAATGATTGTATGACTACAAGTATATGCAATCCTCTAATAGAATGCACACCATCTCAGACCACTCAGATAATGAAAAAAATATGTCTCTGTCTGTCTCCAAGTGAATCTGAGTAATTCAATTCTGTTAGCAGGGTGAGTGACACCAACAGCAGAGCAGGATTCCCCAGGCATTCTGACAGGCAGAACTTGAGGCGGTATTGGCCAGCAATCCTGTCAATGCAGATACTCTTTATTTAGCAACCACAATTGGGACTTGCAATTCGGTCATTGTGTCAAGCCTAAGATCAAAGATGATACAATGAGATTCAATCAAATCCAGTTATTTATTTGCTTACACCTAGACAGAATCTTGCCAGGCTGAAACCATAAA
Organism: Vipera ursinii; assembly: GCF_947247035.1. Lineage (NCBI taxonomy): Eukaryota > Metazoa > Chordata > Lepidosauria > Squamata > Viperidae > Vipera > Vipera ursinii. Next base: position 65,060,780 of record NC_139515.1, on the reverse strand, counting down.
TTTCTAACCTAATATATATGCCCTGGGAGATTCTAGGGTGTAGCTGCCCTGAATCTTTTCCTCTCTCCCCTATCCAGTTCAGGACTCTGTAGTCTCTTGTCTTGAACCCACTCTGGGATGTACCGCCTCTTCCCTAGGAAGCCAGGGAGCTACTGCTAACACACCCACCCACTACTTTTTTAGATGAATATTCCATTAGCTACTGCAGCTTTCCTTAGCTTTAAAGAACTGAAAATGTGAGGATTGGTTGTAAAGTTACTTTACATCAATATTGTAACTGTAAATGGTTGGTAAATGAGGCAGCTGCTAAACAAAGACTATCTGTATCAAAGAGCTCATTATACCACTCATCCCATGTCTGCTGTGTTAAGAAAGCTGTAACAATATAAATTTTACTTTATATTATAAAGTATATTATAAATAAATAAAGTATCTGAGATTTTGTGATGCCAGAATGTCCACTGAATGTACATTCAATCAATCAATCAGTCAGTCTTAACGTGCCACAATCAATCGAGTCTCAATAGGTAACAATCAACAATTTGTATCAAAGCATCCACAGTATGATTATTTCATTTAACAATCAAATACTCATAGTTTACAAGGAATAGTGTTCCAAGCTGTTGATGCAACAACAGACTAACAATAAATCAGATTTCAAAATTACCTTCAAAACTCTCTGAAATAATTTAAAGGCACTTTACATGATTTGACCCTAAGATGCTGTCATCCAGCAGGACTTAGGAAGTGTGTTTTTTCTATAACTGCCCTTGATTGTAGAATACCCATTCCCTTGGCAACCAAAAGGCCCTCAGCCTTTTAACCTATCGGAAGGCTATAAAGAGCTGGCTCTTTTTCCAGGTACTGAGAGTTAGAGACATAGATTTAGAATAATAGAATTGGATGAGACCTCTTCTAATCTAGTCCAGCCCCCCTTCTTGAGCAGGAGACTCTATATCATTTCAGACCAATGGTTGTCTAGTCTCTTTTTGAAAGCCTTCAGTTACGGAGCACCCACAACTTCTGAAGGCAAGCTATTCCATTGGTTGATTGCTCTCACCATTAGGAAATTTCTCCATAGTTCTAGGTTGCTTTTCTCCTTGGTTAGTTTCCAACCATTGTTTCTTGTCTTGCCTTTTGGTACTTTGGAAAATAGTTTGATCCACTTGTCTTTGTAGGAGCCACTCAATTATTGGAACAGTGCTATCATGTCCTTCCTAGTCCTTCTTTTCATTAGACTAGACATACCCAATTCCTGTAACCATTCTTCATACGTTTTAGCCTCTGCCCGCCCCCACAATAATTTTTGTTGCTCTTCACTGCATTCTTTCCAGATTTGTGATGATGTGAAGTTGGTGAGCAGAAGAGACTGGTTGTGGCTTTTTGCCTTTATTGCCTTTGCCTTTATTGTTTTTATGGTATTTGGGGTTTGTACCACTGCTATGAGCTGCCAAGACTCAGACCTCTTAAGATGGGTGATCATGTAATTTCTTTAAACAAATAAATAATAGCACCCACTGATTTATAATTTAATTTTCTCTCATTGTTTATGGTTTCCATTTTCTTATTTCTGGGACGGGGGGACCCTACATTGAAACTTGACTCTGCCATTTTAGGCTGCAGCAACAGATTCTATTTCCTTCCTTATAATTTAGTATCACAAAAAGACAGACATTATCATGAGACATTTTCTTTTTGCTGTACTTGTCTCCGCAATTGGAACAATAGATGCCACAGAATAGGCAATGCATTTGTCTACACTTGCTTATTAGTAGGGAGGATCACCATTTTTACCTTTATTCCTGAAATAAACTTAACTTCCTGTCCATTCTTCAATCCATAAGCATCCTGTCCATAATTATTACCTTCACTGCCCTCAGGTATTTGTTAACTCTCCTTATCTTTCAAAAGACATCACACTTTTTCCTTTGTTATCTGTTATGCTTGTAATTGCCCTTTCCTTTCCTTTCATGAAATCCCTTTCCAAAAGCTACAGTGTCCATGGCATCTTTGTCATGACCTATCCTTCCCAAGTCTGTTGATCTCCAGATGTGTTGAACCTGAGTAGCACAAACATTATTAACCTATTTCAGGATGGAGGAACCTCAGAAATCTGTTTTATTCTTCAGCAAAAATTGACAGGGCTATATTCTCCTCCAGTATTTTTCTGCAGTACACAGGAACAGATGGGAGTTAAACAAATCTCTGAAATGCAAAATAGGTGACAAATTATTAATAAGACCAGCTTTTATTAATGTGGTCATTCCAGGATCCCACCATGGGTTCTTCTGACTCAATATACCAGAACTGATTATAGAGAAATTCATTGTGGCATACTTTTATCTACCTACAACAGAGCCTAAACTTCTGTAATGAAATTAATCGTATAATGGTTTCCTGTTCATACCCACCTTTCTTTCCCTTCTTTTTTCTCTATTGTTTTCTTAACTTGAAAAAAAAAATTCGTACAACAAGGATGTGGCCTTTAATACTAGGATTGGCTTGGCAGTCTGGAGGCAACATCAGGCCTCTGTTACCCTCACCCCTGAATTTTGCAATCCCAGAATATGAGGTACTGCAGTGTAGTGAAGGGGATCAAATATGGACCTTTTCTGGATTATCCACTTATCACAGTAAGAGAGGTAAAATTCAAAGGGAAGAAAAAAGCACATACATACTGTCATGTATTGGAATTTTTATTTATTTATTTATTTAATTTTATATACCGCCCTATTCCCGAAGGACTCAGGGCGGTTTACAGGGCGAGTTAAAACAATACAAATAAGTACACTTTAAAATAGAATTAAATAAGACTAGTCCACAATTAAACAAATTAAAATTAAAATAAAATTATTAAAATTAAAATTAAAATTAAAATTAAAATTAAAATTAAAATTAAAATTAAAATTAAAATTAAAATTAAAATTAAAATTAAAATTAAAATTAAAATTAAAATTAAAATTAAAATTAAAATTAAAGACTCCATCCAGCGAAACGAGCAAAGGTCTGGGGCAGTCCGAAGTTCTACCGGCAGTTCATTCCATAGGGCAGGCGCGCCCACAGAGAATGCCCTCCCCCTTGGAACCATCCGTCGGCATACCCTAACCGGCGGAACCCTAAGGAGGCCCTCCCTGTGGGAGCACACAGGACGCTGGGAGACTGATGCTGGCAGCAGGTGCTCCCTGAGATAATCTGGACCCATGCCATTTAGGGCTTTATAGGTCATCACCAGCACCTTGAATCTCACCCGGAGAAGAATTGGAAGCCAATGCAGCTCACGGAGAAGAGGTGTTACATGAGAGTATCGGGAAACTCCCATTACTACTCGCGCAGCTGCATTTTGCACCAGCTGAAGCCTCCGAGTGGTCCTCAAGGGCAGCCCCATGTAGAGAGCGTTGCAGTAGTCTAACCGGGAGGTAATGAGTGCATGAGTGACTGTGCGTAGGGCATCTCAGTCCAAATAGGGTTGCAACTGGCACACAAGGTGAATCTGGGCAAAAGCCCCCCTGATCACAGCTCCTATATGATCTTCCAAACTGAGCCGTGAATCCAGGAGAACGCCCAAGTTATGAGCCCTATCAACAGGGGGTAACACCTCATCCTCCATCATTAATGATGGAGAAAAATGATTCACCCGAGATGCCAGTATGTACAGCCACTCAGTCTTGGCAGGATTGAGTCGAAGCCTGTTTCTTCCCATCCAAACCTGAACCGCCTCCAGGCAACGGGACATCACGATGAGGGCATCAGTGGGTTGGTTCGGGGTGGAAAGAAAAAGCTGGGTATCATCAGCATACTGATGATACCCAGCTTGATGATACCCATACTGATCATCAGCATACTGATGATACCCCACCCCGAAACCATGAATGATCTCACCCAGTGGCTTCATATAGATGTTGAACAGGAGGGGAGAGAGAACCAACCCCTGAGGAACTCCACAAACGAGAGGCCTCGGGGCGGATCTCTGCCCTCCCGTCAACACCGACTGTGAACGGCCCAGGAGGTAGGAGGAGAACCACTGTAAAACAGTGCCCCCCACTCCCAGTCCCCTGAGGTTGCTCAATGGTGTGTCTGTGTGACGGTCACTGACTAAGCCAGACTTGTTGTCTCCAAGAAGATCATTAGATGATTTGGGGTGGGAATGGGTTCCTTTAAACCTATTGGCCACCGCCTAGTGGCCAACCGTATAAGTAGCTGCGCAGCAGCCACTGTTTCAGTTCTGTTCCTGTTTGCCTCAATAAAGCATGTTCCTGTTTGCAACCTTCCATCTCACTTATTGCCTGCAAAGAACTGGCTACACCACACATACACACATTTATACATTCAGAAACAGGACAGTAATGTTCAGATGGTCCTGAATGCTGCCATTAGAGCCAATGGCTTTTCCATATAATTGTGAGGAAATAACTTCTCACTGTTTCATAGTCACACTGCCATATGTACTTTTCTAACCTACTCTGCATTCTCTGTGTCATTCGCTTCCAGAATGAAAATATGCAATATGGGTTGGCCTTTAAATGCAGAGCAATTATTGTGTATTAATTGAGCAAAACCGCATTTGTTCTTTTTGTGGCCTACTGAAGTAACTGCAGCTAACTTCCAATTAGATTTGTCCCACACCAAGACTTGACCGTTCTCATATGAGCAATATAAAAAGTTGCTAAAACCCCTGGGGGCCAAAAGCTTCTGCCAAAGGGCTGTTCAAGACCTGGTAAATTGATTTTTCTCGACATAGATATTATTGATGTTACAATTGTTCTCATGAAATTTCAATAAGTAGGATTTATACTCATAATTATCATCCCAAATAAATCCACTGTAGGATCAGGGTTTCTTCACTGAAAGTTATGGACTATAATTCATCAAGTTAGCCCAATCAAAGTTTCTAGATGAATGTTTTTCAACTTCTTGGTTTGGTGCTCAGAGAGGATGACTGGGTTGCCACCTCCTAGTCCAGCGCCCTAACCAGTATACTACATTGCTCCTCTCATCTATATCTAAGTTATCTATATCTTTTCCCTCTCAATCCTGCAGAATATCTGATTATTTTTTTCCAAACCATTGTACTCTTGCAATCATTCAAGCACAGGCCATGTTACAAGGCTTTACCCTTCCTCAAGGACAATTTGTCTGTGACATTTTTATGTTATGGTTCTATAAGTTCTCACCAATGTCTGCCCGACACCGATATGCTTAGACGCTCTTTTGATCACCCTTCCAAAAAGCTTAAACTGTGTTTGCAATAGACAAATTGATGGACTGTGGCAGAAAGGAATAGGATAAAAACAAAACCTTAGCAAATTCTTTTCTTATATATCTGTGAAGAAAGGTTGATCCAATCAATTGTGAACACAAACATGTTGAGATAAAATAGGAAACAGACCTGAAGAGGGGCAAAAGGAGATCAACACTGTTTTCACAGCAACACTAATTTCCAGAACCCAGAGGGCAATGAGAGCAATAACTAATTGGTCATCTTGGTTTGCAAATATCTTGAAATTCTTATACTACTACTTATTAGAATAACAGTAGGAAGATATACAACAATAGCACTTAGATATATATACCACTCCACAGTGGTATTTACTGTACTTTTTAAGTGGTTTTATAATGTCAGCATTTTGCCCCCAACAATCTGGGTTCTTATTTTACTGACCTCGGAAAGATGGAAGTCTGAGTTAACCTTGAGCCCTGTCAGGATTCAACTTCAGGCTATGGGCATAGTTTGCCTGCATTTTAACCACTCTGCTACCAGGGCTCACTATACATCCAGATTCTAATCCTGCATTTACAAGATTTTGATACTGAATACCGTTATGGTTACTTGAGCAACCACCTTCTCTCCAGGGTATCCACCTGCCCCACATGCTCTTATAGAAAGAGTGAACTCAGGTTAACTTCATTGAAATAATGCCATTTTGTGGGACTCACTGATGTACTTTTGCATGCCCCCATCTTATGGAACAATCTTTCTTCTGACATATATGAATTGGCATTTAGAAAAGCTATCAAGACCTGACTCTTTTCCTTAGCCTTTGGGTGATGCCAATGGATGATAGTGTTTTTACCCTAACCATTATTTTGTTTTATTGTTTCATTATTGCTTATAGGAATGTGCATTACAGTTTCATATTCTTTTATTAGGTTTGTTAGAAAGATTGCCAACTTAACTTAAAAGCATTCATTTAGTGACCATTCAAAGTTACAATAGTACTGAAAAAAGTAACATGAGTGTTTTTCACAGTTGCAACTGTTGCAGCATCTCCATAGTCACTGGTTAAAAATTCAAATAAACCACTGCAAAAGACAAACTAGAAACAAAAATTTAAATAAGCAAGAAAATGGTAAGAGAATACCTATCTGACCTTCACGAATGTAAATCACCAGGACCCAACAGATTATATCCCAGAGTTCTGAAGGAGCTGGAAGATGTTATCTCAGAACCATTGCACCATACCTTTCAAAAATCCTGGAGCACTGGAGAAGTACCTGAGGATTGGAAAATGACTGATGTGGTTCCCATCTTCAAGAAAGTGGGGGGGGGGAAACGGACCTAGGAAACTACAGACCAATCAGTTTAACATCAATACCTGGGAAGATCCTAGAAAAGATAATCAAAAAAAAGATCTGCTAACAACTAGAAGCAAACAAAGTTATAACTAGTTACCAGCACAGGTTTGTTAAAAACAGATCATGCCAAACCAATCTTACTTCATTCTTTGATAAAGTGACTAAGCTAGTAGACCAGTGAAATGTTGTGGACATAGTATACTTAGATTTCAGTAAGGCATTTGATAAAGTAGACCACAACCTACTCCTTGGTAAGCTAGAAGAAGATGAAATAAACAACATCACCACCAGATGGATCTGTAGCTTGCAGTAAACTGTACTCAATGAGTAGTCCTCAATTGCAGTAAATTCACATGGAGAGAAGTAAGCAGTGGGGTACCACAAGGTTCCATCTTAGGCCTAGTACTCTTCAATATCTTAATCAATGACTTAGATGAGGGAATTGAAGGGGAACTCATCATATTTGCAGATGGCACCAAACTGGTAGGAATAGCCAACACCCCAGAAGACAAATTCAGGATGCAAAAAGACCTTGACAAATTTGAACAATGGGTCCTATCCAACAAAAGGAGTTTCAATGTGGAGAAAAGCAAAGTCTTACATTTAGGCAGGAAAAATCAAAGGTACAAGTAGAGATTAGGTGTTGTTGTTGTTGTTGTTGTTGTTGTTAGCTGCGAAGTCGTGTCCGACCCATCGTGACCCTATGGACAACATTCCTCCAGGCCTTCCTGTCCTCTACCATCTTCTGGAGTCCATTTAAGCTCACGCCTACTGCTTCAGTGACTCCATCCAGCCACCTCATTCTCTGTCGTCCCCTTCTTCTATTGCCCTCAATCTTTCCCAGCATTAGGCTCTTCTCCAGTGAGTCCTTCCTTCTCATTAGGTGGCCAAAGTATTTGAGTTTCAACTTCAGGATCTGGTCTTCTAAAGAGCAGTCAGGGTTGATCTCCTCTAGGACTGACCAGTTTGATTGCCTTGCAGTCCAAGGGACTCGCAGGAGTCTTCTCCAGCACCATAGTTCAAAGTCCTCAATTCTTTGGCGCTCAGCCTTTTTTATGGTCCAACTTTCACTGCCATACATTGCAACTGGGAAGACCATAGCCTTGACTATACACACTTTTGTTGACAGTAATCCCTTCATGGATTACTGCCTTGTCATGGAGAAGGGGCTTGCGTAATTCAATGAAGCTATGAGCTATGCCGTGCAGGGCCACCCAAGACGGAAAGGTCATAGCAGAGAGTTCTGACAAAATGTGATCCACTGGAGAAGGAAATGGCAACCCACTCCAGTATCTTTGCCATGAAAACCCTATGGACAGTACCAAAAGGCAAAACGATATGACGCTGGAAGATGAGCCCCTCAGGCCGGAAGGCGTCCAATATGCTACTGGGGAAGAGCAGAGGGCTAGTACTAGTAGCACCAGAAAGAATGAAGCGACTGGGCCAAAGCCGAAAGGACGCTCAGCTGTGGATGTGTCTGATGGTGAAAGGAAAGTCCGATGCTGTAAAGATTTTTTCTCCATAGGAACCTGGAATGTAAGATCCATGAATCAAGGAGAGATTAGGTGAGACCTGGGTTAAAAACAGTAACTGTGAGAGGGACCTTGACGTCCTAGTAGACAATCACTTGACAGTGAGCCAGCAGTGTGCAGCAGCCACCAAAAAAGCTAATACTGTACAATCCTGGGTTGTATAAACGGAGGCATAAAATCAAGAACACGCAAAGTATCAATACCACTTTATAAAACCCTAGTAAGACCACACCTGGAATACTGCAGCCAATACTGCAGACCTCCAAGGTCCCTTCCAGCTCTATTCTATTCATATATTTATGATGGTTGCAGTGCCACAGGATCATGTAATCCCCTTTTGCAACCTTCTGACAATCAACATCAATGAGGAAGCCAGATTCACTTAAGAACTGTGTTACTAATTTAACAGGTGCAATAATTCACTTAACAACTATGGCAAGAAAAGTTGTAAAATGGAGCAAAATTCACTTAACAACTGTCTTGGTTAGCAATGGAAATTTTGAGCTCAGTTGTGGTTGTAAGTTGAGGGCAACCTGTAGTTTTTACCAGAAGAATCATGGTGAAGTGGGGAAAGCACTCTGGGACCTTTTTATTTACTGCAGAAAATATCTGGTGTTACCAAAGATGTCGGAAAAGAAGAAAATCAAAGGTTTATTTGGAACAGAAAAGACAACAGAAAAGAAGCTGCTAATTTGATTGATGTGGGGACACTATATATTATAATTTGACATCTTTCTTAAGCATACATAGTTCTGCTGTTGCCAAACAAAGTGGGAGAGAGAGAGAGAGTGAGAGAGAGTACATGCACACACACACCTGGCATGCAGGCATAAATATTATACATACATTTACATGCATAGATAATGAGATGATGAGAGCGGAACACCCCCTCCTCACCCCAAAAGACAAAATACCTTAGCAAATACAAGAAGAATCCAATACAAACTAGTCTGACTCGGTGGGAGGCTGAGGCTAAATAAACAAACACTTAACACACTTAACATAAGTATCAAATCTAAACCACAGGAATGCAGAACCAGCTAACAGCAATTAGGATTGACAGGATTAGAATAGAAACACTAAAAAGTACACAACAAGAAAATAATTACACCGTATCCCTCCTGGAACAAAAATTAACACTTTTTAGACAGAATTGATAAAGGAATTAACCCAACAATAGACACTGACCAACAAATCAGAAAAGACAAATTTTAAACTCACCAATCAGAAATCGCAACTTTGGAAACCATGAAAGGGTATTAAAAACTCACGTTTGAGGACCATTCTGTCTAGCTAGCTGGGGATTCATGCTGAATTGTCACTCAACTTTAATCGCAGTGATTAAACCCCTCTTTCCAGTAGTTGGCTTCCTGTTCTATTTGTTCTCCTCTGCGCTGCTTGTGAGAATCTTGGCTAGAACAGCCTGAATGGGGGAATTGCGACCAGCAATTACCTGGCGACCAACGAAGGGACTTCCAGCTCACCCATCCATTGGACCAGGCCCCAAAGAGCCATCACCCAGCCGGCAGTGAATGCCTTGTTCCACGGGGAAGTCTCCACGGACCCTGCCCGGTCGGCAATGGGTATTAAAGGGAGTTTTTGAGTCTTGCGTTCAAACAGCTACCTGGAAAGAGGGTAAGTGCCACCAAATTTAAATTCCTAGATTCAAAGGGTCTAAAGAACAAAAAGAAGAGGGTGTGGATGTATGTCTGGGGTACCCTCCTCTGAAAATCAGCTGAATCTCACCCCCTCTGTATGTCCTCCAGCCACACCCCATCCTGCTGCTAGCTCCCCTGGAGCCATGACCGGCAGGGCCCAGGAAAGCAAGGGGAGGACATCAGAGCGTGCGACCTTCTGAGAAAGGGAGAGCCAAGCGGGCAGTTAAAGTGTCGTAAAATCTGTCGAGGACTCTTCTGCTCCCCTGCAGAAGGTATGTGGATGCTCTCTTACCGACTTTACCTTCACTTTTCACCACCACTGTTTGTGGACTTTAAATGTCTGGGAGGACCTCTGCTTGCTTTCCAGAGGTAAGAGACGCTCCTAGCTTGGGGCTTAATTTCCTTACTTGGGGCTTTTGCTTATAATTTACTGGTGGAAGGGGTCTTGGTCTACCAATGCAAAAGGATTTTCCAGAAGAGATCCTGGTCTACCAATGAAAAAAAAAAGTTTCCGAAAGGGCTCCAATCTACCTAATGTAAAAAGTTTCCAAAAGGGATCCAGTCTACCTAGTATAAAAAAGTTTCCAAGCAATGAAAGCACTTAGATCCAAAATAGAACCAGCCCAGCTACCCTATTTGGTATTGCTGGGCTGAACTGTGCAGATTAAAAAGCCAGACTCAAAATGAATTCAAACCTCAGCCTCCCTTAGACGACCCCAAACCAAAAATCATTCCCCCCCCTACTGAACAGGCCTGTACCCAGGCAATTGAGGGGCCAGAGTGAACATATTTTAACCCACACCCCCTTCTCCCCATCTGACTTGGTTGTTTGGAAGGAGAACACTCCTACTTTCCGATCAGACCCCCCCAATCGGTCATAACAACCATAAAATCATTGTGGAAACCCACAATCCGTCTTGGGCAGACATGACCCAGCTATTACATGTGTTTTTAAGACAAGCTAATGAATCTTTTTGAAAAAACTCAAGAGATAGCAAGGTGACCTATAATAATTACACCTGGGCAAGTAGCCCCTGCTAGAGTTTCCTGACCCTTTAATTACCCAGACTATAACAATCAAAACCACCGGGATGAATATACGAGGGCTAAAAATAATTTAATGGAAGCCCTCCAGAAGATAGGGAAAAGGTTCCTGAACTGGTCTGAATTCCAAAAAACAATGCAGAGGGACAAGAAAACCCCAGGTGCTTTCTGGGTCAGTCTCTTAGAAGCCGGAGTCACATTTGCTCATTTAGACCTACGCTGTCAAAAGGACCAAAAAATTTATTTATTTATTTATTTATTTATTTATTTATTTATTTATTTATTTATTTATTTATTTATTGGACTTGTATGCCACCCTATCTCCCGAAGGACTCAGGGCAGCTAACAACAATAAAAACAACAATACAAAAGTTAAAAGAAATTAAATAAACAGCCCCAATAAATAAGTTAAACTAAACAATTAAAAATTAAAAAACATTAAAAAAAAACCTGTCGTCAGTCCAGGTCAGCCTGATGAAAAAGGAATGTTTTAAGGCCGCAGCAAAAGGACCGGAGATCCGGGGCCATCCGGAGCTCAAGGGGGAGTTGGTTCCACAGGGCTGGCGCTCCCACAGAGAAGGCCCTCCCCCTGGGGGTCGCCAGCCGACATTGTCTAGCCGACGGCACCCTGAGGAGGCCCTCTCTGTGTGAGCGCACTGGGCGATGAGAAGTCATTCCCAGCAGCAGACAGTCCTGCAAATATCCCAGGCCTAGGCCATGTAGGGCTTTAAAGGTAAGTACCAGCACCTTAAATCTCACCCGGAAGACAACCGGTAACCAATGCAGCTCACGCAGGAGGGGTGTAATATGGGAGTATCGGGATGCTCCCATCACTACCCGCGCGGCAGCATTCTGCACCAGCTGGAGCCTCCGGGTGGTCTTCAAAGGCAGCCCCATGTAGAGAGCATTGCAGTAATCTATCCAGGAGGTAATGAGTGTGTGAGTGACCGTACGTAGGGCATCTCGGTCCAGATAGGGGCGCAACTGGCGCACCAGGCGAACCTGGGCAAATGCCCCCCTGGCCACAACTCCAATATGATCTTCAAAACTGAGTCATGAGTCCAGGAGGATGCCTAAATTGTGTGCCCTATCAACGGGAGGTAACACCTCTCCTCCCATAACCAAAGATGGAACCTCTTGGACAAGTCGAGATGCCAGTACGTAAAGCCACTCAGTCTTGGCCAGGTTGAGCTGGAGCCTGTTCTTCCCCATCCAAATCCATACCACTTCCAGGCAACGGGACATCACATCGAGGGCATTGCTGGGTTGGTTCGGGGTGGAGATGAAAAGCTGGGTATCATCAGCATATTGATGATACCTCACCCCGAAACCACGGATGATCTCACCCAGTGGCTTCATATAGATGTTGAACAGGAGGGGTGAGAGTACCGACCCCTGAGGCACCCCACAACTAAGGGGCCTAGGGACCTCTGCCCTCCTGCCAACACCGTCTGCAAACAGCCCGAGAGGTAGGAAGAGAACCACTGTAAAATGGTGTCTCCCACTCCCAACCCCTGAAGACGTAGCAGCAAGATACCATGGTCGATGGTATCAAAAGCCGCTGAGAGGTCTAATAGGACCAGGACAGAGGAATAACCCCTGTCTCGGGCCCACCAGAAAATTCTTGCTGCTGCCTTTGTTAATCAATCGGCAAGTGATATCCAGGGGCACTTTCATAAGATAGACTCTAAACTGGTCAACATTAGACATCTCAGAGTTGTGCAGAATCGCAAACTTTGTATTTGACAGAGGGAAAAATTAGCAGAAGAAGAAAAAGAAAGAAAGGAGGCAGACAGAGAGAGGAAGAGGGAAAAGAGGCATAGAGCAGAAAGAAGGGAGGACTTACAAGCCTTTCCAATGTTAAATAAGGACAGCAGACAAAGACAACACAGACCCCACCATGGAAGGACAAAATGCCAGCAGTGCGAATTTAAAAGGGAAACGTTCTGCAGGCATTGCCATTGTGGGAGGGAGGGACATTTTAGCAAAAATTGCTGGGGAGGTCAAAACAGGGAAAACCAGAATTGTCATAACCAACCAAGACCCCCCTTCCCTAGGGAAACCACACACCATCAGAACAAAGATAGGGATCAACCCTGACCCTGATGGGAGCAACAGGAACATGACATGACCTGACTAGAAAGTGATTATAAGGCCACATTTCATGGGCTGGCTATTCCCTTAAAGGACGGTCCCGATGGAGAGCCCCTTTTGACAGTAACTATAAGGGGAAAGGCATATGAATGTCTCATTGACACTGGAGCCACCTCCTCTCTTATCACTAAGGGACCCTTTAAAGATTCACAAGTGCCTGGGGTGAAGGATAACATAGTGGGGGTGGGAGGAAAAATTATTCCAGTCGAATTCACAAACAACATAAAAGTGGAAGTTGACCCTTTTTCCCTAGAAAACCCGTTCACCGTTTGTCCCCAATCTCCCCTGTCCCCCATGGGCAGGGACTTGCTTTGTAAACTGGGGGCAACCATAAAATGCACTATAGAAGGGCTCCACTCAGACATCCCATTCAAACATGCACATTTTACCATGGTATGTTCAACTGAAAAAGAGATGCAGTACCTATAGATCTCAGAAGCCTACTGGCCTCTCTATGGGGGTGGGATCCCACTGAAGTGGGATTACTGAAGGGAGCCACCCCAGTTACGATTCAAGTAAAGGCAGGACCACCACCATGCATTCCCCAGTACAAAATATAGCCAGAAGCAATAGAGCCCATTCAGAAGCTAATAACAGCATATCTAAAACAAGGGGTATTGCACAAATGCACTTCCCCCTGTAACACTCCAATCTTTCCAGTTCAGAAACTCAAATTAGACAGTGAAGGAAAGCCCATTTATCATTCTGTACATGATATGAGAACCATAAATAGTCACGTGGTACCAAGAGCACCTATAGTACAAACCCAGCCACCATAATCACAGAAGTGCCAGCATCAGCCACCCATTTTACAGTAGTGGATCTTTGCACAGCCTTCTTCAGTATCCCTGTGGACCACTGCATTACAATACCTCTTTGCTTTCACATGGGACAAACAACAATACACCTGGACTCGGCTGCCACAAGGCTACACTGAGTCCCCCACTCTATTTTCCCAAATCTTAAAAGAAGACCTTGCTTCTATTTTGCTGCCACAGAATTCTACTTTAATCCAGTATGTGGATGATTTATTATTGGCTTCTGAATCAGAGGGAGGTTGTAAGGCAGATACCTATCACCTATTGGAATGCTTGGGTGAAAGAGGACACAAATCCTCACCCTTAAAGCTACAGTACATAAAAAAGGAGGTGATTTACTTAAGGTATATTATTAGCACCATAGAGCGTTAAGACCATTTTAGGAATGAAACACCTACAAACAAAACACCAAGTCTGTGCTCTATTAGGGGCCTTAGGATTCTGCCACCCTTGGATTCCCTCTTTTGGGGAAATGGCAAAACCTTTAATCCAATTAACTGCAAAGGATCAACCAGATCCTATTGAATGGACAAAGGAATTAACAAATACCTTCCAAAGGATAAACCAAACTCTAGCCTCGGCCCCCACCCTGGGTCTCCCTGATTACAGAAAGACTTTTTTCCTTTTTGTCCACAAATGTAAGGGTTTGGGTTCAGGGGTGCTAGCCCAGAGATGCAATCCAACACTCAGACCAGTAGCCTATTACTCTGTCCAATTCGACCCAGTAGCCAGAGGAACTGTTCCATGCTTAAGAGAACTGCCACCATAGAACTAGTTAAACGATCAAAAGACCCGATTTTAGGACACGCCCTTATTTTAAGATTTAAGATTTTAAGATTCCCCACAATCTTAAAGTCGCAGACTCAGGCATTCACCCAACAACACTTGGCCCAATATGAAGTAGAAATATTCACTTCAGAAAACATCACTTTTGAACGCTGCAACATGCTCAACCCAGCAACGTTATTGCCCACTAATCTAGCAGACGAAGTATTACATGACTGCTTACACCTAGTCCAAGATGCTGAACTACTGCGTCCCAACTTAACAGATGATCCCCTTCTAAACCCAGACCTACTTGATGGGACCCGTGTAACAGGAGCTGCAGTTACCTCTCTGCACAAGACAGTCTGGGCCTCCCCCCCCCCTGCCGCCATGCTACAGCGCTCAAGCGGCTGAGCTTATCACATTGAAAAAAGCATGCAAAATAGCAGAGAACCAGTCTGCCAATATATATACAGATTCCAGATACACTTTTGGAGTCTGCCATGCGACCGGTGCTCTCTGGAAACAGAGGGGTTTCTTAACATCTAGTGGCCAACTAATTGCCCACACTGACCTCATATCTGACCTATTGAAAGCTATCCAACTACCCTCATACCTAGCAGTCATCCATTGTAGAGCACACCAGAAGGATGATTCAAGGGTCACAAGAGGAAATCAATTTGCTGACGTCACAGTCAAGTGGGCTGCCACTCAACCCCTGAAGGCATTCACTACCCTCCCTACATTACAATTAGGACCAACAGTACAATGTCAAGAACTGTTAGAACCTGGGGAAATAAAAACATGGGAAGAGAAATGTGAGGCAGTTTATGAAGAAGGATTATATAACAAAATGAAATGCAAAAGGAAGGTTTTATGTCAAGCAAGAAAAACCAAATGTACATGTACAGATTAGGTGAAATGTGGCTCAATAGCAGTAACTATGAGAGGGATCTCTGAGTCTTAGTGGACAATCACTTAAATATGAGCCAACAGTATACAGCAGCATCCAAAAAAGCCAATACAATCCTAGGTTTGCAGAGGGATAGAATCAAGATCACATGAAGCATTAGCACTGCTTCATAAAGCCCTAGTAATATCACACTTGGAATACTGCATGCAGTATTGATGCTGAGACTCTGGAAAGAGTGCAGAGAAGAACAACAAAGATGATTAGGGGCTTGGAAGCTAAAACATATGAAGAACAGTTGCAGAAATTGGGTATGGCTAGTTTAATGAAAAGAAGGATTTTGGGTGACATGATAGCACTATTTCAATATTTGAGGGGTTGCCACAAAAAGAGGGACGCGGTGGCTCAGTGGGTTAGGATGCTGAGCTTGTCGATCAGAAGGTCGGCAGTTTGGCGGGTCGAATCCCGAGTGCCGCGTAACAGAGTGAGCGCCTGTTACTCGTCCCAGCTTCTGCCCACCTAGCAGTTCGAAAGCACGTAAAAATGCAAGTAGAAAAATAGGGACCACTACGGTGGGAAGGTAACAGCGTTCCGTGCGCCTTTGGCGTCTAGTCATGCCGGCCACATGACCATGGAGACGTCCTCGGACAAACGCTGGCTCTTCGGCTATGAAACGGAGATGAGCACCGGCCCCTAGAGTCGGAAACGACTAGCACGCATGTGCGGGGGAACCTTTACCTTTACCTTTACACAAAAAGAGGGGGTCAATCTATTTTCCAAAGCACCAGAAGTGGACAAGACAAGAAACAATAGATGGAAACTAAGTAGAGAAGTAACCTCAAACTAAGGAGAAAACTCCTAATGGTGGGAACAATTAATGAGTGGGACAGCTTGCTGTCAGAAGTTGTGGGTGCTTCATCAGTGAAGGTTTTCAAGGAGAGACTGGACAGTCACTTGTCTGAAATGGTATAGGGTCTCCTGCTTGAGCAGGGGGGTGGACTAGAAGACCTTGAAGGTCCCTTCCAGCTCTATTCTGATTAAACTTATAAGGAGAGAAGTAATCTAGAACTAAGGGTGTTGGACTAGAAGACCTCCAAGATCCCTTTCAACTCTGTATGCTGTATAAAGTCACCAGGAGTCAAAGTCAAAAGAGATTTTACTTTTAACTCAGAAATATCCTGACTTAATAATGCTTTATCCTTTAAAGCACATGCCGGGTCCAAAATTCAGTTCTGTGCGTGTCACGATTTCAGCTGGCAGCCCACTGTTCATCCTTTTGGATGTTTGGCAGAAAGCAAATCCCCTGGGTGAATTTCTACCTTTGAGACAAATGATTGCGTTAGTCAAGCACAAAATATAAAGTCTCTGAGGAACTGATTCCTAGTGTCTCAAGTAAATTAACTGCTTTTAATCTTTCTCTAACTTAATAAGAGATTTGTTCTTTTTGCAGCATTCTAGTTGATTAGGGAGTTTTGTTTGGGGATGGGGGAGATAGGAAGTGTGCTTGAAATAGGCCAATGCAGTTTCACCTCATCTTGATGTACATCTTAAACTGAGTTTTGGAGACAAGCATGAACACAACACAGCTTCCTAACTTTCAGTTAACAATTCAGAAGTAAAATTCTTTCTGTTCTCTCCTTGAAAGAGAGAAATATATACCTATTTTCTGATTCTTGTTTTTGCGTCTATCAATCTTGTCCTTAAAATCCACCCTTTTCCTAGGTAACGTTTCTTTTGCTCAGCTTAGCCATTCTTTCCTTCCCATCTATAGTAATAATATTTCTCCCTTTACATTTTTCTATCTAATATTTAAACTCGGATTCTGAAAATTAACAGGCCAGCCCAGAGGATAACCAAGCCATTTTTCATTCTATTTATGAATGATTGCTTCCATTTGTTTGTCCATTTAAGATAAATTTTGCAACTTTTTATTTATTTACTTTTAAACTGACCAACAGCTCAAACTCTCTATTTAAATACTTATCTAAGCCAGTAATTTTCCATAGCTTATAAGCGCACATGTTTATACATCTTTGTTGACATGGGTGGACAGAAAACTCTGGAGACATCTTTTTTCTAAAAATAAAAAAAAACTATTGTTGTTCATCTAATTCAGTACACCAGTTGGGAACTCACTGAAAATGAAGATTCGTGAAAAATCACAGCTTGGGTTTGGTTTTGTTATAGAATGGCATTCCAGCACCTTTTTCTGAATGGAAGAATCGGCTCCTTCACGGCCATGGATCCAGGTGGCAGGGGTCTTTTCCAGGCCTCCGAAGCCCAGATTGGGCTGCGGGGGGCTGTAAATGCGTCCCTTGGCCTCAGATCAGAGCGGCAGCAGGAACCGTGGCAAAGAGGAGACAGACCTTTTCCAGGTGAGTGATTTGCGCCTCAGAAGCTCCCTAAAGCGGTTTCGTCTCCCTCCCCCCCCCCGCTCCATAAAGGGCTTCCAACTGGAGTCGGAGCTGTACGTGAGTTCCGGCACCATTTTTTTTTTACAAAAAAAGCACTGTATATACACATACACAAATTGAGAGATAACTATCAATCATTGATCAATAACACTAACCTTAAACCATTTGGTGAGAAAAACAGGTGAAGACAGACCAAATAAAGCAGATGTAATCAAAGGGTGTGCAAAACTCACTGGTGGGCAAAAAAAAAAATAAGGACCAAGGTTTCAAAATGGACTCAGTTCATTTGACCCTAATTATGGGTTGTTGTTGTTTTTGCAGATTTTGGCAAAAGTTTATTATTTAAGTTTATTATTTTTTAAACAATGAAATAGATTATTAAAATCTATATTTTTAAATTGAAAAATAAATGAGAAGTGACAATTGTGATGGAAAATGATACTGATGGTTATCCATGAATTTATACTTTATCCCATTTCTGAGACAGGAGGGGATACAATATAGTAAAACACTGATATTGTTTGATCAAGTAGATAAAATACATCTATTTGTGTGATCCTTTCTATATAACCCAGCTACAGGGTAAATGCTATTCTTCGATTACCTCCTACATCATGCTGTGACCCAGTAGTGTATGTTCATTAATTGTACTCTTAGCCTTTTTCTGCAACCCCTCAAAATCCTGTTCATAGGTTCAGTTGGTGCCTAGAGACAAATCCACACTAAATCCCTGCTTGAAATCACAGCATTGGTGCTGTAAAGTTCTACTGTTCTTTTTCATATTCTGCTTTTCAATCTTCCTATTATCTTTCTTTCTACCAAAGCAATACTGCTTCACTCTCTCACTTCATCAATGCACAGATGGTGTGAAGGTAGTTTGGGACGCCCTAGTAAAGTCCCACTGGTAGGAATATTAATCACTATACATTGCTTAATTGGGTAACCTTTACTGTGGTTTAAATAGCAATACCAAGCTGCAGCAGCACAGATGGTAATCTGTTATTAATTGAGTGCTAATAGTAATGAATGGCTCTGCAATATGGGCTGATAATGTTATAAATAAAGCAGCTGACAACTATATTAATGGCAGGCGATGTGTGGGAATGCTGTGGGGGGGTCTTGTCTCTGCCCACATGCAAAGCAAGCTGGCCCTCCATATCATAAGGGACGTGACTAAGCTTACAGTGTATTTTAAACATGCACACACAGGGTGAGAAGGGCAGATGTTTCTCTCTCATGCCTACCTACTTTTAATGTCTTCCCCAATAAAATAAAAATGAAATGAAGGGAAAGGGAATTTCAAATGGCTAAAGATGTGCATGGGATTCTTTTGTCTCTACCACAGCATAAAATCCATACACCAGGGTTAAATACTTTTCTAAATTTCTAAATCAAGAGTCCAGAGCAGTGTTTCTAAACTGCAACAGTTTTAAGATGTGTGGACTTCAACTCCCAGAATTCCCCAGCTAGCATACTGGTCTAGAGATACATCAAGGATGTGGCATCAGAGATATACAGTATATGTTTCATCAAAAAGTTTAGGATTTCATTCCAGAAATCTTTAAACATTTCCATTAAATTATGTATTTTAGTATATTGAAGGAGAAAGTTATTAAGTAAAAAAGAGGGTAATCATATAAATTACACTGAATTGAATTGAAATGTAGGTTGTTTTGTCCTTGCCACTTTTTTCTCCTAGTCCCATACGCTTTATCATGTCTCTGAAAAGCCAAATATAGTATTAGACTTGAAAAACATTGTTGAGCCATGTAATGAAAGGGTTTTATGCTCACATCAATAGTTAGTCAATCAAAAGGAAACCAGACAGCGCTGAGAAGTCCCACTACCACCATGGATGTATCTGTTGACCATGAGTAGTCAACAGATTCATTTGCTAGATATGACATCTTGTATGCACATAGATTCAGTTGATGAGCCCCAATCAACATATGGGGATTGTGAATGAGCCAGCAAACGTGATGCCATTCTGTCTTCTATAAGTTGAATGCACACCTATTCGCTAAAGCCATCGAAGTGTACAGACAAAATGGGGTGAATATTATAGGTGGAAAAATCTGACCAAAGACACTTATTTCTGATGCATAAGCCCTACGCTCAGAATGAGCTGAAAACAACTTTCTGCAGTGATGAATTAAATTTGTCATTTGTTACCGTGTCTCGCTGTTGTACAGAATAACAGCCTGGACTGTAATTGCCATACGTCTGAGTCTGCACAGTAATTGCTGGCAGCTATGGAAACTAACTTTCCAGCCATTTATAAACTTGACCCTCCTTGCCTCCTTTTTGCTGCATTAAGATAAGCTGCTATTGGGAATGAAGCAAAAAACAAAAAGGAAAAAAGTCCCATTCTATGTTTGCAAACATGTTTTTTTGCCTGTCAGCTGAAATGAAAGGAGTCATGGTCTTTCCCATTAAGACAGATGGACTGTATTATTTCATTAATAAAAGATATGATGGTCTAATGACAGAAATGTAACTAAGGTTAGTTATCGACAAAAACTGGAATTTTGCTTTTCTCACTGCCATGCTGTTATTCCAACAAGCCATGGGAATCAGAAAAGTATTAAGAGCTACTGAGAAGTGTGGACAGCTACCTCAGGAGGAAATTCAGTTTCTCAGCGAAATATGTCATATTCTACCCATTCCACCTAAAGCCATCTTGGAATTAAATAAACTTTCATTACAAAAAAATAATTATATTGCTGGTCCTGGTATTCTGATGACAAATAAAACTAGAGAATATGGATGATACTCTGAAAACCACTATCCAGATACATAGTTATATTATTAGAGTGTCCTGTTCTGAGTAGTCCCATTCTCCTTCTCCAAGCAAATCAAGATCACTCTTAATCTCCACTAATGAGGAAGTAGTATGTCTAAACAGAAAACCAAGGACCATCTCACAGTGTATCGTATGTCTTTATGTCTTATTTGTGAGGAAAAAAGAAGCCTATCGACAAGACAAGGAGGCATGGGGATGATATTGTGTAAAGTCAACTGTATTGCTAAAGCTCTATAGCTATCTTCACATTAACCTTCAATGGAAGTTAAAAAATACAAAATAGCAAAAATATGCTGACACTTAAACTACTGAAGATAATTTTAGAATAATCTTTCTGTTCCTGTATTCCCTACTCATTAGTTCTTTTGCTTCCCTGAACTCTGTTATTACAGTTAGAGGAAATGAGTAAGTATTTACTGGCTTCAGAATACATCCACCAATTTAATCTAGCTGCTAGATCTCCTTGGGGCAACAAAATATTGCTGCTGGTGTATATCTAAATCTTGGTTTGTTCTTTGATCTCGGTCTTTCTCCCTATATTCAACATTGGTTAGTCCTATATTTTATTACCACTTTGTCCCACAACTATTGGTTCAACCTGTAAATTGTCATCCTTGAAGGTTGTCCAGATCAGGAAACAGGCTCCATGAGAAGACTACAACCATACTTCATTGAATTAGACTATAGAAACAGAATCTGCAGCCAAAGATGGAGAAGCTCTATACAGTCAGTAAAAACAAGACCAGGAGCTGACTGTGGCTCAGACCATGAGCTTCTCATTGCAAAGTTTAGGCTTAAACTGAAGAAAGTAGGGAAAAGCACTAGGCCAGTCAGGTATGAATTAAATCATATCCCTGTTCAATATACAGTAGAGGTGACAAATAGATTTAAGGAATTAGATCTGATAGACAGAGTGCCTGAAGAACTATGGACAGAGGTTCGCAACATTGTACAACAGGTAGCAACCAAAACCATCCCAAAGAAAAAGAAATGCAAGAGAGCAAAATGGCTGTCTGAGGAAGCTTTGCAAATAGCTGAGGAAAGGAGGGAAGCAAAAGGCAAGGGAGGAAAAGAAAGATATGTCCAATTAAATGCAGAATTCCAAAGAATAGCTAGAAGAGATAAGAATGCCTTCTTAAATGAACAATGCAAAGAAATAGAAGAAAACAATAGAATAGGGAGGACCAGAGATCTTTTCAAGAAAATTGGAGAGATGAAAGGAACGTTTCATGCAAAAATGGGCATGATAAAGGACCAAAATGGCAGGGACCTAACAGAGGCAGAAGAGATTAAGAAGAGGTGGCAAAATTACACAGAAGAACTATACAAGAATGAGCTTCACATCCCTGATAATCACAATGAGGTGGTCACTGACCTCGAGCCAGACATCCTAGAATGTGAAGTGAAGTGGGCCTTAGGAAAGCTGAGCAACAACAAAGCTAGTGGAGGTGACAGTATTCCAGCTGAGCTATTCAAAATCTTAAAAGACGATGCAGTAAAAGTGCTACACTCAATTTGCCAGCAAATTTGGAAAACTCAACAGTGGCCACAGGACTGGAAAAGATAGGTTTACATTCCAATTCCAAAGAAAGGCAGTGCCAAAGAATGTTCAAACTATCGCACCATTGCACTTATTTCTCATGCTAGTAAAGTTATGCTTAAAATCCTACAAGCTAGACTCCAGCAGTATGTGGATCGAGAACTACCAGAAGAACAGGCAGGATTTCGAAGAGGAAGAGGAACTAGAGATCAAATTGCTAACATAACATAACAAATTTCTCATGGAGAAAGCTAGGGAGTTCCAGAAAAACATCTACTTCTGCTTCATTGACTATGCTAAAGCCTTTGATTGTGTGGATCATAACAAACTGTGGCAAGTCCTTAAAGAGATGGGCATACCAGACCATCTTATTTGTCTCTTGAGAAACCTATATGCAGGCCAAGAAGCAACAGTGAGAACTGGACACGGAACCACTGATTGGTTCAAAATTGGGAAAGGAGTCCGGCAAGGCTGTATACTGTCGCCTTGCCTATTTAACTTATATGCAGAGCACATCATGAGAAAGGCAGGGCTAGATGAATCAAAAGTTGGAATTAAGATTGCCGGAAGAAACATCAACAACCTAAGATATGCAGATGATACCACTCTAATGGCAGAAAGTGAAGAGGAACTAATGAGCCTCATGTTGCGAGTGAAGAAGGAGAGTGCAAAACTTGGGTTGAAACTAAACATTAAAAAAACCAAGATCATGGCATCTGGCCCTCTCAATTCCTGGCAAATAGATGGGGAAGAAATGGAGGTAGTGACAGATTTTATTTTCCTGGGCTCCAAGATCACTGCAGATGGGGACTGTAGCCAAGAAATTAAAAGACGCTTGCTCCTTGGGAGGAAAGCCATGGCAAATCTAGACAGCACACTAAAAAGCAGAGACATCACCCTGTCAACAAAAGTGCGTATAGTCAAGGCTATGGTCTTCCCAGTTGCAATGTATGGCAGTGAAAGCTGGACCATAAGAAAGGCTGAGCGCCAAAGAATTGAAGCCTTTGAACTATGGTGCTAGAGAAGACTCCTGCGAGTCCCTTGGACTGCAAGGCGATCAAACCGGTCAGTCCTAGAGGAGATCAACCCTGACTGCTCTTTAGAAGGCCAGATCCTGAAGCTAAAACTCAAATACTTTGGCCACCTAATGAGAAGGAAGGACTCACTGGAGAAGAGCCTAATGCTGGGAAAGATTGAGGGCAATAGAAGAAGGGGACGACAGAGAATGTGGTGGCTGGATGGAGTCACTGAAGCAGTAGGCGTGAGCTTAAAAGGACTCCAGAAGATGGTAGAGGACAGGAAGGCCTAGAGGAACATTGTCCATAGGGTCGCGATGGGTCAGACACGACTTCGCAACTAACAACAACAACAACAACAACAGAATCTGGCAAGTCTGAGTGTTTTTCCTTCCCTCTCTCTTATATTCCAAGGAGCAGGGCTTTTTTGTCATAGAACTCTCAGAACGGAGTTTGATGGAACTTTGTAGGGTAGGCAAGGCAGGTTGTATGACATGTGTGAGTTCCGGCACCTTTTTCTTTTACAAAAATGCACTGCTAAGGAGTCAGGAAGAAAGCCAGTTGACTCTCTTCCTAATACTTTCTCATTTTCCAGAGCACAGTGCATGTTTCTGCACTTTTGTTTTTTGCAATGGTTTTTGAATACAGTATTTTCTCCAAAGTCATCTCTATGACAAACTGCCAGCCCGCAGGCCTAATGCATCATCTGGAAGCCACTCCCGCCCCATTGCTGGCAATGGCAAAACTGTCCCGATACATTGTGTGACGTCACGTGACGTTGTGAGTTTGACATGTCTGCCCTAGAGAAATCCAATTATCATCCCTATTATTACATAAAGCTGTTTCCACTGATCCCCCTTGGTGTGTTCTCAGAAACCCTTAAGGGTGACCTTAAGAGTCATGTGTCACTTAAAGCCTGGCTTTTCCAACTGGTTGTCTCTAGATGTTATGGGACTGCAGCTCCAACATATCTCAAATGTAGCTGAGTAAGGAAAGCAGGTTTAGTTAAAAAAATAAATAAATAACCAGATCTAGTATCCCACAAGTTATTATAAATAATAGGGTTACTAAGATATTTGAAGAGATGTTTTTCTTGGACAGAGTCTTGAAGAAACTGCTTTACTAAACAATACAACCTCTGATTTTCAAAAGGAAAGAATAACCACTTCTTTGCTTTCTTTCCTATGTTTTCTCCAGCAGTTCTAGTCATCAGAAAAATGTTATGGGAAAGCATTACCTGTGCACAGAAACTTCTTCCAACTACTGAAACTGCAAACCAGGGTGATTCAAAATACCTCGTACAAACAAATTTCTCCTTCCTCTCAGGATGAGGAACATTTTTCACCAAGGTGAATCCAAATTGCTTTGCTCAGAACTACCAAGCAGAAGAATGCACCTACCTCGGAAACTGAATCTGCAAAAGACCTGGCAGATAATCCACAGAGCTGACATCATCTCCTGAGGCTTGCATTTTGCCTGGTGAATTTTGCAACTTGGCTAGTTCAAAGGAACTTCTGGGAACTCAAGGAGAGATGTTGACAACCTAGGAGAAAGTGTTAGTGATGAAAGATTGACAGGGCAGCTCAGTCTAATTCAATCATTGTTATATTGCCCCATCAAATAAGCTTTCAAAAAGACAGCCTCTCGGGTCTTGACAAAGAGTGCGCAAAACTTATGTAGGACAAGAATCACATGCTGTTAGTTTGGAGTTTGATCCCCAGTGCCCGTTTGTCATCTATATCAATTCTGGGATTTGATGGCAGGTTGTCTGATAGCATGGTGCCCTCTCTACTGTCTGTCTGCAAAGGCCAAATGTAATTTCATTCTTTGCCTTTTGTCAAGGTGTCTTATTAGGCTGGCTGATAAATGGAGGAACTGATATGCTTGGTCAATCCTTGTTCCAGGGTCTCTGAAATAAAAACCCTTTTCTCATAGCAAGCAGTTCCAAAAGGCTCTTCAGGGGAAAACCTCATTTACAAAAGGGTCAAAGTTCAGTGGTGTAGCATCTGCTTAATATGCAGGTCTCGGGTTCAATCCTTGCCTTTTCCTAATACAGTTGGAAAAGGCTTCAACCCAAAACACATGACTAGCCAGGATATATGATACTGAACTAAAAGGGTCAGTGTATCTGACTTGCCATACATTTTCATCAGAATTTGCTAAAAAAAAGTGTTTATTCACCCTTCATATAATATCTGCAGGTCAAACAAACCTTATACCCTCCCTATTGCCATTAAGAGGGAAACACAGATTAACTATTACAAGCATAATAGCTTGGTTCAGCAAAACGGCAATGCCAGTGAATGTTTCTTGCTAAATATCTAGTAAATAGTAAATATCTGTGCCCAATATAAGTCTTTTTGTTCTATATTATGGCTTTTCCATTTTTGATTATTTGCAAAACTGTAACAAATCATTCACACAAATTGTTCCAATTTTTCTTTTTTGTATGCAGATGTCACTGCACGTTTTTTTTTGTTCATCAGAAAAGTTCATTTCTAACTGTACATTTTCCCCTGTTCTCTGCACCTGTTGTGATAACTTATCTGGTAACCATAGTGAATCCCATATGACTAGCTATGTTATGGTTTCAGTCTGTTTAGTGCGCATGTCTAGAAAAAGTTCCCAGAGTTATTATCTGTATTGTTTTACTCTCTTTGCTGTTACTGACAGTTACGTTAGGATGTAGCTAGCTAGCTCTCTGTATAATATATATTTAGTTTTTATATTTTTGTAAGTAAAAGGTATTTAGTAAGATTATGCGTCGTGTTTTTATTGCCTTCCTGCATGCACATCATGCATTCTCTGAAGCACGGTCCTTCGCCCTCTACAAAGGTGATTTTTACCTTGACATTTTGGTAGCAGAGAATGGTTTGATTTATGTTTTTGGAGATGCATGTTTTTGCGGCTGTTATCAGTTAGTTCGTGCTAGTGAGGCAGCGGTGATTAACTGCTGAAACATGTCAGGAAGGAAGCCACGGCTGAAAAGGAGTCTTTCTGTGGGGCAGCTCCCTTCTACTTTAAGAACTCCGATAGCTTCGGCCACACGCCTTGGAGAAGACGCACCTGCTCCTGTCGACGATGCAAGGTCAGTCACTCCTTTTTCTACTTTTCCAAGCTCCCTGGCAGCTGCTTTTGGAAATGTTCACACTCCAGGGGCTCAAGATGAATTTCAAAGGCTTGGAGCGAAACCTAAAGTTCAGCCGAAGAAAATTCCTTCTGCTCCTTCAAGCCCCAAGCAAACTATGCGAGATAGGGCTATGCAAGGCTACTGTGAACAAATTGGGGTTTTTGAAAGGCGTTTGCAGCAGGCAAAGGAATATGTGTCAATGGTTCAGCAATATGAGAGGAATTATGAGCATGAACCGGCCATATTGCCACACCCACAAGGAGGAGCCATATTGCCTCCTTCTTTCCCAAAGCCAAAGTCACGCCCATCATTGAGTGTCATGCAAGACGGATGGGAACCGGAGGCTCCTATGTCACATGATTATGGGCTGTCCCAAAGGACATACAGAGCCACAGTGATGCCTGAAGCAAATGTTATAGCACCATCTACTGGTGAAGCTGCATTAAGACATGAATTGGAGCTCTCACTCTTGCAATTGTCTATGGAGGAGTCTTTGCTCAGAGATACAAGATTTCTGCCATTATCTGAGGCTCCAGTCCCTGATGGTGCTAGGATTCCTGTTACTATTGCTTCTCCTGTTAATATTGCTTCTATGCAAGCCCCTCTACCTGGCAGAACACAGCCATATTTAACCCACATGCAATTGCCACCGGGTTCTTATATGCGAAGGCCAGTGTCATCTGCAGGTTATGCTAATGCACCAGCCCCAGCGCCAGCGCCTCCTGCTGGCCAGGGTGGAATAGCAGCTCAAAGACAGTCACAGCCAGCACCAAGACTACCGGCAGCTTCAATGCAACTGCTGCATGTCCAGGCACAGACGCCACTGGTGCCTCCTGCAGGTTATGGTCAGATTGCACAACCTGCACAGCCAGTACCTCAATTGTATATTCCTCATCAAACACCTTCCATTGTACCACTGGCTGGTGACTCAAAATTAAAGAAGTCAGGACAGAATTACAGGGCATGGGTCAGTGAGGTTGGACTTTTGTTACGCAGAGAAGGTACTCACATGATGGTGTTTAATCCTCCTGCCCAGCCATGGACTCCTGACATATGGGACTTGGATAATAGAGCATGCACAACATTATTGATGTCAATGGACACTGAATTGCAGCTCACGTTTTCACAAGATGCAACTGCCCAACAAATTTGGACTCAGTTAGAAACATGTTATCGGCCTACATCAATTGAGTCTACATGTTTGCTTTTGTCTGAGTTCCATGGTTCCAGATTAAAACCTGGTGAACATATTGGAGCACATTTGACTAAAATGAAAGGTATTAGAAAAGAACTGGGTGAAAAAGGCTATCCTATTGATGATTTTCAAATGATCAGCATTATCATCAATTCTTTGAATCATGAGTGGAAAGATGCTATTTCCAAGATCAATCAAGTGCCTATTGCTCAACACACAGTGGATCATGTATGCAGGATTTTAGCCAAAGAAGAGGCACTTATGCAAGCTGCGCCACATTTAAGGGAACCACCTGCATCAAGAGCTTCAGCGAGGCGTGCCTTCCGTGGAAGGACCTACGTTCCAAGAATGCCAAGATGCTACATCTGCAATCGTGTGGGACATGCCACCCGGGATTGTCCCCAACGAGTTCCAGCGCCCGTCACATACCAGCCCAGAGGAACAGATTCCAGAGGAGGCAGAGGTAGAGGCGGACGACAAGGTCGTGGTCGTGGTTCCAGGCGTGATCCACAAGGTCCACTTGTCACATTGGTTGTGACCAACGATACACAGCCTCAACCAGAGTACGACAGACGACTTCTTTGGACTTTGGACAGTGGAGCAGCATTACATGTTACCTACAGAAAAGAGCTTTACACTGAGATGCACGAGCCTGAACCTGAACTTCGTGAACTTTACTCTTTTTCCAATCATCCTGTTCAGGTCATGGGAAAAGGAACTGTTTATATTGAAGAGCTCGGTGCTCTCATTCCAAATGTTTACTATGTTCCGTCTGCCAGTAGTAATTTGCTTAGTCAGAGTCATTTGTCTAGGTTTTCTCATTTTCAGGTCCACCATCTTGAAAAAGCAAGTTATATAGTCAAAGATGGAGATATTGTTGCTGAAACCATGTTGATTGGTGGTGTTTATTACTTAAAACGAAAGCCTAAGCAGCAAGAGCAGGCAAGTATACACGTTCCAAAAAGCACAGGCCCAGAGAGAGACGTCCCAGAGAGAGATCCTGTTGCTACTCCAAAGGTTCCTAATAATGATAAAAATACAAAAAAGACACAGGTTGCTCACAGCAAGCCTGGGGTTCCTAATAAAAATGCTAATGTTGAGAATTCACTAACAGGTAAACCTTTGCATTCCAGGTGTATCCATAAGTGGCACAGAAGATTGGGTCATGCCAGTTTCCGTGTTCTGAAGAAGATGCCAGAGTTCGCAAGAGGTTTGGATCTAAAGGGGTGTAAGGTGTTCTTGGACTGTGCTGTCTGCAAGAAAGCCAAATCCAAGGCAGCAGCAATTCCAAAACGCGCTACACGCCTGTCAACACGCTTTTTTGATTTGGTACACACTGACATAGTTGGTCCTTTTGCACCAACACTTGGTGGTAAAAGATATTTCTTGACAATCGTTGATAATTATTCTAGATATGGATATGTATATCCTATGAGAGAAAAATCTGAGACCTTTCAGATCTTTAAAGACTTTGCTAGTCTTGTCTATACCCAATTCGAGGTCAACATTGCCAGAATCCAGAGTGATCGCGGTGCTGAATTCATGTCTCAGCGTTTCCAGGACTGGATGCGTGAGAATGGGATAGTACATCAGACATCTGCTCCTTATACTCCAGCTGAAAATGGGGTGGCAGAACGCAGAAATGGGGTTTTGCAAACCATGATGCGTTGCCTCCTTGAAGATGCTAACCTCAGTCTTCCATACTGGGGTGAAGTTATCAAATATGCTAACCATATCATCAACCGTACTTGGAGTAGTGTGATAAATCAGACCCCTTATTTCATGTTGTATGGACACAAGCCTGATCTCTCACATCTCCATATTTTTGGTTCCTATGCTATGGTGAATATTCCTTTAGCCCAAAGAAAGAAAGGGGGTCCTGCAGCAAAAAGGATGAGATTTATGGGCATTGATGATAATTCAAAATGGAGCAAATACATTGACTCTCATCATGTTATTGTGGTTTCACAATCTGCTACTTTTGAGGAAGATGCTGACTGGTCCAGGATTCATTCTAACGATCCTGGAGTTTATTTTCCTAGAGATGATGTTGCTGATGCCACACAACCTGATGATCAAGATTCACAGGATAATGTTCCTTCCACGAGTTCTTCTCAACCTACTGTTCCGTCTTCGCAAGCCACCGATGTTGCTGCTGGCGACGATGATGAAGACGAGGACGACACGGAAGAAGAATGGACGGTTGGCCCGAGACGTTCCAAGAGGACCACAAAGGGAATTCCTCCAAAACGGTATTCGTGGCAAGTAACAAAAACACCTGTACCTTTGATTTGTAATGTTACACTTCCACCTGAGAAGTTCACACAGATCAAACATCTTCCTGAATCAGAACAAGATAAATGGTTTGAGGCAATGCAGGCTGAAATGGACAGTCTAAAGAAACTCCAAGTGTTTACGCCTGCAAGCCCTCCAGCAAACAAGAAAGTTATTGGTACTCGATGGGTCTACAGGATCAAAAAGAAGCCGAATGGTGAGTCGTTGTATAAGGCCAGACTCGTAGCCCAGGGTTTCGCTCAACGTTATCCTGAGGACTATACAAATACATACTCACCCACAGTGCGGACTGAAAGTGTGAAAATTGCTTTAGCCACTGCAACTATCCTTGGCCTGGAAGTTTTCCAGTTCGATGTTGAAACGGCTTATCTACACGCTGATCTTGATGAAGAAATCTACGTCAAAGGTCCTCCAGGTTTCAGACAGCAAGAAGGGGATACCTGGTTTCTACACAAAAGTCTTTATGGTCTGAAACAGTCTGGTTTAATGTGGTACTTATGTCTTTCGGACAAACTAAATTCAATGGGCTTTATTAAGTCCGAAACAGATGAATGCGTGTTTACTAAAAGATCCGGTAATAGGTATGAGATAATTCTTGTTTATGTCGATGATATTGTTTATATTGGTCCAAATAAGCAGATGAATGAGGTTTTTGCTAAAGCTTTACAAAAGTTTTTCACGTTGAAGTCTTTAGGATGTATTAACACTTATTTAGGTGTTCAAATTGCCAAAACTCAGAAGGGGTTTAGTCTCACACAAGAAGAGAAGATTGAACAACTGTTACATCACTGTAACATGGAGGACGCTAAGCCTGTGAGTATACCCATGCAAACTGATTTTCACATTTTGGCACATGAACCAAGTCCTGAGTTCGAAGATCAAACACTATATCGCTCAGTCATTGGGTCGCTGCTGTATATTAGTAGTTGGACTAGACCCGACATTGCACTTAGTGTTAATCTTTTATCACGACATGTAGGCAAGGCAAAACAGTTTCATTGGACATGTGTTAAAAAGTTATTGAGGTATCTAAAACACACAAAAGACATGAAGTTGTTGTTGGAACCAACACATACTGACTATGCAGAGTTATGTTGTTTTGCAGATTCAGATTGGGCGAGTGATAAGAAGTCACGGAAAAGTACATCAGGTTACATGATGTTCTTAAATGGATGTCCTGTTTACTGGCATGTGCGTAAACAGAATTTTGTTTCTTGTTCCTCTACAGAAGCTGAGTATGCTTGTGTGTCTGATGCATGCAATTCTTTAACCTGGTTTGATGCTTTAGTCACAGATATCTGGACACATCCGATTCGACCAATCACAGTGATGGAAGATAATGAATCTGTGGTTTATATTTCTGAAACACGTTTTACAGGTTCAAGGTCCAGACACATTGACATCCGATATCAAAACATAAGGCAACTGGTGAAACAAGGTTTTGTGACATTACAGTATGTGCCTACACGTGATCAAATTGCTGACATGCTGAACAAACCACTTCCTACAGCCCAGCATGAGTATCTGCGTGAGAAGATGTGCCTTACTTGAGTCTTCACTTTGCTGACGAAAGAAGGGGAATGTCACTGCACGTTTTTTTTGTTCATCAGAAAAGTTCATTTCTAACTGTACATTTTCCCCTGTTCTCTGCACCTGTTGTGATAACTTATCTGGTAACCATAGTGAATCCCATATGACTAGCTATGTTATGGTTTCAGTCTGTTTAGTGCGCATGTCTAGAAAAAGTTCCCAGAGTTATTATCTGTATTGTTTTACTCTCTTTGCTGTTACTGACAGTTACGTTAGGATGTAGCTAGCTAGCTCTCTGTATAATATATATTTAGTTTTTATATTTTTGTAAGTAAAAGGTATTTAGTAAGATTATGCGTCGTGTTTTTATTGCCTTCCTGCATGCACATCATGCATTCTCTGAAGCACAGTCCTTCGCCCTCTACAAAGGTGATTTTTACCTTGACAGCAGAGACCCTTCTTTTAAAGGTAAAGTTTCCCCTGCACATGCATGCTAGTTGTTTCCAACTCTAGGGGCCAGTGCTCATCTCCGTTTCAAAGCCGAAGAGCCAGCGCTTGTCCGAGGACGTCTCCGTGGTCATGTGGCCGGCATGACTAGACACCAAAGGCGCATGGAACGCTGTTACTTTCCCACCGTAGTGGTCCCTATTTTTCTACTTGCATTTTTAGGTGCTTTGGAACTGCTAGGTTGGCAGAAGCTGGGACGAGTAACAGGCACTCACTCTGTTACGCGGCACTCGGGATTCGACCCGCCAAACTGCCAACCATCTGATCGACAAGTTCAGCGTCCTAACCCACTGAGCCACTGCATCTTTTACACATTCTTGTATACCACCATACTGCCAATGGACAACTCACCTCTGACATGAATACAGAGATTTATTTTTCTTCCTTCTTTCATCCATCAGTTGATTCATTTTCCTTCCTCCCTTGAACATACAGATATTTCTGAGTTTGCACACTTTAAAAACAATTAGGAAGCAGATCTTTCTTACTAAATAAGATGCTGAAGAAGTAGAGAAAAGATAATATTTTTCCTTCTTTCTCATCTCTATAATTAATAGGAGTCACTTATTTCTCTTTTTTCTTCCTTATGAAAAAATCTTTAGCAAACACAGAGAATGCAAATAAGATGATAAGTTGCTCTTGTCTTATTTGCATCATAGTTGCAAATTAAGTATTACATTTTTAAAAAACCCTATGGTTGGCTGGCCAGATTAAACACGGAGTAGGAATACTCTGCACAGCAATTTAGGGTCATTAACTGGTCCCACATGATTATTATTATATTTTAAGTGATTGATATACAGAAAATGTCACCAGAAAATTCAAAATCACATACTTAAGGACTCCGGGAGGGTAGGGTTTGGATTTTTTGGACATTATCTTCAAAAGATAAAGAGAGTAGTCTTCTTTTAGAGGAGAATCAGATGAATTGACCTGAGATTGTCTCATCTAATTGAGGAAATTTAAGTGACTTTTTTATGTCAGCATCAGAATGGGGATGGACTAGGAAATGCATCAGAAAAATTGTGAATGAGTAACACACACACACCCCGCCCCATTGCTTTCCTTACCTACACAGGCATCCCGAAAATTGCTGTTTTCTAATATAATTCCATTGTTTTCATTACTTGTTTTCAATGAGTGATAAAATAAAATAGGATAACATTGTTCTTCTATCTTATAGAGCTTATCCTAGTAAGATGATCCTTGATTCATCAGGCCTTGTCTCAAGGTCAAAGCTGTCCATAATAAGAAATAAGATATAAGAATGCTTTATAAAACTAGCAGCATTTTACACAGCATTATTGTTTATTGTGTAGCAATAAATATGGGCTTAAACATTCTGTACAAGAGGCACAAAGAATGGACTTGATAAATTTCAAATTGAAGAACATTTCAGACTTTGAAAGCCTGAACAGATGTATTGGATCAGATAGATAGATAGATAGATAGATAGATAGATAGATAGATAGATAGATAGATAGATAGATAGATAGATAGATAGATAGAGAGATAGAGATAGACATAGACATAGACATAGACATAGACATAGATATAGATAGATATAGATATAGATATAGATATAGATATAGATATAGATAGATTTATATATACTGCTCAAAAAATAAAGGGAACACTTAAACAACACAATGTACTGTATTTAATAGTAGGATGTCTTATTTTCTGTTCCGTTTATTTTTTTGAGCAGTACACACACACACACACACACACACACACACACACACACACACACGTGTGTGTGTGTGTATACATACATACATACGCATGGGAATGATTTTTTTTTCCAAAACCTTGAAGAGCTCTGAATAATCAGCATATCCCAATACTGAAATAGAACAATGTTCTGACTTGTTTGAAAGCTCCTTCCAATATTCTCAGCCTAATTTATTTCACAGGGTTGTTTTAAAGATATAACTGGGACTGTATATGCAATGTGCTGAGAAGATTGATGGCTTAAAACTGTAATACATAATAAAGATATAACTAAACAGATATAAAGAAAGATATAGATAAAAACACAGATACAAATGAGAGGTATATTGTGTTCTGGTCTCAGATAACTCTGCAATAAAAACATTGCTGCCTGAAACATTCCCAACTAGTATTAATTGTATTGGGCTGGATAGGATGAAGGTTCGTTCTCTGAGCTTATGGGCTGGATAGACAAAGGCAGTTTCCTAATATTTTATGTCATGGGAATTATTAAGTTTAATTTTTCTAGTTTGGCCTTATTCTATTTGTTGTCTTTCTTTGTTATACTAATATAACAGCATGGATGGGTATGGGAAGGACATGGCACATACTGGAATCAGATTATCCACTCAAGAGCTAAGAATCTGGATCAAGTAGTTTCATATATGTATGTGTATGTGTATGTGTATATGTATATGTGCATGTAAGGGCGCATACATATATTTTTTAAAAATGTTAAGTGCTTTTTTGTGCTTTTTTTTCTTTCAGGGAGAGAAAGAGAGAGAGAACTTTTATTTACTTAGAAAAATGTATTAGGTCACCTCAAATTATGAAAAAAGGGCAGCATAGTTTTGTTTTAATTTTTAAAAAAGAAGCCATGAAAACCCATTTAGGAAGCATTTCCATAGTTACAATTACAAAAATTCCTGCCATAAAATAATTTAGACAATATGAAATGGGGATTAGATACATTTCCATAGAATTAGGCTATTAGTGGCTTTCAGTCATAATGGAAATACAATTTCTCCCTTATGTGGGTGCTCCTATATATGACTTGAGTGACTACCTTGTTCACTTACTATGGATGCAAGATGCTAGACACATAACTCTGTTTTGCATTGCTGAATTGATTCATCATTTCATCAGCCAATCTACCACCATAGCATTTCATAATATGGATGGAGCAATGATATCATGGGATGAAAAACGTGCAGTCTTCTAAAATGTTTTCTGCCAAATATTTGAATGCATAATAGAAGTCCTGAAAACAGGTTTGTTTATTTATAAATACATCTATAAAACATTATTTTGGGAGAAATATCCTTCTTCTAAGTAGGAATGTTAAAATGTTGTACTTACAAATTACTCTTTTTCTTGTCTGGAACAAAACTATTTAGATGGAGAGCCCAGTTTTAGATTTTACTGTTGTCCGTACATCACATTCTCTCGTGCCCTTAGGGAAACTTCCAAGTGTATTTAATATGCAAAATGATTATTTTTAGTGGGCTACTAAATTTAGGATAAGTAAACATAGAGTATGTTCTTGGTTCCTGTTGAAGTTGAGATTCAGACTGCATATCCAGAGTGTCATCTTGAAAGGCATGCTGAAATCAAAAACACAAAAAACATTCAGTATACACCTGCATACTTAAACTCCATAAGCCCTTATTATCTTTTGTTCCCCACAAAACATCTGTGTTGATGGCTTGTTTTGCACCCACTCACATGCACAGAATATACCTATTAAAAAGAAAAACAATGAAAGTAGATGTAGTCCTTGACTTACAACAGTTCATTTAGTGACTGTTCAAACTTACAACGGCCCTGAAAAAAGTGACTTATGACCACTTTTCACACTTATGACCATTATAGCATCCCCATGGTCACATGATTTACATTTGGGTGCTTGACAACTGACTCACATTTATGACAGTTGCAGTGTCCCAGAGTCATGTGATCCCCTTTTGTGACCTTCTGACAAGCAAAGTCAATGGGGAAATCAGATTCACTTAACAACAGTGTTACTAATTTGAGAACTGCAGTGATTCACTTAACAAATCTGGTGAGAAAAATCATAAAATAGGGCAGGATTCACTTAACAAATTTCTCACTTAATAACATAAATTTTGGGCTCAATTGTGGTCATACGTTGAGGACTACCTGCAAAGAGAACAAGGTAAAGAGAGAATGTTCTTTTCCGATGGCCAAGTTAACCAAAGTTGTTTGGAGATCGAAAGTACTCTTTATATATCTCAGGAAAAGGAAAGAATACATGTGTGAGTAAAGATAAACACTGAGACAGGAAAAGAATATGTTCCTAAATGTCTGCCATATAGATTTTAAAGAGAAAGTAAATAAAAATAAAATAAGTTTGTTTTGAGTAACCCTCTTCATGTACTGACTAATATTAAATGCCTCCCATGACTGAAATACCTGACTTTTTAGGTTTTGTTTTAGATGAAACGGAGCAATTTTTATGTTTCAGTTTCAGTTTTCAGTTTTATTAAATTTTTATACCGCCCTTCTCCCTAGGGACTCAGGGCGGTGAACAGGGCAAATGATAAAAGTACAAAACTACAAAAGTTAAAATAGAATTAAATTAATGCCCAAGATAAAACAGTAAAATATACAAATATTTAAAAACCCAAATTAACTCCCCATCAGGCCAGGCCAGCTTGTTCAAACAGGTGGGTCTTTAACCCGCGCCGGAAGGAGCGGAGATCCGGTGCCATCCGGAGCTCCACCGGCAGTTGATTCCATAAGGCCGGGGCGCCCACAGAGAAGGCCCTCCCCCTGGGGGCCACCAGCCGGCATTCTCTGACTGGAGGCACCCTGAGGAGGCCCTCTCTGTGGGAACGCACAGGGCAGAGGGGGGTTGACGCCGGCAGCAGGTGGTCCCCGAGGTATTCCGGACCCATGCCATGTAGGGACTTAAAAACCATCACTAAGACCTTGAACCTCACCCGGAAGACAACTGGTAACCAATGTAGCTCGCGGAGTAAAGGTGTAACATGGGAGTACCGGGAAACTCCCAAGACAACTCTCGCGGCCGCATTCTGTACCAGTTGGAGCTTCTGAGTGGTCTTCAAGGGAAGCCCCATGTAGAGAGCATTACAGTAGTCAAGGCGAGAGGTCACGAGCGCATGAGTGACCGTACACAGGGCATCCCGGTCCAGATAGGGCCGCAACTGGCGCACCAGGCGAACCTGGGCGAAAGCCCCCCTAGTCACAGCTGCTACATGATCTTCCAAGGTAAGTCGTGAATCTAGGAGGACTCCCAAGTTGCGAGCCCTATCCACGGGGGGTAACAGCTCACCCCCCATAGAAAGGGATGGAACAATTTGAATGTTCCGGGATGCCGGAATGTACAGCCACTCAGTCTTGTCCGGGTTGAGTTGAAGTCTGTTCCTCCCCATCCAGACCCGAACCGCCTCCAGGCAACGGGACATCACAGCGAGGGCATCACTGGGGTGGTTTGGGGTAGAAATAAAAAGTTGGGTTTCATCAGCATATTGATGATACCCAACTCCAAAACCACGAATGATCTCACCCAGCGGTTTCATGTAGATGTTGAACAGGAGAGGCGAGAGAACCGACCCCTGAGGAACTCCACAAACGAGAGACCTAGGGGCCGATCTCTGCCCCCCTGCCAACACCGACTGCGAACGTCCCAGGAGATAGGAGGAGAACCACCGAAGAACTGTGCTTCCCACTCCCAATCCCCTGAGACGCCGCAGCAGGATACCATGGTCGATGGTATCGAAAGCCGCTGAGAGGTCTAATAGGACTAGGACAGAGGAACATCCCCTATCCCGAGCCCTCCAGAGATCATTCACCAGAGCGACCAATGCCGTCTCCGTGCTGTACCCGGGCCTGAAACCCGATTGGTACGGGTCCAGATAATCCGCTTCATCCAGGACCAGAGGGAGCTGATGCGCCACCACACTCTCAACAACCTTCGCAAGAAAGCGAAGGTTGGAGACTGGACGAAAGTTGTTCAACACAGCTGGGTCCAAGGCAGGCTTCTTGAGGAGGGGTCTCACCACCGCCTCCTTCAAGACGGTGGGGAAATTACCCTCACTCAAAGAAGCAGATATCACCGCCTGGAACCAGCCTCGTGTCCTCTCCCTAGCTGCATAAACCAGCCAGGAAGGGCACGGGTCCAATAAACATGTGGTGGAGCTCAGCCTCCCCATAATCCTGTCCACTTCATCAGGGGTCACAGAATCAAACTCCTCCCAGATAACATTGACAAGACCGCCCGTGTCCTGATCGTCAGACTCTGCCCAGCTGGAGTCCAAACCGGTCCGAATCCGAGCGATTTTGTCCGACAGATGCTGACCAAACTCCTCGGCACGACCCTG
The DNA here is from genome assembly GCF_947247035.1 of Vipera ursinii. Taxonomy (NCBI): domain Eukaryota; kingdom Metazoa; phylum Chordata; class Lepidosauria; order Squamata; family Viperidae; genus Vipera; species Vipera ursinii. Next base: position 65,022,819 of record NC_139515.1, on the reverse strand, counting down.
TAAGGGATCCCCCCTCACCTCCTGATTAAGAAGTGAGCGAGTCACCCTAAACAGGGCGGCCGGGCGATTATCTGCGGACGCGATGAGGGTGGAGAAGTAATTACACCTCGCCACCCTCATCGCAGCGAGATAAGACCTAATATAGGTTCTTAACCGCAATCGGTCGGATTCGGATCGGCTGGACCTCCAGCAGCTCTCTAGGCCCCGTTTCCGACGCTTCATCTCCCGGAGCTCCGCGGAGAACCATGGAGCTCGTTGGGATCTGCGCCGGGTCAGGGGCCGCAAGGGTACAACTCGGTCCAGTGCCTCAGTGGCTGCCCTTTCCCAGGCTTCCACTAAGGCATCCGCCGAGTTGTGAGCGACGGAAGCAGGTGGGGATCCCAGCGCTGCCTGGAACCCATCAGGGTCCATTAAGCGCCTGGGGCGGTACCATCTAATTGGTTCCGTATCCCCACGGCGGGGGGTGGTAAAACGGAAGACCAGCCGCAGGAGGTGATGATCCGTCCATGACAGGGGCATGATAAATGGAGAGCCCCCACCAAGATCATCCAGCCATCGTCCAGATAAAAAAACTAGGTCCAGGGTGTGGCCTCCCTCATGAGTTGGTTCAGAAATTACCTGCGTCAGGTCCATGGCCGTCATGGAAGCCATGAACTCCCGAGCCAACTCAGATGACCCTCCCAGGGATGGTAGATTGAAGTCACCCAAAACTAAAAGTTTGGGGAACTCAATCACCAAACCGGAGAGGACATCGAGTAGCTCAGGCAGGGCTGCCGCTGTGTGACTAGGCGAAACGTACACCAGCAGCAAGCCCAACTGCGCCCCCGAACCAAACCTCAAAAAGAGAGACTCACACCCGACTATCTGAGGGACGGTGGTCTCCCGCGGACATAAGGTCTCCCTGATAACTACCGCCACATGTTCTGGTTTTGTTTTTGCTAAAACAAAACCAGCTCGACTCTGGATCACCAGAACTTCAGAAATGCTAAGTTTTCTTTCAACCTTGAAACAAAACATATTTTTTTCCTCCATGCCCCTATCTCAGGTTTATTAAATGAGGAGGGTTTTTTTAAATAATCTTTTTTTAAAAATAGACATTTTCCACCCCTGAGATGGGAAATCTTGTTGCTCTGAAAAGCATGCTATGTTATTTCTGGGATTTGCTAAGAAAGGCAAGACTGACTTTGCTTCCTTCTGACATCAAACACTGCAATTCACAGAGATATCTTGTCCCAGAAGTCCAGCAATGTCAATAAAATGTTGCTTAAGAGTTTTTCAGATCATGACTTTGGGGAAGAAATGGCAAACTGAAGATAGCTCTGCTAAAAGTGGAGCTGATGACCATGGCAGAATAAAGTAACAGAAAGTAGACTGGCTCTTCCTAATTCCTCTCCAAACAAGGAGAGTATCGGAGACTGCCCACAATTGCTCCAGTGAGTTGTTCCTCATGAGGAGACCACAAGCCAGAGGTCTCTAACAGGTTTAGAAATCTGGGTCATGAAGGCCAGTTTCACTCAAACTGCAGCCAGTGCCTTTATGGACTTAGGGTTTGCATATTTCCTTTCCTAATCATTTTTTTTTATTTTGCTTATTATCTGCTTCTCTGGTATTAGGAACCTTTGGATCAAGAAGCTTTACAGTACCAGATAAGTTTCCTCCAATCCTTAATTTAAAAATAAATAAATACATGATTAAGAGTTTTAAAAATAATAATAAATAGCAAAAGAATGATTAGAACATTGCTTTTGGAAAGTTATGAATATACTAAGGATCCAGATGTATTTGAAATAGGAATTTTGAATTTATTATAACATTTCCCATGCATTTGTTTCTAATTCTTAAAAAAACATACTGTAAATAGGATGAAACTTTAAAGGTTGAACACTAGACGGAACCAAAACTAAATATTAAAGGAGAAGAACACTTACATTTAACTTATTATTGCAGAATGGAGCAAAGTAATTTAATACCTTCATTCAAATATCATTGAAGGATATTTATAAAAATGGATCCATTGTTAATTCTGGGAGTAACTGCTATTAAAGATAGATTATGTTTACAATATGTTATGGAAGATGAACAAGCTATACTGGACAAGACTGAGACTGATATGATGAAAAGAAACCATATTTTACTTACACTATTTGAAGGAATTAAAAATCAAAATTGTTAAAAAGAAAGAATATAAAGTTTGTTTATTTGATCAGAATTAAAACGGATTTGTTGTTATACCTGGTAATCCTTAATGGACTTAAGGCTTATAGGAATCAGGCTTTAAGAATTTGCTTAGACATAGAAATGAGATATGAGAACATATCATTTGTTATACTTTATGAAAAAGTGATAACTTATTAAAATTGTTTATACTTGAGGGTGAAGGCTCGTTCTCTGAACTTGTGGGTTAGTTTCCGAACATTTCGTTACCAGGCTACGTTCAGAAACCAACCCACAAGCTTGGAGAATGAACCTTCACCCTCATTCTACACCCAACTACAGATATTCACCACTATTACAAATTGTTTATACTTCTTGTGATAAAGGGAAAAGTCACTTCTTTATTTCTTTACTTTTTCTTTACTATATTCTTCTTTCTTGTCTATTCTTTTTTCTATTTCTGTTTTCTTTAGTTTGTATTAGATTTTGTCTTTTTAACTGTAATATTTAAATAAAACTGTTATTTAAAAAAGAGTGTTTCACATTATGTTTTGCTACTTCTTTTTATATCTAGAAGGTGACCCAATGAAATAATTTAATACTGATAAGCCAATACATCTGCAACTCTTTATGGTTACATAATTCAAGGATAAATGAAATCATTCCCCTCACCCAGCAATTTGTAATCTTTTCCTTTCTGATCCATGAATGCCAATTAAGAGATCCAAGAACTGATTTATTTCTCAATACAGTTTTCTCCTCCTGCACTCTTCAGACATGGTTACTACAAAAGCTAACTTCTGTAATTAATCACACAAGTAAGATCTAATTAACCCTAATTTTTAGTGTGTGTACTCCATTATTGGCCTGTGCCACAGAGTGACTGAGAAAATACCATCCTTCAAACATTGTTATTCCTTTTGTCTCTATGTTTTTGTTCTGTGAAACCCTTATCCTTTTTTATTGAACCCCCTACTTAGCAGAAACCATAGAATCTATTTATTTATTTACTTATTTGTTTATCGTGCCACCCTCCTTGCCTGTAAGATGATTAAACTTTTGATAGTCAACTAGAAGCCTACATTGGATCTAATGAAATGATTTACTATATGAAATGATTTACACTGATTTCTGTAGATTTAGATATGGAATATGGGATGTAAGGTAAGGTCTGATAATTTCTCCGTTACCAGATTATAGCATTGTGAGGTGATTTACAGAAGGACAACTTAACCATTTCAAATGGTTTAATAGGTAATTCCTAGATAGGTGAGACGTTTTAATAAAGAATCCTGATTCAGCCAAAAGTAAATCTGTGACACAGATTAAAAGCTGAGCTATTCTCACAAATTCCCATCACTGTGATGGGTAAAACTCCCAAATAGATCAAGAACGTATGTTTTAAAAAGGTGAGCTTTTTAAACCCATTAACTTCCTAACATTCATGTATATAGACCAAAAAGAACGGTGGTAGCTTGATGGATGTACTTGTCATATTTACCATTTCTAGCAGGTTGATTAATGTGCTTTGTGGTTTGTAATGCAATGCCCATTTAACTCTCCTTTTAAAAGATTACAGTGATTTATTGAATCCAGCAGAGTTTTTGCATTCCAAGGGTAAAGCAACAATATTCTTATATCAGGCTGAAATATCAGTAAGATTTGTTCAACTGAGTGGGTAAGTACATTGAGTCTTTCTTCAAATAGAGGGTTGGTGACCCTAATTATACTGGGACTTGTACAGACAAATGCAAATACAAATCATTCTATTCTTGCTATCTACATACTATGTTTTTATCCTCTGGACCCTAGGTAACTCTGAGATACCACTATTGCAAGACACAGACTACAGCCCACATCCTACCACCTGGAATATACACGCTTTACATATCTTTTATACAGTGCTATTTTTCTATTAAAAAAAGGTGCCAGAACTCTCATCTTGTTAATCTTTTATTTATATAATTTTATTTATATATTTATTTATATAATTAAATATATATATATATATTCAATTCTTAACATAAATTTAATTTATTGTATTTAAGGCAAATGTTCATAGTAAATTCCAAAGTTTTGTCCAATTCTCATCCCACAAATCTTTGAGATTTGAGCCAAGTTTAATTCATAATTGCCTTTAGTTTTTTTCATCTGTTTTTGGCTTAGATGAATGCATCTTTCTGGCATTCACCAAATCAACTAGAATTTGTTGTGAGCATCTCCTTAAATACAAACAGCTCATAAGCCGGACCTACCTATATTAGCAACCACATTATTGATGGCTTGTACATACCATTTTAAAGATATGATCACATTGGTTCAAGTGAATGAGATGCTCCTACAACCCAAAATGCATGCTATTAATTCATCCCTGCCAAAATAGTTATTTTCATCAGATGATGATGAACTTAGAACACTAAGTTCTGTTTTATCAAATTTATCATGAAGACAGCATAGTAGGCTGCCATAGGGGTAGGAAATTGTGGGATAGCTCCCCCATGTTTATATACTGCAGGTGGGTATAGTAAAGATGGAATATTTTTTTGTCTACTTCGAAAATGATGTGTTGCACTTTAATAGAGGAGGCAACTTTTGCATATATAGTATGACATATATTGAGTTCCTTTTGGAAGGACTAGCAGTGGGAGATAATAGATGTCTAATACAAGTGCATATGTTGCCTTCAACATATATGTGTTTAATTGATGGAGTCATGTTACTGACAAGATAATGAATTGCAAAGAAATTGTTATTAATACATAAGTTAAACATTTTGTTTCTATTTCTTTACAACTGCTGATAAAAAATGGCCTGGCTAGGTTCAAATTATACACACAAGAGAACAGGCTTAGGTGAGGGGGAAAGTGTTACAATCTATTTATGAATATGAATGAATATGTCCATAATTGCCCAGTGTATTTTAACAATGATATATAACTGTTCTATGAGGAGCTTACAATTTACATTTCTTATTCTTGGGAAATTAATGACAGAAAGAAAATGGATTGAAAAAAGTAGATGCAAAAGTAACATTAGATAAATATGAGAAAATATAGTTGCATATCCTTAAGTAATTTATGAAAAAAATGCTTAAGATTACCACTTCAGATAGATGTGCAAAATCTGCAAGAATCCAGATAACCACTAAAATAGTAGCCATGAAACACAGTTCCTGGCTGAGGGAGTGACCCCTAGCCCCTCCAAGCCACATGGGATGATGTGGTCAAACCAGGTTAAGTAAGTGCAGCAGTTCAGGGCCAATCCATGCAAGGTGATGTATCTCTCGCAATGCACACCGATGGCGCAGAGCTTGCAGTCACCGAGCCAGATGCCGCTGTGGGGCGGCAGGAGGGTGCAGGTGGTGGGCAGTCCGAGGCAGCAGCAGGTGTTGCAGGCTAGGTGCTCCAGGGTGGCCACATAGGGGCACAGGGTGAGGCAGTGACAGCACAGGTCCAGCACCGGGTAGGCCACCAGCTGGCCCAGCCCATGGAAGGTCAGCCACCTGCCGCATCCCATGCGTGCCACCTCCATGCCCAGTGCCTGCAGCCACCCTGCCAGCACTGCCTCAGCCCTGCCACCCACCCCACGCAGCCCCACCATGTAGAGTGGGCCCCGCGGCTCCCACAGCACCGTGGCATTGCCACTCCCGTCTCCTTCAGGTATCTTCAGGACTACCATTAAAAAGAGGTGGAGAGGAAAGTCGTGTCTGCCAGGCCTCGCCTCCCCATTGGCCAAGGGTCTCACAGAGGGCAGGGTGGACTTGACAAATGCAAGTTATTTGAGGAGGGGGTTTCTTTGCCACTGCACTTTCTCCTTCTGACTTGTGGCCAACGTGGCTGACACGAGGTGAGCACGAGGCAGGTGTGCACATGTTTTCCATGCTTTGGTGCCAGGCTCTCCATGCTGCAGCATGGCATGGAGAGCGTGGCTGACACGGGTGAGCACAAGGCAGGAGTGCACATGGACTCTGCTTTTTCGGCAGGGCAGAATTAAGTGCTGCTCCCCACCTCCCACTCCTGGTCCTCTCTTGTTTACAACTAGGAGATGGTGTAGTTGGGCAGCAGGGAAGGGTGCAAAGTTCCTGCCAACTCGCCTTCGTTGCAGACAACTTGCATATGCAATGTTTGCCAGCTGGATCTTTTAGCGTGCTTTGCAGCAATTCCTATTGGCTTTTGAAAGCCAATAGAGGCAGTAGTGCAGCTTCTGCAAAAGTTGAAAAAATCCATCAAAAAATGGTGCCGGAACTCCGTTCTGAGCATTCTATGAGGAAAAAGCCCTGCTTTTATATATGCTAATTATACTCCTGGATGAAGATTGAGTAATAATTACATCTAAATTTACATTTATACATGAAATTAGCACACAAGTTATTCCTGCATTATTTTAAATTAGGGAAGAATGTGTTTAAAAAGTCTATGTACTTTATTATCTTGTTGTCCAAATGTTCATTGTTCAAGATTCGTGTTCAAGATTCATTTTGCTGATATTTTTTTTATTATTCATGATGTCTAAAGTTGGTATGCCGGATGCAAGAACTATGTGTAATTTCCAGATAAAAAGTGCCACTAGGAAAAGACCTCAATGTCTAGGTGGATTCTGAGTTCCCCACCAAAATATACTAGGCTAGTACATGTTGCTATCTCTGTGCAGAAGGAATTGATTTAATCAGTATCTTGTTGCTGCAGTAGATTAAATTTGATGGGTCTTATTATTTCTATGTTTTTTTTTACTTAAGGAATATGCATGTTTTAATTGTAAATGTCTATCTATCTCATGGTTATTTTATTTTTATAATGGTTCATATGGGAATTAGTCTGGGCCATTTTCAGTTGAAAGTGGATGCCAAATAGAGTTCCACCAATCCTACATCATACCTGGATAATTGTAGCATACAGATTTTCTATTCTTACACAGTTTTTAACCATTTTGAAGAGTAATCACCCCAAACACAATGCATTGTTGTAGTACAAACTAAAAGATATAGCAACTGTGTTATTACTGCTTGTATTATTGTATTTTTTTCTTATTTCAATGTTTTTACTTGTGACCCACCCAAAATTGTTGAGAGTAGATAGCATTCATATTTTATAGGTAAGAGAACAAGACAGAGAAATGGTTAAAAATTATCTTTACTTTAGAGATCAAGTAGGACTATTGAAAATGCCAGGTGCTTTTTTTCAGTGTGATTTCATATGAAGATATTCTTTGAGCAATTTTGTGAAGCAAATCAATTACCTCTGTTTCTAAAAATGAAGCCAAACATCCATGCTGATATACAGAGTGTCATTCTTAAGCCATTTTCCAACGGCTTGATTAGCCAAAACCAGTCTTCCAGTCAGTTATTGGAAACCCCAGAAAAGCTTCAGAATTACACAAGATGTCATGACAAAACAAATCATAGTCTTTTGCATCGTGATGCACAGCAATCTCACAGATCTAGCTCATAATATTAATAGATTTCATTCCCAAAAATGATGTGGATAAGTATGACTTAACACTACATGCTGTCTCCTTATTTAAGAGGCTAATATCTTTATAAATTTTCATTCCTTTTTTGTCAAATCCCTAGACATCAAAATGAATTCCAAGCAGTTCCAACAAGCTTATGGAAATAAAAGGCTTGTATGAAGGTTAATTGGCTGATAGCATTGGAACAGGACCAATCTAGGCCTTCTGTTGGCCTGACAGTACAGACAGAAATGTCAGTGCTAGTTCATTATCCTAATATAAAAAGAGCCATGGGAGCATATATCATATGGCAAAGCAAGGGATTAAGTAAGCCAGAACTACAATGTGCCTCTGCCTATGATTTATTTTACATACTGTACATACATATCCATCACTCTATTCCCATTCAGGGTTAGCAGTGTTATGCAAAGCATAAAAAAGAAATTCAACCAAAAATGAAAGGTATATGATTTTTTTTTAAAAAAAGGAAGCATAGCTAAAACATTTTCTTTATACATTTGTAAACCATTCTTGCTGCTACTAATTTTAGACACTGCTTCATACATTTTTTTTAAACAATATAACCAAAAAGTATAGTGATATACCTCTTGAAATATATCAAAGCATATAAAGATGTAGTGTTAAGAACATGAAGAGTGATAACCCTGCTCGATGCTACACTGGGCAGATCGTACCTGAAATACTGTAGAATACACTACAATACAAAAAGAACTGGAAAGAATGCAAAGAAGAGCAATAAAGATGCTAAGGGGCTTGGAGTCTAAAACTATAAGAAGGGCTTAAAGCAGGGGTCCCCAACCCTCAGTCTGTGGACCAGCACCGTTTCGTAGTGCAGCATGCCAGCAACCAGGCCACGCAAACAACCAAAGCCCCATCTGCAGGATGCAGGCAGCATAGGAAACCATGTCCCCTCCAATCTGCAGGAAAACCTCTCTGTGGAACTGGTCCCTCGTGCCCAAAAGGTTGGGAGCCACTGGCTTAAAGGAACTTGGTATGTTTAGCTTAAAGAAGAGAAAGCTAAGGCGAGACATGACAGGAGTCTTCCAATGCATGAAGGAATGTCACAGGGAAGCAGGAGAAGATTTATTTGCATGAGCACCTGAAGATAAGACAAGAACTGTATGGGTGGAAGCTTTGCAATGAGAGATCCAGATTTCATCTAAGGAGGAATATCCTGTCTGTGTGAGCTATTAAGAATGGAAGTGGCTGCTTCTTCAAGTTGTGGTTGCTCCATCATAGAGGTTTTCAAAAGACTGGAAAGTCTTTGTCCAGAATGCCCATGAGGATTCCTGCAGTGGTCAAGGGGGTAGGACAAGTAGACCTCCAAGGGGCTTTCCATCTCTAAAATTCTATGATTCTAAGCCATCTCAATGTACTTTTTAAATACTTGTAACTTGTTTGTGCATTCAATCCACATTCATCACTCATTCATTTTTAAACCTACCCTCCTTTTTCTTAAATGCAAACACCCATTCTTATGGTACTCAGCTTGTATGTTTCTATTCCCATACCCAGCTCTTGCCTCCAAATAACAAAGCAGGCAGAAATACAGCCACTTTTTTGATGAATGAACTTTCCTCACACAGATTTGTTAATATTCTTTATTTTTCTATCAGTATTTGCATATCTTAACATTTCTCCATCCATATTCTCATTTTTAGTGAATATCTTGCTCCAGTTGTTTGCCATTTTTGTATAATGTGCAATCATTTACTTCATTTTCCTTTTCAAATAAATGTACTTTGATATATTAATTTGCAGGCACATATACATTATTGCATCATACAATTTAACTAACAATTGTTGCAAATCATTCATCTTCTCAGACAACATTACAACATCTGCAAATGACAGTACATGTACTCACATACAGGTGTAACTCGGAAAATTAGAATATCGTGCAAAAGTTCATTTATTTCAGTAATGCAACTTAAAAGGAGAAACTAATATATGAGATAGACTTATTACATGCAAAGCAAGATAGTTCAAGCCGTGATTTGTCATAATTGTGATGATTATGGCTTACAGTTCATGAAAACCCCAAATCCACAATCTCAGAAAATTAGAATATTACATGCAATCAATAAAACAAGGAGTGTACATAGAACAATATCGGACCTCTGAAAAGTATAAGCATGCATATGTACTCAGTACTTGGTTTGGGCCCCTTTTGCAGCAATTACTGCCTCAATGTGGTGTGGCATGGAAGCTATCAGCCTGTGGCACTGCTGAGGTGTTATGGAAGACCAGGGTGCTTCAATAGTGGCCTTCAGTTCTTCTGTTCGGTCCAATGTCTCTCATCTTTCTCTTGGCAATGCCCCATAGATTCTCTATGGGGTTCAGGTCAGGCGAGTTTGCTGGCCAATCAAGCATAGTAATCCCATGGTCATTGAACCAGGTTTTGGTGCTTTTGGCAGTGTGGGCAGGTGCCAAGTCCTGCTGGAAAATGAAGTCAGCATTCCCATAAAGCTCGTCTGCAGAAGGAAGCATGAAGTGCTCCAAAATCTCCTGGTAGATGGCTGTGTTGACCCTGGACTTAATGAAGCACAGTGGACCAACACCAGCAGATGACATGGCTCCCCAAATCAACACAGACTGTGGAAACTTCACACTGGACTTCAAGCATCTTGCAGTGTGTGCCTCTCCATTCTTCTTCCAGACTCTGGGTCCTTGGTTTCCAAATGAGATGCAAAAGTTGCTCTCATCAGAAAAGAGGACTTTGGACCACTGAGCAACAGACCAAGCCTGTTTTTCTTTAGCCCAGGTAAGATGCTTCTGACATTGTTTGTTGTTCAGGAGCGGCTTGACAAGAGGAATACGACATTTGAAGCCCATGTCCAGGATCCGTCTGTGTGTGGTGGCTCTTGATGCACTGACTCCAGCCTCAGTCCACTCCTTGTGAAAGTCCCCAACACTTTTGAATGGCCTTTTCCTGACAATCCTCTCCAGGCTGCGGTCATCCCTGCTGCTTGTGCACCTTTTTCTTCCACCCTTTTCCCTACCACATAACTTTCTATTAATGTGTTTTGATACAGCACTTTGGGAACATCCAACTTCTTTTGCAATTACCTTTTGAGGCTTTCCCTCCTTATAGAGGGTGTCAATGATGGTTTTCTGCACAACTGTCAGGTCAGCAGTCTTCCCCATGATTGTGGTTCCTACCGAACCAGACTGAGAGACCATTTAAAGGCTCAGGAACCCTTTTGCAGGTGTTATGGCTTAATTAGCTGATTAGAGTGGGACACTTTGAGCCTAGAATATTGCACCTTTTCACAATATTCTAATTTACTGAGATTGTGGATTTGGGGTTTTCATGAGCTATAAGCCATAATCATCACAATTATGACAAATCACAGCTTGAACTATCTTGCTTTGCATGTAATGAGTCTATCTCATATATTAGTTTCCCCTTTTAAGTTGCATTACTGAAATAAATGAACTTTTGCACAATATTCTAATTTTTCGAGTTTCACCTGTATAACAAACATCACCACCATCACCATTCCTTATATATCTGTTTATAACATACTGAACAACCCAGGAACTTCACACTTCCATATCTTATTCCTTGCTCTTTTTAAATCATTTGCTAAGTATTTCATTTATTTTCACTCATATCATTTCCAGAATATACTATTTTACCATACTCAACCACCAACTTTCAACTCCATTTTTGTGCAGAACATTTCAGAATGTGTAGCTCTTCTTTTCTTTTCCAATGCTCTTTCCATTAACTTTTTAAAATTCCATCTTATTGTGGCTGGTCACTTCATAAGATTCATCAATTTAATATACATACATACATATATACATACATACACACATGCTTATATACATATATACTGGCAGACATCTACTGGAACTAGCAACCATCTCAGCACCATCTGCACTGACCAAAATTATTTCTCTTTAATTCACAATTAAACCTGCATTTTCACTCTTCATTATTTTTATTTTTATTTTAATCCCATTTATATCCTGCCCTTCTCCGAAGACTCAGGGCGGCTTACAATTTAAGCACAAACCAATGTGCTTAGCAATAGCCTTCATTCTATGTATATGCCTGCTTATTAGAGCTTTCAGGGCCCCGCCAAATGGCATTATTACAAAGTCAGCTTATTGCCCCCAACAATCTGGGTCCTCATTTTACCTACCTCGGAAGCATGGAAGGCTGAGTCAACCTTGAGCCTGGTGGGATGTGAACCTGCACTAATTGCAGGCAGCTGGTGTTACTTAAGGAGGCATTAGCCCACTGCTCCACCAAGGCTCCTATCCACACGATGCAACTACTTTCAGCCTATTGGGTACATTTTCCCCCTTTCACTTAGTTTTACAGGCACACACCATATCTATTTTTCTTTCATTTCCCTTGTTGCTTCATGCTATATACCATTATTCTTCTTATGTTCCAAAGCACAACCTTCCATATGCCATGGCTGCCACCAGATGGCTCCTACAAATATTGTCTCATTGTGGCTTTTGAAGCTTTCCCATACCCATAGAAAGACAGAGGCATAGACCATGTTATCAGTTTGAATTACTACTGTGCCACATGTTGTTTTCTTTGCTTATGATAAGGACAGAACTAGTCAGTATTTTGTTCCTGAATCTAGGAGGTAAGAGAAGATGGTCAGCAAACAATCTGAAATGGGCTTCAGCTGTGGTGAACACCACTTTGATTCTTTCTACAGTCCATAATATTTCCTCACTCTGCAGCAATCTGCACTGTCAATACATATTTTAGAGGAGAGCTCTTACACAAGGTACATAAATAAAGAACCGTGATGGCTTCTCATATCTTTTGCAGCAGCTCATCATTTCCCATACATGTGCTAGGCAATAAATTTCAGACTGCTGGTATTATTATCTAAACTGTTTGCACAATCCATTCAGAAGACACAATGTCTGAACAACGTTAGTCGTTGACAGCCTCAGTGGACAATTCTCCCTTTTTGCTAATAAAGGTTATACTAGTCCAATTATTCCAGTAAGGTAATATCAATATGATTGCTAATTATGGCAATTGCATAATGGATCATTAACTAGCAATTATGACTTTGTCAAGTGCTTGGCAATTTTATGGAAGAATCATTCAGCATGACATAGAAAAATTATCCTCTTGGCATCACTGACTTCTTGTCTGCAAATGAAAGCTCAAAAGTTGGGAATGGGAACAAATGGAAAGCTAACTTCCATATGTAAAAATAAGGGTGGTAGATTGCAAAGTAAGTGCTTATGAATGATAAAAAAATCAACCCAAGTTATATGTGGAAAATCAGTAGTATACAGCATAAGCCTATCATGTTAATAATATATTTTATGCATGTTTCTATGGACAAAAGCCCCATGAGTGAGGTTTTCTTTTATATGAGGGCATAGAAAATAAAAGCTCAAACTTCCAAGATTTTTAGAAAGCAGTTGTCCACATGGATATGACATGGATATAAGGGTGGCATTGACACATTTTTCTACATAATTGAAGATGTTGTGATTCATATAGCTACCCTGAAGTAGATCTCATTTCATTTGAATAAATTAATTTCATTTAATATTCATTTAAATCTAATATAATTTCATTTAATATGTGTCATACACTAGTCTGAACTCAGATTTTGTTTTCCTTATTCAGAATTACATGGGGCCCTAGTGTGTACTTTGTGCTTTTGAAGTTTGTTTTAACAGTGCTAGATGACACAAGGAAGACCCTATACCATTTCAGTATTAATGTCATTTATTAATGGGCAAAACAAAACACAAACAGAGGAAGGGAGGGAGGGAGGGAAGATTAATGTCCCTTGGAAGCACCTTACAGATCTTCTTGTTTAATAGGGTAACCATATTCAAGGAGAATACAATTTTTACTTTTCAAATGTAGAAGGTGCATCTGAACCTTCCCTAACCATGCACTTTCCAGGTGTTTTAAGATGATATTCCTCAAAATCATGTTGACGTAGAATTTCAAGGATTATAGTCCCAATACATCTAGAGGCATCAAACTGTGGAATGGTGAACTTTTTAAATTTCTACATAAATTTCTACTGATACAAGGATTTGTTAGTTTTTTATTGTTTTCTTGCATCATGTCATCCAATGCCTCACTGAGAAGAAGACAGAAGGAATTTCCCTGAAAAGCAGGTGAGACTCCACCATAAATGCTCTAATGCAATGGATCCCCATATACTCTTATTGCAATATGCCCACAGTGCGCTTTTTGTCTATCTTCAGCACATATCTTGGAACCACTTTCAACAGCCAAATTGCTTCAAATGGAATGTTTGTGCATATCCAGTTTTAAAGTACAGGTAGTCCTCGACTTATGACCACAAATGAGCCCAAATTTTCTGTTGCTAAATAAGATAGTTGTTGAGTGAATTTTGCCCCATTTTATCACTTTTCTTGCCAAAGTTGTTAAGTGAATCCCCGCAGTTGTTAAGTTATAACACAGTTGTTAAGTGAATCTGACTTACCCATTGACTTTGCTTGCCAGACGATGGTGAAAAGCAATTGCATAACCCCAGGACACTGCAACTGTCATAAATATGAGTCAGTTGCCAAGCATTCAAATTTTGATTACATGACCATGGGGATGCTGCAATGGTCGTAAGTATGAAAAACAGTCATAGGTCACTTTTTCCAATGCCACTGTAACTTTGAACAGTCACTAAATGAACTGTTGTAAATCAAGGACCCCCTTCATGGATTACTACCTTGTCGTGGTGAAGGGGCTTGCGTAATTCAATGAAGCTATGAGCTATGCCGTGCAGGGGCACCCAAGACGGAAAGGTCATAGCAGAAAGTTCTGACAAAACGTGATCCACTGGAGAAGGAAATAACAACCCACTCCAGTATCTTTGCCATGAAAACCCTATGGACAGTACCAAAAGGCAAAACGATATGACGCTGGAAGATGAGCCCCTCAGGTCGGAAGGCGTCCAATATGCTACTCGGGAAGAGCAGAGGGCTAGTACTAGTAGCGCCAGAGAGAATGAAGCGACTGGGCCAAAGCCGAAAGGACGCTCAGCTGTGGATGTGTCTGGTGGTGAAAGGAAAGTCCGATGCTGTAAAGATTTTTTCTCCATAGGAACCTGGAATGTGAGATCCATGAATCAAGGAAAGCTGGACGTAGTGAAACAAGAGATGACAAGACTGAACATTGACATCTTAGGTATCAGCAAACTAAAATGGACAGGAATGGGTGAATTTAATTCAGATGACCATCAGGTATACTACGGCGGGCAAGAATCCCTCAGAAGAAATGGAGTAGCCTTCATAGTCAATAAAAGAATAGGAAAAGCAATACTGGGATACAATCCCCAAAATGACAGAATGATCTCAGTTCGAATCCAAGGCAAACCTTTCAATATCACAGTAGTCCAAGTCTATGCCCCAACCAGCGGTGCTGAAGAGGATGAAATTGACCGGTTCTATGAAGCCCTACGGCACCTCATAGAACTAACACCAAAAAATGATATCCTTATCATCATGGGGGATTGGAATGCTAAAGTAGGAAGCCAAAAGATAACCGGAATAACAGGCAAGTTTGGCCTGGGAGTACAAAATGAAGCAGGGCACAGGCTGATAGAATTTTGTCAAGAGAATATGATGGTCATAGCAAACACTCTTTTCCAGCAACCCAAGAGACGGCTCTACACATGGACATCACCAGATGGTCAACACAGAAATCAGATTGACTATATGCTCTGCAGCCAAAGATGGAGAAGCTCTATACAGTCAGTAAAAACAAGACCAGGAGCTGACTGTGGCTCAGACCACGAGCTTCTTGTTGCAAAGTTTAGGCTTAAACTGAGGAAAGTAGGGAAAAGCACTAGGCCACTCAGGTATGAATTAAATCATATCCCTGTTGAATATACAGTAGAGGTGACAAATAGATTTAAGGAATTAGATCTGATAGACAGAGTGCCTGAAGAACTATGGACAGAGGTTCGCAACATTGTACAAGAGGTAGCAACTAAAACCATCCCAAAGAAAAAGAAATGCAAGAAAGCAAAATGGCTGTCTGAGGAAGCTTTGCAAATAGCTGAGGAAAGGAGGGAAGCGAAAGGCAAGGGAGAAAAAGAAAGATACGCCCAATTGAATACAGAATTCCAGAGAATAGCTAGAAGAGATAAGAATGCCTTTTTAAATGAACGGTGCAAAGAAATAGAAGAAAACAATAGAATAGGGAGGACCAGAGATCTTTTCAAAAAAATTGGAGATGAAGGGAATGAAGGGAATACTTCTGCTTCATTGACTATGCTAAAGCCTTTGATTGTGTGGATCATAACAAACTGTGGCAAGTTCTTAAAGAGATGGGCATACCAGACCACCTTATTTGTCTCTTGAGAAACCTATATGTGGGCCAAGAAGCAACAGTGACAACTGCACATGGAACCACTGATTGGTTCAAAATTGGGAAAGGAGTCCGGCAATGCTGTATACTGTCGCCCTGCCTACTGTATTTAACTTATATGCAGAGCACATCATGAGAAAGGCAGGGTTAGAGGAATCAAAAGTTGCAATTAAGATTGCCGGAAGAAATATCAACAACCTAAGATATGCAGATGATACCACTATAATGGCAGAAAGTGAAGAAGAACTAAAGAGCCTCTTGTTGCGGGTGAAGAAGGAGAGTGCAAAAGTTGGGTTGAAACTTAACATTAAGAAAACCAGGATCATGGCATCTGGCCCTCTCAATTCCTGGCAAACAGATGGGGAAGAAATGGAGGTAGTGACTGATTTTATTTTCCTGGGCTCCAAGATCACTGCAGATGGGGACTGTAGCCAAGAAATTAAAAGACGCTTGCTCCTCGGGAGGAAAGCAATGGCAAATCTAGGCAGCACACTAAAAAGCAGAGACATCACCCTGTCAACAAAAATGTGTATAGTCAAGGCTATGGTCTTCCCAGTTGCAATGTATGGCACCAAAGAATTGAGGCCTTTGAACTATGGTGCTGGAGAAGACTCCTGCGAGTCCCTTGGACTGCAAGGCGATCAAACCGGTCAGTCCTAGAGGAGCTCAGTCCTGACTGCTCTTTAGAAGGCCAGATCCTGAAGCTAAAACTCAAATACTTTGGCCACCTAATGAGAAGGAAGGACTCACTGGAGAAGAGTCTAATGCTGGGAAAGATTGAGGGCAATAGAAAAAGGGGACGACAGAGAATGAGGTGGCTGGATGGAGTCACTGAAGCAGTAGGCATGAGCTTAAATGGACTCCAGAAGATGGTAGAGGACAGGAAGGCCTGGAGGAACGTTGTCCATAGGGTTGCGATGAGTCGGTCATGACTTTGCAGCTAACAACAACAAAATCAAGGACTACCTGTATATAAACAGTACAATTGAGTATCAGCTGACACAGATATTTAATAAGCAATGATACTTGGCAAGATAACCATAATTTGCTTGGAAATATATAAGGTAAAGACTTTTTCAAGTCCAGCATGGACATATTGGCTAGTTTCCTTGACAATATCATAGGGGTAGTTTTTTATTTCCTTTTGGAATGATTTTTTTTCATGTACCCAATCTAACATACACACCTCAAATTTCCTGATGGTCTCTTACCCAGCCTTTGCTTAGCTTGTCAACATCACCCATAAATCATACAAATATGAAATCATTTTAGTAGTAGAAAATTTACTAAACTTCCAAGAACCACAAAAATGGCAAACCTGCATGCAGCAAAAGCAGGAAGGCATTGAGAAAGACAATAATAATTCCATTTTTATTTGACACAAGTAGTTTAATTATCATAGTGTGAAGCCTTGAGTCCCTGTACTTCATGGTCGGCATTGATTTACCTTCAGATGAACTAAGTTAATATTTAAATGGTACTTTCACTTACCTGAAACTTGGAAGCAATAAATGGATTGTCATTTGCATTGAACACATTTTATTCTGCAAATTTATAGAGAAGGTGACTAGATTATGCTCCAGAACATTTGAAATATTATTTACAATAACAAAATAGCACTGACAAGTGTGAAAAATCACAAAAAAGCTAATATTTCTCCTTTTGCAAGTTCCTCTTTGCATTTTTTTTAAAATCATCTCCAACACATTCTATGAGATGTGACCATCTGTTTCTGAAGCTGGTCAAATGGCCAAAACTTCCAAGTCTTGTAACTACCAGGCATGATTATTCCTCCTTTGAAAGACAAACACAGTGTATCAAATATCAAACAAGATACTCTGACATCATACAGGGCTCAAGAAACCTCACTTTAATCTGCATTCAGTATTCCTTCACCTCCAAATGAGAAGACTCCTTAGAAAGAGGAATGCAAGATAGGACATCTCTGGTGATCCTCCACCCATACTTTGCAACTCATACTTTGAGAAATATAGTAAGGAAGGAAGGGGAGAGAACAAGATTTGGAGATTAAAGGATCTGGGTATATATGAGAGAATTTATGAGAGTGGGAATCTGATCTGAGTAATGATTAGTGAAGCTAATTTTACAGCTAAAACAGACAGGAGATTGATTTACAGGAAGTGCATTGTGTATATAAGCAAAGACTCAACTAGCTATATTCCACCAGAAGGGTCAAAGAGTATGTTCTCTGTGCATGTAAGCTTTGCAAGATGGAAGTGAGCTCAGATTAGGCAAAGAACAGGCAGAAAGGCAAAGAAAGGATACCAAATAAATCCTTAGCTATTCATACCCTAATGTCTCTTTGTCAGTAGATCATGGGATGCTGAACAAGTTTGTGCCACTGAATTTACAACTTCAATGCCCGTTCTCAATGGCTTGTGTACCTATCCTCAATTGCCATAATCTCTTAAATGGTTCTGGGTTGGTTCAGGGCAACAGCTCCAGCATCTATTCTGATGGGCAATTTAATAAGTCCTTCTGGAGCATTTCATACACAGCAATGTCTGATTTCTGTATGTTTTGTCCTGGATATAGTTTTGTCTCTTTGGAAGATTACACTCTTGATTCCTCAAATAGGAATGTTGGTTTGGCATAGCTATTCCAAAGTCCATTAACAATTTATGCAGCCACACTGTTTTCTGCCCCCATTGCCTTTTGGCCCAGTCTGTAGGCATAGGAACAGAAAATATGATCTCTTGGCCCAGTTATGCTGCAAATATAGACTTTGGTCAAAGTTCCGACTGATGATCCCAACAAAGCAAGCACAGCTGAGACATTCCAATCTCTTTATTGAGTACACCATATTGGCATTGATGAATGGAAAATCAGCTCTGGCAATTTGGCACCAGAACGATAATTAAGAGTAAAACCTTCCCTCCTCTCTCTGACAGTTCAAGTCACATTGTCCAATTATTCTTCAGGCAGTTATTATGAGAAGAAAGACTCTGCTGCCATAACACCTTTTCTGAAACCTTGCTTCCCATATGGATAGAAACAACCTGTGCATTCCATATGCTGCCCTCCACCCTCGTAACTGTCAGCAAGCTAAAAGCGGCATGACTGTCCTAGTGCAAACAAACTTCATAGCTTGACACTCTGGCTTGATGGATAAAAAAAGAAACAATCAATATTTGCATGTAGACTTCTACTCAGTCTGTCCTGTTTCAGGTCTCAAATTCATTACTTAAGGCTGAGCAGATATCAATAGACAAGGAAAGAAATATAAATCAACAAAGTCTTTTGGAAAGAAAGCTTGATTTGGTGACCTCACGTTTAAGAGGAGCACCAGAAGAGTAGTCAAAATTTTGTCCAAAGTTCAGAGATCTAAGTCAGGTTTGTCCGTCAGTTCAAAGACAGAGTTTCACAAGCAGGATTCACAGGAATGATGCAGCAAAGCAGAAAATCAGATATTTTTTCTAATAAAGAAAAATGGATCAGGGTTGCCTCTTAAATCAGGCTACAGCCAACTGTCTTTAATTAAGAGAATTGCTTGGCAAAGAGTCTCTTTGAGTGCCTTTGCTCTATTCTCTATTTCAGTGTTTTTCAACCACTAGTGTGCCGCGAGATGTTGCCTGTTGTGCCGTGGGAAAAATTGAAAAGTAATTATAAAATACTTTCTTTGTGTTTATTTGATTCCTATTCAAGAGAATTACTTTATATATAGTCAATATAGGCACAGAGTTAAATTTTTTAACATTTTCTAATGGTGGAGTGCCTCGTGATTTTTTTCATGAAACAAGTGTGCCTTTGCCCAAAAAAGGTTGAAAAACACTGCTCTATTTTATTCACTGAGTCCAAGGGCTTGCAAGCTATACTTCATCATCTCACTGCTCCACCTGTTCTAATGGTGCCTGTTTGATCAGCCTCAGGTTATTTCTGGCTTGGTGTCTTCTAAGGCTGACATTCCACTGAGACAGCTGGAAGAGATTCTTCAGAATGAGAATCCTGGGCCATGAGACTGTCTTTATCTTCTGCCCAATCTGCAAAACAGAATAGTAGACAGAAACTATTCAATTCACTATTAGTTAGGGTTGCTGTTGGCTGGCAGTGTGAGTTTTATATATGGGTCATCCTAGATTTATAACTATAGATAAGCCCAAAATTTCTTTTGCTAAGCAACATAGTTGTTAAGTGAATTTTAGCTCATATTATGACCTTTCTTGCCACCGTTGTTAATCACTGCATTTGTTAAGTTAGTAATATGGTTGTTAAGTGAATCTGGCTTCCCCACTGATTTTGTTCATCAGAAGGTCTCAAAAGGGTAATCACATGACCCTGGATACTGCAACCATCACAAACACAGGCCAATTGCCAAGCAATCGTGATCATGAGGACGATGCAACAGTTGTAAGTGTGGGGAAACAGTCATAAGATACTTTTTTTCAGTGCTGTTGTAACTTTAGTCACCAAACAAGTGATTGTACATTGAGGACTACCTGTATGCATAGCTCTTTAGGTATCTGCCCATCCTCTTAACTCTAATCCAGTCTCTTTGGGTTGGTGTACTCACTTTTTTATACAGAATGCTGAGTATTGCACCAGTTAGCAATAGAAGCAAATTGCACAAGTATCTGACCTTGTCATGATTGCTAAGTACAGGAGTTTCCTGTATGCCATCCTGTATTCATAAGTCTCAGGCAGGGCTCGTAATTGGCAGCTTATTTTAGGAAGTTAGTTTCCATAGGCATGCTGGCTTCATTGGCTTCATCTTTTATCTTCTTTGATTCAGTAACTTTGATGTTTGTGTGTGTGTCTTTGTGTTTCCAAATCGGGATGCTAAGGTTGTAGGAGATGCGTTCCTTGTTGAGATTTTTTTGTAATCTCTTGGCTATCCTTAGCTTGATAGCAAATAACTAAATTATTCACACTGGTAAAAATGTATATCCATCTATCATATCTGAATCTGGAGTAAAGACATGAATCAGCTTTATCCTGCATGAAACCCTGTTTGACATCTGGTCCATTTTCTCAATCCTGGCTCCAAGCTGTAGATATCTTTTGAAGCCTGCCTAGTAGATCTAGTAACTTTGATGGTGGTGCTGTTTTTTGTTTCTTTAAATTGGAATGTCTGATGCCCCAATTCTGAGCAAATACATTCATAAAAAAGTAGAGCTGAAAATTCAAGTGATCTCATTATTTCACCATCATGCCACTTGCTATCCTCAGAAAGAAAGAGAACATTTCCTCCCATTATGTAATATTTTTAAGATGCTGCAAGATCATTTGGGGTAAGCCAGATTTTAAGGGTTGACATGGTTGTCATATTTGTCATTGCTTTCAACAAAGCCTCAGTCAACATCATTTGAAAAGAACCTTATTGTTGCAACTTTCAGATAAAAATGGTATCATGATCTAAAGAGAACCAAACTAACCTTTTATGCTTCCCTACACCCTTCTAATGCTCCTCTTCTTTTAGATTTTATACCCTTTTATATGTGCATTCTGTTTTAATCTTATAGAATTTCTTTTTGTTTCTTCTTTATAATCTCTCACGTATCTCTATGCTTTTTTTAAAAAATATTTAATTTTATTCAAATACAAATAATACAAACAATGCAAACATAATACATATAAGTCTAAATAAAAATACAATATAAAAATACAAATATTACAGTGCACCCACCCCCCTGGAGACTATTTTTCTTACCTATATTTCTTCTCATATAACAACTAACAATATACAATATATTTCAACTATACCCTTATCCCCTCCAAAACAGCATATATTCCTGAGTAGGTTTATTCCCTTTGCCTTCCACCAACACTGTTTTTATAAAATCCTCCCATATTTCATTATAATTATTTACTTTAATCATCCCTTTTTAAAATTTAATTTCTGTTGTTAATGTATCATTTATTGCCATATTCCATATTTCATTATACCACTCATTTCTTTGAATAACCCAATTCCGTCTCCTCTACGCTTTTTAATTGACCCCACTCTCCTTATACTGGTCTATGATTGAAATAAAGATTTGAAAGAAAGATTTAATCTGACTGATCACAAATTATCTTGCAGGACTATCAGTTGGCCTATCATTGCTATCACTATCTTCTTTGGAAACTGAATTTTAGGCACATATATAAGGAAGAAGATGATTGGAGGGGGGATAGTTGTCAGACTTATACTGTATTTGGGGAAGAACAAGGCAGATTTTGGATGACATAGTATATAATTATAGACTTACATTAATCATGTACCTATGTATTAGCACTGTGTATTGTCACTAACATATAATGCATATCACTATGTAAAGGTAAAATATAATCTGTAGCTTTAAGCCATGTGAGTGGCTACATATAAAAAATAGAATATGTAAGTAGATCAAAAAGAAGAAAGATTTACTGAGGCATAGTTCAGAGAATTCATCAGTTGAAATACCAGAATGGAGACATGGAGTAAGCACAGCAAAAACTGGATTCTAACCTAGCCTGTCCATACATACTTGTGAACCTATGAATGTTAAGTATGGATTTATGCATGTTAAATGAGCTTTTATTCAGAAAGTGAATCAAATAAATTGTAATCTGCTCTTGTTATTCAGTGACTGCAATTGGGATTAGCAACTTGGTTGTTAAACAAAGTGATCACTAAATGAAACAGCTACTGTGCTTATGATCTTACTTCAGTTTTCCTTTAATTTACAGACCTGCAAAAGTCGTAAATGCAAGGATGGGTTGCAAAGTTTAATTTTTCATCATTGTTGTAACTGTGAACAGTCATTAAACAAGAACTACCTTGTATATCTGAATAAATATAACAGAAATGGATCTTAAATTGATAATAGTAATGACTACTGTAAGCTTTCACTCACCTAAAGCATCAAATCACTTAATTCCTTTCTCCTCCGCACCCTGTTTCTCAACTCTATGGTAGGCGCAGAAGGCTAGGATAAACATGCATTGGAAATGTATCAGAAAAATTCTTCAGTTCCTACGCCAAACCTTCTAAACGTCTTTTTTCCCAAAACCTCAAAGCTTATACCGCATGTAACTTACAGTAAGTTGCTGAGATCTATCACCAAAACAGTGAAATTCAGTGTTAAGTTTAAAAAAAAACAGAAAGACAAAACAAAACAGTGGCATTTTGCCATTTTTAGGCAAAAAAATAGGTTACTAAACCCAACAATTTTGCTGACAAATTTTGACAATACAAAGAATGTTCTAGGGTTGATTGGCACACTTTTACATTCCGCAGTAGTTTCCTTCTTCTGCTGTAAGGCAGAAGAGAAAAAAAATATACAATGGTTTAGAAGTTACAGCGGTGTAACGTACAGTAATGGCCCCACAGGTCTTAAAAATGTAAGTCTGAAAATCCAGCTTAAGTGCACGGGCTTCAGATCACATAACCTTGAGCTGCATTCTAACTCATTAATCCTTTCACACAACTCCAATCAAGTTTATTTGCCATAGATAGTTTTACCTAAAGAAACGCTGCTGTGATCCCCATTGTGAACTGATAATGGTAAAGGAGTGGGAAATGGTAATGATATCATTTACATATCCAATAAACACACAGCTATTATGCTGTGGATATTAAAAAGATATCTCTGTCTGGAAATTCATTATTGGATGGCTATTTGCCAGTGTCAAATTTAGTTTAGAAAAATTGCAAAGAGAGAATGGAAATCTGTCCATTTATAGCATTAATCAGCAAATATGACCTTACTTTACTGGCACAAAATGGATGTAGCGGAAATGTAAGTGCAGAAACCATCAGCCTGATAGAGCACTAACTCAATAGAGAGCTTCATCTAAGAGCCATCTTTAAAATAATAGTAGTCATTATAATGCTCTTCTCGTCTATCATTTTCAAAAGTCTACAAATGGCAAGTGCATTTTTGCACTAAAAGAACATAAGACTTGCTGGATCAGACCAAAGATCTATATCCTGAGGCCTCCAATTCCCCACAATGCCAACTGGAGCCCCATGGGAAGCTGTCATGGAAGATATATAGTGCTCTTCCATAATCATTTCAGAGCTCTGCTTCTATTCCAGGAAGTAATAATATACAATAGGAGACCTGGTGGGACTGTGGTTAGAATGCAGTATTGCAGGCAAATTCTGCCCACAGCCTGGAGTTCAATTCTGATGGGGCTCAAGGTTGACTCAACGTTCCATCCTTCTAAGGTTAGAGGAGCCAGATTGTTGGGAGCAATACTGACATCATAAAACACCCAAAGAGTGCTGTACAACTAGCAGTTAGAATGCAGTATTGCAGGCTAATTCTGCCAACTGCCAGAAGCTCGATTCTCAGCAGCTCAAGTGACTCAGTATATAAGTCTAAGTGCTATTGCTATTGCTAAAACATTATGAGACAGTACATAAGCCTAGGTGCTATTACTATACAATCCCAAACAAGTTAAAAGTTTCTGTAACTTTTTGTTGCCATCTCATGGTTGTCCAGAATTTTGCAGCCCATCATAACTAAAGTTTTATATGCTCCATGAACTTGTCTAAAGCCATCAAAACTAATGGTCATCATTATAGATTAAAAAGGCCAATTTTATTATGCATCTTGTGCAAAGTACTTTCTTTTGCATCTCATGTAAAAGTACT
Source organism: Vipera ursinii (assembly GCF_947247035.1). Classification (NCBI taxonomy): domain Eukaryota; kingdom Metazoa; phylum Chordata; class Lepidosauria; order Squamata; family Viperidae; genus Vipera; species Vipera ursinii. The sequence continues at coordinate 64,998,265 of NC_139515.1, read as the reverse complement.
TTCTTTTGTCTGTTTTTCATTCTCATCAATTCACCTTGCTTCCTGCCCAACATTTTTCCCTAAATTAAATAGCCCTAATATTTTGGATGTTAGATAATTCCCAAGAAAAGGAGGAAATGTAACATCAAAAGAGGGTAACATAAAAATAGATTTGCATACTCATTCCATATAATATTTGGAATTAGATATAGAAGTATCAATAAAATTTTCTTTAAAATGCTGCAAATCAAACAAAAATACTCTCCATCTCACCAAAAATAAGACAGTTACCTTAATAGCTTACTTAGTAACTTACTTAAGTAAGTAGTACTTACTTTGTCTGCTATCCATATCATGTTATTGGTGATTAACTCTAAGGCACATAATACCCCCTTGTTATATATTTTAATATTTAAATTATGGAACAACTTTCCTTGCTATTCCTTCCCATTGAGAAAGACACCATAAACAAACATAAATAATTGGTCAACCCTTTGACCTACACTACAATATAGGATGACATGTTGCTGCTCTCCAGAAGTGAAAAATACAGTTGGGGCTATCAATTGTCTTGAAAGTATTTGGGTCAAAATAAAAGGGGGAAAAATGACATTACCACAGGTGTATACTATAGGCCACCAACCAAACAGAGGAAATAGATGAACATTTTGCTACTCAGTTAATAAGGTATGTAGGAAGCACATCACGATAGTAATGGGGACTTTAACTACCCTGACATCAACTGGGAGACAAACTCTGCACCAAGTGGAAGATCAAACAGGTTGCTGACAAACCTAGCAGACAATTTTGTCTCCCAAAAAGTAGAGAGGGGAACTAGGGGATCACCCATATTGGACTTAATTCTCACTAACAGAGATGAAATGATAGGAGGTGTTGAAGCTATAGGAATCTGGGGGGAGGGGAGAGTGATTGTCAACTTTGAAAATAAGTGTGGCTGCAGACATTTTCCCTACTCATTTTCAGTTGACACATAGCACAAAGGGAGTGGGGGTTACCAGGTGCTTCGCTAGACTAAACAGATTTTGATTGATTGATTGATTATATTTATATGCCGCCCTTCTCCCTAAGGACTCAGGGCGGCTCACAACAATAAAAACTAAAAAAGAACATGAAAATACAAAATTTAAAAAAGAATTAAACAGTACATATGTTCGATACATAGTAATTTAACCCCATAAAACCAAATTTAAAACCATAGTCAGTCCCAGCCCAATTGTTGAAACATGTATGTCTTCAGGTCATGGCGAAAGGACTGAAGGTCGGGGGCCATCCACAGCTCCGGAGGCAGCTCATTCCAGAGGGTCGGCGCACCCACAGAGAAGGCTCTCCCCCTAGGGGTCGCCAGTCAGCATTGCTTAACTGACAGAACTCTGAGTAGGCCAACCCTGTGGGAATGAACCGGGCGATGGGAGGTTGACAATGGCAGCAGGTGGTCTCACAAGGGAACCCATGGGGTTGCAGGCTGGGCGTTTCGTGAAAAGCCTGCCAAGAAAATGTATTGGGGAATGTAATAGCTTGCATAGCTTTAGGGGTGGGCTCATTTGGATCGTTACGCTTATGCCTACCTGGATGGGGCTATGATGGTGAATGCAGTAGCGGCAAATTTAGAGGGGGAAGTGGCCGACTGGGTGACCAACCTCCATGATGAGGGGGCTCCTGAATTGCACAACATTAATCTATTCATGGAGCAACTGAGAAGACAGTTTGAAGATGAATCCCGAGTCCTGATGGCCAAGAAAAAAATCCATCACCTGAGGCAAAGAGATCGCCCTGCAAAGGAGAACATCCGTGAATTCAGAAGAGTTGTTAACCAGTTGGGGCAGTGGCCTGAACAGTCACTGGTCAATTACTTCAAACAGGGGGTAGATCATGACTTGCTTCAAGCCTGCATCATTCAAGGTTTTCCTAAACTATTATGTGAGTGTTACCATATGGCAGTGGTGCTAGACATCGAACTGGACCAACCCAAAAAGTGAAGCACCACTGAACCCAAGCCACTATGCGTCCAAGAGAAACGCCTCTATGGCTGACGTCCCCAAGCCTCTGCAGTCACCAGCATCTCCCAAGCACCAGCTAGGGCTCCCATCAAGTGCTACCGGTTGGTCAGATGGGTCATCGTGCTGTGGAGTGCCCAGTTCCTTGCCCTCAATCCAGGAGCATGCCAGCTGCTGCTGCAAAATCACAAAGAGCTCCCAAGGGGGAAGAGAAAAAACTAACTGGGCACATCAAGGCCTCCCCTCCCACCGAGCTTGAAGCCAAACCCCAAGCCAAACCCCGAGCAGCAGCAGATGCCGCCATCACACAACAGCGATGAGGAAGGTGAGAAAGACCCCATGGTGAGTCGTCCCATTCCCCCTTTTGCCATTCCCACCAGATTGAAAGTGCCCAAAATGGGTTCACATGAATCTGAGTGTCCTAATAGACTTGGGGTGCTCTCAGTGCTTAATTAATTTACCACTGTACTGAAACTGGGCATCCAAGCCAAGCTATTGCCTCATCCCATGAAGTGCCCCTGCCATGCACCTAGCCAAACCTGTACATTTAGAAATGGGTCAGCACTGGGAAATTATCCATTTTGTGGTGGTTTCAAAGATGACTGAAGCAATAATTTTGCTAGCATAGCTTGACAAATGGCATTCTCACATCTGGTGGAGAAGGGTATGCACAAATTAAGATTGGGGACAGGACCTTCCCCAACTAATACTGATGATAAAACAAAGACACTGGCCATCTGCAAAACTCATGGGGAGTCCCATGAAATCTTAAAAACTGTATCCAAATAATTGCTGGGGATTCAACTTGTCCCTATTGAGTATCGAGATTTGGCAGAAGCCTTTGGTGAGAAGGAATGTGACATCCTTCCCCCCACACCGGGCTATGGACTGTAGTATTGAAATTCTGCCCGGGGCCAAGCTCCCCAAACCAAGGATGTACTCTATGACACCCAAAGAGATGAAAGAATTAAGAGAGTACATTGATAAAAACTTAGCCAAACCACCCATGGCCACTCCCATGCTTTTCAAGGAAAAAAAGATGGCTCTCTTAGATTATGTGTCAATGTCAGTCTCTCAAAACTGTCAGTACCCCCTTCCCCTAATGAAGGACATGTTATCCCACCTGGCTAAAGGAAAATTTTTTACCAAGCTGCATTTAAGTGAAGCTTATTATCAGATTGGAATTAGGGAGGGGGATGAATGGAAAACAGCCTTTAATTGCCCTTTGGGGAGTTTCTAATTTAAAGTGATGCCTTTTGGACTGCAAGGGGCCCCTGATGTATTTATGCAATTGATAAATCAAGTGCTCCATAATCATTTATACAAGGGGGGTTTGGTTTATCTTGATGACATCCTTATCTACACTGAAACCATGGATGAACACATCAAATTGGTCCATGAAGTATTAAGGAAACTGTTGAAAGCCAAACTGTATGCAAAACTGTCAAAATGTGAATTTCACCAGACACGCCTTGACTATCTGGAGTATCGTATTTTGAATGAGGGGATAGAAATGGACCCTGCCAAAGTCAAAGCAGTTCTAGAATGGCAACCCCCACACACCCACAAACAGCTTCAAAGTTTTCTGGGGTTTGCCAACTTTTATCATCAATTTATTTCCTCTTTTGCAGAGATAGCCAGGCCAATCACTGATTTACTCAAAACAGGCAAGGTGGGGGACTCTGACCTTGTCAGCCATTGCAATGGTCATTAGAGTGCCAGGCAGTGTTCAAAAGATTAAAGAGACACTTTGCAGATGAACCAGTCCTTAAACACCCTGACCCTGGACAACGAATCATCATTCAAGCTGATGCAAGCTACGTGCCCATGGGTGCCATTCTTTTATGAAAAAAATCACAGAGGAGAGTTACAACCTTGCACTTACACTTCTCAGAAATTAAATGAGACCAAGAGGAGATGGGCAGCTTGGGAGAAAGAGGCTTTTGCAGTTCATTGGGCTTTGCTGACATGGCATCACTTCTTGGAGGGGGGGATACCTTTTGAGGTATGGACTGATCACAAGAATTTGGAGGCTCTCAAGACCCCCCATAAATTATCCCCCAAGCAAGTTCAGTGGGCTCAATACTTCAATTGTTTTAATTTCACTTTAAAATATTTTCCTGGAGGCAAGAACATTTGGGCTGATGCCTTGTCTAGAATACCCCAGTTCAAGAGCAACTGAGAAGAAGTAATTAAATCCTTTAATCCTCTGCCACAATCCGCTTCCCAAATAACAACCAGATAGCACACACAGAGACCCCTGCTGGTCCTGACGATCAATCGCTAAAGGAATTGAAGGAAAGGTTAGAGACTGATGCCTGGTTTAAAGATAACAAATCTGTATTGACTTTAATGGGGGGATTAGCTTGGAAAGTTTCTAAGTTATACCTCCCAGAAGGCCTCAGACTCCAGGGGTTGCAAAACAGTCATGATGCTAAGCAAGCAGGTCACTTTGGATTTTTAAAAACATTGCATCTAGTGTGCAGGCAGTTTTGGTGGCTAAGAATGAAAAAGGACACTGAGAGTTATGTAAAAGTTGTGCCACTTGTGCTACCATGAAGAATCGTCCTCGAAAACCACCAGGTTTATTGCAGCTAATAGCCAACCCCTCTCAGCCTTGGGAGGAGATAGCCATGGATTTTATAGTAGAATTACCTGAGAACAAGGGAAACACTGTGATATGGATTGTGATTGATCTATTTTCCAAACAGGCACATTTCATCACTTGCTCAGGACTTCTCTCTGCCCAAAAGCTAACCAAACTGTTTTTGAAGCACACATACTGACTCCATGGTGCCCCAAAGAGGATTGTTTCTGAAAAAGGGGTCCAGTTTATTGCAAAGTTCTGGAGGGAATTAAGTCCTCCCAGGGGCTTTCATCTGCTTTTTATCCAGATACTAATGGAGCTGCTGAGAAAGCTAACGCATTGGTCGAACAGTACCTCAGATGTTATGTAAATTACCAAAAGTATAATTGGGCTGACCTTTTAGCTTTTGCAGTGGTAGCCTACAATAATACTGTGCACAGTAGTACTGGTCTCACCCTATTCAAAATAGTGACGGGTTGAGATTTTGTGCCCATGCCTAAGTTCCCACAGGAGCCTCCTACTTTCCAGACTTTGGACCAATGGGTGACATCTTTCCAGAGGGTTTGGGTGAACATGAAGAATGCATTGACCAAAGCTACCAAGGTTTACAAGGAGACAAACAATGTTCCCCTCAAAAACCTTTTTATGCTGGACAATTAGTTTATCTTTCAACTAAATATCTACGGTTAAAGTTGCCCAGCAAAAAATTGCAATCTTTTGAAACCTGTGTCAAAATCCACTTTAACACCTATTCCAAAAGAGCCGCCTGGTCCAATGGTGGTAGAGGGAGAGACGCATTATGAGATAAAATGTATTCTCAATTCTAGGCTGTACAAGGGAAAGTTACAATACCATGTCCAGTGGAAAGGTTACCCCATTTCAGAGGTTACATAGGTGAACTGTACAAATGTGAAGGTGGGTAGATTGATTAAAAAATGTTTTATGATAAATACCCTCACAAGCCTCAAGGGGATACCTAATCTGATTTTTGTTTCCCCTGCAGGAGACTCTTTCTTTCTGAAGAGGAGCTGTCTGTCAACTTTGAAATTGAGCATGGCTTCAGCCATTTTCCCTATTCATTTTCAGTTGACACATAGCATGGAGGGAGGGGGGTTTACCAAGTGCTTCGCTAGACTAAACAGATTTTCTCCCATGGGAACCAAGGTCATTGGCTGCTCCCAGGACTGCAGGCTGGGCATTTCATGAAAAGCCTGCCAAGAAGATGTATTGGGGAACATAGTAGCTTGCATAGATTTATGGGGTGGGAATTCTTAACTTTGTATTGGGGATTGTTACATGTCTGTTCAGACTTGGTTTCACTTTTGATGTGCTGATGCTTTGTACCAATAAACATGTTCTTTGAGGAACTTGCAAACCTCAAGTTCTGCTTTATTTGTCTCTGTCTGTCGGAACCATGACAGTGATCATGCAGTATTGGAATTCAATATTATGTAAGCACATAATGAAGGAGAAAAATAACAGCTCTCAAAAGAAAGCAGCATGGCTGCATAAAGAACTCTCTGATAAATTGAAAGACAAAAAGGAAAGAATAAAATAAATAAATAAAAAGTGGAAAGAGGGGCACATAACTGAAGCAGAATAAGAGCAAATAGCTCAAGCCTGCAAAGATGAAGTCAGGAAAGCTAAGGCTCAAAATGAACTAAGGTTTGTGAAAAAAAGTCAAAAATAATTTTAAAAATCTTCTTTCAACATGTAAAAAACAAGAAAAAAGTCCAGGAAATGATTACTCTATTAATGGGAGAAAGTGGCAAGAAGGTGACAAGCAATAGGGAGAAAGCAGAACTGCTTAATTTGTTTTGGCATCCATCTTTAAGCAAAAGGAAAAACAGTCCAACCTATCAAAACAGTATTGTAAAAAACAGATTAGGATTAAGTTAAAATAGGCAAGAAAATTGTAAGTGAGCATCTGTCCACTCTAGACAAGTTCAAATCACCAGGACCAGAAGAATTACACTCCAAGGTTCTCAAGGAACTGGTAGACATGCTTTCAGAGTCACTGAACTATACATTTCAAAGATCCTGGAGCACTGGGGAATTACAAGAGGACAGGAAAAGTGCTGGTGTAGTTCCCATCTTCAGAAAAGGGGGAAAAATGGATCCAGGAAACTACAGACCTATCACCCTGACCACAACACCTGGGAAGATTCTGGAAAAGATAATTAAACAACAAATCAGTGGACACCTAGAGACAAACAAAGTCATAACCAAAAGCCAACATGGGTTTGTCAAAAACAGATCATGCCAGACAAATCTTATTCCACTCTTTGACCAGGTGACAAAATTAGTAGACAAAAGGAATGCTACAGATATAATTTACTTGGAATTCAGTAAGGAATTTGATAAAGTAGACCACAACCTACTACTTGATAAGATAGAAAAATGTGGGTTAGACAGCATGACCACCAGATGGATTCGTAACTGGCTGACCAACTGCACTCAACATGTAATCCTCAATGGAACTGCATCTACATAGAGGAAAACATGCAGTGGGTCTCTGTTTCAGGCCCAACATCTTCAACATCTTCATCAATGATTTGGATGAGGGGATGGGAACTCATTGAATTTTCAGACAACACCAAGGTGGCAGGAACAGTCAATACTCCAGAAGATAGATAGGTTTAAGATACAGAAGGATCTTGACAGACTTGAACATTGGATGCTAAAAAAATGAAATTCAATGGTGAAAAAAGGTTCCACATTTAGGCAAGAAAAACCAAATGCACAGGTATAGTACAAGTGGCACCTAGCTCACAGTAGTAACTGTGAGAGGGATATTGGAGTCCTAGTGGACAGTCACTTAAATATGAGCCAGCAGTGTGCTGCAGCTGCCAAAAAAAATCAACACAGTTCTAGGCTGCATTGAGAGAGGGATAAAATCAAAACCACGCAAAGTGTTAATAGCACTTTATACTGCCTTGGTAAGTCCACACTTGGAATACTGCATCTGGTTTTGGTCACCATGATGAAAAAAAGATGTTGAGACTCTAGAAAGAGTGGAGAAGAGAACAAAGATGATTAGGCGACTGGAGGCTAAAACATATAAAGAATGATTGCTGGAATTGGGTGTCTCTGAGGAGAGCACAGGGCTTGTTATAAGATACCTTCAATATTTACACAAACAGAAGTGCATACAAATTCAGAAATAAATAAAATGGCATTTTCTTTCTCATGTGCACAAACCCATCCCATTTTAAAGTCATCATTTGCCATAAGGCAGAGCAATTTTCTGCCCCAGTTCTGCTGACTGAGGACAGAGGGGATTTTCTGTTGGATATAGTAAGGAAAAATTGTTTTTAAAGTGGAATGAAATATTTTAAAGAAATGAAATTATATACGTACATAAATAAGGAAGTGCTGTACAATACGTTAAGCTGTATATTCAAACTACAAAACCTATCAAATTTCTGGTAATGTATCATAATACAGTGCTGTCAGTAATGCAGTAAAGTAAATTTTATACATATATATTTTAATCTCAATAAAACTGGTACTGCAGCATACAGAAGATAGGATGTAAGCTTCTGCAATGAGTAGGACGTTATTCTTTGATGTGAACGTAAGAGTATTAAACCCATCTCTATCCCTATTTTCATGTATGAGCTGTTAAAGGTTATTGTTCTCTCTATTAGCAGATTCCAGTGGTGAGTGACAATAGAATTGGAACCAAAAATAGAAACATGAAGATAGAAGATAAGGCTTCAGCAAGCACAGGCTGATATTTATAGAATACAGAAGGGAGGGAGAAAGAGAGAGGGAGCAGGAGAAGGAGAAGGAGGAGGGAATGGAAGAGAGGGAGAGAAGAGAAAGAAAAGAAAAGAAGAAAAGGAAAGGAAAGGAAAGGAAAGGAAAGGAAAGGAAAGGAAAGGAAAGGAAAGGAAAGGAAAGGAAAGGAAAGGAAAGGAAAGGAAAGGAAAGGAAAGAAGGAAAGGAAAGGAAAGGAAGAAAAAAAGAAAGAAAGAAAGAAAGAAAGAAAGAAAGAGAGAGAGAGAGAGAGAGATATCAGAGTAAAATGAGGATGGTCAAGACTATAGAATATTTGGGGATAAAATAATAAAAAATTGGAAGCAGTACGGATGGAGAAGCATGTTATTTTTGGAGGGTAGAGTGGAATTGTAGACAAAAGTATTATCTGATAAAAAATAGGATACATTCCTGATCTTGGCGTCAGGTTTGCAGCAGTTTACATAGATGGAATAATGAGGCTTGCAGGTATTCAATCGACTAATCAAGCAAAGAATAGTATCAGGTTGCTATGAAATAGGGCTTTCATATCTGGCCTGCAAAATTATGGATGTTCAATAAACAGCTGCAAAGTCTAAAACACACACACACACACACACACACACACATCCTGCCCATAGTCATTGTAATTGGACAGTCTAGTAATCAGAAATATCAATGAATTTGATTGATTACATGCCATCAAACCCATGCTGATTTTTAGCAACCATATAGATATTCTCCTTGACAAATCTGTCCCTAATTTGGTCTTCCAACAGTTCACTTATTCCCACTGTAATTGCTGCTTTTTGTTCTCCTGTTCTTTCCTTCTGTTTTTCCCAGCATTAGAGAGTTCCCCAGAAAGCTAGTTTTCACATAATATTTATTTATTTATTATTTATTTATTAATTCGGTTTATATACCGCCCTACTCCCAAAGGACTCGCGGCGGTTTACAAGGCAAAAATTAAAAACAATACAATATAAAATTAAAATTAAATTAAACTAAGTCTAGCCGCAAAAATTAAAATCACAATTTAAAAACATTAAACCCCTCAGTCCAGACCAGATAGCTCAAAGAGCCAGGTTTTTAGGTCCCGGCGAAATAAACGAAGGTCGGGGGCAGTCCGGAGTTCCGTTGGCAGTTGATTCCATAGGGCAGGCAGGCCCACAGAGAACGCCCTCCCCTGGGGATCGCTCGTCGGCAATCCTTGACTGGTGGTACCCTGAGGAGGCCCTCCCTGTGGGAGCGCACAGGACGATGGGAAATTGACGCTGGCAGCAGGTGCTCCCTTAGATAATCCGGGCCCATGCCATTTAGGGCTTTATAGGTCATCACCAGCACCTTGAATCTCACCCGGAGGGCAACTGGAAGCCAATGCAGCTCGAAGAGAAGAGGTGTTTGAAGTAAGATAATCTGAGTCTGGTCATTTATGCTTCAAATGAGAACTCCATATTGATTTGTTTGAAATTCCATTAGTTTATTTTTTTGACTGTCCACGGTATTCTCAGGAGTCTTCTCCAACACCAAAGTTGGAAAGCATTAGTGCACTTCTTATCCTGCTTATTTAAAGTTCAACTTTTGCTTCCATAGAGTGGCACAGGGAATATCATGGCTTGACCATTCTGATCTCTGTAAGTAATATAAATGAATTGATGTAAATAAATAAGTAAATAGAATAAGGTATTCCTCATCATTTTTCTATCCTCCATGATAGTTTGGTGCAGTCTGCAGTACCAGTTCTGAAGTTCCTTTTCCTCTCTCCTAATTTTCTGATCCCCAACCAACACCTAAATAAAAGTCTTTGGAAGCCAGAAACTTTCAGTGCTATGTGTCAGTTCAATGGACTTAATAAAGATCAATGGTTGTTTTGGAGTTTTGGAGCTTGTTGGTGATCACATGATCCCAGGACACTGCAACCATCATACGAGTCAGTTGCCAAGCATCTGAATTTTGATCATTTGACTATGGGGATGCTGCAATGGTCATAAGTGTGAAAAATGGCCATAAGTCATTTGAACTGTCACTAAATGAATGGTTTAAGTCAAGAATTACCTGTATCCTCAAGGAATCTGGGCAGCTCACGATATTTTCTGAGGCATTGCAGGATTTTCAGACAAAAGTGTTTTCTACCCTTAGATTTGAACCTGAGACTTTCTTCATGCAAAGCAAAGACTCTGCTCTAAGTTACGGTACCTTTTCAGAGCCAGTTCTTTCCATTAAACTTTCTAATTATGTTTCTCCTCTTTGTGGCAATGGACCAGATGCACATAATCAGTTAATCCCTCACTGGTAAGTTGCATATTAAGACAAATTTCACATAAAAGTGCCAGATATTTTTCTATATTTAAGTAACAGAGAGGGAGCTCTGTAATATTCAAGGCTCAATTATATGAATAATACTCAATTATATGAATGAAGCAGGGTTGTGTATTAGGGAAATGCAATGTTTTTTACACAGATTTGATCTTGATATATTAATCAGGCACTCAGCATTTTCTAACTACAGAATGGCTAGTTTATGCATTTCTATAAGCACATTTAATATTTCTCAGGGAGTTTTTAATATGAAATGCTTCAACATTTCTCATATTAAATGTTTAATGCTATAATATGTATAATGTACACACTATTGACAAATTGTGATGTTCTGTAGAATAACCATTTTCTTCATAGACTATTTCAGTTAGTGCTAGTCATTTCCAACTCCAGGGGCCGGTGCTCATCTCCGTTTCAAAGCTGAAGAGCCAGCGCTCATCCACGGATGTCTCTGTGGTCATGTGGCCGGCATGACTAGATGCCAAAGGCACACAGAACGCTGTTACCTTCCCACCATAATGGTCCCTATTTTTTTACTTGCATTTTTACATGCTTTCGAACTGCTAGGTTGGCAGAAGCTGGGACGAGTAACAGGCGCTCACTCTGTTACGCAGCACTCGGGATTCGACCCGCCAAACTGCCAACCTTCTGATCGACAAGCGTCCTAACCCACTGAGCCACTGCATCCCGTGTGTGTGTGTGTGTGTGTGTGTGTGTGTATACCATTATGGAAATCTCCAATTTTAATATTATAATTTTATTGTTAAGATCTTGGGTTTTTTTCAAATGTTCAGTAATTCCTCTTTGGCTGTATATCTACTGAAATGCATCATGCAGCTCTTTCAGTCTGAAACTGAAAAGATAAATACTAGGGTTAAATACAAAGAGTGTCATTGAATTAAGTCTGATTACCATGGAATAAACATGGTTAGAGTCTTGCTTTTTTATGACAATTGGTCAGAAGATGACATAATCTGCTTCAGTTCTTGACCCCCTTGAATTAGTGGCAGTGAAAAAAAATCAATAATTTATAAGGAAAACTGGGGAAATGTAGAAGAGCTTTGGGTCACCACCATCATCCATGTTAATGTGCTATCCTTTAGTGTTTAAGAAACGTATGCCAATATAAATTCCACCATCTCAAACGCCAGCATCTGTTCTGCCTCAATAACAAGGTTTTGGCAACTGGTGCTGTCCTTACTGTTTTGATGCAGAACTTAAGAAAAGCAATTGATGGATTCTCTTGGCTTCATTTTCTCTTCCACTGAATATCACCTGCCAACAGTTAAAATAAGTAGTTGCTCTCCCTGACATGGGACAGGGCCAAGGACTGCAGGCAAGACCTTGGACAGAGTTTTAGTGATTTTTCAAGTTGCTTAGGTAATAGGTCACAGGTAAAGAGGTCTACAGCCCTGGGACTTGAGCTATCTCTGAACACAATCTGGTACCTTTTGAAAAAATCATTAAACCCTTGTCTAAAATTAGCTCATCAACACATCACTGGGAGATATGGAGGATGGACACAGGGTGAAGTGAAAGGCAGCACTCTCAGCATGTCATGTACTATAACAGTCTTCCCCAATTTAATGTCCTTCAGATGGATTGAGACTATAGTTCCCAGAATTTCCTAAGTACATGGTATTGTTTTCTTGTATTGGATTGCTGGCAACTGGGATCTCAAGACATCTGAAGAGTGCCACATTTGTGAAAATGTGAAATAAAATAATGTGACTCATGCATCTATTTATAATCTGGTGTCCTATTTTATAACTACTTTAAAAATACAAATATACATACAGAGCACTAATACATCACTGAAATTAATCCATTTTAAAATTTTGGGGAACGGTGTAGCAATTATGAAGGCTGGGGGATATGGCAGAGATCATGTAGACAAAATACAGAAGTGCACTCCAAACAATACCATATTTTCTAAAGGAGGAGGAGGAGGAGGAGGAGGAGGAGGGGGGGGGAGGGGGAGGGAGGGAGGGAGGGAGGGAGGAAGGAAGGAAGGAAGGAAGGAAGGAAGGAAGGAAGGAAGGAAGGAAGGAAGGAAGGATCAACAATCTCAGGTATACTTCGTCAGCATAGCTGAGGAATTCTGGGAGTTGAAGACCTAACACAATTGGTGGGTGCCAGTTTAGAGGAAGGCTGGTATAAGAATATATTAATCAGGATGTTGAAAAAAATTCACATTCAAAGTCCTGCATATTTATCCAGCTTGGCCTCTAACACTCCAAATGTGCTTAGTGCAGTTACAAATATTTTCAGCACTTTGGCTTTTAAAAAAGGGTACAGAAAGATACAAAAATAGTCTTAAAGATAATAGAATGCAATCAACTTACAGGGAATTGAAAAAGATAATGGACAACTGTATGATAAATAATATATGAATAGTAATGAAGTCTCCTACATATGGAAGCAACAGAAGATTGTTCCTCACTTCTTCATTTATTACTTGCCAAATCCAATTTTACATTGCCATGGGTAACTATTCATTTAAACCTTAAGTCAGTTATTTAAAACAGAAATTGTTCTCTTCTACATATTCTTGTTTCTATTGCATTAATCTTTACATCTGTGTTTAATAGAGATTTGCACCACTGAACAGCTCACCATCTGCTCATTTTTTCATTCATGAGTGAACAGAGAAAATGCCTCATCCATGAATTAAAGTGTTATGTCAATCTCTTCTTTCAGACCCCTTGATACAGTCCACTTTAAAAGATAACAATTGTGGGTTTTAGTCTAAGCGTGTTTTGGTTTTAAATAACAATGCAAAAATAACTCAGTGGAGATAGGGTAGGGGAATATTAAGCAATATTTGACTCAAATTAAAAAGTTTGAATTTGATTTTCATATTCTTTCTATTCATCTACAATTCAAGGTGAATTTTTAGGAGTTTGTCATATGATAAGAACCTAGACAAGAAGGCAGAGTCATAATTAACATTTCTCCAGAATTCTGGCAAATATAATAAACAAAAGCAGCAGTCAAAGTCCACCATAAATGCTCAAAAATGCCCCATAACAGTGTTTCCCATTGATTTTCCTTGCAGTGTTAAAAGTTCACAGCTATATGTTGTGGTTATCCCCAAAGCATATATCACAATGCAATAGTCCATCATAAAAAATATCTTAACCATATAAAAGCTGCCATTAGTCCAAAGCAGCTGTTTAGTTTATGTTGCTTGTTCTTTCCCTACATGATTTTGTCCTGTTAGCCTGGCTTCTTTCCTTCTTTGCACAATGCAAACTATAGAATTGGCTTCCATCAGGGGTGGGAATGATCTGAGATTTAGATAACTTTAAAAATAGACTGGATATGTAGTAGACTGAGTTAACAATGGTTACTAATTTTGTTGGCTTTGCAACTCAAGAATCATCAGCCACGTTTAAATATCAGCTATTCAGGAGCAAAAATGAAAAGCCAGTATCACCCTTCTGTTCATGTTTATTAGTTTCTGGATATATCTGTTTAACACAGAATACTCAACTTCTGTAATATGTGACACTGCTTAAGGAATACACAATTGTGATGATATTACAGAGTCTTTGTCTCTGTAATACAGATAACAATTTGCTAAAATACATGAATGAAGTGTAGAGCTTCAAAAGACTACATGGGAGGAAATTCTTAGGTTTTCAGAATGTTAAGCCTCACGGATTCCTCACTTCACCCATCTTTGCCACCAGAGAAGCTGAGATACTGAGAGGATTTAGTGAAGGATAGGACCACCCATGTCTGTTGTTTGAGTTCTTGGAGAAAAAAACTAGACTTGAAATGAGATTCATATTCATGAATAAAATAAATCAAGCTTTGGGACTGAGGTTGTGTAATAACAGAAATAATGAGGGGTAACTCCCCATCCTACCATCTGAGCAAATTCATTCTCCTCTTAGTTTTAGGCAGAGGTTTTGTAGACTATTTCCTTTTTATGTGGCAGTAAAAACTGAATAAAGACCAGTGTTTCACGAGCTAGTAATCTCTGTGACCACTTGGAGAGGGGTGAAAGAGGAACAAAAAAGGTGAAGTGATCAAGTTAAGCATCCTACATCATGAGACAAAATAAATCAGAGTCATGCCCCACTTGACTCTGTTCACTTGACATTCTATTCCATGCTATGGTTTGCTAGGTTACTAAAAAGCTATCATTAAAGGGGTAAATTAAACATACAAAATTATTCTTTCTTCTATTTTCCCTAAAAATACAGGTGGTCTTCAAGTTATGAACAGTAATTTATCAACCTTTCAAAGTTACAGCAGCCTCAAGGGTGCATTTCTGTCGTAGTACATCATGCCTACGCACAGACACTGTGGTGGACTACATTTTGGGTGTTTGCCAACTAACTTGTATTTACAACCAGTTGCCAAGTTCTCCACGAACATGTGATCACCATGTGCAATCTTCTCTTCCAGCTTCCTCAGTAAGTCAATGGGGAAGATGGCAGGGAAGTTTGGCCTATGGAGGGGACAACAGGCAGCTGAAATCTTTCAATAGGCTGCAAGAACGGAGCTGAAATCATCAGAAGGTGAGCATTTCTGTCACCAACTGAAGGATCTGCCCTTGTGGTCAGATCTGCCCTTGTGGGCATCTTGCTTAATGTTCATTTCACTCAACTATCAAGATTCCATTCCCAACTGTGGTAGGAATTGAGGACTATCTGTTCTTCCCAATGTTCCCCATATGCATCGACAAGCTAACAAAATTTCCACAATACTGTTTTCATCTTGTCTTTTCTGTGAGAGGCTGGTGGGAAGAGTGGGAGAGGATATTTTTAAAATCCCAAATTGCCTATAAATAACTTAATAAATAAACAAATATTTTGAAACAGGTCTCTGCTGAATATAAAGAAGCTGAATGTCTCCTAAAAGATTAAAAGGCACTACACATGAATGTATTAAAGAAATAAATCCTTCTTCCTCATCCCAAAATAGAACCAGATAAGGAAACTGACCCATTGCATAGTATAGCTTGCTTTTCAGTTTTTCAGCAAAAGGAGGGTAGGTAAAAGTCATAAAGAAGCTTGAGGAAGGTCACCAGAAAAGGCAGGCTGAATTTGTGTAAGATAAAGAACTGTTAGACTACAAGGGTGAACAGTTCTAAGATGGTTAAAGCACTTTAAAAGATCAAACATTTCCTGCAAAACAGATTGATTCTTCATATGTACTTTGCCCCACAAAATTATTTTTCAAAATCAGCCACGTTGTCAATGTAAAGCAACTAGGTTGCAAATCAATAAAACAACAAAAATATATTTGTGGAATAGTATTAAATTATGGAATACCTTGCCTTTAAGATGTCATTCCAGCAAAACTTTACTTTCAGAAGGTGGTTAATTTTATAGGTTTTCTAGCAATACCTTTATTGCAAAGGCAATAAGAATAATTAAAAGAAACTTCTGAGGTCATCAAATCATTGCTTTTGAGGTTAAGTAACTCATCAATTTGGCACCAATCCTGCTATGGATTGGTGGTTTAATTGTTTCCTATACTTTTCTCTTCTCCTTTTATAGCCTCACTCAAAGATCATTTTCCAAAGCCTAATCTCTTTCTGAAACCATAGGAAATTTGGCTATTGATTTCAGTGGAAAAATCTCACCCTGAGAGAATTAAAGCACTAGTCCTTCAGCTAAGAAACAAGAAGCAATATTAGCCACTATTTTCTAGGACAAGACTAGTGCAAGCAGGAACAATGAAGAAACAATGAAGCTGCAGTCCTTGAAACTCATCCTATAAATTTAGAAGATGTATCCACAGTGGAAAGCCACTTCTGAAAAAACCTTGCAAAGAAAATTTCAGGAACTTGCCAAGACAGTCACCAGGAATATAAAAACTGACTTGAAAGCACAAAAAGAAAAGGAAAAAATCCACAATGCACAATCAAGCAGGACATTTTATCTTGTTTGTACTAGTGTACTCTGAGGGGACAAAAATCCAGATATAAGCCCTTAATAAATGAGTAAGGTACTGTACTAATGTTTTAAAGCAGAAGTGAATGACATGACACATTTATGACCTGTAAAGAAATACGATTCAAGTGCCAATGTTTTACAGGCTTCCCAATTTTAATCAAGGTTAAGTTTGTCTTCTTTAGACTACATTTCCAGTATTCTTTTCAAAAGATATGGCATTGAAGAGTGATTTTGTTTGCTTGTTAAACTTATATCTGGGCTGATTTTTGTTAGGTGAAGGACAAAATTAAATTTCTTATACAGATCCTGATTGAATCTTACTTAAGTATGGACAAAACAAAATCTCCCAGCAATAGAGCTTATAGATCAGGACTGGCCACAAGGTACAGAAAGATCTCACCTTCAGCACAAAGAGATAGCTAGAGTCTTAAGACTCTGCCATTGCTGTGACCTCCAGCTTCATTACCACTCTTTAATGATGGGGTTGTTTTGGTACATGTTTTTGTGACTGCACATGTATGGCTGATATTTTTGACCTGCCCATGAGAATATGCAGAATTGTTTATGAAACTCTATGTGACCCTCTTTCAATTACCATGAACTTTATAAAGCCTGGATAGCTTTAGCAAAAAACCGTAACTGATTATCAGCAGTCATTCTATCCCAACACTGTTATGCAAAAACTTTTAGAGCAAATGAGAAATCTTGCATTTGCAGAGGATCTACATCTGGCATTTTTCTCAGACTTCTTGATATTGTTTCACTGGAATGCTATTACCTTATCCACTTTACGTGGGAATCATCTGCTCTTATGGAAGAAGGAATAGCAGACCATGGGGGTAGAATGAAAAGGGGGATGAGTCTAGCAATTCTATGTAGCTACAAGCAAAGTCCAATCTCCCTTGAATGCTGTTGACTCTTTAATTCTAACCAGATGCTGACTGTTGAGAAAATTTCTGTTCATAGGCTTTTAGCAAAAAAATAGGTTAATTGACTTTTCATATGTCTTTTGCACCTGACAGCTCTTCTGAAACCAGCTTTTATTTTGAGAATCAGAACTTCTAAGGTCTTCTTCAGACACCACATTCTGATATTTTTCCACAGGTTGCACAAACTGCAATCTTCTTAAGCCAACCCTTCTGCCTCCATGACCTGTTTTGAGCCTCATATACTTATTCTTTTACATACAACTATTCACACATATTCACATGAAACTGTACGTATGTTGCTGCATAATATTATATAATTATTTGCATTATATGGAGATGGATGGATGGATGGATGGATGGATGGATGGATGGAAGATGGATGGATGGATGGGTGGGTGGCATAGTCTAATAAATATTACTTATAGACCTGCAGATTGTTTTCAGGAAGCCCATCAGAAAGCCATCTCTAGTCCTCAAAAGGAAGCTCTTATTCTTTCCCTCCCCCATCTCCCTCTATTTTTCCAGTAAAAATCTGATTGTGCAGGTGAAGAGAAATTACCTCTTCAAATGCTCACAAGAGAATGAATATAATTATATATAAATTATCCCTACATGTAACACATCAGTAGGATGAAACCACAATCCTTTTCTCTATCATTTGATTTCAATGCATAAAAGGTTCCCCGCACATGCGTGCTAGTCGTTTCCGACTCTAGGGGCCGGTGCTCATCTCCGTTTCAAGCCGAAGAGCCAGCACTTGTCCAAGGACATCTCCGTGGTCATGTGGCCGGCAGGACTACACGCCAAAGGCACACAGAACGCTGTTACCTTCCCACCGTAGTGGTCCCTATTTTTCTACTTGCATTTTTGCGTGCTTTCAAACTGCTAAGTTGGCAGAAGCTGGGACGAGTAACAGGCACTCACTCTGCTACGCAGCACTCGGGATTCAACCCGCCAAACTGCCGACCTTCTGATCGACAAGCTCAGCGTCCTAACCCACTGAGCCACCGCGTCCCTTTTCAATGCATAGCACAATACATTTATAAATGAGTACTGATACTGGTGATGTACCCTTGCCAGTATAACACACCATTATGCTCCTAAGATAATGGTATTGTGGAATGCTTCTGAAAATATAAATTAATAGGGTTGATAGTTAAATAACACAAGAAGCCCTGTGCTGGATTTCTTGCTCCATTCGTCCCAGTAATGTCAAAGTAACACAATACATGGAATGCAGTCATCACATTGAATTCCATTGCGTCCCTTTATCAGCTTTAACGATGGAAGAGAGTAGTGAAGAAATACAAGTGTATGATAACATCATATTACGAATTGTATTTTACAGTTCTGTACTTGATGTTACAAGATAGACAAAGGAGAAACAGCTCTACGAATGTTGTTACTATCCGATCCTACCATACAGTAGCCTTATATTGGATGCTCCTAACTTGTTGACTTTGAGCAAGGGAGGGAAGACAACATCTTGAAGAATGTTAATTTTGCAAGTATAAAATGGAATTCTTTAGCCTGAAGTAGTATTAGCATGACTTCTACAAAAATACTGGACACTATAGCACAGTGATATGTAATTTTGTTGAAATGAATGTTTTAAAACAAGTCAAATTAAGTGCAAGGAACATTTCATTTTTCCAGGATAGAAAAATCAGGTTAGTCACTGACTGTTCACTCAATCACTGTAAATGTACCTATACAATTAGAAATTTATTCTGAACATTGGTTATGCTTTATGCATGCCTTTTAAAAAAATCTTAGTTGCTTCTTCAAAATGAAACATGTGAAAAGACCTCTAAAATGTTGAATGAAGTCAATTAAATTCCTTGCAGAAACTTGTTTGGTGATCTATTTTCAGACTTGGGATCTTGTAGCTCCAGCTTTGCACGATACCTAGATTTTTTTCCTAACTTTTATATACATCTCAGAAAGGCATAAAAGTTATATTGTAAGTGCAACAGTAGTTTATATGGGAGATAAAATTAATATCAGGCTGTGAGCTAGTGCTTCTGTTTTCTTAGATATTCTCCAGAATATGCTATTATAGGCAAAATCATATCCTCTCCCCCACAACAGACGTTTTATAGATCATGTGACTCAATTATCTTTCTATCTATAAATGCATCTAGAGTTGTTGGGATGTGATGAGGTTCACTAAAATACATTTAGCTTGAATATTAGTTTTCTGTTCAAATTACTTTATCAGAAATCTATTATACACATTACCATTTTTATTTTCAGAACAGCAAGGTGATTTCTTTTCTTCCTGTTCCAAGACAACATAGTTACAATCTACTTTTATAGAATAAATTGCTATAAATTAAGTTAGCAGCAGCATAACAGAGAAGTAATAGATCTCTGTCTCTATCGTAGCAACTGACAAGTTTATTCAAATCCAACTTGTCGTATCTATTTTTGAGTTTATTCTGATGCTGATGAAGCTCCATTAATTTTTTTTCTCACTCACAATTTCCTCTTTTTATTCTAAAGCCTCAGGGACAGGAATTTTTTATGATGACATTCTTTTTGATGAATTTAGATAATAGCCCTGAAGGCTAAGCTATACAGCATATTAGGCAGGCTTGTTTATTTTAACAGTAAAACTTTATTTAATTATAAAATAACAAAATTTGATGGTATTTGATGCAATTATATCCATAAGGGCTTACTAATTTAATTTTCAAGTAACATACAGTGGAAATAAAATGTTGATTAAAGACATAAGACTGTATGAACCTTGCCATTTTCAAGCCAAGCCAAGTTTTGAGTTGAAAATATTTTTTTAAAAAAATGATTAAAACATTTTTGTTAAACAAATTGTTAAAGGAAATATGCCCCCCTCCCACTTTAGAGGTTTTGACCAGTGTCCAGAATGTCCAATCACTGGTGGACATACTAGCTGGAAATTGTAGATGTAGCCCTAATACAGTTGGACAACAAATTGTGAAACACCAACCTAAGATAAGTTACCTCTCTTGATTTCATATTATCTGCTGCCGGCGTCAACTCCCCTCCGCCCTGTGCGTTCCCACAGAGAGGGCCTCCTCAGGGTGCCTCTGGTCAGGGAATGCCGACTGGTGGCCCCCAGGGGGAGGGCCTTCTCTGTGGGCGCTCCGGCATTATGGAACCAACTGCCGGTGGAGCTCCAGATGACATCAGACCTCCGAACCTTCCGTCGCGGCCTGAAGACCCACTTATTTGAATTAGCTGGTCTGGCCTGATGGGGGATTATGGGTTTTTAAATTGTTGTTTTTAGTATTGTATTATTGTTTTTTAACTGGGCACTGGTTTAATCTCCTTTTAACTTTTGTATCGTTATTTATATATGCCCTGTGAACCGCCCTGAGTCCCTAGGGAGAAGGGCGGTATACAAATCAAATAAAACCTAAACCTAAACCTAAACCTTGCAGTCAGGCATATATGAAGCAGGGAAATAAACTGCAGCACAATATGAGCTACTATTTGGATTGTTTGTTGTTTTGGATATGATTGGGAAGAGGTGATCCAGAAAGCCAAGGAGAATTAATACAGTTCTGTCTGCAATCCCATTAAAGCAGACATGTTAAACTCGCAATGTCACATGATGTCGCGTAATATATTGGAACTTTTTCCCCATTGCTAGCAATGGGGTGGGCATGGTTTCCTCGTGATGTGTCCAGCCCGTGGGCCGGCACTTTGACACCCCTGGATTAAAGCATTTACATCTGTTTCCAGATCAAACAGATATACAAGCCTGATACACACATGGCTGCTTTAATGAGTGGCAGATAGGTTCTTTGTTCATATTCCTGGATATCTTAAAACATCTCTTTCCAATCTAAAGCCTTGTATAGCTCTGACAATAAGCACAACCCTGCTAATAAAACTTTTAATGTTAGTGCTGATATTATTAAGTACAGTAGTGATTAACCAAAGGACTAATTGGAAGGCAGCCACACATTAACTCTAAGGCCATACCTGATTATGTTCTATTCTGGGGAAAGTGAAGAGCAATAATCAGATAGTCCCAGGTTTAAGCATGATAATCAGCACAAGGAATAAATGAGAGAGGAAGCCAAGCAACAGCTGCAGACGTAGTCATGATCAGGAGTCAGGCTTAAAGCATGTTCAGCAGATGGTTAATCAACAACTGTGTGGTTCTCACCAAGTCTGGGTTTCTGAGCACAGGATGACAAAAAGGTTATAAACTTTTAGTTGTTTGTTCAGTCAGAGGTATGGCTGTTAATGCTCAAACAAGTCCAATCTAAGATTACCTGGCACATGACTAACCATAGCTGGTCCAAAAAAAAACCAGATTTGCATATTCAGACTTGTGCCATTCAACTTCCTGGACTTCTGCACAACAGCATCATCACTATCTTGGGATTAGGTCTCCATCCATTAGATGGAAAAGATTCTGATTTCAGCTGTATATCTGTCTGCGAATGTCCAGGTTTTCTAGCCATGTTTTTTAGGTATTCAGCCTCAAAATTTCCTCCTTCTCCTCTGAATCCAAACTATTCTTTAATTGTTAAAAATAACCTTCTTTTACTCAAACAGGGGGCCCTCTGTAAAGATACTTTTCCCAAGCAGCCATGAAATACAGAAAGTTTTAAACCCTAAAGAAAACATTAAAATACAGAAACTGTTTGCTACCATCTGGTGCTCATCTGGGTTTTTGTAGCCCGGTTAAGGTATATGTAACATACACATATACATACACACACACAAACACACAAACACACACACACACACACACACACACACAGAGAGAGAGAGAGAGAGAGAGAGAGAGAGAGAGAAGCACAGTTAATATATCTGGGATGTAGGCTTTAGCCAGTGATATCCTACATCTTAATAAAACTATTAATCTTTAAGGTACTAAGAAGCATTTTATTTTAACAATAAAACATTATTGTTCAGATCAGATGGCCCTCTGGTAGTCAGCATCATCATTCATTTTCTTTAAATCCTACCATGAAGACTTATATTCTGGATAATAAAAAGGCTGAATATTTCCAATAAATTGGCCAGAAGGGAACCAAGTAATATTGAATGGTATCATTATATTAAATTATAGCCCAGCTAAAGATTGCATATACCATTATTAGCATTTTGTGTCTCTTTGATATAATTGCTTCAGTTTTCTAGTACAGAATCTGAAAAGTTACTTAAAGAAAACATTTGAAGGAGAAAAACCAATCTCACAGAGACAGAGATGTATACGCAACATGCACCATTCTGAAGCAGAGCTGGTTTATTTTACTGCAATCTTTCAAATTTAATGCAGTCTTTTAGCATTTAGAAGCCTGATCATGCTTTGCAATGATTATATGTTAGAACAACTATGGCATACTGCCATTTGGTAATTTTAATCAGAATTTCAGGCTAAAAGACAAAAAATGGAAAGCTTGGTTAATAGCACCACCAAGGGGACGTATATAGAAGTACAAATTAGTAGTTATGCTTAACCTTCAACAGTGTAAAGTTGCACAAAGAAGGTACTTAGCTGTTTTTTGGGAGGAGGTGGGCACAAACAGAACATTAGTGGGATTTATAATATTTTCACATTTACAAATCTATATATGGGAAGAGATACTTTTGCATTTCTGATTGCTTAACATTTCTTTTTTGTTCCATTCGTTGTCTAAACTGAAGCCTCTGTCTTTGCACATAGACATTTAGCAGACTTTCAAGCTTGCCAAATTAACTGTGTGGCTATTTACTGAGACTCACCAACCAGCAATACTTCAGAATGAGCAAAATGATGCCAGAATTAAGGCACAGAGTTCCCCAGGCAGGAATTTAGGGGACCAAGCTATCCATCTTTGGCTAAAAAGATCTTTGCACTTATTTCTATTACTGACAAATTACAAGCTGATTGTCATATTTCAGAGACCTTATTTAAGGATGAGCTTTTTATTTGGTGTTTGTTAGACAAGTAAGAATCAAAAACTCTTATCAACTGATTGCGCATCCAGATCAAGTATTTCTAATCACATCATTTTTAATTGGACAGTAGGACAAATATTGCTCTAACAAGTTTTCCCTAGCTCCGTGGCGGCGAACCTATGGCACGCATGCCACAAGTGGTATACAGAGCCCTCTCTGTGGGCACGCACCCCATCGGCCCAGTCCTAGCCCTTCAGCTGGTTTTTATAAAACCTTTTCGCTTTAGACCTCTGCCGCCATGGGCAAAAAAAAAAGATTCAATCAATCAATTTCAACTTCTTGCAGGAACAAAAAAGATCTTGCAAAGTTGGAATTGATTGAACTTTTTAGTCCCACCATCTGCCGTTACCACTACAGCCACGCCCACCCAATGGGCCACACCCACCCAATGGGCCACGCCCACCCAATGGGCCACGCCCACACGGCACCCGACGATACATAAGTGAGTTGCAATTTGGGCACTCGGTCTCTAAAAGGTTCGCCATCACTGCCCTAGCTATTTTGAAGACTACTGATTAAGAATAACTAGTACATCTTCTTAAATAAAGATACTTGCTTAACTCTGCCAATTGCTTTTAAAACTGCTTGCAGTTATCTTAAATCCAGTTATAGATTATTAATTCTAAAGACAAACTTACAAGAATGTTAAAATAGCAGGAACACATCAGTAGCTATGAGTAAGTAATTAGCAACATCATATTCACTTAGCAGGCCCTGGGGAAATGGCCATTAGTTACCATCATTATCTTCATGTTATTGATGTGCTTTATAACTTCTTCAGTAGTGTTCTCTTGCACTTTGAAATTTGAATCTTTCTAGATTGGAGTGGTAAATAAATCCCAGTGGAGGGAGGGAGGAAGAGAAAGAGAGAGAGAGATTGTTTCTGACCTATCAGGTAAGATTACGTCAGACCTAGTTTGCTTAAAAATGCAAAATTGAGTATCATTCAGGTATCATACTTAAGCAGATCTTTTAAAAGGATGCTAAGACAAGAGTTCATTATTGCAAACAATTTAAAAAGGATTTTCCCAGTCATGAATTTAAAATTTTAGTAAATGCAATGCCATGGAAGCAAATACAAAGTGATGCACATTCAAGCAAAAGAGCCAAATTTTATATACAGTATACAATAATAAGGCCTAAACATATACATTTCACTGAAGCATCGTAACTCTTGATCCTTTCTTGATCATCATATATAATCAAGAAAGGATCAAGAGTTATGATGCTTCAGTGAAATGTCAACCCTATTTAGTAGCTTCTATATACAAAATTGATATTTGACTGCTATCCATCAACAGTAAAAGGAATGAAAATAAAACTGTAAATTTAGTCATAGCTTCAGAGGAGTTCCGTGATCACACTAAAGATTATTGCCCATAATTCTGTTTGGCATATCTCACAAAGGGTATTGTGGAGTTGGACAAAGTTCTAAAAGGGTAATCAAAATTAGTCTGTCCGAAAGCTACAAATTTAGGACTTTCTAATTTAGGAGACTGCCAAGAAGGGTTATATGTAATACAGTTATACGTAATCCAGCCTTCTTCCTCTCTCACAATATTAGATCCTGATGAGGCATTTCTTTTCATAACACAGTGAAACTGGCTACCATCAGATGGAGCAAGATACTCCATTTAGATAGTTTGAAGAGTTTCAGCAACATAGCTACAGTATTTGTCTCAATGGCTATATCCAGTGCTTTTTTTTGTCAAAGAACGCACTGGAACGGAGTTCTGGCACCTCTTTTTTTTTATAGATTTTCAAGTTTTAAAAGTTTGAAAATTTGATATTTGGTCCACGTGGACTCAAATTGCCCTGTCGAGCATAGCAGGTCGGTGGCAAAATTATTAAAATGGTGCATGCGGGCTGCTTGTGTGTCGAGTCCAAAGCATGCATACTTTGTCCGCATTGCTTGTGATGGCGCTGCTCGGCTTGTGGCACTGCTCAGCTTGTGATTGGTCCTGTGGTCGCACGCTGAATGCTTACTGCAGGCGGCGACCGTTATGTTTCATTACACAACTGACGTGTGTGGGTGTGTGTACAGTGATTGACTAAGTGCGAAAGATAAACAATTTATTTCAAAAAAATAGTGGTGAATTGAAAATCTTTTTTAAAATTTTTAGTGTAAAAGTGTGACCCCGAATTTAAAAATGAAAAACAAAATACTAATTACTTCTCAACCACTGGTCCTGCTAAGAACTGAATATATAATTTTTTAAATAAAAGATTAACAAGATGTGAGTTCTGGCACCTTTTTTTTTACAAAAAAAGCACTGGCTATATCTAATCTCCAGAATCTAAGGCAACATGGTTAAGCACCAGCTACTAAGGAACAACAGTTGACTCAGTCTTCCATCCTTCCGAGGTTGGTAAAAAGAGGAACCAGATTGTTGGGAGCAATATGCTAATTCTATAAACCATTTAAAGAGGGCTGTAAAGCAATGTGAAGCGATATAAAGTCTAAGTGCTATTGCTATTGCTATCTTTCTATACTATTTTTTCTTTTTTTAAAAACCTAGCTATCCATCAGCTCTTGTTTTCTCCAAGTTTTCTTAGATTTCTATCCTAATTTCTTTATGAGATTATGACGTGTTACCCCAAGAGAATACAAAATTGTGGGCCTTGAAAACTAATATAAAATACTTTCATTATGGCAGATGGTTAAAGTGCCTATTTAGTCCCTGTTACTTGTCCCAGCTTCTGCCAACCTAGCAGTTTGAAAGCATGTAAAAATGCAAGTAGAAAAATAGGGACCACTATGGTGGGAAGGTAACAGCGTTCCGTGCGCCTTTGGCGTCTAGTCATGCCGGCCACATGACCACGGAGACATCCTCAGACAAACGCTGGCTCTTCAGCTTTGAAACAGAGATGAGCACTGGCCCTTAGAGTTGGAAACGACTAGCACGCATGTGCAGGGGAACCTTTACCTTTACACAAGAGTAAAAAAATCCTTTGCCCTCAGGAAGTCTTAACCAGTTTGAGAATTCCCACATCAATTTCAATGTGTTAGAAATTACATATTTTTTTTCTACAGTTGTGTTGGTAGACAATATACCGGTAGATTAAAAATTAACCACCACTACCTCGAACTTAAGTTTTATATTTAAATTTTCTTGCTACACATGTGTATGGAGTATGATACCTCTCATTTGATCTGAAGAACAAATGCCATCTTATGACCAAAAGATTCCTAGGCCCTCAAAAATCTTGTATTTTCTTTTTCTTTTAATTTAGATTATGGCCATTCGATCCAATAGTTGAAATATTACGCAGTTTGGACAATTGTCCTCCTAGCTACTTCCATGAGGGAGGGAAGTGGAAGAAAGAAACACTGTGTAGAGCATTTTGAGTTTCTGAAGAAAAAGTTGATATAAATCTAATAAATTCTATGGTAGTATTCCACTAGAGTAGATAGCAAGGGCCCTGCCATTTGTATTCCTGTATGTACAACCAATTTCTTCTATGGCTACCATCTCATTTGATTATTAATTATCTAATTTAACTATACAGGATTATGAAATAACTAATATTGTATATGGAGCTATTTCTTTTCTTCTTTCTTATATCATGGATCTTTGGTTCCAGGCTGGTGGTGCACAATATCCAGCTCTCCCAAGCCTATTTTTGTGGTTAATAAAGTTACTATGTGATCAAGATTTTAATGTGATAAAGTTTGGCCAGTCCCATCTTAAGCTTCATTTTAACCCTATCTTCCCCAGGAATTCTGTAGGTATATTAGGACTATAACTCCCAGAATGTCTATCCATTTAAGAGCTAAAAAATATGAGGGAAGTCCCAAAAGATCTGAAGAATTCAAAGCAAGGAAAATCCATTTTAAAATGCAAACCTTGAATAGTTTGATAGAAATGTCTATGTAAAAGCAGGACAACAAAATCAGTATGCAATGAGAAAGGCAAGGAACTATCTATGAAGTCAATGCAGTCTAAAAGGTCTGTTCATGCTGCTCTATGAACAAATAAAAGCTGCTTGTAACAGACTGTTTTCAATTAGTGGTTAAAACTGAGATGAAAGACATGCCTCTACATCACATAGATCTCTAATTAATAATAATTTTCTTTTTCATGTATTTTTCTCATGTAGGAACGAATAATCAAAATACAGAAACATCATGGTAATGTTATATTGCTAACATAAAGTAGCAGTTGCTGTTCTATCTTACCATGAGAAGTAATGAAGGTAACATAATATAATAAAACACCAAGTTTTTCTTACTTCATCTTCCTCTTTAGCTTTTCTGTTCCTATGTTCAATCTCTTTCTTGAACCTAATTTATCTCTAATTTTCACTACAAATATAGCTGAATTTCATGTGAACAATGTTTTCAAATTTATTTATGTTTCTTACTGCAATAAATGCATGCCAACAGCTGTTCGTTCTGCTAATTTTGCCAAAGCAATTTATAAGGGTGGTTAAGCATTGATCATTTGCAAATCTATTAGTCATCATAATTTTTCCTTTGAGTTTCTTCAAGTAGAAACAATTAAGGAACAAAATAATAACTCAGAAGCAAGTTAAAAAGAAGTAAAACAGGCTCAGTAGGAGATATCCAAACAAAATAAAAGTACAATTACTGTGGATCGAATAAGAAATGAATGCATCTTTTGCCATTTGAATAGCTATATTTCTCATGGTAGAGAATGGAAAATGTTTAATAGTAGTACATCTCAGTTAAATTAAATGATACATGTGATAACAATACCAGTGTATGACAAGAAAGCTAACTTGTATTAAATCCAAATACTGTTTTCATTTATTATGTCAATGGAGCTAGATATCAGGTATGGAAATCCCCATCACTCAGCTGTTGAAATAACTGCTCTCAAGTTCTCTAGGAGAAATTAGGCCATTGATGGAACACACCAATGCAGTATGTTTTGTAAGCAACCAAGGCCCCTGTATTTATAGAAGATAAATATCTGACAAAAAGCCTAAAGTGTGCTTTAGGTAAAATCTGTATATATCCTCTTTGTGCCAAGTCCATTTCCTGGAAAGTCCAAGTATACATAGTTGATTTGAGTCTGCAGATTAGCTACTGGGGACTGTTGCTAGATAGAAGATGTAATCTATTGAGCTTGCTTGTTAACACCACATGGTAACGGCTGGCAGGCTGCTGGAGCAGGGAGCATCTCAGACAGTGCTGCTATTGGTCGCCCCTAGGTGGCAATAGGTTGCTTCAAACCTATTGGCCGCCGCCTAGGGGCCAGGGTGTAAATTGCTGCATCTGCAGCCCTGTTCTCTAGTTCAGATCCTGCAAGCAATAAACCATGAACTTTGCTGAACTCACTCGCCTCGTCTTCATTCCTGCACAACGAACCCAGTACACAACAGAAGAATTCAAAGAAAAGTTTCTATTTTCTGGAAAATGTTAATGCCCAGGCTTCTGATTAGAAAAGGAGCTAACCCTATCTTGTTAGCTCCATCAATCTATGAGACAAAAATAATTAAATTCAACTCAGAATTAATTTGAATTCAATAAAGAGCCCTGTTTTCAAGTTAAATTATTGACAATATTCAGTGTCAAAGACAACTATAATGCAAGATAATAATTATTTCTTCAGCCATGTAAATAGCACTTCACAAAGAATGGATGTGACAGGCCTGTATCTCACATGCTTTCAATTTTTTAGCGAACAAAAAAACTGGAGCAGGAGAACGGGAAACAGAACTAAGCAGAAGAATGTATGTCATATTTGGCTTAATAACAACAAAACAGCTTTTTGCAATTTGGCATTTTCCAGATGTTTTGGGATTGGGAATTGCAATCCCACAACCGACTGATGCCAGACTGCAATAGGATGCAATTGTTCTAAATGCTTCATGAGAATAAATGATATGGAGCCATACAGCAATTTGACTTTGAAAATAGCACATTTTTAAACAGCTTTCAGAGGGAATTCATTATGTGAATTCTGTATGCTTTGGACAGGATATAGCAGCTTAGAGCAAAAGTAGTGAGTGGAATTTTAATTAAAATACAAAACTATCAAGGAACCCAGGCATTTTAAGAATGAAATGACGTCTTTTCAATCATGTATGGAATGCAACACTTCTAAATCATTGGTAAAATAACTGACCTTCAAAGGGACTACATTTATGCTTCCCATGAAATAGGAGACGGACACTAAGCTTCTATCCTCATTTTCTAATCATACTTCTATTTTAGTCTTGACAGCTTGTTTATTAATAGACTATTAAAAAAATCTTCAGCTTCTGATGCTAAAATTGCCTCCAGGGTGTTGGTCTTCTTGAGGGTTTGCATACAGAATTCAGAAGCAGTACTGGATTTGCTTATATAAAAGTACAAACTGGGCTTTAAAAAAAACTCCACCAATCACTGAAAGCTCATGACATATCAACATCTTGCAGACATATATAGAACTCTGAATTAATTAGCAGTAATTAGCAACATCCTTAGAGTAATGCAACATAAGCCAAATGATGTCGTTAAAACCTGATTGAATGTTATGTTCCAATTACATGTACTCTGAAATAAATTCTGAAATATCTTCTAATATAGTACATAACCAAATTTCATTATATATGCATACAGTTAAATGACTATATGCTTGGTATGTTGCACTATACCTTCTCGTAGTGGCTCCCCCACTGTGAACCATCATTCCCCAGATTAAGATTAATCCCCATTTTATTATTATTCTGAAAACATGGTTCTGTCAGTGGGCTTGGGGACCCCAGATTATGGAGCCACTCATGTGGCTTGTTTGAATGCTTGTCACTGCCATGGGAGGGAGGGCAGGGTTTGAGTTTTATTGCTATATATCACCTGGCTTCACCATGTGTGAATTAAGCAGCTATATTTATTTTATTTATTTTTATTTTATTTTTAATTCCATTTATATCCCGCCCTTCTCCGAAGACTCAGGGCGGCTTACAAGCTTAGCAGTATAAATTTGTTTAATTAATAAATAAATCCTCTTATGTCCTATTGATCTTGAACTTTAAGTTTAAATTTTGCTGGTTTGTAATGACTGGCACAACAGTTATACTTATGTACAATTGTAGTTCACAGGTTCCTGCCTTTTGTCAAGAAGCTCAAGGTAGTTTAGTGATCTTTCCTCCTGTTTTCCTGCACAGTTCTGTGTGATTGGTTGAGTCGAGGGAAAATGAGAACATCAAAGTCTTCAAGGGCTGAATGGAGAATACTATTGGTATTAGCCACCACATTTTTTATAACCACTGTAGCTCAGCAATGAACAATACATTTCTTCAGATGGCCTTGTGCCTGGGAGGAGACAAGCTGATCAAAAAATGGTATTATTTAAGAATTTGTTTATCAACCTGTAACTATTTATACACAACCAGATTCTGTTTTAAATTTTAGCTAATTCTTAATTCTTAAATAGAATAATCAAATGTCTTTTAACATCAAAAGTGGGATTTATAAACCAAATTTACATTATGTCAGTAGGCTGTGGTCCTGTCAGCAACGTATGATGTATTAGGATGTGAAACAGATGTTTTATTAGGTAGAACATAGCTACTCAGCCACTGTGTACATGTTAGATGCTATAGTTTTTGCTGTAATGAAATAAGGGAAATTTGGGTTGTGAATATTATTTGGGATAATTTGAATAATTAAAATTAGGTAGACTTTAATAACAGGACATAGACGAAACTGAATTGACAAATTTTTCCACTGAACATTTCTAGAAATTTATTAGTTTAAACTGGTTGTATGAAATGTTAAGGGAAATTGAGGATGTTTTGATAATGTAACCTGAATTATGTACTGAAACTGACTAATGAGATGACTTAAATTGCAATTGCAAACAATAGAAGCATTATTTTCCTAGGGTGCTTTTTATATTGATTTCCAAACAACTGCAATGATATCAATTGTATCAGAGGAGCCATCTATCCCCAATGGGACAAACCTGCCCAGCTTGTGTCACAGATGCGTTATTGATCCTGTCTGCCAAGGAATTGAAGCAGGCAGGATCAAGAACCTTTTTGGCTATGGCCCATCTGTGTTGAACATTCTACCACTAAAGAACTGCCCCCACCCTTTTGGCCTTCCTGAAGGGTATTAATACGTGGGTTTGCCATGTCGCCTGCAGCCCCGAGGACACTCACCACTGGCAGATGGGGTAAGACCTCATCCCCAGCACATCTAGCTCTTAGCCAGTTACAGCAGAGTGTTTAGTATTTTAATGTGTAACTTTAATGCATTGTTTAAATTAATATACAGCATCTTCTATAACAGGGGTCTTCAAACTTGGCCCTTTTATGACTTGTGGATTTCAACTTCAGAATTCCTCAGCCAGGATTGCTGGCTGAGGAATTCTGGGAGTTGAAGTCCACAAGTCATAAAAGGACCAAGTTTGAAGACCCCTGTTCTATAAGGGGACACAGACTCAATTTATAACACCTTACCTAATAAAATATCTGGGAAATACTTATCATTGTTATGTGCAACTATCAGAAAAGTGAAAGTAGTTTCTTTGAATATGGCCAAATTTTGCTATGTTGTATATAAAATTAAGCAAACTTTTAAATGCACACTAATAATCCACCACCAACCGCAATATTAACCGCAATTTATTCTTTTGTTTTTTACTATTATTGTTTTCCCTTTCATGGATTACTGCCTTGTCGTGGCGAAGGGGTTTGCGTAATTCAATGAAGCTATGAGCTATGCCATGCAGGGCCACCCAAGACGGACAGGTCATAGCAGAGTTCTGACAAAACATGATCCACTGGAGAAGGAAATGGCAACCCACTCCAGTATCTTTGCCATGAAAACCCTATGGACAGTACCAAAAGGCAAAACGATATGACACTGGAAGATGAGCCCCTCAGGTCGGAAGGCATCCAATATGCTACTGGGGAAGAGCACAGGGCTAGTGCTAGTAGCGCCAGAAAGAATGAAGCGACTGGGCCAAAGCCGAAAGGACGCTCAGCTGTGAATGTGTCTGGTGGTGAAAGGAAAGTCCGATGCTGTAAAGATTTTTTCTCCATAGGAACCTGGAATGTAAGATCCATGAATCAAGGAAAGCTGGACGTAGTAAAACAAGAGATGACAAGACTGAACATCGACATCTTAGGTATCAGCAAACTAAAATGGACAGGAATGGGTGAATTTAATTCAGATGACCATCAGGTATACTACTGCGGGCAAGAATCCCTCAGAAGAAATGGAGTAATCTTCATAGTCAATAAAAGAATAGGAAAAGCAATACTGGGATACAATCCCAGAAATGACAGAATGATCTGTTCGAATCGAAGGCAAACCATTCAATATCACAGTAGTCCAAGACTATGCCCCAACCACCAGTGCTGAAGAGGATGAAATTGACCGATTCTATGAAGCCCTATGGCACCTCATAGAACTAACACCAAAAATTGATATCCTTATCATCATGGGGGATTGGAATGCTAAAGTAGGAAGCCAAAAGATAACCGGAATAACAGGCAAGTTTGGCCTTGGATTACAAAATGAAGCAGGGCACAGGCTGATAGAATTTTGACAAGAGAATATGATGGTCATAGCAAACACTCTTTTCCAACAACCCGAGACGGCTCTACACATGGACATCACCAGACAGTCAACACAGAAATCAGATTGACTATGTGCTCTGCAGCCAAAGATGGAGAAGCTCTATACAGTCACTAAAAACAAGACCAGGAGCTGACTGTGGCTCAGACAATGAGCTTCTCATTGCAAAGTTTAGGCTTAAACTAAAGAAAGTAGGGAAAAGTACTAGGCCACTCAGGTATGAATTAAATATCATATCATATCCCTGTTGAATATACAGTAGAGGTGACAAATAGATTTAAGGAATTAGATCTGATAGAGTGCCTGAAGAACTATGGACAGAGGTTTGCAACATTGTACAAGAGGTAGCAACTAAAACCATCCCAAAGAAAAAGAAATGCAAGAAAGCAAAATGGCTGTCTGAGGAAGCTTTGCAAATAGCTGAGGAAAGGAGGGAAGCAAAAGGCAAGGAAGAAAAAGAAATATACACCCAATTGAATACAGAATTCCAGAGAATAGCTAGAAGAGATAAGAATGCCTTCCTAAATGAACGGTGCAAAGAAATAGAAGAAAACAATAGAATAGGGAGGACCAGAGATCTTTTTAAAAAAATTGGAGATGAAGGGAATGTTTAATGCAAAAATGGGCATGATAAAGGACCAAAATGGCAGGGACCTAACAGAGGCAGAAGAGATTAAGAAGAGGTGGCAAAATTACACAGAAGAACTATACAAGAATGAGCTTAACGTCCCTGATAATCACGATAATCACTGACCTCGAGCCAGACATCCTAGAATGTGAAGTGGACCTTAGAAAAGCTGAGCAACAACAAAGCTAGTGGAGGTAACAGTATTCCAGCTGAGCTATTCAAAATCTTAAGACGATGCAGTAAAAGTGCTACACTCAATTTGCCAGCAAATTTGGAAAACTCAACAGTAGCCACAGGATTAGAAAAGATCAGTTTATATTTCAATTCCAAAGAAAGGCAGCGCCAAAGAATGTTCAAACTATCGCACCATTGCACTCATTTCTCATGCTAGTAAAGTTATGCTTAAAATCCTACAAGCTAGACTCCAGCAGTATGTGGATCGAGAACTACCAGAAGTACAGGCAGGATTTCGAAGAGGCAGAGGAACTAGAGATCAAATTGCCAACATACGCTGGATTATGGAGAAAGCTAGGGAGTTCCAGAAAAACATCTACTTCTGCTTCATTGACTATGCTAAAGCTTTTGTGTGGATCACAACAAACTGTGGCAAGTTCTTAAAGAGATGGGAGTACCAGACCATCTTATTTGTCTCTTGAGAAACCTATTTATTTATTTATTGTATTTGGGCATTTGGTTTAATCTGTTCTTAATTTTTGTATTTTGGTATTTTAGTATTTATTGCCCTGTTCACCGCCCTGAGTCCTTTGGGAGAAGGGCGGTATACAAATTAAATTAAATAAATAAAATAAAATATATGTGGGCCAAGAAGCAACAGTGAGAACTGGACACGGAACCAGATTGGTTCAAAATTGGGAAAAGAGTCCAGCAAGGCTGTATACTGTCGCCCTGCCTATTTATTTTTTTTATTTTAATTCCATTTATATCCCGCCCTTCTCCGAAGACTCAGGGCGGCTTACAAACTTAGCAGTAGCCTTCATTCTTATTTAGCAGTAGCCTTCATTTAACCTATATGCAGAGCACATCAAGAGACAGGGCTAGATGAATCAAAAGTTGGAATTAAGATTGCCGGGAGAAATATCAACAATCTAAGATATGCAGATGATACCACTCTAACGGCAGAAAGTGAAGAACTAAAGAGCCTTTTATTGCAGGTGAAGAGAGTGCAAAAGTTGGCTTGAAACTTAACATTAAAAAAACCAAGATCATGGCATCCGGCCCTCTCAATTCCTGGCAAATAGGTGGGGAAGAAATGGAGGTAGTGACAGATTTCATTTTCCTGGGCTTCAAGATCACTGCAGATTTATTTATTTATTTATTTTTATTCCATTTATATCCCGCCCTTCTCCGAAGACTCAGGGCGGCTTACAAGCTTAACAATAGCCTTCATTCTATGTATATGCCTGATGGGGAGTATGGCCAAGAAATTAAGACACTTGCTCCTCAGGAGGAAAGCCATGGCAAATCTAGACAGCACACTAAAAAGCAGACATCACCCTGTCAACAAAAGTGCGTATAGTCAAGGCTATGGTCTTCCCAGTTGCAATGTATGGCAGTGAAAGTTGGACCATAAGAAAGGCTGAGTACCAAAGAATTGAGGCCTTTGAACTATGGTGCTGGAGAAGACTCCTGCGAATCCCTTGGACTGCAAGGCGATCAAACCAGTCAGTCCTAGAGGAAATCAACCCTGACTGCTCTTTAGAAGGCCAGATCCTGAAGCTAAAACTCAAATACTTTGGCCACCTAATGAGAAGGAAGGACTCACTGGAGAAGAGCCTAATGCTGGGAAAGATTGAGGGCAATAGAAGAACAGGACGAAAGAGAATGAGGTGTCTGAATGGAGTCACTGAAGCAGTAGGTGTGAGCTTAAATGGACTCCAGAAGATGGTAGAGGACAGGAAGGCCTGGAGGAACGTTGTCCATAGGGTCGCGATGGGTCGGACACGACTTCGCAGCTAACATTGTTTTTAATGCTTTTGTTTGGGATTCTGGTCCACGACTGTAATAAAGTTTGTTGTAATAGACGAACAAACAATTGTAAAATAATTTCCTTAGTCAAGCTTTCTGAGCTAGCATGGACTGCCATTCTACCCTACTCTTGCGACTCTGGAGTAAAAAGCAATGGAAACATTTCAAACTTTAAATAAGGTTAGATCTTAGATGCACTCGTGCCTCTTCTTAATACAATTATTTCACCTTGCAGTTTTTACCAATTTCAAACAGCTTGAAAAGAGGCAGTTTCCACCGCCGGCCGCTGGTCAGGCTAAGAGTGGCTCTTAAGCGAATTAATCCGAAAATCATGCCTTTGAGGCTAAAGACTAGGACATCTTTTAAAGAAAACTCGGTTTTAAATTTGATTTGTGAAACATATATGACTACCGTTTGACATATCTGCCGTCCAGCAGGAGTAGGAGCCATCGAAATGCGCCCCATGGAGCGCGATGCTTGAACTAACAGCGTCTTTGGTGACCGCTTGGGGAGCCACGGGCGCTTGATCCGACGCTCCGCTCTTCCATTCCCAATTTCTTTATGAGATTATAAAGTGTTATCTCAAGAGAAATCCAAATTGTGGGCCTTGAAAATTAATATAAGATACTGCTGCCCACCCTTAGCCTAGACCAGGGGTCTTCAAACTTGGCCCTTTTATGACTTGTGGACTTCAACTCCCAGAATTCCTCAGCCAGCAAAGCTGGCTGAGGAATTCTGGGAGTTGAAGTCCACAAGTCATAAAAGGGCCAAGTTTGAAGACCCCTGGCCTAGACTGCAGTAGCCCCATTAGGGAGAACCGGCTCTAGCCCGCCCGCCCGCTTTCTCCCGCTTATCAAAACCCACGAGAGACAAACTTCCAAGGGCCGCCCCCTCTCCCGCTGAAATCTCGCGCGATGTCTACGCTACCGACTCTGGCGAGATCTCGCGCCTCTCCGCCTTCTCGCGAGGGGCGGGACTCGGGTCGCTGTCAGCGCGGCCTTGCGAAAGGCTCCGGGTATCCCCGCCGGCGTCGACTTCCTTGTTCTGGGCGGTCCTCTTGCCGCGGTTGGAGGGAGAAGACGCTGCCTGCCGGCTTTTACGGCTCGTGCCTGGTCTTATCTGCGTGAGGTCTGATGTCTGACTGTAAGCACAACCTTGGCTGAAGGACGGTAACGCCGAATAAGCAACAGGCTGCCGGAGAGACTTGTGGCGGGAACTGCTATTATCTAGGACAGGGGTAGGCAAGCTGGGCTCTTTTATGACTCGTGGACCTCAACTCCCAGAATTCCTTGAGCCGGCTGGCTCAGGAATTCTGGGAGTTGAAGTCCACGAGTGATAAAAGAGCCCAGGTTGCCTACCCCTGATCTAGGAGGCATTCGCTTGATGGAGGATGATTGTGTTCTTCGGGATTTGTCTTCCAAGGCACTATAGCACTTGTAATGAATAAAGTCTCTTGACACTTGAGCTTTCTATTTCCCATTTATACCCAGGGAAAGTTTTTCTGTCGCGGGAGCGCATCAGTTGTAAATTTAGCTTGTTTTGGCTGTCTTTTAGAAGTGGAGGTTGAAATTGATGTTCATATGAAAATAACAAATTAAAAAAAATAATCCTAGAACTATTTTTTTTTACTTTATGGTAACGCTCCAAAGCAATTTTAAAAAATGTGCTCTGGAAGAAGCTGTC
This sequence comes from Vipera ursinii, assembly GCF_947247035.1. Taxonomy (NCBI): domain Eukaryota; kingdom Metazoa; phylum Chordata; class Lepidosauria; order Squamata; family Viperidae; genus Vipera; species Vipera ursinii. The sequence goes on along the minus strand of NC_139515.1, from coordinate 64,960,999 downwards.
ATGCAGCTGTCATTCTGAGAGGAGAGAAGGAAGGTTCCTTCAGTAACAGAGGTAGCAGCTGCCCTTCTCACTGAACTGTCCTTCTTGAGCCAGGATGAGGAACCTCTGAACAATTGTAGGTCACAAGAAGCTAGAAATGCTGCAGAGGCTCAGGGAAAGAGTTTTCTTTTTTCCTGTCTTCTTTCTTTTTATTTATTAGAAGATAAAAGGGAAATAGTGGGAAAGGGGGGAGAGAGGAGAGTGGAAAGTGTAGGGGGGAAAGGAAGAAAAGCACTGACTTCTGAGTTTTTTAGCACAGTAGAATAAAATAACATACAGTATCAACTTTTTATTTTTACATTTCTATGGCAACAAACTTATCTAATCAGCAAAATGGAAAGTCAATATTTCATTTTCAGTTACAAAGTCCAAAAGTGGTTTCCAAGTGGATTATTTCATTTATGTCTTGACATAATCAAAAACTACTCATATACCTCACAATTCTATCTCATACTCTCATTCTATATAACCTTAACTTAAAATACATGGAATTAAATACAGATCTCTGTTTGAAAGGCCTTGTAACATTATAAAAGCCATTTGATCACTGTCCTTTTTAAATAAAATCTGGAACCTAGCATCCAGCTACTTGAAATAGAATATTAGCTATCATCTTAATAAGAATTCCTTCTCTACCTATTAATAAGGACATTGGATAAATGAATTCTTGTTAAAATTAGTTCCTTTCTCTGTGCTTTGATCTCTTTGAAGGGTAAAGATAATAAGTTGTAGACAGTAGCATCTCTTTATCCTTCTACTTTTCATTATTTTAAATATTTAGTCCCTTTCTGCATTATGATTCTCACTTTATGGGAGGGTGATTCTTATTTTCTGTTTCTTAGACCTTACTCTGTAGTTGGGAAGAAGGCTAGATGTGGCAACACATTCTCAGATCCGTGCAGGAGAGACATGGCTTTATGATGACTCCCAGAAAAAAGGTAGGATAATTTCTTAATCTAAGAGATGTTACGGAGAGTATAGTAGCCCAGCCATGTCTAGGGGGTGGGGGGAAAAACCAATGCCTTGCATGGTTTGGGTGTCTACAGCTTTTCATATCCTCTCTCCTTATTCTCAGGGAATCAGGACTGAAACAAGAGTGTCATAAAGAATAGTGTAGAATGTTGATAGGGTAGAATTCTGTCTTCATACTTAATTCTGTCAGCTCCAATGAATAATAATTCAATTTAGAGCCCGAATGCATAACTTCTGCATGGCAGTATACTATATCTATGTCCTTGATTGTATGCACAGCCTTTTCAATTGTTATCAGAGGGAAGGAATTGAGTAAGAATACAATTTCATTCTTTTAAAAGCATACTTGCAACTTAGAACCACTGTTGTTTAAATGTGAAGGGGTGTCTGCCTGTATTGTCTGCTTTCTTTTGCATCATCATTTATTTGGGGTCATAATGTGGTATCTTATAATTAAGGCTTCCCTTCATGAGGGCTTTTTTTCTCATTGAACGCTCAGAACGGAGTTCAGGCACCTTTTTTGGATAAAACCTTGTAGGGTAGGCAAGGCGGGTTGTATAACGTGTGAGTTCCGGCACCTTTTTGTTTTACAAAAAAAGCACTGCCCTTCATCTTAATTGTATTCCTTTCTTAGGTAATAACCAAATAGATGGTGTGGGACTAGCAGCTGGCAGAACCCAATAAGAAAAGAAACGTTCCTATAAGAATCTGCTTCTGGAAAAAGAGAGAGCTGCTGAAGTCAGGAGGAATGCAGAAAATAGACTGAAGGTGAGAGAAGGAGAAGATTTTCTGCTCTGATTTTGTTAAAATGGTAACAACTGAATTAGGAATGCATTGACAATGAGTTTCTTATTCAGTGTCATTATTTTATGAACTGAAATCCAAATTCCAGCATCTAAAAAGTTAAATTATAAATGCTTATTGTTATTACCAATACTACTAGTATTACTGTCTTTATTTTGTTTTATATCCCATTTTTCTGTCCATGGGGGATTCCTTTCTGAATAGTGACAAGAATGGGAGCCAAGAGCAGCTCTTGAGGGAGTGTCCATAGCTTGAGAGCAAGAACAGAGAAGGCCATCTGCTGTGGCCCAGCAAACAGGCCTTGAAAAGTAAAGGCAACTTCAAGAGAGTTAGTTTTGCATTTTTTTCAGCATACAGACTCATCAGGATAGATTTAGGACTTTGGATGTTAACACAAACATGTTAAACTGTTTTACAGAATAATTGGCAATAAGTGCTGAACGTTTAACACAAGTGTAATATATACCCAGTATCATGAACTGCTGCATTTTTCACTAATTGAAACTTCCAGAAACTATTCTGGAATACAGTAGCTTCATGCAGAATACATTGTTGTGATCAGTTTGGGATGTAGCTCAGACCTGTATAAATTTATTTATTTATTTCATAAAATGATGTTGGACCTAACTAGATACACCTTTCACAAGTTTGAAGGTTAAAACAGCTGAAAAGCACTTACTATCCAGAATAAGGTAAACCCCAATTCTTTGCCAGGTTTCCTGTAGCTCAACAGCACTTCTCACATGTTTGAACTTATTTTCAGTCTTTTAACTTGTTGAAGTTAGGTAAATGTTAAAGAACTTAAGAAATTATTATTGTTATTATGTAAACTACTGTGGAGTAACTGAAAAATTAACAATAAAAATATAAAATACTCTTGCTGAATTAGTCCGTTTAGCGAAGCATTGTGTTTCGAAATCTGATTAGTGAGATTTGAATTATAAGCAGATCATTTTGATCATAATTTCTGTTCTCTTCCTCTAATGTTCAGATATTCTGTTTTAGATATTCTGTAATATAATTCATCCCTACATGAATCACCTTCCACATGTTATATCAAATCTCTCACTGCTACGTTGGTTCTGCAAAGAATCACCAATCACCACAACTCTCTTCTTCCTTAAAGTGGTTATTTGGTTTCTTTGACCCACCTTATTCTGAGAAACCAGGATTAGCAGACATTAGGGTAGCCGTGAATTGTCTTCTAGAAGAAAACTATAATACCAGCTGCCAAACTAGACTAGCACTGAGTATTTCCTGACTCTCTTGCTTTTTGGGGGGGGGGGGTTGTCACATTTTTCTACTTGTTTTCCCCTTCTCTGGTGTTCACTTTTATGTGTCTTTCCTGAGGAATTTCATCTATCTTGTCCAGGAACTTCTCACATTTCCAGGTGTGTTAAAACCATGCTCCAGTGTCATACTCAGTAATTAACTGCAATCAGTGCAGTCAACAATTTAATGGACAATCAACAGATGTCAGGAAACAGCCGTAATCATTGAGCAACCTTCTCAACCTTCTTGCCTCTCCTCTTTTCTCTCAAATGGTTTCTAAAAATACTTAAGTTAGTTTCTAGTCTGATTAATATTGTATTCATTCAATCAGTCACAATTTATGATTCTGCCTTTAAAAGTAATCAGGTGGATCAAAATTGTGCTACTACCATAATACTTTACATTGGACATCATGAGTATATTAAGCAGTATTCCATCATGTTCACCAGGTGCCATCACATTTCTGAGTCTATATCAAAGTATTGCTTTTGATTTTAAAAAACTTTCTGGTTCTTGGTATTTGGAGAGCTTTTCCCACCACACATCTTAAGCAAGATCCAAAAATATTTATCTGAGAAAAGCAAAAGCACAGCTGAACATTCTTTTGGGAGTTCTACTGAGGAGTGATAAAAAAAAGTCAAAGTGGCAGGTGTGGTTATGCAGTTGAAGCCCTGCACTTTTTAAATGGGTGTAATGGGTACCTAAAATAGGGCAGGGCTTTAGTCATATTATCCATCTTGAGGGTATTCAGTTGTGGAAATCCCTGTTCCTGAAAATCTGCCTGGTACCTGTTTTATATATGTCTGGCCCTAGACAAGCACTACTTAATTGTTTTAGGCATTTTATGTTTTAGTTTCTTGCTACTCCAACCCTGTATTTTATTCTTCTGATTTCTTACTCTAAATACTGTTTACAGTTTGTAAATGAAGATACAGTTGGTTTTGATGTCTGGTGCATGTACTTATTTTTACCTGTTTTTTCTGTGCTCTTTTAGACTTTTGTCCTTTTGAACTTTCCCTGCCTTTGGAGTCATCAAAGAATAGGAAAAAGTATTTTTTTTCCCCACTCTCCACTAACACTGCCATGGATTTGCTTAAAGCCATCAACACTCCTTTAGCCACTAGCTCCAAATCATCTAAAAGGACTTTGGAAAAATCATCTCATTCTTCATTCAGTGCTCCCAGTTATTCAGAGAGTAAGAAGGAACATCACAAGAAGAAGCTAAGTGGAAGCAGCGAACCACCCTTGGATGATGGAACTTTCCACAAGTCCAAAAAAATAAAACCACCATATGTAAACACTGAAATGCTAACCTTACGTGAGCCTGATGGCTTAAAAATGAAGTTAATCCTCTCACCAAAAGAGAAAGCCAGTAGCATAACAGAAGACCCCTTTTCACATTCTGGAGCTATAAAAAAGACCTCTAAGAAGTCTATTCGGGATGAACAAAGCTCGCAGCCCCCAGGCCTTGATACACACAGCTTCATGAAATCATCCCGGAAGAAGCACAAGCCACCTCCAGATCCCCATCCCCTTTCGCCTGCTGAGGGCTTCAGCCCAGACACATCCCTTTTCCCTGAAGGCCAAAGCAGTGACTTTGAGCTTTCAAACTTGGAACCACAAATGGAATCTGGATCTTCATCTGGAGGTGAGTTGGAAGCTGGAGAACTAATCATTGACGATTCATATCGGGAGATAAAAAAGAAAAAGAAATCAAAGAAGAGTAAAAAGAAGAAAGACAAGGAGAAACACAAGGAGAAAAAACACTCTAAATTGAAGAAGAGTTCTGGCCTCTCTTCATCACCAGCAGCAGTAGAAATAACACCACAGCTGCCTGTTTCTCCAGCTAGCATCCAGTTTGCTCTACCTGCCCCTCCTCCTCCCTCACCATTACCACCTGTTTTCTGTACAGATGGCCTGAATGAGAAAAAGAAGAAGAAAGAAGAAAAAGAGAAGATTGAGAAAATTGAAAAAGAAAAGGTAAAACTGCGTAGGAAGTGAGTACTATAAGTTATGGTTGATTCTTGCAATAGCAAATTCAAAATGTCCTTTGTAACTCCAGATTTTAAGCCATAATCTGCTATTTATTCCAGAGGTTTTTGTGTTGCAAAATGTTTTAGATGCTGTCTTTTTTCATTATCATCATGAAGGGAATAAGAAATACTGCATTTTTCCTTCCAACTATAAAGCTATGGTTTGTTAAAAACATATGCTGCATAACAAAAAAATTCAGCTCAGGTACTAATGTATAAAGAAATGGAATATGAAATGGTTTTTCAGCTATTTCTATAGGCATTAGAAAGAAATTGATACTAGTACATACTGTAAAATATTATCTGCCTCCCCCCCTTTTTCTAATTAGCCAAAGAAGAAAAATATGTCTGCCTACCAAGTATTCTGTAAGGAATATCGTGTGAACATTGTGGCTGAGCATCCAGGAATAGGTAAAATAACAGCCCTATGAGGGTTGAGTTTTTGTTGTTTGTTTAATCCAACCTCTATTATATTTTCTTCAAATTATTTGCCTAAAGATTAAAATACTCATTTGAGCAGTAAGTGAGATTATGCACATGCTTATAAAGATTATGCACATGCTTTTAAAATCTGCACTTTCAGAAAGTGATATTTCCTCATAAGCGTCACTTTTCTTACGATACCATCTGTTACTCCACTTTCCACTCCAGAAATTATAGCGATTGACAATACAATTTGAATCTGTGTTAAGAAATTATATATCACAAAAGAAGCATTTCATAGTCGAATTTAAAAAAACATTTTAGCTGGTTGCCGAAAATTACAAAATTCACCATTCCATGAATCATCCTGATGGGAAGATTCAAGATGTCACCACTGAAAAGTCTAAATTTCCAATTAGTCTTTTCCTCACTATTAATAACATTAGAACCCAGAGAATAGTTTTTGACACTTACTGTAATAACCTGTCTGGCCATCTTTAAGTTAGAACTATAAAGAACAAATTTTAAAGAATAGAAAGGTATTTCCCAGTTCTATTCTAGTGCTTGTAGTTTAAAACAATTACAGTTTCTGATCAGGGCAGGCCCACATAAAACATACTGCAATAATTTATATTTTGGCATATTTTAAAACAAACAAAATAAGACATGGCAAACAGTGTTTTAATTCTCAAGACAACATGGCCAGACATAATTCAGGTTCTGAGTTTCCTTTTCTTTGTCTTTGTTACACAGTTTTTGAATTAAACATGTTGTCAGGTAGTCTAGCTTGGTGCAAATGTTGAAACCATCTCTAATATTTTTACAGTGTAGGGAAATTTTTGCATAAGGAAAAAAAAATAAAAGTAATTAATAAATTCTTATACAAGACAACTTGGTACTCACTACCACTGATTTCAGGTAAGTACATATACTGTAGGATTACTGCCTATCATTGTAAAATAATTACTTCAGCAGATGGTCATTTAATTCTTAGTTAAGCTAAGTAGTTTGGTTAAAGTATAAACTGATTTCCTCTCAGCTCAGTTAAATGTTGATAACTATTATAAATAAATGCAGAATTCCAGAGAATAGCTAGAAGAGATAAGAATGCCTTCTTAAATGAACAGTGCAAAGAAATAGAAGAAAACAATAGAATAGGGAGGACCAGAGATCTTTTCAAGAAAATTGGAGAAATGAAGGGAACGTTTAATGCAAAAATGGGCATGATAAAGGACCAAAATGGCAGGGACCTAACAGAGGCAGAAGAGATTAAGAAGAGGTGGCAAAATTACACAGAAGAACTATACAAGAATGAGCTTAACGTCCCTGATAATCACAATGAGGTGGTCACTGACCTCAAGCCAGACATCCTAGAATGTGAAGTGAAGTGGGCCTTAGAAAAGCTGAGCAACAACAAAGCTAGTGGAGGTGACAGTATTCCAGCTGAGCTATTCAAAATCTTAAAAGACAATGCAGTAAAAGTACTACACTCAATTTGCCAGCAAATTTGGAAAACTCAACAGTGGCCACAGGATTGGAAAAGATCAGTTTACATTCCAATTCCTAAGAAAGGCAGTGCCAAAGAATGTTCAAACTATCGCACCATTGCACTCATTTCTCATGCTAGTAAAGTCATGCTTAAAATCCTACAAGCTAGACTTCAGCAGTATGTGGATCGAGAACTACCAGAAGTGCAGGCGGGATTTCGAAGAGGCAGAGGAACTAGAGATCAAATTGCCAACATACGCTGGATCATGGAGAAAGCTAGGGAGTTCCAGAAAAACATCTACTTCTGCTTCATTGACTATGCTAAAGCCTTTGATTGTGTGGATCATAACAAACTGTGGCAAGTTCTTAAAGAGATGGGAGTACCAGACCATCTTATTGGTCTCTTGAGAAACCTATATGCGGGTCAAGAAGCAACAGTGAGAACTGGACACGGAACCACTGATTGGTTCAAAATTGGGAAAGGAGTCCGGCAAGGCTGTATACTGTCGCCCTGCCTATTTAACTTATATGCAGAGCACATCATGAGAAAGGCAGGGCTAGATGAATCAAAAGTTGGAATTAAGATTGCCGGAAGAAATATCAACAACCTAAGATACGCAGATGATACCACTCTAATGGCAGAAAGTGAAGAAGAACTAAAGAGCCTCTTGTTGCAGGTGAAGAAGGAGAGTGCAAAACTTGGGTTGAAACTTATCATTAAGAAAACCAAGATCATGGCATCTGGCCCTCTCAATTCCTGGCAAATAGATGGGGAAGAAATGGAGGTAGTGACAGATTTTATTTTCCTGGGCTCCAAGATCACTGCAGATGGGGACTGTAGCCAAGAAATTAAAAGACGCTTGCTCCTGGGGAGGAAAGCCATGGCAAATCTAGACAGCACACTAAAAAGCAGAGACATCACCCTGTCAACAAAAGTGCGTATAGTCAAGGCTATGGTCTTTCCAGTTGCAATGTATGGTAGTGAAAGTTGGACCATAAGAAAGGCTGAGCGCCAAAGAATTGAGGCCTTTGAACTGTGGTGCTGGAGAAGACTCCTGCGAGTCCCTTGGACTGCAAGCCGATCAAACCGGTCAGTCCTAGAGGAGATCAATCCTGACTGCTCTTTAGAAGGCCAGATCCTGAAGCTAAAACTCAAGTACTTTGGCCACCTAATGAGAAGGAAGGACTCCCTGGAGAAGAGCCTAATGCTGGGGAAGATCGAGGGCAATAGAAGAAGGGGACGACAGAGAATGAGGTGGCTGGATGGAGTCACTGAAGCAGTAGGCGTGAGCTTAAATGGACTCCAGAAGATGGTAGAGGACAGGAAGGCCTGGAGGAATGTTGTCCATAGGGTCGCGATGGGTCGGACACGACTTCGCAGCTAACAACAACAACAACATTATAAATAAAAATGGCTGCCATTGTAGCTATAATCAATTAAGCTAGCAATTAAATTTGCAGTATCAAAAGACAAGCATACTAATTTTTGCTGAGTATCTAAATAAATTAATTCACACCTATCAATAAGAATTTGCTTTACTGATCTTCCTAAATGTGGACTGGTATTGGCTAATATAAATCAGGATAATTAAATATCTATCTTATTTTGTTCTTTTAGCAGCCAGATTGCACCAGTTCCTTTCACTCAGAATTTTTTTAGAAGTACTTGCAGTCTTATGGTAGTAGTTTGTATTGCCGAAATAAATAAAATTATTATGGGATGCCTTTGCTTTGTACATTTAATATAAAATCTGACATGGATAGCTTTATATTTTATAGTTATTGAAAAATATTTATTGTTGCATGTTTTGTTAATGTGTCTTATAATTGATTCAGTGGTTAACTAAATGTTCATGAATCAGATTCCTCATTAAAATTAGAAACTATCTGCTTTTATTCTGAACTGTTCACCTTCTCTGATTTCCTGCTAGATTTTGGTGAGCTGAGCAAAAAGCTAGCAGAGGTTTGGAAACAGCTTCCAGAGAAAGATAAGCTGGTAAATATTTGAGAAGATATTTTTTTTAAAAAAATCTGAGTTGGGATGATGCTTGCATTAATTTACTCCCCAGAGTAGTTTATGTATAGCAGTCCCCTCCACATTTAATAATTATGAAATACTTGGGATCTAAGTACTTTTAACTATATGGGCTGCACATTTTGCTAATCAATTGCCTAAACAGTGCAGTTTTTCGTGTCAGTTTTGCTTTCCTTATTCTTTGCAGGTTTGGAAGCAGAAGGCTCAGTATTTGCAACATAAGCAGAATAAAGCAGAGGCAACGACAGTGAAGAGGAAAGCAATGTCATCAGAGGGTTCCCCAAAATTGAAAGGTAGCTTCCACATTCCATTATATTCATGTTTTCCTCCCAAGTTAATTTGTATTATTGTAACTAAATATATTGGGACATTTGTCTCTTTCATCAAACTGCTCCAAGATTCCAGACAAAAATTTTATCATTAATAGCTGATGAGAAATTGGCAGATATTAGGGCTTTGGTTTACTCCCAGACCTCAAAATTCAAATATGAAGGTCTGAGAAGTACTGTAAAAGCTGCTTTAAGCCAAGATTGCTATTAATCAGACTATCTAGAATAAGTCTGCATAGATTAGAACAATGAATCAAATACCAAAAGACTAGGCACCAAAAATGTAAATTTGTTTCATTTTTTGATAATTGTGTATTAAACTGATTTCACTTTTACAGAATTATCAGCTGCCTTTTTGAAATAAAGTAATAGATGGAAAGGTATAAGAGATGTAGGAAAGCAGTGGTTGAGGAGTTGAATTATCTGAGAAGAAGCAGCACAGTCCAGATGTGAGAACAGTATATTTCCAAGAGACTCCACTTAAATTAATTCATTATTGCCAAATTTGAGAATTTACTCTTGCTATTGTCAAGATTCTGTTTTAATCCAGACTATCATTAAAGATACTTTCTTGAACTTTGTGTTAATCTTGCTTTTATCTCCTAGGTAGGGTTTGACTTAAGGACAAAAGATTATTGAACAATCAATACAAAATACGGTACTCACAATGTGAAATACGAAGAGAACTTTGATGGACCAGTGATTGGAGAACTTCAAGCCCCACAATTACGTGGAAATTGTGAAAATTTAAATCCAGTATAATGGAAGGTTAACAATTTAGGGAAAGCTTTTTTGGACAGAGCCAATGCAAACATGAGTTATTTGAGTTGTGAGGGAAATTGATAATAATTATTAAACTTCTCTGCTCTCTGGATCTCTGGGCAGCTTTTCCAGCTCTTCTTATTTTCCAAAAGGCATGAATTAAAGAAGTGTGTGTGTGTGTGTGTGTGTGTTTTCTGAGGTTTTCGCGGGTGTTTGTATGTGGATCTTTGGTTATTCGGGTTTTTTCCTGTGTAGAGTTGAAGGTGTAGGAGCAACGTTTCGACGGAATCCCATCCGTCATCCTCAGGCTGGAGGCTTCAGCTTCCTTCTTCTGGGAGAAGCATGTGGTAGTGGCTGTTTGTTCCTCTTTTTTAAACTGCCAGAGGGGGTGTGTTCTGTGGGTGGAGGTGTGCTCTGATTGGGTGGGGGATTAAGTGTGTTCTGATTGGGTGGGAGTGTGTTTTGAATGGTGGGTGTGTTCTGATTGGGTGGGGGGGTGTTTTGAGTGGATGGGCTGGTCTCAGCTGCCAGCCTTAGACCTGAGCTGGTGAGTTGTGCTGCTTTTGTTTGGCTTCGTGTTTGTGGTGGTGCTATGTTTTTATAGTGGGTGTCTGTTTGCTTATTGTGTGGTTTGGAGGGGTTTAAAGTGGCTGATGTTGCAGCTGTAGTTAGGTTTCTGTTTTGTGGTTGTGCGTCGTTATCATTGTGGGTTCGGATTTGCTTTTTGAATGGTTGTGTGGTGGTGGTGTCATGTGATGTTATCATGAGTTTGGGTCTGGTATCATTCTTGGTGGTTGGGACTCGTCTGTCAATCAAGGCGGGTTTCCAAATGGCTGGTAGGCGAGAGGTATCATCTCGTTTGTTCATGCTGTGGGGGCGTTTTTCTATCTCAATGGCTTCTCTGATTATTCTGTTGTTAAAATGTTCAATTTTGGCGATAGTTTTGGGTTTTTTTACATCAATTTCATGTCCCGTGGCTTCAAAGTGTTGGACCAGGGATGAAGTTTGTTCTCCCTTTCTGAGTGAGTTTTTGTGCTCTTCAATGCGTGCACTTATTCTTCTGTTGGTCTGTCCGATGTATGTGGTGGGGCAGGTGGTGCATGGGATTTCATATACTCCTTGGTTTTCTAACCCAATTATATATATGTATGTTCCCATTTTAACTTTTTTGTATATTGTATAAAGGTATATTGTTTTTTTTTAACTGTTTTATTGTCTGTTTTCAGCTTCTCTAACAAGCGTGCCTTCACCCCATAAAAAGTCCCCAACTAGCATGATGGTATTATCCTCTTCACCAGTGAAAGTTCCTGAGACAGATCCCATTGATGTAGCTGCACATCTGCAATTACTGGGAGAGTCTCTAAGTCTTATTGGCCACAGGCTGCAGGAGACTGAAGTAGGTACAAGAGCTATAATGTAGTTTCATTCCTCTTTAATATTTATAGAAAATAAAAGATACACAAGATCTGTTACCAGGCAATAGCAAATTGAAACATATTTTAAGTCTTCCATAGACAGATATTTGGAAGCAGTTCAGACAGGTACCTCCTTAATTCAGACTTATAAGAAAGAAGAAGCACAATCAGACTTGCAAGATTCTTATTGTAGCCAATCTTAATAAAAGTAGTAGTATGCTTCCTGTGTAGTTGATTTCTTGCTCTATTCTTCAGTCAGATCATGAGTGGATAATCCCTAGGTCACATGAGGTCCCCACCTCTAGTTTTTTTTGCATCCTAAGATTTTATTGCAGATGTCTACCTTTTGTAATAAGCTTTCATTTAAAAAATAAACAACTATTGAAATAACTCACCTACAAAAGTTGGAGCTGGAAATTCAAGTCCCACCTCTTGTAGTGAGTAGTTTAGGTTAATGGCAATTGCAATGCAGCAAAAATCTATAGTATGCTATGTTGTAGAAGATTGTACTGTAATCTACAAAATTTAGCATACTTGGAATGCAATTGATATACCACTACTTCTGCTTCTTGTAAATCATGAAGTTTCTAACCTACAGTACATTATTCAGAGGTTCCACTGATTGTTTAACAACTGAAATTACTTTAAAAAAGAAAACGAATAAATCTCATTACCTCATCCAAAGATCTGAATTTATCTGGTAAAGGCAATTGAAAGATTAATTAGAACAGATCGAAGAAAATATTTTATCATAGAGCGCCTGATTAAACTCTGGCATACACAGGATCACAGAAGATGGCAATAGATACCAATGGATACAAATAAAAAGTAATGGACAGATTATATCAAAAACTCTTAACCTTGGAGATGGAAAGTGATATCCAAGTATCAAATTGGTAGGGCAAATATTGGAAATAAGCTATTTTTCCACTTCTTGCCGAGAGCATCTCAGAAGCAACTATTGTCTTAGGAAACAAAATGCTGGATGAAGATGGGACTTCTGATCCACCATGATATTCTAACCTAATTATGGTATTATGATCTGCCCTGTAGAATAGACTACTAAGAAGCTGCCTAAAGAGAGAGGAAGTGTGGAGGCTCTCCATTTTAAATATATTAGCCTACTGAACAACAGTGCACTTAATTTTCTAACTGCACACCCAGTGCATAAATATTTAGGTGAGAATCTACTTTGCTTGTGTATTTTATGAAGTGCTACATTTTGTGTTTGCTTATCTTATACATGTGTGGTACAGAATGTAGCCTTTCTTGCTTTCAGTTGAATTCATGTTCATTCATTTCTCTGTGTGCGATTTCTCTGTAAAAGCTCTTTCACAGAGCAGAATAGGGCTGCTGAATTTGAGAAAATTATGATGGACCTAAAATAGGAAGGGTACATTGATACTGAGTATATTAGATTAACAACTTTTCTCATTCCTTTTTGGCCTCCCAGGGAATGGTAGCTGTATCAGGAAGTTTATCAGTACTCCTGGATTCAATTATTTGTGCTCTGGGCCCTTTGACTTGCCTCACATCCCAGTTACCTGAGCTAAATGGCTGCCCCAAACATGTTTTGGTAAGTTACCCTTAATTACCAAACTGTCTTACTAGGTCTTAAATTTTAGTTATGCAGGGCGCAAACAGAGACCCCATCCAGTACAATAGTTGCATTCAGTGCTGCAGATGCAGGGGCAATGGACAGCTAGGTGATGGGGATACTGGGTGGCAGCAGGCAGGCAGGCAACCAAAATGGCAGAGACAGTGAGAGAGATAGGCAGGTGAAGATTATTCAAAAGGAGGCACTCCTTTACCTTACCAAAGCTGGGAGGGACCAAGTCTAGAATGGCTTGGATCGGGGTGGTCCTCACATGACAATTTGCTTAATAATGGCAATGGGGATGACCAGGATTGCAATCACTAAGCAATAGTTATGTGACATCACACTTTATGACCACACCGATTAGCAATGTAAATTCCAGTCTCTTATTAACCACTGTTAATCGAGGACAAGCTATATAAGGTAATACACTCCTTGGGAAGTTTTCATAAATAGAGTGTTCTTTTATGCTAACATCTCTCTCTTACCACATCCTGAAATACATGTATTGTAAGTGGGGGGAAAGAGACTTAAAAGCTGAACATTCATTTAATCCTATCATCAAAAGTGAGTTTTTCATCCTGGCTTGAAAAGGGCAAGGAGCTCCATCCTTTTTCCTAACTGATAATTGAAATAGCAGCTCTCTTTTAATTGCATGGGGTTTGGAGAGTTATCACAGCTAATAAATACATTCCAACTTGCTTTCCCATTCTTTGGCTCTGAAAGGGAGCTGAAGAGTTCCATTTTAACAGTACAAATGCCTCAGCTGATCTCTATAAATCCAAGGTGGGGAGGAAATGGTCTCCATTTTTGGAAATGGAGCATAAAATGGAGATAAAATATTCATTTGAATCTGTTACTTAATTTAATTACTTCTAACATAAGTCCCAATGAGTTTAATAAGATTTAGATACAAGTTTATACCTAACTATGAAAGGGAGCCAAAAAAACCCCTTCTAACATCTTTATTAGCTTTATAACAATTATATAATCCAGGTCAGAGGAAAGTATTTCTGAAGAAATGCAGCCTTTGGTATCTATTCACAACAGGGATGGGCAGTACAATTATGGTCGTAAGCCAAAATATGGTAGATACCATGACACGATCAACAGTGTCCAGGGCTCACATTTTAAGCATTTTCTGTATGCTATTGTGTGAAATAGGAAATTGTCACATTTATTTCAGACACTGTTGGTTTTAAAACAAAGTAAACAGGAAAAATTATACTGAATCAAAAATTGAAGATTTGTTGTCAATTTTGGCAATGCAGAAGTGGGGCTGGGAAGACAAGTTACCTTTGATGGGGTTTTCCTTAAATATTCTATTCAAGCAAAAAACATTTCACTTTGTAACATACATACTGAATTAATTTAATGTTTCTGTCTTTTCAGTCAAATACATTAGATAATATTGCCTACATAATGCCCGGTCTTTGACAAAAAAAGGGAGTGTGGAAAGTAATCTACTGCTGTGTTACTGGTGTGTATACATATATATTGTGTTCTTCAAGTCTCAACCTACAGAATTTTAACTTTTTGTCAATAATTGTTTAACTTGATTTTATGAAAAGTTCTGCACTTAATTTGCAAGTATTGGAAGATGTTTTCTTAAGTCTGTGTTTTGACATAATTAAGAGTTTAGTATTTTTACATATCAGCCTTAATATAAAAGAAAAATATATTGAATTATTTTAATTAGAAATGTCAAGCAACTTTGGGGCAAATAAGTGCCATAGACCCAGTACCACTAATATTTTAGTATAAAACAGAGCCCTGATGGTGCAGTGGTTAAAGTGCAGTATTGCAGGCAAACTGTGCACAACCTGGAGTTTGATCCTAACAGAGGTCAAGGTTGACTTAGCCTTCCATCTTCCCGAGAAAGGTAAAATGAGGACCCAGATTGTTGGGGCAATATACAAATAATGCTTCAACATTGTAAACCATCCAGAGAGTGCTGCACAATGCTATTGGGCAGTATATAAGCCTAAATGTTACTGCTGTTGCTATAAAATAGTACTTCTCTAAGTGGAAACAGTGGAATGGGGAAAAAATAATGGACATCTTGTTCTAAGTAATGATGGAAAAAATTGTCCTATCCCTAAAGAATTGTTCTGACATTAGGACTTATTACGGTAATTGTTGCATTCATTGATTGACAGGGCTATATACAAATATGGTAGTGAATGAAATCAAATCATTAAAACAGTTATTTCTTTAATGTGACTGCTAAAAGCAGCTATATTTTTCTCCACACATACTTGTTTTAATAAGTAGCAGTGAAGTGCTAACTCAAATTCAATCAAGTTTTGAAGCAATTCTTCCAAATAATTTTCAAAACATAGCACTATAATTAGAGTATAGAAATGTAATATTTCACACAATCTTCAGATTATGAGAGAAAAGATCCTTAGCCTACATTTCCAAGCTCCAAATTTTTCACATTTAGTGACTTCTGAAACAGCAGCTAAAAATATTGTCATAGAAGGCAAAGAGCATTCCCCCAATTACACAAATTCCAATTCTTACTACCAGCAAATTGACTTTTTTTCTCTTATGGTGCTAATATTCATGTAGAGGCAGTTAGAGAGGTGATACTGAAGGATTTAATAAGAGGAAGAGAAATCCAATGTCCCAGCACAGGCTTTAGTGTTCTGAATCTCTTCTTCTCTGGGAAAGCATTTTCATAGGATTAAGTATGGCATTCTTAATATAGGTATTTACATTTTTTGTGTATTTTTGTATATAGTTCTAATTAGGACACAAAAAATTCCTCTTACTATTGTTCAGAAAACATGTACAGATAGTTCTCAACCTATGGCCACAACTGAGCCCAAAATTTATGTTGCTGAGACAGTTGTTGAGTTTTGCCCCATTTTATGACCTTTCTTGCCACAGTTGTTAAGTGAATCACTGTAACTGTTAGTAATGCAGTTGTTAAGTGAATCTAACTTCCCCATTGACTTTGCTTGTCAGGTTACAAAAGGTGATCACACAACCTGGGATGCTGCAGCAGTCATAAATATGAGCCAGTTGTCAAGCATCTGAATTTTGATCACATGACCATGAGGATGCTGCAATGGTCATAAGTGTGAAAAATGGTCATAAGTCACTTTTTTCAGTGCGGTTGTAACTTGAAATGGTCATTAAACAAATGGTTGTAAGGACTATATTGGTTTTCTCATCTATATGATCTTGTCAGAATTGAACTTCATGTTATAACAAGTATTGATTCAAAGGAGATTTTGAATTTTTTTAAAAATATTCAAATGAAAATAGCAATACAGGTAGTCCACAACTTACAGCCATTCATTTAGCAAATGTTCAGAGTTACAACAGGGTGAAAAAAGTGACATATGATCATGTGACCTGCATATATTTATGATGATTGCAGCATCCCAGGGTAATGTGATCGCCATTTGTGAACTGCCCACCTGGCTTCGCACAAGCAAAGTCAATGGGGGAAGCTAGGTTCATTTAAGGACCATAGCAAAAAGGTCATAAAATTAGGTGCAGTCACATGATGACTCACTTAACCACCACACTGTTTAGGGACAGAAGTTCTGGTCCCAACTGCGTTTGTGAATCGATGTGTCCTTGCAGTGTGGTTAAAAAAAGGGATGAAACAAATGTTAAAATGCTACATCATATAACCTTATCACATAGGATTTAAAAATCTTAAAACAGGAAATGAAATAATTTTGAATCCAAGATTAAATATATATCGCTTTCCTAGGTCTTATAGTGGATATTTTTCTAATTGGTAAGGTGCTAAATTGACTGGTTTTCCATCAGTTCATTTTAAACTTCCTCTAAATAATGAAGCACCCATCTCCATTCCTATCCCCCAGTTCAGGGGTGTCAAACTGCTGGCCCGCAGGCCGCACGCATCACCAGGAAACCACGCCCATCCCATTGCCAGCAATGGTAAAAAAGCTCGGATATGTCACATGACATCATGTGACGTTGCGGGTTTGACTTGTCTGCCCTAGTTAAACCTGAAGATTAAAGTACTATGTGTTAAGAGCTAATGACTTGAGGCTTTAAAAACTTATTCAGATTTTGTGTTATTTGAACTGTGCTACAAGCAATATAAGGGATGTGGTGGCTCAGTGGGTTAGGACGCTGAGCTTGTCGATCAGATGGTCGGCAGTTTGGCGGGTCGAATCCCGAGTGTCGCGTAACAGAGTGAGCGCCTGTTACTCGTCCCAGCTTCTGCCAACCTAGCAGTTCGAAGGCACGTAAAAATACAAGTAGAAAAATAGGGACCACTATGGTGGAAAGGTAACAGCGTTCCGTGCGCCTTTGGCGTCTAGTCATGCCGGCCACATGACCACGGAGATGTCCTCGGACAAGCGCTGGCTCTTCGGCTTTGAAACAGAGATGAGCACCGGCCCCTAGAATTGGAAACGACTAGCACGCATGTGCGGGGGAACCTTTACCTTTACCTTTACAAGCAATATAAGGACCAATTGATATAGTGCTTAAGCATCAGGCTGGAAGCCAGGAAAACATGGAAGCCATCTGATGACCTTAGGCCAATCATTTTTTTCTCAGCCCTAGGAAACAAGCAATGGCAAATTACTTTTAAGAAACATCCTGTGAGTCAGTCACTCAGAAATGTGCAGACATACAAGCAGTAAATGAGCAATAAAGAGTATCAATCTTTAGACCTGGACATTTAGCAGAATCATCACACTATATGCTTTTGGAAAGTTCTTTGGGTTTTCAGCATTGAGTGGAAAGTCTTTAAAATTAGGAGTTTGGTAGCACCTTTTCCAACTAAGAAATGTAATTAAAAGGCATTATCGGATATCTCACGTCTGACCAAATGAGCTACATCTTGCAAAAGCTTACTCCATTTAATATGTTAGTTGGTGCTATCAAACACCTGGGTTTTTTTGTTTGTTTTTTTGCCAGCCTAGGCTAACACGGCTCTCCTACAAATAAAGAAAAGCAATTTTTACTTATGTCCTCCTGTCCTGTGCTACCCCACCCACAGATACATCACAAAAGCTAGAAAAAACCAGAACACAGAAAGTGAGCACAGGAGAATCAGAAATAATTGCCTTCTTCCAGTGGCTCAAATAATCTTGTCAATTAAAGGCTTTAATTCACAAACAGACAATATGTAGTTTTAAGTTTTCAGCATCTTGGATTAAATAGAAGATCTGCTTCACATTTACCATTTGCAATATGGTACACTTGATGTTTTAAATGTACTTGATGTATCTTTATTTAAAATTTGTACACATTTGTATAATACATATCTTGTCATATTTGATAGTGAAAGGTTTTGAACGTAAATGCTTTTGTTTTTTATGTATTTGTTAGTTCCTGCATTCAACCTTCTTGGTATTGTACATAAACGTTTTTATACCTGGACATTTTATTCTGATTCATTTCTCTTTCCTCCCATTAATTCATGTACAGGTTTTTCAGTATCAGAAAATTTTCCCTCCCTCTCCCATCAGTATGTCACTATCCTTGTATGATAATCACCTATACATGTCCTTCTGTAGAACTCTATGCCTTTTTTTAATTTTGCTTCAAGGTTATTAGTTTGAAATTCAGTCAGTGTGTCTTCCAGGAACAGTTGTTATAAACTCTTTAGTTGTAAATGAGTTTGTCATAATTTTCATGTGAAGTTTGTGGGTCGGTCTGCTGGCATTCATAACAGTCTGGGTCCTGAAGTGGAAAAGCATAGTATAGGTAATCCTCAACTTACAACAGTTTGTTTAGTGACTGTTCAAACTTACAATGGCATTGAAAAAAGTGACATGACCATTTTTCACACTAACAAAGCATCCCCATGATCATGTGATAAAAATTCAGATACTTGGCAATTGGTTCATAGTTATAACCATTGCTGTGTCCCAAGATCATATGATCATCTTTTGCAACCTTTTGATAAGCAAAATCAATGGGGAAGCCAGATTACTTAACAGCTGTATTACTAATTGATAACTGAAGTGATTCACTTAACTGTGGCAAGAAAGGTCATAAATTGGGACAAAATTCACTTAACAAATGTCTCACTTAACAACAGAAATGTTGGGCTCAATTGTGGTAAATTAAGGACTACCTGTACTGTATTTACTTGAAATATGAGAACTTGAGCCTGTAACAGATTAACATGTGAGATACATTCTTACATTGGTTTTGACACAAGCTTGTTTTAAAATGGAGAACTTTGTCCCAGCGATGCCCTCGCCGTGATATCCCGTTGCCTGGAAGCGGTCCAGGTCTGGATGGGGAGAAACAGGCTTCGTCTCAATCCTGCCAAACTGAGTGGCTTTGCGTATCAGCATCTCGGGCTAACCAAACTATTCCACCTTTAATGATGGGGGGTGAGGTGTCACCCCCCCGTTGATAGGGCTCGCAACTTGGGCGTCCTCCTGGACTCACTGCTCAATTTTGAAGATCATATAGGAGCCGTGACCAGGGGAGCTTTTGCCCAGGTTCGCCTGGTGCGCCAGTTGCGACCCTACCTGGACCGAGATGCCCTACGCAGTCACTCATGCGCTCGTGACCTCCCGTTTAGACTACTGCAACGCTGTCTACATGGGGCTGTCCTTGAGGACCACTCGGAGGCTTCAACTGGTGCAGAATGCGGCCGAGAGAGTTGTGATGGGGGTTTCCCGATACTCCCATGTAACACCTCTACTCCGTGAGCTGCATTGGCTTCCAGTTGCCCTCCGGGTGAGATTCAAGGTGCTGGTGATGACCTATAAAGCCCTAAATGGCTTGGGTCCGGGATATTTGAGGGAACACCTGCTGCCAGCATCAAGTTCCCTTCGTCCAGTGCGCTCGCAGAGGGAGGGTCTTCTCAGGGTGCCGCCGGTAAAAGATTGCCGGCGGATAACACCCAGGGTGAGGGCCTTCTCTGTGGGTGCGCCTGCCCTCTGGAACCAGCTGCCTGTGGAGCTCAGGACTGCCCCTGACCTACGTTCATTCCGCCGGGACCTGAAGACTTGGCTCTTTGAGCTCTCTGGCCCAGGCTGAGAATTTTAACTGGGGTTTTATTTTCAGGGATAATTTAATCTTTTAATTGTCTTTTAACTTTGTATTTTGTATTGGTGTGATTTTAAAATGCCCTGTAAACTGCCCTGAGTCCTTCAGGAAAGGGCGGTATATAAATCTAATAAAAATAAAAATAAATAAAAAATATGCATCAGCAAATCAAGCAAATTGTTGCTATTAAAAGTTATTAGCAAGGAAGATGCTTTGCTTTTTTGAGGTGTTACTTCTATTTCCACATTAAATGACATCTATAAAATACTGAAATATTAATACTATACTCATGGTGCAAAATACCTTGAAATCATCAGTAATCTGTGTTAGATTTAAAATTACTTTTTCAATTGGGTGTATTTTGCATATGTATACTGTACATATAACAACTCTTCTGATGAACATTCAAAGATGTGACTTTCCAGTATTCCAGTAGTGTAATAGCTTTGCATTTATGGTTTGAGGTTGCAAATGTACTTTTTAAATTTATAATTTAAATTCATTTGAATCCGGATGAGACTCCAAAAATTTTCTCAAGGCTTTACCGAATCTACTCAACCGTGTTTCTTTCTTGCATTGCGTTGATATTGATACATACAATTAAATGCTTATAACTCCCTTAACATATGAGTTTGGATGGGAAAAACAGTCTGACAACTTGGGCATCTTCTTTGGTTGCTACTGAAAAAGAACTGAAAGACATCAGTAATGGAAGAAGATACCTCAGCTCTGCCCTGGTGGCAGTAACGCGCCTTTTTTTACAGTCAGGTTTAGCTTAATTACGACTTCGATTGTGGTAGAGCGAAATGGAGTCTCGTTCAAGCTGCTTTTTCCCCCGAGCAGGCCCTCCGGGGAAGCTACCATGGCTGCGACCTATTATGGCAGGGGTCTTCAAACTTGGCCCTTTTATGACTTGTGGACTTCAACTCCCAGAATTCCTCAGCCAGCAAAGCTGGCTGAGGAATTCTGGGAGTTGAAGTCCACAAGTCATAAAAGGGCCAAGTTTGAAGACCCCTGTATTATGGCATCATCCAACCGTCGCCGCTTGCCGTCATCAGGTAACAAAACCTTTCTCTACAGTCAAGAGCCTTGTAAAAGTCTAGAGTCTCCCGAGCGTCCTTGCCAGGAAATGCCTCCCCCGAAATTAGAAAATCTTACTCCCGGCGAAGATGCTTAAGAAGCCGGCCGGGCCTACATTCCGCCCAACCTCTCGGTCTGTCAGATTTCCGCGTTACAACTCCGCTCGCCAAGGAGGCGCTTAGGCCGCGGGGAGTGTCGCAAGAGCAAAGAGCGAAGCACGCCCTCCTGCAGCTCAGGCTGGTCACGTGATCCGCTCGCGGCCCCCGTCAGCTGATGCCTGCTAAGCCGTGGCGGTTGTCTAGGAGGTGGTGATGGAGTTTCTCCTCGGCAATCCTTTCAGCTCTCCGGTCGGACAGCGTATTGGTGAGTTGCAGCCTGATTCTTGCGTTTTAGGGCTTCCTCCGTCCCCCGTGTATCTCCCGAGTTCGACCGCTGGCGCGACCGTAGTTTTAAACTCCAGATTTTACCTCAGGTCAGCGTCTGACCGCGGGAGGGGCGGAGCTTACAAACCACGGAGGCGGGGTTTAGAGATATGTGTTTTTTTCCCCTGGTCGATGCGGATAGGACACTCTTTCTGACGGACATTTCGTGCCGATCAATGAGGTGTCATCGAAGAGGCGGGTTCTTGGGGTAGGCCTTGTGGGCCAATCCTGTCGCGGTAACAGTAGAGGGGGGGGTCTCGAGGAAGGGATAAAGTTTGCTTATTTAAAGGGGACGCGCCTCTGGTGTAAACGTCACGCCCCCTGGAAGGCTGTTCGCTGTAGCGTAGTCGATCTTTTAAGAGTGGGCTGCCTACCAACAGTTGAAATAATTTTAAAAAGGTCTTCGAAGGCTGCCCTTCAGTTGCTTTCGAGGTTGTCGCAAAAGCACTAATTGGCAAACAGAATGGGCAGAGGCTTAAATCCTTCCTTCCTCTAGTCCAGCATTTCCCAACCTTAGGAACTTGAAGATGCGTGGACTTCAACTCCCAGAATTCCCCAGCCAGCTTTGCTGGCTGGGGAATTCTGGGAGTTGAAGTCCACGCATCTTCAAGTTCCTAAGGTTGGAAAACGCTGCTCTAGTCGTCCCAGTAACCAGAGACCGTCCACGTGAAGTACTTAGTAGACTACGAATTCCATCTCTTCTAGGTGCGGTCTGTCCCGTGGGGATGGCATTGAGTGGGGAACAAAATGAAAAATGGTTGGCTGTTTGGAGCACTAAAAAAAAGTCTGGTCCTGGTTTCCTAAGAGAGAGGAAAAAAATTCTATCTGTATCGTTTAAGTGACTGGCGAGGAGCCTGTGGCCTTACTGTTGTTGCTGATTCGCACGTTGAAGCATTCCGTCATGCAAACAGGGGGTCCTGGGAACTGTAGTTCTCAAACGTTTGTAGAGTTACGTTCTCTGTTGCTGTTCCTTTTTTAATGAATATGTTCTAAGTTAAGGATCTTAGGACAGATTTCAGCAATGGACCCTATAATCAAGAATGCCTATTGGGTGAGAAAATAATGACATTGTTTCCTAAATCCTTCCTTCTTTATCTGGAAGAAAAGTGCTGTGTAGGTACAGGTACTGTAATTTTAAAATTAAGGCATGCCAAAAAGATTCATTTATTGATCTTGGGGTTCTTGTGTCAGAGAACGCATTGCCAGCGATGTGTATTATATGTATTATATAGCCACGCAAACATGTATTTTTGTAAGAAAAAAGCATACCACACAAGTGCCATCTTACTATTCTACAGGTATATCTTTTCCTTGTGGCATCACAATCTGTTTCATTTATAAAAATCCCATGTGACTTACTAAAATATATTTCTGATTTAAATCTGAAGTTAAACTCCTAAATAAGATCTTTGCCTAAATTCACACACATGTGTATGCTGTTCATAATGCTGAGAAAAATCTAGACTTAGAGATTAGAGACATTAAAATCAACTGAAACCAAATAACGTAAAAATCTGTTCCACTGATTTTTGTGCTTTGCTTCATTTTATTCAACTTATGTGTTTGAAATGTAATTTAAACAAGCAAATTGAAATTTGAAGCAAATTGAAATTTGAAGCAATTGAAATTTGAAGCAATTGAAATATGCTTAGACTGTAATAGATGTTAATGGTATTAACTGATAAATCCTCTTCTGTTTTTAGTGGATAAAAATAATAGTTTCTGATGATATTGGAGCCCTTGGAATCCAAAACCTTCATAACCAGTAATTCTTAACATATTAGTGATGTGTCATTAATTGCCAAATCTCCACACCCTGGCAGCAGGCTAAGATATATCTTGCTGAGTTTGCCTGTAAGAACTCAGGCAAAACTCACATATATTACTAGTTTGGAATATTAAATTTGCTGGCACATTTAATTTTGTGGTCTTTCAACTAGAATTGTTTGTAGTTTTCAGGTGAGATTTAAACTGCTTTGTTTATTCTGTATAGAAATTGTGTGGCCTGAGTTAGACTTCCGAGGTGTTGATGGTTCTAATTATAGCTTCCGAAGCTGAATTTAGCATCTATCATTCACATCACTATTGAGGACCTTGTGTTTAGAAAAGCTTAATAAAAGCTTTTGTTTAAATAAAATAATTTTTCTTGTTTTTCCCCACTTCAAATGCAAAAACATGAAATATTATAACTCAAAATCTATTTCATTGATATATGAGAGGAAAAAAGGGTTTATTTGATAGGATGAGGCTCTTTTATGAGATCTCAATCTAAAGAGATGTTCAGCACAGCCAAACATGAGAACTGTACAATGAGATAGAATCAGGCCAGTGGTTTTCATTTGCAGCATAATGCACAGTCATAAGGAAATGGAAGAAGTTACTAATATAGTATCACTTTGCCATGGACAAATATGCCTTGTTATAGCTCATGTTCTGTGTTTCTCAAATTTGAAGAGCAAACAAGCTTGGTTCCTGAGTTATGGGTGCTCCGTAGACCCACATAGGGGGTGGAGGTTTTCAAGAAAATATTGTAGAACTATTTATCCGAGATGGTATAAGGATTCCTGCCTTGGACACAGAGTTCCTTCCAACCTATGATTCTATAAATTGTTGCTTTCAAAATGTATCCAAATATGAACTCAGCAACTATTGGCACTTGTGTCTTTAGTTAGTAAGAGGTAGGGGTAACTGGGAAAACCCATTTTGGTGGCAGTGGTTCCAGAAGCAATAGTGACAATTCTCTCTTCAGAAAGGACACTAATTGTTAACAGTGGAAAAGACATTTTTTTAATATAAGACGTGTTCTCCTAAGTACTGGAAGTGAAGTAAGTTGTCTGTTTTTTATATTTTATAAAATATACAGCTGTCAGGATCACAGGCTGGCACGGAATCACAACAGAATAATTCTGTCTAATTCCACTACTACATGTATTGTGAAATCATGTGGCACCTAAAATCTGATAAATTAAATCATCTGAATAATGACAGAGGGAGAGAGCTGCTTTGTAACAGCATGTTTGTGACACTCAGTTTCAACACCCTAATAATTTCTACCACTGGCTTCTTATAAGTATTGTTTTACTACCTTATCCAATCAGTTAAAAAGTAGGCTTCAGGGTCTTTAGACTTCAAGACACCTGGGACCAGACTGTTAGTGATTTGCTCAGAAGCAGGCAGGATAAAGATCTCTTAAGACTGAACTCACTCTTATAATATCTAATATATTTTAACATAATTAGTTTCACAGCTTTCAGTTAATAGTATTCATTGTTTTAAAAACTGAACCACACCTTGGAAATCCCAAAAAGCCCAGGCACCTCCTAAGGGTTTCAGTTTGCTAATTACTGGTGCTAGACTGTTATTATTACTTTATTAGAGTAATTCAGGGGTGTCAAACTCAATTTCATTGAGGGCCGCATCAGCATTGCGGTTGCCCTCAGGGGGCCGGGTGGGTATGGCCTGGGTGGGCGTGGCCTACTGGGTGGGCGTGGCTAGAGTGCATATGGCCTACTGGGTGGGTGTGGCCAGCTCTCCATCGTTCGCATAAAGGGTGCCTATGGGGGCCTGGGCAGGAGTGGGACAGATCTGAGGGTCTCTGGCAGAAGGAGGGTCTCTGGGCCAAGGCCAAGGCAGTGGGGGCCGTTCCCTCACTGTTTCCAGGATGGCTTCGTGGGCCGCATGAAACCATTTTGCGGGCCGGATCCGGCCCCCGGGCCTTGTGTTTGACATGTCTGGAGTAATTCATCCAGGAAAAATCGGTGGCATTTTTAATCTGCTCTTCTGAGTGAAATTTCTTTTTCTTTCATTTGTCCTGTTTGTTGCTTGTTTATATTACTGTAGATAACTTGTACCTTTGGTTCTTTTCTTTTCCATTAGCTAATTAATTGTTATTATCAGCTACTATTAGTTTAAGTCTAGACATCCACTTTTTGGTGGTGGTGATAGTGGTGGGTTTTTTTTTTTTACATTGACAATACTCTTCCCTGAACTTAAATCAAACTGTTTGCCAAAAGCAATTGAGACTCCACTGATTGCAGGATTAAACATTAGCACTAACAGCTTGTCGGTCATCACCCTGGCATTAGCAACATTGCAGAGAGAACAAGATCTGCCTACATTATAATACTCTGTTATTATACTCTGTTGCACATTTTTTCCCTCTGAAGAATCTTTCATAGATTAGCATTGTGCAGTATGTTATTCTGAAATAGGCAAAGACAGTTTAGATTCAGCATAGCCACCTTGGTACATGTCTTTTTCTACAGTGTGATGCTAGCCATGCAGGCTCAGGAAAATATTCATTTGAGTTCAGGGGGTGCTACAGAAGTAGTGGCAGAGTGTAACTGCATGTTGCCATCTCCTTACTGCCTCTATAAGACCTCAGAAATCAAGTGTTTGCCTGAAACTGCACATCTGTGGAGACGGTAGCTGTTGAATAGACTATTATAACCAAAACCTGGATAAGCAAACAAGGAGAAACCTATCAAAGGGTTTTCAGCAACCAGCCACATGACTAATGGGGTGGAGGGACACCATTGCCCTATTAGTGTATGGTCAAGGTTTAATTATTGTTTAAGAGTTTATGTTCTGTTGTATATATAATTGTATAGCTTTTTCTGTTCATTTTCTTATTTTGTTTTGCTTTTCGTAGTATTACTTTATTGTAGTATTTGGGATTTAAAAGCATTTTTAAAGAGTTATCACATGACTAAGGCTCGGTAGCAAAACACCGTCTGTATCATGGGAGTAAACAAAGAGATTACTAGGCACCGTAACTGACTGGCTTGGTCCCTGCTATCTGTCCTAAGGAGAATGGGGCCTACATCTAGAGATTTTTTACAAGGGATGTTCCATCTTTAATTGTGGATAAGATCATGGTTCACTATACTGAACTGGTTTATTCTCAAAGGGTCCTTTATGACTCACAGCTCCTATTTGAAGAGCAAGTGAAGCTGGGTCTAGGAGGGTCTAGGATAGCACACCATAGACAACTCACCACTGCCAACTCGCCCCAGGACAAGAGTTACACCAATATCAAAGAAATGGTGGAATAGAATCATTAAAGAAAGAATGCAAAAGTTGGGACAAAATGAAACACGAATGACAAAAAATTAAAATATTTTTTAAATTATTTTAAATAATTAAATTGAATTATTGAATTGGCCATGGCATGTTGGCCCATTCTGGTCTAGGAAAATGGCTTCAATTGATGCACCAACTGCAAACTTTCCCAGAACAGAAGGCCATTCACACTTTGGTTCATTTGCTCTGTTGCAACACCATGTACACGGGGGCTGTTGTTAAAGACCATTAGGAAGTTATAATTGGTCCAGAATAGAGCAGTTCAAATAGTTATGGATGCATCTGTACATTCTGAACTGCACTGGTTACCAATTGGCTTTTGTGTGCAATTTGAGATGATGGTCATCATCCCTTAAAGCTCTGTATGATTCTGTATAACAGATATATGTCTTAAGGACTGTCTCCCAGTTGTATTTGTTCATTCAATACCATCAGAAAGAGTAGAATCCATGTGGTTTCCTTCTCAGGCAGTGCCATCAGAAGACACTGAAAAAGTATACTTTCTCTACTGCTCCTCCCCTTCTCTGAAATAATATTTTTCCTAAACACTGACTGGCCCCAATCTTGCTAAGATTCAGGAAACCTATCAAAATCTAGCTCTATCAGCCGATCTTAGGAGTGGATATGTATTCATTTGAGAATGTATTCATTTAATTGAATTGTATTTATTCCCCGGTGCACTGTAAATGTTGTTACCAGTTGTAATGATCTTACACTACTTTTTTTAAATCAAGTTTATGTGTTTTGGCACTGGTTATTTCAAAGTTTATGTGTATTTGATTGTATAAACCTCTCAGAGTCAGCAGTGGCTGAAGCTGTATATAAGCCTAGTAAATTGAATAATAGAGGTTGTATTTTTTCTATTTCCGCAGAGAAAGCTACTGATGGCTCCTTACAGAATGAAGATTGGGCTCTTAACATGGAAATCTGTGACATCATTAATGAGACAGAAGAAGGGTAAGGAAACAAGTGCTGAACAGAGAATCAACAGTCATTTTCTGGATATGTTCACTGATGATTTTGCATTCGCCTACACATTTTCCCGAGTTTCTTATAGACACACCCAGCTCAGGAAAAGTGATACTTGTAACAGGGAGCATTGATATAAAACTTAAAAGCTCAACGCTGGGTCTTCTGACAATTTTCAAAAAGGAGCATAGCTCAAACACTGTTTTTTGTTATCAATGCCAAAAATCCCATTATCATAGTTGTAATACTTTGCACAAGGGTAAAATCAATCTTACACACTTTTCCTGACATCTGAAAAAACTAAAACGACTCTTAATGTATTTTTCTCTAGATCTGTTAATGTTAATTGTTAATTCTTTAAATAATTTAAATTATCTTCTTTTCCAACTTAGTGCCTCATTTTCAGGTATTTTCGTTATGTTTAGGAATCTTGGTTCTTTTAATTTATGTGAATAAAAATGTTGTGTGTTGGGGGAGAAAGAAAATCATTTACTGTATTGTGAAGAGGAGGTTGCTCTTTTTCTGCTTTGGTTGGGTGATTCCAGGGTATAATTGAAGAAGAACAAACCTGATTCTGACCCTTATTGTCTGGCAAATTGCAAGTATATGTCTCTTTTTCAATGTTAGTACTTTTATAATCTGACATTTGCTATTGTTAGGCCCAAAGATGCTTTTCGAGCCATAAAGAAAAGGATTGCCGGGAATAAGAATTTCCACGAAGTGATGCTGGCTTTGACAGTGAGTATGATGCAGATTTTTCAGTCACGGTAGAATAGAAGGTCTACACATTCTGTTAAAATGCCATGTTTTTGAGATGTAAAAAAAACCACATCAAGATAAATAACTTCAAAGATTTTTTTCCACTTTTAATATAACGTATAAGCTATACAATTCAATTGAAAAACAAACCGAAATCTTTTAGGATGAAAATAACAGTAAGCAACCAGAATAATGTAGCTCATAACTATGCACACCCTTAAACTAATACTTTGTTGAAGCACCGTTTGATTTTACAACAGCGTTCAGTTTTTTGCAAGAGCTGCTTATCAACATGTCACATTGTGCCTTGGGAATCTTTGCCCACTCTTCCTTGCAAAAGCACTCCAAACTGTCAGATTGCAAGGGCATCTCCTGTGCACCACCACCCCTTTCAGGTCACACCACAGATTTTCAGTTGGATTCAGATCCGGGCTCTGGCTGGATTATTCCAAAACTTTAATCTTCTTCTGGTAAAACCATTCTTTTGTTGAATTGGAAGTATGCTTTGGGTCCTTGTGATGAAAGGTGAAATTCCTGTTCAGCTTTAGCATTTTAGCAGAGGCCTAAAGGCTTTATGCCAACATTGACTGATGTTTGGAACTGTTCATAATTCCCTCCACCTTGACTAAAGCCCTGGTTCCAGCTAAGAAAAGCAGCCCCAAAGCATAATGCTGACATACCCATGCTTCACTGTGGTATGATGTACTTTTGGTGACACGGTATTGTTTTTGTGCCAAACATGCTTTTTGAAATTATGGCCAAAAACGTCAACTTGGTTTTACCAGACCACATTTTCCCACATGCTTTTGTCAGACTTGCTTATAGGGTTTTTGCAAAATGTAGCTGGGCTTGGATGTTTTTCTTTGTGAGAAAAGTCTCCCTTTTGCCATCTACCCCAGAGCCGAGACAAATGATAAATTGGGAGATTGTTGTAAAATGTAGCACACCATCAGCACTTGCTCAAAATTCCTGCAGCTACTTTAATGTAGCTGTAGGCCTCTTGGCAGCCTCTTGGACCACTTTTTTGTCTTGTTTTTTTCCCCCTCAGTTATGGAGGGATATCTATAGGAGATGTCATTGTCATATTTTCTCCACTTATTGATAACGGTCTTCACTGTGTTCCATGGTATATCCCAGGGCTCTTCAAACTTGGCTTTTTTACGACTTGTGGACTTCAACTCCCAGAATTCCTCAGACAGCGTGCCTGGCTAAGGAATTCTGGGAGTTGAAGTCCACAAGTCGTAAAAGGGCCAGGTTTGAAGAGCCCTGGGATATCCAATGCCTTAGAAATTTTTTTGTACCTTTCTCCTGACTGATACCTTCCAACAATGAGATCCCTTTGATTCTTTGTAAGCCCTTTGCAGGCTTTTGCTGTAAAAGGCAACTGAGTAAATGTCAGAAAAATCCTACTAAAATAGCTGAACTTGATCAGAGTCATTTAAATTGATGGCAGGTGTGTACCATCATTGTGAATGTGGCTGATTAATTCTGAACACAGCCACATCCCTGATTATAAGAGGGTGGGCATACTTATGCAGCCACGTTATTCTAGTTTTTTATTGTTATGTTTATGCATAAAAGATTTCAGTTTTTTCAATTGAATTGTATAGTTTATATGTTATATTAAAAGTGGAAAAAATTCTGAAGTGATTTTCCAGTATTTGAGGGGCTCCTACAGACACGAGGGGATCAAACTATTTTCCAAAGTACCAAAAGGCAAGACAAGAAACGATGGATAGAATCTAACCAAAGAGAGAAGCAGCCTAGAACTAAGGAGAAAATTCCTAATGGTGAGAGCCATCAGCCAATGGAATAGCTTGTCTTCAGAAGTTGTGGGTGCTCCATCACTGTCTGAAATGGTATAGGGTCTCCTGCTCAGCAAGGGGTTAAAAACTAAAAGGTCCCTTTCAACTCTATTATTCTATGTTCGATCTCAATTTTTTTACATCTCAAAAATTTGGTATTTTAACAGGGGTGTGTAGACTTACTTCCACTATACATAAAGTTATCCCTTCACTTTCTCTCTCACCTTTGCTTTTTACCATCTGTCAGTGGGGATAGCTTTCCAGTTAAGCTTTATTGACAAACTGTGTGAGAGGCAGTTCTGCTCCATTAGGAAGGTGCTAGCAAGGGAGAAAGCTGTTGTGGTAATTGTCTTATCTCAAGGATATACATGGAAAAGAGGAGTGACCTCTAACCTGGAATACTAAGTTTTCATATAAGTAAGAGGAAGCACAGTTTTTTTTAAAAAAAGTATATTGTGAAGATTGTCTGAATTAATTGAAAGAGTGCAAATACACTTGACAGTAGAAGAATAATTTTATTGCTCTAATGTGAAACAACTATCCCTTTCTATTTGCCTGTGGACACCAATTCAATCCAATTTACATAATATCAGAACTTATCTTGTTTTTGCAACCAAGGAACTGAATCACTTGGGATTGGTGACACGTAGGTATTTCTAAAACACTAGCTGTAGTGTGATCAGGAAATGAAAAAGCAAAAAGCAAGTAGACCAAAAGTAATTTCTAATGTATCTTCTTTGACTTTGCAGGTACTTGAGACATGTGTCAAAAACTGTGGTCATCGCTTTCACATACTTGTTGCTAGCCAGGATTTTGTAGAAGGTGTATTAGTACGAACTATCCTTCCCAAAAACAATCCTCCAGCTATTGTACATGATAAGGTGCTGACCCTCATCCAAGTAAGTGCATCCCTGTCAATCTTTCTGTTTTTCAGAGGGTCTCCATGAATGATAACAGACCCACAATTACTTTGACTAAACCACAAACCCAGATTATTTTCATGGCAGTATGTAATCTATGCTTATTAAATAGAAGTAAACTTTCTACCCATACTTGATTTCCTGAGGATAACTGAAATCTGAAACATTTATGTACATTGTACATGTATTCAGTTTACATAATATCAGAACTTATCTTGTATAAAATTATTATAAATAATTTAAGACCTCATTTTGTATAAATAATTATGTTACTGTTCATGGAAAGAGGCAAAACGCAGGCAACAGGCAAAAGCTATTTTTTTTAAACTCATAAAACCTACTGTTTCTTTTAGATCTCAGCTGGAGCAGTTACAAGCTTATGGTCACAAGGGCTAGAAACTTAACATTGTGATAAGATGGGTGGCAAACATTTTTAAAAAGTCAAAATCAGGTTTTCTAACAGCTATATGCTGTTAGTGTTACCATATATCTAGTATTTATCAGATCATTCCAGCATTTAGACTCTGACCAGCCCATGCAGCCAAAAACCTTTAAAAAGCTGAAATATCTAGGGTACTATGGAATGTTCAAATCTGGTAATTCCTCTTTGCTTTTAACACAATCTGCTTTTCTTGCATGCTTAACAGAATCATAATGTTCCTGCTTATAAAAAAAATCACACAGGAGTTTAAAAATGAAAAAATTGTAATTGTTTTCCTGCCTATCTAGTCCTGGGCTGATGCCTTTCGTAGTGCACCGGACCTGACTGGGGTTGTAACTGTTTATGAGGACCTGAGGAGAAAAGGCCTGGAGTTTCCCATGACAGATCTAGATATGCTATCACCCATCCATACACCACAGAGGGTAAATGTTTTGATGCACAATAATTCTTCATTTGCATTACAAATATTAGAGTGAAATGTTATATGAATAATATTATATGAAATGTATCTTGAAGGTATTTAGAAATAGTGCTGTTGATCTGTTCCAATTTTTTCCCCTTTCCAAACTGATACATGTTATGAAAAAAAAATGAACTGCATGGCAAGATATATCAAGTGTGGTGAAAGTAAGCAGATCACTTGGTTTATTTATTTATTTAGGGTAATTTATTGCTATCATAATCAAAGTCTAAGAACCATACAGAATTCTAGAAACAGGCCTCATAATCACTGAAAGACATAGTTGAGGGTTTTGAACACAAACTATTTTGGACATTTCCCCCAAAGCACACAGTCTAGTTGAAAATCTGCTTTGTTTTGAAAAGTAACATATTTCATCCTACTGCTGGTTGCTACTCATGCAGAGAAATGAAAAGAACCTGACTGCAGTGCCTGCTTTAGAAACCATAAAGAAACATTAAGGAGA
Organism: Vipera ursinii; assembly: GCF_947247035.1. Taxonomy (NCBI): domain Eukaryota; kingdom Metazoa; phylum Chordata; class Lepidosauria; order Squamata; family Viperidae; genus Vipera; species Vipera ursinii. The sequence continues at coordinate 64,928,414 of NC_139515.1, read as the reverse complement.
ATGGGAAACATTTTGACCAGCTCATTACTTAGATAAAAAGAAAACACTATAGTTGTGGGTAAGAAAAACAGCATATAATATATAGGGCAGAATTTTTTAAGGAGAAATAATTGAACTGTTCTTCCTCTCCTTTATGGATTTCTCTTTAGACTGTATACACACCACCAGATTCCCAGTCAGGAGTTACTTCATCAGCAGATTCTCCTCAAGCGATAGATTCAATCCTGCACCCTGTGTCCTTACCACAAGTTCCAGAGATTGCAGCTGATGCCTCTATCACACCTACGCCAGACCAGGTAAGAGCAACACTAACCACTCCTTTCTCTCTATATAAGAGTTTTTTTGTTGAAGGCCGCCCATTTTTACTTTCTGACTTTCTGAAACAAGAATCCATGCATCTTATGGACCAATGTCAAAGGACATGTTTGTCTGAAAGAGTAACAATATTAAACAGACGATTTAGACAGGATATAAGGATTTCTCTCTTTCCTGGGATGACGGTAAATTGTCAGCAATCCTTATTACATTTGTCATACAGGGAACATTATCTTTTTTTAAATTTCAGATGTTCAGTATAAAAACATTACTTCTGAGCAGAAGCCAGGGGAGAAGGGAATAGCCAGGCTCCCATGTATAATTCACTAATAAGACCACTTCCATTAGTACATATGTCACACCCTTTGTAATCTATTCATAACTTATATGCAAAGTTTGAAATGGTGCCTCTTAGCTTTCACTTTTAGCTGATAGACTTTAGGTCATATTGACTGTAACGACATAACACTGGAGACAAAATTCCAGTTATCTGTTCTAACGTAGGACAAACTCAGCTCTATTTGCATCTGTCTAACCATAGAGCTGAAGAATTCAAGGTAAAAGAGGAATAGGTGTTGTTAACTCAGAATCTAAAATTAATTTGAGGAGATTCCTGGAAATAGCCAGGAAAGGAGCAGGAAAATACTGAGCTTATTTATGTGTAAATTATCACACCTAACGAACAGAGAAAACTTGATAGACAAGAGCAACCAGATTATACTAGATGGATGACTATTAGTTTGACAAATTAAGGCAACATATCAGCAACGGAATGCTTAGAAAATGTCTCTATTGTTGTTTTCAGATTGGAAAATTGCGCAGTGAATTGGAAGTGGTGAATGGAAATGTAAAAGTAATGTCTGAGATGTTAACAGAATTAGTGCCAGGACAAACTGAACCTTCTGACCTTGAACTGCTCCAGGTACGAAGTGCTGAAATGTGACATCTACTATTTAGTGACATTTAGTTCAACCTAGCAATCATTGAGCCTGAACCCAAAAACTAATTTTCGGATTCATGACCTGGATGAGTAAACCTAGATTTTTAACTGATTAGTTATTAGCAGCTGCTTCTTAACTTAGTTTCTTTGGTTCTGTTCTCATAACTTGTACCTTCCTTCTGCGTCTAGGAACTCAACCGGACATGTAAAGCAATGCAGCAGCGTATATTGGAGCTGATTCCCCGCATCCTCAATGAACAGCTAACTGAGGAGCTGCTCATTGTGAATGACAACCTCAACAATATTTTCCTGCGCCATGAACGGTATTTCTGATATCAACTTTCCCTTTCCCTTTTTCTTTCCCTTCTCTTTTATAAATGAAGCAGCCTGCTGTTTTCCATTGAAACTATCTCCTTGATCCTCATAGGTTTGAACGGCTCCGATCTGGCCAGTCTGCAAAGGTATTTCATCACTTACTTACTTTGTTTGAATTACAACCCACCTTTTCTCCAAGAACTCAGGAGAACATACATTGCCTTTACTAATCTGTACCCTCCAAAGCGACCCAGACAGATAGCTTGGGTTGAAAGAGTATGTGGCCTAAAATTACCTGTAAATTTCCTTAGCTGTGGGTGGACTTGATCCTGGGATTTCCTTGTCCTAATGTAATTATTTGACCACTAAGTACTCCTTCAAAGCATGCTCATGAGGTCATACTGCTAGAGAATAAGATAAAATAGATAGTGACTGCAAAAGCATACTTGATCTTATTTTGTACAATCCTTCTTGGCTTCAGATATTTATAGTTGGGCTTTTTCCACCTAAACAACAACATAAAGCTGTTAAAAGTTCTAGTGGCATTTTGCTGGGGAACTTACCTCGGTTTGGTTGTGCCAAAATGTTTGCAATACAGGATGCACATCAGTTTATGATTCAGGATACATATCACTTTATGATGCCTAAAATTTAACCAAGTTTTGCATTTACTAGATTTAGAGAAAGATTCTAGGAGGATTGTTCGTTAGTGTACCTGGTTGTTTGGACTGCTCCTAAACTAGGGCAATTGTTGTGATTCAGGGTAAGAGTTTGTGTACTCTGTGCCAAAGATCCTAGATTCAGTTCTGACTTTTCCAGATAGAAATGGGACATCGACAGCCAATCAATGTAGGGAATAGTTTGAGATGGTGAATAATATTTTCATTTCAATCCAAAAACGCTTTTCTTAATTTGTGTACATTATTAGACTTGTCGTTTTTGTCATATACTTTCATAACTCCATAAACTTCAACTCCAGGAAGCCCCCAAAATTTTACTGATTGCACAGTAGAACCTACATTGGAAGCATGAAGTCTGATACGTATTGAAATCTTAAGATGCCCCAGGAAATGCTTGTGTGAGAATTCCTTTGAACATGGGAAGGGCTATGTGGCCTTTTTTTCCTTTGTTTCCTTGTTTCTCTATTTAACTGACTGTTTAATGTAGCAACTTTTCATTCATATCACCCTTTTCTCAGGCTTTCATATCCTCGGTTGGATTTCCCCAACAAATCCAAACACATGATCTGTGAATTGGGAGGCATGTTTTGAAAGAAATGCTATAATCCTTCACAGCAATCCAAGATTAGCAAAATGCATTTTGTTTTACTTTTTTTTCCCAAGCAACAAAATGAGACAGAGAATGAAAACAGTCTGCTTGACATGGGACCTAGTATCGCACCAGCACAAAACGTTCCTGAAACTGCCAATACACTTTCATCTCAACTTGCAGGAATTGGTAAGTATGTTAGTTGGGTTTGTAGGGCTGCAAAATTATTTTCCCCATTCCAATTCAAACTTCTGACCATTTGGCGAGCGCTCTCTAGTTTTTATACAATTTCCCTCCTAATTAAAAACAACAAACAACATTGTTTGAATGCAGGCAAACACAATCACTAATAGGCAGATTTATTGAGAAATTACTGAAAACCAAATCGCCATATTTGGCCAAATGCATGCTGTGTAGAAGTCACAATAGATCTTTGTAATACTTTCTTCTTCTGGAGAATTTGCCCCCCCCCTCCATGCAAGAAAGCTTGATTCTTCTTTTTCAGACTGATAGGTTCATTAAATCATCATGTATTTTTAACATTCTAGAGATACCTTGCTGTTTTTTGCCTTATAGATCTTGGTTCTAGCAGTGTCAGTGCAGGTTTGCAGTCCCTCAATAATTCCAGCAAACTGGAAGAAGAGTTTGATATGTTTGCACTGACCCGTGGCAGTTCCTTAGCTGAGCAACGCAAAGAGTAAGTGAATATACCCACTATATTAAAACGGGCAGAAATTAATACTGTAAACCAAATTTTTCAAACTAAGAGATTGAATGCCCAATTTGGTAAATTAATGTATGTCTGTATTCAGATTTTACTGGTGTCATTTTGATTTCATCTATGCAAAACATTTTTTAAATATAGACATAATTTCAAAAGCTTTCGACTATCTGCCCTTCCATATATTTTCATGCAGAGAAGGAAGTTGTTAATCCAAAATTCTTAAGTCCTGCAAGTACTTAAGACAAACCAGGAGACTGAAATCAAGGCTGCCACTATTACGAAGAATAAGTTTTGAAAGTGATGTCACTTGGTTCACATAGCTTCAGTCTTTCCATGTTGTATGTGAAGTTGAAATTCCTAGTTTTGGTGTCAGTTTGGGAATGAGTAGTACCGTTTGGAATTAGATTTCCTTTTTGACAATAAACTATTGAATTTTAGGTATTGACTCCTTAAATTTTTAATACAGTGATACTAACAAAACATATTTTGTGTCTTATTATGCCTTAACCATAATGCTAGTGTGGTTTGCAGAGTTAAATTGTTGAAATTTCAAAAGTCTGTTTGTTGTTCTACTCAGAAGAACTAGGACTAACCTCAGCTGTAATTAGCACATTCCTCTCCTCCACTCCCTGTCCTCCTTGGCATTTCCTAAATCTCTAGAGGTTTCTGTGAATTGCAGCTGCAATAAAATGGAAGGTTTGTTGTTAATAACATGGACCAAATGAAGAACAGAATTATGAATAAGTGCAGTTTTAGCAAAGTAACAGTCAATTAAGACTAATGCCTTAGTTAATGTTATGCACTTCCCCGGCTCACTCTGGTTGTGCTGGGTTTTCAGGACCTCTCACACCCTCAAGGCACCCCTTGCACAGCTTCCTGCCCCTTGGACCTTCTCTCCCCGTCATGCTTTGTTCCACTGACTTTTTCTGACCTCCAGCCAATGTGATGTTGCAGTCTTCCTGCAGAAACAGCTTTGTATGTTCCGGAGTGGGCACCATTTGTGCAATCTCTCAGAGAGGCGTGATTTTCCAATTCATGCAATTTGGAAAATCATGTCCTTCTGAGAGATTGTGAGAATGGCAGCCACTTCCAGAATGGTGCGAGGCAGCCTCTGTAAAAGCCTGTGGGGCACATCGGCTGGACACTCTGTTGGAAAATGAATGAATGAACCTTTATTGTCAAAGTACAACCATGTATACATTGAGATTGGCTGAGCCTCCCTTCGTGCCCCCCACCCCCAACTTACAGTGACACAAACCCTCCATCTTATTACTGATTACTGATCTTTGAAGATCTCCTTTCCAAAAGAAAATCAGCTGATGTGCCACACAGCCTTCCTATATAGAAGCTGCTTAGTGCCATCTTGGAGGCAGGTGCCATTTTGGAAATGACTGTCATTCTTGGATTGTGAGAATTGTGACTGCTTCCAAAATGGTGCATGCTTCCAGGATGGCACCTGGTGGTTTCTGTATAGAAAAGCACGTGGACTGATTCTCTTTCATAAAGGCAATCTTGGGAAAACGTAAGTGGAGCAAAGTCCATCAGAACTGGCCCAAGGGTGTTGGACTTAGTTGGACAGGGAACAGGCCAAGGCCCCTAGGACCCTGCCAAGTGGAAATTAAGCCCGAGAGACATAATAGGACAGGATTGGGTGGGGGAGATAGGCTGGTGGGGGCAGTTGTGGCATCCCTGAGATCGGTTGTAAGGATTGGCAAATTGTCAAGTTCCTGAATTGTGATCATGTGAGCACAGGGTTGTTACAGCAGTCAGAACTTCAAGTACAACTTGTAGCTCCCTTCGTTCAGCACCATTGTAATTTCAAACAGTTGCTTAACAGGTGGTTGGCAGTTGAGGATCTGCACCTTGTTTATTTATCTAGTAGCCGTAATGCAGATTGTCTGCAAGCTGTTATGCAAGCTAAAAGCATGAGCTGTTTCCACAGGGTATGGCTGAGGTAGCATTTTTCTGAGGAAACTGCTTGTTTGTCAGAAAGTTCTTTGATTTTAATTTTCTCACATATTCTTAATTACTTAGTTGTTTGGTAAATAAACATCTTAAAAGTTGACACAGCTCTTCTCTGTATAAAGCCACAGAAATTTCCTGCAATAGGACAGGCTATTTTGACACACTCTTCTGACACATTCCTGATGCAAAACCATGCATTCACCAAATAGCTTTAAAATAACCATAATTTTCTTAGACATTGCACCTTCCCTCGCTTTATTCCAAGATTTGTTTAATAGGAATAATGGCAGTACTGGTCCACTCTGCAGAATGGCTATGAAAATTACCTGAGGCATTTTGTATACCAAAAAACTATGATACACAATTCTAAGTACTGTTCATCTGGCTTTAGTCTTACAGTGATATATAGCTAATTTTGAGGGTCCTGCCTAACTCAGTAGTTCCAAAAAAACACAGCTATGCCCTGACATATTTTTCAGTCTTGATAGCATAAGATTAGAGCAAGTCTTTTTGAGTGACATCGGTGCTAATAGAAACAGATGTTTTTATGGGCATGTGCACTTATGCACTCTCCAACACTTAGCAAAATAGGCTATGTGCCAGTATGCTTTTAGGCATCCCTGATTCAGCTCTTGCCGCCACTGAAGAACTTATAATGCTTGCTACAGAGAGCGCCTTTTCAGAGATTCTGCCTGGTTCAAAGATGAAGGGAAACCATACCAGAGGAAGAATACAGACGCCTCATGAATATACCAGGTGGCAGGAAGACTAATCCCGGCCTGCTTGCTGCTAATATAATATGAAGTAGAATTGGGAACTATTTGGAAAGAAAGCAGAGAGTGAACCAGCACTAGAAGCAGCTGAAACCTAATCTCTTGACATCCACTCTGGCTGATCTTTTCCCACTCTGGATAATTGCACAGGAATTGGCAGCATATTTCTCCAGCACTACTAGATCCTCTTATGATTAAGCAAATGTAATCTTTCTGATAAACAGACACCTTCGGTTTATTCTGCTATCTCAAGTTGGACTGGTTGCCTCCTATTTTAATTTTTTTGCTCGGAAACCAGATTGGGATTATCTATTCTGCAGCCTGCCTCTACTTCCACATACGTTTGTGCTTTTTTTTATGCTTTGACTGTCAGATCAAGATAACTTTATTGGAGTTGGGCTTGGGTGTCTTTCCAAACATCATAAGCATCATGCAGAAGTTCTGGCAACACATTAAACCATTCCTACCTTTCTGCCTTATCACTGGTATGGTGGTGGCACTCTGCTTCATCCTTGATGCTATTGTGCACAGTGGGCCCTTCACAGACAAGCATTTCTTTGAAAAGTTTGAGCAGAAGTGGCCCAACCCCCTGGCTGCAAGAAGGAACAAGTCCCAGTAATTATGGGTGGGACAGAAATATGAGCTCGGGGGAGCTCATTTCTGGGGCAACATCATCCAAGATTGCACTGACCCTGTATAAGAAATTATTTAGGTAGAATGTAGACAGAAGGCAGATCTGGTTATACTTTAGAGTAATTAACAAAAAATAGTGATTTTTGTCAAAAAGTGTGTAACTCTATGAAACAGTTTCTATGAGATGATGTTCAGTTGAAAAGGCATTGCAATAACTACCGGTATGCATTAATTAATCTGGAAACGTTATGCCAGTCTAATTTTATCTGTAAAAGAGAGCGTGTAATGTGTGTTAGGTTCATATATTAAAGTAAAATAGAGTTAAATGTAGATCTATGTGCACGAGCAGTTCTATATCGAGTGCTTATAAAAACTATTAAATGAAAGTATCTTATTCCCTCTTCTTGTAGAGCTATACTTAAAATGATGTTTGCAAAAAGCAAGCAGATAGACAGATTGCTAGGGGCAGGGCACAGCAGATTAATAGCTATTATAATCCTTTAACCTTCCCCACCAACTACCAACATCAAAATAATTTCTGTAAAATATCAAACTGAAAGATAGCGTGCAAAAGTGTTTTATTTGCTTAGTGTATGCAGGCTGCAAAACTATATTTTTTTTCTCAAAATGGGAAATAGATTTGATTAGAGGACCAGGTTAGATTCTCAAACAAACTGGGTTTTTAAGGTTTAGTTTGTAAGATGTTGGGCTGAGAAGACTCGGAATCATTGGGTGACTTACAGCCTTTCACCTATTCTCAGCCAACCCACTTCAGTAGTCTTGTAATAAATTATTTTTTTCTAAAATTACTTATTCTAAATCTCAGTTTAGCAGCAAACAAATTGGTTCTATATTAGTTGTAAACTATTATACCAAAATAAAGTTTAAGCTGACTGAATGGATTTTTATGTGGAATGACTAGGCATTCCGTTTAATTCTGGTGATAGATGTGTAAACTCAGAATTCTTTAATTCTAGTCAAAAACAAAACAGATTCTGCAGGTATGCAATCTTGACTTTCTGTGCTTTATATCATTGAGAAAACATACAGTAAAGTTCAGTGAAACTATAATTGAATATTAAATTTTAGGATGAAACAGTTGCAACTGCTTCACCTAGTATATATGCATGCAAATCAATATGCAATAGAGAAAGATCTAGCTATCAAAGACTTAGACTTAAAATCTTTGTGGCATCTTCTTAACCCTTTGCACACTTTATTCCTGCACATTGGTGCTTAAGATGATTTACAGCCATTCTAAGTCCACTAAAAATAATAAATAATTCACACCAGTAGCATCATCCAACTATAGCTACAGCCTGGCAAAACATTTTTCACATGCCTCTTAAAAGAGATTAAGTAGCTGAGAATAAGATTTCATAACTCTGATACTACAGTTACAGTGGAAAACGTACAGAGATGGAATGTGGAGAAAGAACTTTTCTACAGTTTTCACATGGCCTTCTCAAAATACAAAGTAAGTCATTTCTTAAAGTATGAAGGATTGTACAAACTTGAGATTGATGGGTGGTTAAAGGATATATTACAAAGAATGCTTGAGAATTTAGGAAAATTGATACCAGCATTTCTGTGCTGCCAGTGTCTTAACAACCTTATTAATGCTACCCAAATGTATTTCAACAACTACTGATATTTACATTTAAGCAATTATTTGCAAACTCTAGGAGTCAGCAGTTTTTTCATGGAACTTGGGCAGAGATTGGGTATAGTCTTTCAATCACTCATAAATACACAGAAGAGCCTGCAGGTTCACAGCTTTGCTAGCAACTATTCTGAGAATGTCCAGCAAAATTGTGAACATACATTGTAAATAATTCATCTGAGAGTTCTACTGATTACCAATAATGAAATAGTTCTTTTCCTGATTGATATTTTACTTCTAAATATGAATTCTAACTGTGTATGGAACTATTTGTAGCTAATTTTTCCAATCTCTGATGCAGTTGAATTTGCTGTTTTATTTCATTCTCAAATGTCCACAACTAATCAGTATCATAAATCTAATATCTGATGTCACCATATATTCCTAGAAAATTCTTTAATATTGTATGAGCCTATAAAAAGAGACAATTGAAGGGGAGTTTATTCATTTTAACATTAAAATTTTCTCTAAATCCTTTCTCTCTCACCTTTTTTTTTAAATTTGGTTTTACGGCCAACCTAAGTACATGTATGTACCAGTGTTTACCAAATTATATGCAGGATAGATGATAGATAGATAGATAGATAGATAGATAGATAGATAGATAGATAGATAGATAGATAGATAGATCACCAAAAGTCAAGTCTTATAAGTCAATCACAGTGGGTTTTTTCTTCAGAGAAAATGTAGTTTACTTAAGAACATTCAACTGTTATGCATTAAATGAGTAAAAAAGTTTAAAAGAAAATGACAAATCAGACATTTAATGTAATTTATATTACATTTCTATTGGGCCTGACTATTGGTGTGTCTATGTGGGATGTGTGTGTGTGTCTGTCTGTCTGTGTGTAAAGCACCCCCAATGTCAGTGCTTTGGATAAAATGCCCAAACCCATGTCGGCTAACCTGATTTCCTCTTTCAGGGTGAAGTATGAAGATCCTTTAGCAACAAAAGGTCTAGCTGGAGCCTTGGATGCCAGACAACAGAATACAGGAGCAGTGAGTAGCTATCTATCAAACTGTTAGACAGTTGTATGTATAAACTACATAATTATATAACTGAAGAGACATGTCCTGTCTGTTCAAGGCATCATGTACCTCCCCATATGTACCACTGATCTCTAACCAGCATGATCAGTTATTTTTGCTGAGACAATGTGAAGTGTAATTCAACATAACTGAAGGATGCTAAATTTGGGGAGATTGTAGTAATTATCCTTCATAATACAGGTTTCTATGTTTTCATGTAGAATTTGTATATGAATATATTTACCTATATAACATTTTAATCCTCATAATACTTTTGTTCTACAATACAGTATATTGGAGTTATTATACCTCAGCCATAAGAAAAGATGCTAATTAAAAATGCTGTATGTATCATCAAAATTCTTCAATCAATTAACAGTCATCAAGCTCCAAAAATACAATACTAAAAAACTGCAAAAGAGAATTAGTCCTATGCATTCATCCTGGGGTAAATACAGTCAAAAAGATGAGTTCTCTAAATATATCATCTTCTTGTGTTGAATCCACTTTATAGTAACATAGGTTTCAAATATAGTTCATCTGAATCGAGCTTCTTTCGAAGTCTGATTTAGACTCCTAAATAGGTCCTTTTTAAACTCAGTGCTTAAGAGCAAAAAGCACTGTTTCTCCATTCAGTTTCTTTCTGTTCTATGGATAATTCAACCTTCTCTTATGGACTTCGGCCATAAGTTCCTTCAATTTTATTAAAAAGAATAACAGGCAGAAGAGATGGTTCCCCCATGATCTTTTAGATAAAAGATCCCTGCTCTCCTCGTCACCCACATTTTCTATCTTCTTTGAAAGCAAATTTTCTCTTAATTAGCTGGAGCCAGTTGCTTCTACTGATGAGGCCCCGATTACAAACTGGATGATGCGCCAAGGAATGGTGAGAATGTATCACTGCTGGGGAAGATTTTAAGAAGCGTTTAAAGAATATCAAGCATATTGTGGCACAGATTGAACACTGTGTGGGGACAACAGCAGACAAAGTGATATGATTAGGTTTGAAGCTAAGAAAGCTTTTCTTCAAAATGCCACATTCCAGATACTACCTGGGTAGAGAAAAAGTTTTTACAATAGCCAAAATAGAATCTTTTACAGTTTTTTAATGTATTCCCACCATCTTTGTAACAATGTGTATAACTCTGAATGCACTTGCATTGCATTACAATCCAGAGATTATGTACGAAAAATCCGTTATTTCTTTCTGACTATCTTCGTAAGAGACTAGAAATGTTCTCCATATTTCGGGGGTGGGGGATAGAGAGGAGGATTATAAAGGATTATGAAGTGACCATATCCTATGGTTCCATATCAAGCAAGGATTTGTACTCTCACATAGGGCACATACAGTTATCTAATGGCAAGTTCTGCTTTGCTTTTTCTTTTGACTTTTTTCTATAGCGTCCACTTTCAGGAGAAATATATGCACAAACACTAGAATCAATATCCAGCTATCTATCATTTTGATCCTGAGATTCCAAGATTATAAATGCCATTGAACTAATCAATAACATCAACCTAGGATTGGAATTGTACTGCTTTGTCCAAGCTGAACCCATACACTGTTCTGGATTACTTTTGTAGCTCTCATTTCCATCTGTTCCAGAAAGCTCTTCTGAGAATAAAAAAAAAAAATGACTGCATTTTTCTTAATAATGCCTCTCTTTGCCAAATTTTCAACCCGGTTTGAAGGGAAAAAAAGAGCTTTTTCTTGGCAGAGGGAAGAGAATGAGATTAAAATAGATCAGACTCTGGGAGCGGCTTTAATGGAACTGATTGCATGATTTCTTCCCTTGGGCTAGTTGGCTTCTATTCCTCTGGTTCAGTTCTCTTTGTTTTTGTAAACAAAAGCTCAATACTTTTTCTGCCTTAATGGTATTTGTGCTTTAACTTTGAACATTTCTTTCTTAACTTAAGAATCTGTCTATTGAGACCACACCTGCTTGCTTTTGAAAAATAAAAGCTACAAAAAAATACATATTCTTTCATTTGCACATTCTGGCTATCAAGATAAGCTTACCATACTTGGTCTAAGATAGGAACATAAACTTAAAAATGAAGATGTGGGGAAGTAAGAAGTGGAGTTTCATCATTATATTGTGAAATTACAATATAATTCCCCAGGCAAGTTTTCATTTTTGGTTTGTAATGGAAGCAAAACCCTTTGTATCACAGGCACAGGTTACATGCTTAACAGCGATAAGTTAAAAATGGCTGACTGAATACACCAATGTGTTTATATAAGAAACCCTATTTCTTTTAAATTTTAAGAATATGTTAAAAATATTTTACTAAACAAAGCAAATGGGCAAAATCTGAGAATCTTATTTAAATTTTTTATTGGATTTACATCCTACCTTTCATTCAGAAACTCCAAATAGCATACACATCACTCTTTCCTCCATTTGTTCCCCACATAAACAATTGTATGAAGAAGATTAGTGTAAGAGGTAATAATTAGCCAAAAAAGATAAAAGTGTAGAGGAAAGAAGTGAAACTTTGAGAGATCTTATTTGTCGGATCTTAACTGTATGATTGTTGTACCAGAGTGGCACAGTGAGAGCTTAAAGTGGCCTTTATATTATAAGATGGGAGTAAAGCAGAAGCCCGCAGAAGCACTTGCTAGACATAAATTACCTGATTTTGTTTTGAAAAATGTTCTTTAAGCTTGTTAAATACAGTGGTATGACCTAAAATAAACTAAAACACAGAAGCTTTTTATGCTTTGCTTGATAAAATTAAAACATACAGTATATCAAAGACTTCTAATTAATTATGTCTCTCCATATACATTATGATGTTATCCATAACATCTGTACCTGCAAGGTAAGAAGACCCAAGCTGGGTGCAAAAATTTTTTAACCATTCTTCAATGATGCTGGCTTCATTTAAGAAATGTTGAATCAAAAATGGGCTCCAGGAATTGCACTGATTTGAACTGTGATTTTTTTAAACCTGAGGTTTGAGGATATTTTTTTTTCACAAACATGGGTATGCAAGGTCTATTCTGCCTTTTTTCTTTTTCTCACTTTCCTTGTCAGATTCCTGTACCCCAGGCTGCTTTCATGGAAGAAATTGAACAGTGGATCTCTACTGAAGTGGTATGTAATGAAGATGAAATGCTTGTGTATAAGGAGCTAATTACCGGCACATCCTACCAGCTGTCTTTCGGAGAGGGACATAAATAACTAAATGGTATATGGGGGGGAGGGGGGAATCCTAGATCCTATCTCTAGCTTATAGAGATGATAAGTATTAACTACTGACACTTCTTCTCTTGTACTACTCTCCTTGAGTCTCTTCTGAGGCAGAAAAGGAAATGTCTACTCTTCCTTTTTTTATGGCCAGATCTGTCTGTCATTGACATATCAGCATTAAAAACAGAAATTTGATATCTGTGTCCCAAACTCAACTGCTCCTTGAAACTCTATCTACTCTGGATGAACATATACCAGATCTTAGTATTTATAGAACATTCCGTTCCAAGTAAGCCCTGTAAGTTTCCATTTAACTTATTTCTTTTCCATATTGCCTTTTTTTCCTCCTCAGGGAAACGAGACAGTGGATCCAAAGGGTGTCACCAGTGAAGGCAAGTTATACCCAATCATATATCCTGTCCTTATGACTAATATTCCCCAGCTATTAGGCCTGAAATGTTCTTCATTTATTGACCCCCTTGTGTACAAAGTCTAAAATCAAACCATCCTATATAAACAACACACATATGATTTCTTAGCATACCTATAATTTTTGTAACCCAATAGGGTTACCAAGATCTGTTAGATTTATTAGTTCTTGTAGCTATGCATTAGCTCTTTTAGCAACTCTTTGTGATTGATTATTACCACAGTGATATAAACTGTGCAACTCCAGATAGGTGTTTCACCAATAGAAGAGAATAGTTGTAACTCAGACTTGAAATGAGGCGTCCTTGGTCCTCTCTGAGCTTGGTTGTTTTCTTGCAGGCCTTTCATTACCCAAACGGGTAATGAAATGTCTGAAAGAAAACGACCAAGTTCAGAGAGCACCAAGAAGCCCTCATAGATGTTTCAGCTGTAATTCCTCCTAGTGCCCTTCCAGGCCTGGTTTAATTCTTCCTCTTCCTCTCTTAAAATTCTCCCTAATTCTTTCTTGCCAGAGTTTGACAGATTCCTTGAGGAGCGTGCAAAGGTGGCAGATCAACTTCCTACCCTTCCCAATGCCCCCACAGGGGCTCCTTCCATGTCTACTAAGTCCGGTCCTCGGCAAAAGAAGGACAAAGCTGAAGATGCAATGTTCGCTTTATGAGCCATTCTGCGGATTGGTGTGCCGTGGTTACAAGAGGGCCTATCTGCTCTGCATTGCACTTCTTGGGGAAGAGAGGGGAATCCAAAGGAGACAAGATCAGAGAAGAGAATCTCCCCCTTTCCTTCTTTCCTGCCTTCTTTCCAGACGGCTTTGGGTTAGGTTAATCATTGCTGCAATAGGGGACACTAAAGCAAAGCAAACAGTAGGAAGAGGTTGCAGTGCTGTCAAATGCATTTGCCAGATGAATTGGGATTTCTCTTGGGAGATCTAGGCAGTCTTGGGTGCGTTCTTCATTGTTTTGTTGTGCGTATCTTTCTCTAATGATGATGACTCTTAAAGGGTGTGTTGAAAATGGGTAGTAGGATTTGTAAGTTTTTCCCAATCCTACAGGTAGTTATGTCAAATTGGGCAGTTGTTTCAATCCTTAGCTAGCTTTTCTGTATTTTTTTTCTCCACTAGCAATAGGGGATCCAGTTTGCTGTGAAAAAAGAATACTGCTTATGGTCTTTTTTCATACATGCATGTACATGTAACACTGTGTTACATACCACTATTTCTGCATTAAGAATTCTGCTTGCAAGCCAAGCACATACTCTCTCCAGTCCAGATACCAGCTGCATAGTGTGTAATTCTGAGCAGTATCAATTTCTTCCAAGGCTTTCTTCTTTCAGTGTTCAAAGCTATATTGTTCAGGAGGCAAAGACTTTTCTGGGGGGAAAATTGAATCTGATGAAACCTACTATCATGACTTTTCTATTTCCACCATAATCTTCCCTTAGATTGTGTCACACTTTCATTCTCAGAAAGAACTGCAAATGACATTCACCAGGTTAAACAAAGTTTTTTTGGGGGGAGGCAATGTTGAATTATGCCATGAAATTGGGAGACTTGCTTTGTATATGCCATATTAAAGAAATGACTTCACTACCAATACATGCTTTCTGTGAAATTTGGGCTTGGTTTACAGTATAATACACTTTCTAATCAAATGTGGAGAAAGAGTACAAGGAGGCTTCTCAGCAAGAGTTTGTAGTTCCCAGCCAAAAAGAAAAGAAAAGCAAGGAAGTAACTCCTAACAAATTACCCAGGTCAATACCAGAATTGTATCTATGCATACTGTGCACATCACAACTACTATATTTGTAAGGTGCTGGCCAGATAAGTACTGTACTGCACATAGGAAGCTGTAGACTCTGAACTTTATGATGTTAAATGATCTAGTTGTGATCAGTCAGGTCTGCCATATTTTGGAACTTCCTGCTTGTTGTGTACTGGGTTCTGTGCTTGACTGAAGAGACGAGACGAGTGAGTTCAGCAAGAATCATTGTTTATTTGCTTACAGGAACTGAACTGGGGAACAGGGCTGCAAATGCAGCTATTTATACCCAAGCCTCTAGGTCAGGGGTGTCAAACTCAATTTCATTGAGGGCCCCATCAGCATTGCGGTTGCCCTCAGGGGGCCGGGTGGGTATGACCTGGATGGGTGTGGCCTACTGGGTGGGCGTGGCTAGAGTGCGTATGGCCTACTGGGTGGGCGTGGCCAGCTCTACATCGTTCGCATCAAGGGTGCCTATGGGGGCCTGGGCAGGAGTGGGACAAATCTGAGGGTCTCTGGCAGGAGGAGTGTCTCTGGGCCAGGGCCAAGGCAGTGGGGGCCGTTCCCTCACTGTTTCCAGGATGGCTTCACGGGCCACATGAAACCACTTTGTGGGCCGGATCCGACCCCCGGGCCTTGTGTTTGACATGTCTGCTCTAGGTGGTGGCCAATAGGTTTAAAGCAACCTATTGCCGCCCTAGTAGCAGCCAATGGTGGCACTGGAGCCAGGTTGTCTGAGCTGGGAGCCGTTAGCCAGCTTCCCTGCTTAAGCAACCTTCTAGCAATCAAACCCACGTGATACACTTAGTAAGACAAAGCCCAATACATTACACCCCTCCCCCCTAGAATGTACACACATTATAGCAACAAAAGAAGCAATTACAGCAATTACAGAGTTCGCAAGAATACAAAATAGTAGTATGCATGAATACACATTGTTCTGCATCTCGCTAATACAGAGGCTTCCGTGTCTAGCAGCAATTCAGTGACAAACACAACATTACAGCTCAATTATTTGGGGACAAAATCCTGTAAGTATGCAGGAGGTTTGCAAACCCTTGTAGATCACCTGGGAGATCACCTGGCAGCTCCCTGTCTACCAGCTTACCTGCCAGGCTGGGTAGACCAGGGTCCTTGAGTCCAAGAGAGTCTGGCTGACTTGAGTTTTTCTGGCTGGCTGTTCCAGGTCGGCCCACCCCAGAGTCCATTGTTTCCGCAGAGTTAGCACAGCGGCTGTAGTGTTTGGGTTGACTTTCTCTGTCAGGGGGCCCATGTTGCACTCCCGGGCTTTGCCCCTCTATGACCACCTCCCCGTTGCTCTGACTGCTAGGGACCTCAGAGCATGTGAATTGTTCGGCCTGGCTGCCAGTTTGAGGTCCGTGGATGGGACCTGGAGCAAAGTCCTCATTTTGTGGCCGTTCTGGAAACCGCTTCCTCAGCTGATCAATATGGCAGCAAACGACTCGCCCGCAATCTAGGCCCACTTTGTATGAGAGAGGGCCTGATATTTTGGTGATTTTTCCTGGCACCCACAAGTTCCCATGCCCATAGTTCCGGGCCCACACCCCATCACCCACTTGCAACCCCCTTGGAGGTCTTGGGCGAGAGGCATCTGCTGCCACCCAGTCTGGGTGCAACCTGTCCAGTTTCGTGATTAGTCGCCTCCCCCAACGCAGCTCTGCTGGGCTTTTGCCAGTTGCCGTGCACAGTGTGGTATGCTGGCAAAGCAAAAAGTCGGCCAGTCTGTGGTGCCAGTCCCCAGTCACTATGCACTTCAGTGATTCTTTCGTGGTGCGCACCAGTCGTTCAGCTTGCCCATTACTAGACAGATGAAATGGAGCCAATGTCGCGTGCCTAATGAGGTTTGCCTTCAAGAAGGACTGAAATTCTGCCACAGTGAATTGGGCCCCGATATTTGACACTACAACGTCCGGTAGCCCGTGCGTTGCAAAGAGTTTCCTAGGACCTGGATGGTCCTAGCAGTAGTCATATTTGTGATTGGTATAACTTCCAGCCATTTAGAATGGCTGTCGACCACTATAAGAAATAGCTGTCCCTGAAAGGGCCCAGCAAAATTGATATGAATGCTCGACCAGGGTGTGTGTGTCTCCTCCCATCTATGGACAGGGGCGTGTGGCATTTCAGGCCTAGACTGCTGACACATGTAATACTCATGTACTTGAGCTTCAATGGCTTTATCTAATCCTGGCCACCATAAATAGCTTTGTGCCAATGCTTTCATGCGAACAATACCCAGATGACCTTCATGAAGTGATTGCAATACCGTGTCCCTTAATGAGGTGGGAACAATGACCCTGCTCCCCCATAGAATACAACCCTTATGAGCTGAGAGCTTGTGTCTATGTGTGAAGTAGCTCTGGAACTCAGGTCCAGGGCTTTTTTCCAGCCACCCCATGTGAACCCAAGATAGCACTTTGCTTAGAGTCTTGTCTGCCACCGTTTCTGCAGCTATGTCCCCTGCGTGGAGGGGAAACTCCGGCAAGTTCTGAATGGATAAAACGTGGGCCGCTGGGGCCAGATCTGGCTCAATTTGAGGCAGTGAGAGCCTGCTTAGGCCATTTGCATGGCCCACATCCTTGCCGGGTTTGTGAATTAGCTTAAAACTGTAAGCCGATAAAAAAAATGGACCATCTTAACATTCTAGGGGATAAGGTGTGGGGTGTCTGTCTGTAGTGAATAACCCCAATAACAGTTTATGGTCTGTGAAGACTGTGAAGTCCCTGCCATACAAGTAGTCATGGAATTTTTTTTACTCCAGCTACTATGGCCAATGCCTCCTTATCAATTTGTGCGTAATTACGCTCTGCGGAGGACAGCGTCCTGGAATAGAAAGCAATCAGGACTTGAGTCCCATCGCTCTCCAAGTGACTTAGGATAGCCCCCACCCCGTATGGGGACACGTCACACACAAGGCACACCAGCATCGATTCCTTAAAATGAGTGATCGTAGAACTGACGGACAGTAGGGCCTCCAATTCCTGAAAGCTGCTTTCGTGAACATTAGTCCACTTCCACACAGTATTTTTAATCCAAGAGCTCTGCCACTGCGGTCTTGTTAGGAAGGAATGGATGGTAAAAATTTAGGATGCCTAGGAATGCCTGAAGCTCTCCCTTCATTTTGGGGCTGGGTGCCATCTGAATGGCTTTTACTTTTGATTCAGCAGGGTGGATGCCATCAGCATCGATATGGAAACCCAAGAACTCAATTGAAGAGGCTCTAATGCTACACTTATTCTTCTTAAGCTTAAGGCCTGCTTCGTAAAGCCTTTGAAGGACAGCTCTGAGCCTCCTTGCCAGCACCTCAGTGGACTCACCAGTGATGAGCACATCGTCAAACTAGGGGCAAACCCCCAGAATGCCCTTGAGCATTCGCTCCATAATACCTTGAAAAATGCCAGGGGCTACGCTGACCCCAAATTGCAGGCATTTTACTTTAAACGCCCCCTGTGGGTTACAATCGTCTGTGCTGCGGCTGTCGCCTCATCCATAGGAAGCTGTTGGTAGGCCTGAGCCAAATTAATTTTGCAAAAATTGTACCCCCTTGCAATGACGCCAGGATGTGGCTTACTACTGGTACCGGGTACACATGTTGTTTGAGTGCACAATTAATTGTGCACTTGTAATCAGCACAGATTCTGACCTCCCCGTTGGCTTTTAGAGGCATGACGATTGGGGTCTCCCATTCACCCCCATCTACAGGCTTAAGTACCCCCTGTTCTATGAGTTTATCTAACTCAGCGTCTATCTTGTGTTTAAGAGCAAATGGCACTCTATGAGGTTTTATCCTGACCGGCACTACAGTAGGATCTAGTTTAAATGTTATTGGCAGGCCCGTGTACGTCCCAAGACCTGAGTCAAACACATCTGCGAATTCCTCGCATACTGTCGCTAGACTTGCGACTTGCATCTGGTAGATTCCTGTTACTTGGATGACTAGTGCATCAAACCAATCAAGCCTGATCAGGCTCGTTCGCTGACCCCCTACTTCGACAACGTCCAGGTGCCCAGAAAATCCCTTAAATTTGACGGCCAGTGTGGCCTCACCCTTGACT
This sequence comes from Vipera ursinii, assembly GCF_947247035.1. Classification (NCBI taxonomy): domain Eukaryota; kingdom Metazoa; phylum Chordata; class Lepidosauria; order Squamata; family Viperidae; genus Vipera; species Vipera ursinii. The sequence goes on along the minus strand of NC_139515.1, from coordinate 64,909,329 downwards.
GTGGCTCTGGCATTCTGGAAGTCAGTCAGTATAATGTCAGATGGCCTGAGCTTAGCCCATCTTTTGCTTCGATTGCAGATGAAAGTAAATGTCTCAAGTGAAATAATGGATACGGCTGAGCCCGTGTCCAGCTCCATCTTGCAAGGGACCCCTTGAAGCTCAACCTGAAGTCTAAACTTCGCCTTAATAGGGCGGCGAGCTCCTGTGTGGCAAATGCTTCTGCAGCTGGAGCAAAACCCTACACTATACTGCCCCGGGGCCCCAGAACCTCTCCTAATTGGAATGTCTGAATGGCGATTCGATTGCCGGTCCCTCTGGCGACCTCTGAAGATGGACGCAATGTGGCTGGTTTTCCCTCAGGCCCAGCACATGGCTGTCCGGAATCTACAGTCCATGCGTTGGTGGCGGCCACCACACCCTGGGTACCTAAGGAAGGGATCTGCCTTGTAAGTCGCCCCTTGTTGCTTGTCACTGTGACATTGTTAGTCATTGTGCCTTTGTAGCTTATCAACTTCTGTGTTGTCTTCAGAGTCTTCCACGTGTTCAGCATCCTCGTGGTGGACGTTTTCTTTGTGCTGTGCTGTTTTGGCGGGCCGCATGGCTTGTATGGCCCTGCCGGCAGCTTCATCCGCCATGATCTCTTTTCGTGCGTCTGGGAACAACAGTCTCTTTGGCAAAGAGCTTTTGCTGTAACTCTCGATTATGGAGGCCGCAGACGAGCCAGTCCCAGAGCCTCTCCTCAATGTCGGAGAACTGGCACAGGCGTGTGGCCTGCCTCAACGCCGCAATGAATTCAGATGCTGTTTCACCTTGCTGCTAAACCCTCTGTTTGAACACATGCCAAGCGATTACCAACAGCTTGGGCTGGAAATGGTTGCGAAGCCGTTTCTTCAAGTCCATGAATGTTACGGACTCCAATGGCATCAGCGCAAACAAGTTCTCTGCAATGCTGAACATGGCTAGGCCACACACACACAGGGGCGTGGCGGCCTTCAGGCCATCCTCGCCGACTAGTTCTTGACCCTGTATAGACATGAAGACCATCTTTGCGGGTGAGCTATGTCAAATTCTTCCAGCTTTCCGACCTTTGCCATCTCGGTTGGTCTTCACGACTGGGGCTTGTCATCGTCTTATCCTGCTCCTCCGTATGCCCAGGGACTGGTCTTCTGAGCGCATGGTCGCTAGCGTGGCTGTGCTAGGCCGACCATAGGGGGGGGGGATTGCTTTTTCTGCCAGGCGCGTTCCAGCCTCTCCCCTAGTGACTCTCAGCTCTGTTGGAGAAGCAGGATCCCACCTTCGTCGCCAGTGTTGTATACTGGATTCTGTGCTTGATTGAAGAGGTGAGGCAAGTGAGTTCAGCAAGAATCACTGTTTATTTGCTTACAGGAACTAAACTGGGGAACAGGGCTGCGAATGCAGCTATTTATACCCAAGCTTCTAGGTGGTGGCCAATAGTTTAAAGCAACCTATTGCCATCCTAGAAGCAGCCAATGGCGGCGCTGGAGATGGGTTGTCTGAGGAGCCATGAGCCGTTAGTCAGCTTCCCTGCTTAAGCAACCTTCCAGCAATCAAACCCATGTGATATACTTTAGTAGAACAAAGCCCAATACATTACACTGCTCATTCTGCTGAATGAGATCCTGGACTTCCACTTTGATAGCACTACTCAACTACTACACATTCATAGAACTTGGCATTCCCAGGGACCTCTGTAGACAGAGGGTCATGGAATTGCTAGACAATTCCTTGCTGTAACAGGATTATTCTGAAAGTGACAAAAATGCTTGCTGTTCAGGAATGTGCAGAGTGTTACAGGCAGGTATTCCCAAATATAATGTGGATGGTTATGACCAGATGTTCCACAAAGAGCACATTTTGCTAACAGATTTCCAAATGGGTTTAGTTGTTTCTGCCAATTTCACAATCCATGGGTGTCCTTATTGGGACGATGGGCTGCAGCCCAGAGCTGCTAATTTCAATGGGAACTGTACTGATTCGATAGGTGATTTTCAGCATGAACCAATAAAATCAATGGGAGGAAGCTATTTGTGCCAACACTAAAAGTTAAGTTATTAATGAGGGTTTGGCTATTATAGGTGTATTTATTTCCTGTGCTGCCATTGTCCAGAACAGACCTTTTGCCTCCACTATTCCAGTCAGTCTCATAATCATGTCCATCCCAAACTGCTGATGAGAAGCACTTCCATTATTCTGCTGCCTATCTGGAATGTACTGCCAACATTTGTCTTGTGTTGGACTATCTTTAATGTTGCTACTCCATATGCAGAACTCTTAATGAGGAGTTCTCTAATGCAGGATGACTGTGATAACCAAAAAGGGGGCTTTGGCCATATCTATGCTACACAGATATTTTGTGCTGTTGAGGAGGGGTAGTATAACAAAATCCTTTTGTTGATTGAACTTTGTAGCCTTTTGGTATTAGAAAAAGACATTTACGCAGCAGGTTACCTGAAGAACGTGCACCTGTTTTCTCATGTAAACAGCGGGTCAAACTGCTAAATGATAATTCATTTCCCAGGGACAAAATAACTTGCTATCCTTCAGAAAAAAATACTGGTGCTTAAAACCAGAGGCATTATTCTGAAAGAATATTTGGAGTTTATCAAATGCACATTTAAGGCAGAGAAAAACAATCTGCAATCTTTCAGGTGCTGGATTTAACCATCAAACATAGTCTAGAGGCTGACTCATACCCTGCAATATTTGTGCAGTTTGTTTTTAATTTAAGTAGTCTAACTAGAATGTGACGGCCACTTTTTTTTTCCAATCCAGAAGCTGTGTTTTATTCATTTATTTCCTGGCCTGTTGGGGCAATGATGAGATTTGCTGCTAAAAATGGACAGGATTCTACTTCATTTTAGTGGTTTGGTCATGGCACACACTGTAAGTGGGGGCGGGTGGGTTACAAAAATGAGTCATCCAGTCTCCTGATCCCTAAATTAGAATTAACATTGCATCTTAAAATAATCCAAGAAGTTTGCCACACTGAAATAAGAGGGACTTAATTACAAATAAGCACCCTCGAGATAAAGATGTATGTACATTTTTAGAATACTTGTTGTTTTGATTCTCCTTTACATCCAGCAAATATATTATTTGCAGCACCATTAAGAGTTAATAGACTTCACAGGACTGTTTTCCCTTCCTTCAGTGGAACAGTCTGGGTACCGTATTTGCTTTCCCTGTAAAGATGTAGAAAGACTTTCCAGACACTCATTTACTGTACTTTTTTCCTCTTTCATTCCATCCTTGCAGTCCTAAGTATAACCTAAGTATTCAGCCTTCAAGAAATGAAATCCTTCCTTTAAAAAAAACAAAACAGGTGACCAAAGGTGTTGTTTTACTTTGTACTTGCTGCTTGTTGATATCAAATGTCCTCTTGGAAACTGGAGAAAGAGGAGCTGTCTTCAAGTTGATAGAGGGCAGCCCTCTGATAGAAGTGCCCGTTTACTCCAAATCCCTTTTTAGATACAAGGTCACATGGAATCACATGATGCAAAACAGTGCAGCACTATCTTTTCTTGATCTTTCTGAACTGTGTACAAGTTTATCTTCATGGGAAAGAGAGCCCCAACTCTTGGACCTGGGGCAGCCTTTTCCTTTGACCACTCCCTCAGGCCACATCAGGGACACTGGCTGTGGCAGGGGGAAGGGCATCCAGTGTGCTCTTACTCTCTGTTGAAAATGACCGTACATCGTGGCTGCACAATCCTTTTTCAGGAGAAAGGTGCTTTTTAGTCTTGGGTAGTGCACCTGGGGCTTCACTCCTTAAAAGGAGACAGGACAAAATAATGTTAGATATCAATTTTAAATGACATTTTAAATGAAGTGTGGTTTACTTCCACGTAGATAACAATTTTCCTTGCTTTTTCACTAAAAATTACTGTTCAGGGACATGCTTGAGAAGCGTTTAGGGACTTTTCAAAGGATTTAGAATGCATAGGGCTGGTGACTGCACCCTGCAGGAAATGGTAGATTCATGCGGAAAGGAGAAGACCAAAGAAACTTTAGCCAAAAAAAAAAAAAGCGAGTTTACTCCATAACTAGTCCTTTCATTGTAATGGTAAATTATTATGAGGAAAACAATTAGGGGCGTTTTGTGTCTGTCTCTGTGCATTTTCCCAAAGATGCTTTTTTTTCAAAAGGCAACTGTTCTTTGTTTTTCCCTGAAGACATTTTGCTTCTCATCTTCTTCAGAACTGAAATGAAATAAGGTTCAGTGCCTTTTGAAAAAAGCATCTTTGGGGCCCAGATGACTGAAAATCTCCATATATGTCTCTGTGTGTTTGTTTTAGATACAGTCAGCCAACAAGCATAGGATGGGAGGTTACGTGCTTTCTTTCTCCTACCATGTATTGTGTCACTGGCCAATTTCAATACATTCCAGCAAGATGCCACACATGTTACAAGCATCATGGTTTCCTTTCAATGGGCTCCTTAAAAACACTTTCTGCTGTGCCTCACACCTTTTTATATATTTTTTTAATTTTTTTTTAATTTTGTTGTCTTCAGTGTTGACTCCTGGCAACTGCTTGGACTAATCTTTGCAGTCTTTGGCAAGATTTCAGAAGTGTTTGCTTCCTAAGACTGAGAAAGAATGAGTAGCACCAAATTAGCTATCTAACTACCTGCCTAAGGCAAGACTTGAACTCACAGACTCCCAGTTTCTGGCCTGATTGCCTTATTTACTACTACCGTGTATGCCAGACTGGCTCCCATTAAGAGAGCAGAAACAACTAGACCAGCAGAGGTCAGCAAAGGCCTACAATGCACAGATCATCGTGCTATCTACTATCTTACAGAAAGTCTAAGTAGGATAGTGACATGTCTGGCATTAGAGAGTACAGTCTTCTACTTTTAGGCATCTCAGTCAAGGTCTGCCAACTCAAGTCCTCAAAAATCACAGGAACGGAATCTTGGAATACTGAACGTCGTCTGGACAGTAGCATTTTTCATGTAAACATTCCCTGTTCTGGAAAAGAGCCTGTTTTATTTCTGCCTAGCAAACAGCATGGGAGCTTTGGAAGAATAAATAGAATACCTTATCTGACTGCAGATGGCAGCACCAGGCTGACTTTGTTTCAGTTGGAAGCTAATCCAATTGGGATGAAAGACCTGGAGAGAATAACAGGGCTGTAGAATTAACCATCTTGGTTTTATTTACAGATGTGGACAAGTAGTCACTTTTGAGTGATCAAATGGTTTGTATAAAGCTGGAGTGCCAGCACTTGTCCTTTGTCTTGTCTTTCTTTTCTTCATTTGTCCTTATTTTATCAAGGAAAGTTCTTCGGCTCTTGTTTCAGCTATGGGATTTTCTCAAATTCAGAAGAGTAAACAAGAGAAATTGATAAGGGAGTAAAATAAAACATTGACTAACATTCATTAAGGAACTGCTATTTAATCTTAATCTTGGTCCTCCCCTCTAGGTTACTAGGGCTGCACACTAATTAGGGAGTGAAGAAAAGCACATCCTGGAAGCAGACAGTAGCAAACTATTTTGGCACTACTCTTAAGAAAACAACATAGATTTATCCATAAAATGACCAGGAGTTCATTGATTATATGCCAATACGTTGGTTTTGACTCTTAGGAAACCACCAGGAGCTAAGCTTGATTTAAATGGTAATAGGGACGCGGTGGCTCAGTGGGTTAGGACGCTGAGCTTGTCGATCAGAAGGTTGGCAGTTTGGCGGGTCAAATCCAGAGTGCCGTGTAGCAGGGTGAGCGCCTGTTACTCGTCCCAGCTTCTGCCAACCTAGCAGTTCGAAAGCATGTAAAAATGCAAGTAGAAAAATAGGGACCACTGCGGTGGGAAGGTAACAGCGTTCTGTGCGCCTTTCGTCATGCCGGCCACATGACCACAGAGACGTCCTCGGACAAGCGCTGGCTCTTCGGCTTTGAAATGGAGATGAGCACCGGCCCCTAGAGTTGGAAATGACTAGCACGCATGTGCGGGGGAACCTTTACCTTTACCTTAGTGTTATATTTGGGGAATGCACACAGACTAATTTAGTCTTCCACATATTCAGTTTTAAATTTTTGGATTTTTTAAATCATTCTCCACAAAAACTTTGCAAAATCCAAAGTAGTTTCCAATCCATATAGCACTGAGAAGTGAGGTACATGTCTTTGCTTAAAAATGCATAACTTACAGAAATCTCTATCTGCTCCCCATCCTCCCCCTCTCAGCTGGCATTAAGAAGTATTATTTACAACCATATAGTTTAGTTAGAATTTCAGGAAGCATAAGTAAATTCCTTGTGCATGTTTTAAAAACATATTAAGCAATTTTAGAATTGGTAGACATGACTCATATTTTTGAGGATATTTATCACTGCAATCCCCTTCATGGATTGCTGCCTTATTGTGGCAAAGGGGCTTGTGTAATTCAATGAAGCTATGAGCTATGCCGTGCAGGGCCACCCAAGATGGACAGGTCATAGTAGAGAGTTCTGACAAAACGTGATCCACTGGAGAAGGAAATGGCAACCCACTCCAGTATCTTTGCCATGAAAACCCCATGGACAGTACCAAAAGGGGGAAAAATATGACACTGGAAGATGAGCCCCTCTGGTCGGAAGGGGGATGTGCTACTGGGGAAGAGCAGAGGGCTAGTACTAGTAGCGCCAGAAAGAATGAAGCGACTGGGCCAAAGCCGAAAGGACACTCAGCTGTGGATGTGTCTGGTGGTAAAAGGAAAGTCCAATGCAGTAAAGATTTTTTCTCCATAGGAACCTGGAATGTAAGATCCAAAAGCTGCACATGGTCAAACGAGATGACAAGACTGAACATCGACATCTTAGGAATCAAAAAACTAAAATGGACAGGAATGGGTGAATTTAATTCAGATGACCATTTAGGTATACTGCTGCAGGCAAGAATCCCTCAGAAGAAATGGAGTAGCCTTCATAGTCAATAAAAGAGTAGGAAAAGCAATACTGGGATACAATCCCCAAAATGACAGAATGATCTCAGTTCGAATTCAAGGCAAACCATTCAATATCACAGTAGTCCAAGTCTATGCCCCAACCACCAGTGCTGAACAGGATGAAATTGACCGGTTCTATGAAGCCCTACAGCACCTCATAGAACCAACACCAAAAAATGATATCCTTATCATCACAGGGGATTGGAATGCTAAAGTAGGAAGCCAAAAGATAACCGGAATAACAGGCAAGTTTGGCCTTGGATTACAAAATGAAGCAGGGCACAGGCTGATAGAATTTTGTCAAGAGAATACGATGGTCATAGCAAACACCCGTTTCCAACAACCCAAGAGACGGCTCTACACATGGACATCACCAGACAGTCAACACAGAAATCAGATTGACTATGTGCTCTGCAGCCAAAGATGGAGAAGCTCTATACAGTCAGTAAAAACAAGACCAGGAGCTGACTGCGGCTCAGACCATGAGCTTCTCGTTGCAAAATTTAGGCTTAAACTGAAGAAAGTAGGGAAAAGCACTAGGCCACCCAGGTGTGAACTAAATCATATCCCTGACAAATATACCATAGAGGTGACAAATAGATTTAAGGAATAAGATCTGATAGACAGAGTGCCTGAAGAACTATGGATGGAGGTTCGCAACATTGTACAAGAGGTAGCAACTAAAACCATCCCAAAGAAAAAAAATGCAAGAAAGCAAAATGGCTGTCTGAGGAAGCTTTGCAAATAGCTAAGGAAAGGAGGGAAGTGAAAGGCAAGGGAGAAAAAGAAAGATACACACAATTAAATGCAGAATTCCAGAGAATAGCTAGAAGAGATAAGAATGCCTTCTTAAATGAACAGTGCAAAAAAATAGAAGAAAACAATAGAATAGGGAGGACCAGAGATCTCTTAAAGAAAATTGGAGAGATGAAGGGAATGTTTCATGCAAAAATGGGCATAATAAAAGACCAAAATGGCAGGGACCTAATAGAGGCAGAAGAGATTAAGAAGAGGTGGCAAAATTACACAGAAGAACTATACAAGAACGAGCTTAATGTCCCTGATAACCACGATGAGGTGGTCACTGACCTCAAGCCAGACATCCTAGAATGCGAAGTGAAGTGGGCCTTAGGAAAGCTGAGCAAAAACAAAACTAGTGGAGGTGACAGTATTCCAGCTGAGCTATTCAAAATCTTAAAAGATGATGCAGTAAAAGTGCTACACTCAATTTGCCAGCAAATTTGGAAAAGTCAACAGTGGCCACAGGATTGGAAAAGATCAGTTTACATTCCAATTCCAAAGAAAGGCAGTTACAAAGAATGTTCAAACTATCGCACCATTGCACTCATTTCACATACTAGTAAAGTTATGCTTAAAATCCTACAAGCTAGACTCAAGCAGTATGTGGATTGAGAACTACCAGAAGTACAGGGAGGGTTTCAAACAGGGAGAGGAGCTAGAGATCAAATTGCCAACATACACTGGATTATGGAGAAAGCTAGGGAGTTCCAGAAAAACATCTATTTCTGCTTCATTGACTATGCTAAAGCATTTGATTGTGTGGATCACAACAAATTGTGGCAAGTTCTTAAAGAGATAGGAGTACCAGACCATCTTATTTGTCTCTTGAGAAACCTATATGCGGGTCAAGAAGCAACAGTGGGAACTGGACACAGAAGATTGGTTCAAAATTGGGAAAGGAGTCCGGCAAGGCTGTATACTGTCGCCCTGCCTATTTAACTTATATGCAGAGCACCTCATGAGAAAGGCAGGGCTAGATGAATCAAAAATTGGAATTAAGATTGCCGGGAGAAATATCAACAACCTAAGATATGCAGACGATACCACTCTAATGGCAGAAAGTGAAGAGGAACTAAAGAGCCTCTTGTTGCTGGTAAAGAAGGAGAGTGCAAAAGTTGGCTTGAAACTTAACATTAAGAAAACCAAGATCATGGCATCCAGCCCTCTCAATTCCTGGCAAATAGATGGGGAAGAAATGGAGGTAGTAACAGATTTTATTTTCCTGGGCTCCATGATCACTGCAGATGGGGACTGTAGCCAAGAAATTAAAAGACACTTGCTCCTGGGGAGGAAAGCTATGGCAAATCTAGACAGCACGCTAAAAAGCCAACAAAAGTGTGTATAGTCAAGGCTATGGTCTTCCCAGTTGCAATGTGTGGCTGTGAAAGTTGGACCATAAGAAAGGCTGAGTGCCAAAGAATTGAGGCCTTTGAACTATGGTGCTGGAGAAGATTCCTGCAAATCCCTTGGACTGCAAGGCGATCAAACTGGTCAGTCCTAGAGGAGATCAACCCTGACTGCTCTTTAGAAGGCCAGATCCTGAAATTGAAACTCAAATATTTTGGCCACCTAATGAAAAGGAAGTACTCACTGGAGAAGAGCCTAATGCTGGGAAAGATTGAGGGCAAGAGAAGAAGGGGACGACAGAGAATGAGGTGGGTGGATGGAGTCACTGAAGCAATAGGCGTGAGCTTAAATGGACTCCAGAAGATGGTGGAGGACAGGAGGTCCTGGAGGAACGTTGTCCATGAGGTCGCGATGGGTCAGACACAACTTCGCAACTAACAACAACAACAACAATAATCACTGCAATACACCAAAGCTTTACACTCACACCTTCATTACTTTAAAGATGAATGTTTTAAGCTACTTGATCAGTAGCTTAAACTGTTCAGTGTAAGTTATGTTTTCTAAAAAAGAGGATTTAACTTTATATTAAGTGTTCCATAAACTATTCAGCCTAGAAAATTGACTGAATGTTGAAAAAGTGGTAATGGTATGTACAGCTATTCTGCAGTTATTCAATTGGCTCTGACTTTGTAATCTAATGGACATCATTTTCTTCAATTGTCTGTCCTTAACAATTTCTTTAAATCTAATATGCTTATCTGTGTGCCATCAGTGATAAAATCTAGCTGTCTTGTCTTTTTCAATTGCCTTTATATTTTTTCCACACAGCAGTCTTATCCAATAACAGCTTTCAAAAGAAACCAGCATGGCTGCATAAAGAACTCTCTGATAAACTGAAAGATAAAAAGGACAAGTATAAGAAGTGGAAAGAGGGGCACATAACTAAGGCAGAATATCAGCAAACAGCCCGTGCCTGCAAAGATGAAGTGAGGGAAGCTAAGGCTCAAAATGAACTAAGGCTTGCAACCAAAGACAAAAATAACAAAAAAAGCTTCTTTCAACATATTTATTTATTTTATTTATTTATTTTAATTCCATTTATATCCCGCCCTTCTCCGAAGACTCAGGGCGGCTTACAAGCTTAGCAGTAGCCTTCATTCTATGTATATGCCTGCTTATTAGGGCTTTCACACACACACCCAAGCGGCATTATTACAAAGTCAGCTTAATTGCCCCCATCAATCTGGGTCCTCATTTTACCTACCTCGGAAGGATGGAAGGCTGAGTCAACCTTGAGCCTGGTGGGACGCGAACCTGCACTAATTGCAGGCAGCTGGGGTTACTTAAGGAGGCATTAGCCCACTGCTCCACCATAAGAAACAAGAAAAAAGTTAATGAAATGATTGGTCCATTAGTGGGGGAAAGTGGCAAGAAGGTGGCAAGCAACAGGGAGAAAGCAGAACTATTTAACTCGTTTTTTGCATCTGTCTTTACACAAAGGGAAAAAACAGTCCAACCTACCAAAACCAGTGCCATAAAAAACAGAATAGAAACGCAAGTTAAGATAGGCAAGAAAATGGTAAGTGAGCACCTGTCCAGCCTAGACGAGTTCAAATCACCAGGGCCAGATGGATTACATCCCAAAGTTCTCAAGGAACTGGCCAACGTGATCTCAGAACCACTGAACTATATTTTTCAAAGATCTTGGAGCACTGGGGAACTACCAGAGGACTGGAAGAGAGCTGATGTAGTTCCCATCTTCAAAAAAGAGAAAAAAATAGATCCAGGAAACTACAGACCTATCAGCCTGACCTCAATACCTGGGAAGATTCTGGAAAAGATAATCAAACAACAAATCAGCGAACACCTTGATGCGAACAAAGTTATCACTAAAAGCCAACATGGGTTTGTCAAAAACAGATCGTGCCAGACAAACCTTATTGCATTGTTTGACCAAGTGACAAAACTAGTGGACCAGAGGAATGCTGTAGATATAATTTACTTGGATTTCAGTAAGGCATTTGATAAAGTAGATCACAACCTACTACTTGATAAGATAGAAAAATGTGGGTTAGATAGCATCACCACCAGATGGATTCGTAGCTGGCTGACAGGCCATACTCAGCATGTGGTCCTCAATGGAACTGCATCTACATGGAAGAAAGTGTGTAGTGGGGTGCCCCAGGGCTCTGTTCTGGGCCCAGTGCTCTTCAACATCTTCATCAACGATTTGGATGAGGGGATAGATGGGGAACTCATCAAATTTGCAGATGACACCAAGCTGGCAGGAATAGCCAGTACTCCAGAAGATAGGCTTAAGATACAGGAGGATCTGGACAGACTCGAACACTGGGCACTATCTAACAAAATGAAATTCAATTGTGAAAAAAGTAAGGTTCTGCATTTAGGCAGGAAAAATCAAATGCACAGGTATAGTATAGGTGGTACCTTGCTCGATAGTAGTAACTGTGAGAGGGATCTCGGAGTCCTAGTGGACAATCACTTAAATATGAGCCAGCAGTGTGCTGCAGCTGCCAAAAAAGCCAACACAGTGCTATGCTGCATTAACAGAGGGATAGAATCAAGATCACGTGAAGTACTAATACCACTTTACAATGCCTTGGTAAGGCCACACCTGGAATACTGCATTCAGTTTTGGTCACCACGATGTAAAAAAGATGTCGAGACTCTAGAAAGAGTACAGAGAAGAGCAACAAAGATGATTGGACTGGAGGCTAAAACATATAGGGAACGGTTGCTGGAATTGGGTATGTGTAGTTTAATGAAGAGAAGGGTGAGGGGTGACATGATAGCAGTGTTCCAATATCTCAGAGGCTGCCACAAAGAAGAGGGAGCCAAGCTATTCTCCAAAGCACCTGAAAGCAGGACAAGAAGCAATGGATGGAAACTAGTCAAGGAGAGAAGCAACCTAGAACTAAGGAGAAACTTCCTGACAGTTAGAACAATTAACCAGTGGAACAACCTGGCTCCAGAAGTGGTGAATGCTCCAACACTGGAAGTTTTTAAGAAGAGACTGGACAGCCATTTGTCTGAAATGGTATAGGGTTTCCTGCCTTAGCAGGGGGTTGGACTAGATGACCTCCAAGGTCCCTTCCAACTTATTATTATTATTATTATTATTATTATTATTATTATTATTATTATTATTATTATTATTATTATTATTATTATTATTATTATTTACTTTTGCTTTCATGTTATGTATCTAAAATATCTAATTTAATTTCACTATTATGGCTTCCACTGAGCAGTTTAGATTTACTACATGAACTATAGTTCTTCTTATAGTCTAAGGCAGGGTTTCCCAAACTATGAAGTGGAAGTGAAGTGGAAGATGCAGATGTACAAAGGTGATGCACAAAGAACATTTTTGCTGTACATTATAATAAGAAAGCAACTTTTCCCAAACTTTCATTGGATTTTTTTTTTCATTGTTCATTTGTGTTCATTTTAGTGTTTGGAATTTTAGGGAGGTATGTACATTAAGATTATACTAAAGTGAGATGTGATGGCAAGAAGCTTATGAACCTCTGATCTAAGCTATTCTCAACAATTTTCTTCAACAATACAATTTAAGTCATCCATTTTTCATTGTGTAGCCTTGCTTTCCTCTTCCTGGCAATCCAGCATTCATAATGTAAGTGGACAAACCGTAGTCTTGAGAATGCATATATTTGTTGTCAGTCTGATGTCCCTGCACTTTCATCTGTTGTCCATAGATCTTTTATCATTTTTCTCCCAAATAGCACATATTATTTCACAGCTACAATTATAATTCCATAAATTTTTGAGCCAAACAAAAAAGTACTTGCTCAACTGCTTCCCCACTTATTTGCATTTGCAACCTGAACATTTACCAACATCTCATATGTTGCCTTCCTAAATTGCTAAATTGTCATCTCTTTTCAAATCTTTTCTCGCAAACCACCTTCCTGATATTGTATCCATAGTTTTAGTCCCTTAATCTCCATGCCCAATAGTCAATCAAACCTATTTACTCAATGCACATTATTCTGTTGTATAGTCCTATCGGTTGTTCTGTTGTCTTCCTTGTTAGATTTAGTTTACAAGCCTCTTGAGGCAAGGATCTGTCCTATTTATTTGTTGGTTAATTTATCTGCAGCTTTAATATCCAAATATGCCAAGGAAGTATCCCAAGAAAGGAATATTTTGTAAAATGATGTGAATATTAGTCATCATCGATATGATTGCATGTATGATTAATGTAATACAATAATTATCATTGGAACAGATGAAGAAAGAAAATAGCCAACAAACTAAAAAAATAGGATCTTCTCCTTAGAAACTGCCATTAATCAACGTGTCATTCTAGCAAGCTGAAATGTGAGTTTGATCCATGCCATCAAGTTCTTCACAGCTACCTCTGATCTAGGTGAGAGGTAATAAAAGCAATTGCCTTGTGTTACACAGTGGGAGAACATCCTATGCGTAGTATTGTTCAACATTTGAAATGAGATGGATTCATTATTTTTGTTCACCAAGAATTATTTCAGTCTCCTCTTGTATAGCAGGTCTTTCAGTAGAGAAAAAAAATAAAACAGTGGGGGGGGGAAATATACATTAGTGTTAGGGTACTGCTAAGCTTGTAAGTCTTCGGAGAAGGGCGGGATATAAATGGAATTTTTTTAAAAAAACTATTCTGTCCTTCCAGAATCCATTCTAATAAAATTGCACCCAATGTGGCCTTACACTAATATTTTTAAGCATAGGAGCATTTCCTGATGGAAATTCTCATGTGTAATTCCTAAAAAGATGTACACTGAAATAGGGGTTAGACCATTCAGAAGACTGGTTTTAACTTTAAAAGGGGAAAAAAGCAGTAATCTATAAACTGTCCTGAAAAAATAGTTTAGGACAGACTAAAGCTACATCTTCCACAAGGGTACTCATAGGGTACAGAGGACAATATCCCATGACTTCCCATCCAGAACCTGCTTCCATCTTTCTTTGCCCCACAGTTTTCCTGTAGAACCTGAAGTGCTCTGCCAATGTATTTTTCACTGCAGCCACATATTATCCTGTGTTATGTATGCAGGCACCTGCATAGCAACAGCCACCAGGGGGTGTTGGCCTGAACGGTTTTGGCGGGAAACCCAGTTTCGGCAGGAAACCTAGGGCCAACCCCATTGGCTGTCCGCTCACCTGGCCAGGTATTTAAGGAGGCCAGGTAACCCTCATCCCTCAGTACGCTACCCCCTTCCAATAAAGAGCTGAACACGCACTCTGGCTGGTGTCTCTTCCTTGCATCGGACCCACTACACAATAGTGGCGAGGAAGGTGGGATAGCTGCTGACAAGAAGCTGAAGTCACTGGGGGAGCGCTCCGCGAGCTGAAGGGAAAGGCATTTTCCTTCCTTCTTACCCCCCCCACGACCGCCAGCCAAAGGACCACACCGATCATCGCATCCGCGACCGAGACCGCACCAGCACCACGATGGCAAGAGCCGGACAACCCCGCGAATTCGACACCCACCACCCCGAGACATGGGCCCGTTACCTGGCTCACGCCGAACTGTACATGCGGTTCAATCAGATCTCGGAGGACGGCACAAAGGCGGCCGCCCTGCTCTGCATCGGGGGACCAGCGCTCCTGGAGATCGCCACGAACCTGTTCACCCAAGAGGCCATCAACACCACCCACTTCAAGCCCCGGCGCTCCAAAGTGGCCATGCGGTCACAGTTCAAAAAGAGGGACCAACGCCCTGACGAGACCGGTGCTGAATTCCTCGCCGCCCTACGAGAAGCCGCTGTTGCCTGCAGGTTTTCGAACTTGGAGGAGCAGCTACGGGACCGGCTGATTTGCGGCCTACGAGATAGGCAGCTGCAAGAGCGCCTGTTCGAGAGAGAGGAGGTTTCGCTCCAGGAAGCCAAGGACGCCATCCTAGCCCACGAAGCGGCCTGTGGGGCCGTCCAAGCAGTCCAGGAAACCCGGACCGGCAGCAAGGCGGCCAGCATCCACCGGCAAATCGCTACAGCTGAGGACGACCAGAGCATCAACCTCCTCCAGCAGAAGTCGACCCCCGACCAGCGAGCCAGATGCCCAGACATGCCCAGGCCTCCCAGCAACACCGCCAACCCTCAGAAGTGCGCAGGGTGTGGTGGAACCACGTGCGCAGCCTCTGTAAGTTCCGGTCCACCACGTGTCGGGTTTGCAAGAAAACAGACCACATAGCTGCGGTCTGTCATAGCCGCTGCCCCCGAGAGGAGATCCACGAGCTGCAACCGGAGGAATCGCCGTTCGAAGGTACTGGGGCCCCGACCAAAACGCGAATTGGCTATGTTGAGAGCTGGCTGGCCATTAACCACACGGGTAGCTGCCGGCTGTTCAAACCCAAAATTAGACTAACAATCCGCTTGCAAGGCGTCCCTTGCAGCATGGAGCTTGACTCCGGATCAGCGGTCTTGTTCATTTCGGATGAGACCCTTAACTACATAAATAGCCGGAGCAAGCAGCGGATTAAATTATGGCCTACAAATTTAACCCTGACCGATTTCCAGAATTCGCCGGTCAAGGTAAAGGGAGAGGCTACCGTCTCGGTGGGGTTTAAGGGTCATGAAGAGCACCTGGTAGTTGTAGTGGTAGAGGGCTGGAGAGCCAGCCTGGTCGGCCTAGACTGGTTCGAGGCCCTGGGAATCACAGTCACCGGGATCCACTGGATCCAGGGGGACTCCGTCGAGGCCGTCTGCAAGGAGTTCGCAGACGGGTCGCTGGGCAGGTACACAGGGCCCCCCATATCGTTCAAGCTTAGCTCGAACGTTCCCCCCGTTAGGGTCCGACCGCGGCGAGTCCCGTTCGCGCTCAAACACAAAATCGAGCGTGAATTAGATAAGCTGGTGGCCCAGGGAATCTTAGAGCCCATTGAAGGGGGGGAGTGGGAAACCCCAATCATCACCCCCCTCAAATCCAATGGGGAAATAAGGATCTGCGTCAACTACAAGTGCTCGGTGAACCGCGCCCTGAACCTGCATGCTTACCCGGTGCCCACGGTCAGCCACGTTCTCGCTTCCCTCCAAGGCGGTGCCATCTTTGCAAGGCTAGATCTTGTGCACGCGTACCAGCAACTCACGGTTACTAGGGCAACAGCTGACATTCAAACCATAGTAACACACAGGGGAGCGTTCCGGGTGAACAGGCTGCAGTTTGGGGTCAGCGTTGCTCCTGGCATCTTCCAGGAAGTTATGGAGAAGACACTTAAGGGCATTGCAGGAGTCTGCCCCTATTTTGATGACATCCTGATTGCAGGAGCATCAGCAAAAGAACTGGCAGGTAGGCTCAGGGAGGTACTGTCCAGGCTGCGCACAGCTGGCCTCAAACTCAAGAGGGAGAAATGCAGCATAGGTGTTACCTCCACAGAGTCCTTGGGGTTCAGAGTAGATGCCAGGGGAATCCACCCCACAGAGTCCAAGGTGAGGGCCATCAAACTAGCACCCACACCCAAGAACAAGGCAGAGCTACAGGCATTCCTGGGCCTGTTGAATTTCTACCATGCATTCCTTCCACACAAGGCAGCCATTGCAGAGCCACTCCACAGGCTACTAGACAAGCAGGCAGCATGGGTCTGGACTGCCGCCCACGACCAAAGCTTCAGGGCCTTGAAAGCACTACTGTCGGATAAGTCCACAGTAACACATTTCATCGAGTCCAAGCCCATTTGCATCGCATGCGATGCATCCCCTTACGGTGTAGCCGCAGTACTCAGTCATCTTGAGCCCAATGGGGTGCAAATTTCCATAGCCTACTATTCCAGGACGCTGTCTGGAGCAGAAAGAAACTACGCCCAAATCGACAGAGAAGCCCTGGCAATCGTGGCAGGAATAAAAAAATTCCACAATTATCTGTATGGCAGGGAGTTCACTGTCTACACAGACCACAAACCACTCCTGGGCCCGTTCACAATGGACAGGCAGACTCCCCAAATTCTGTCCCCCAGAATGCTCCGGTGGTCCATCTTCCTTGCAGCCTACAATTGCAAGCTGGTGCACAAGCCAGGGAAGGAGATGGGCCACGCAGACGGTCTAAGTAGGCTACCCATAGACACCCCTGAGCCAGACCCGGCCCCAGCAACACAGATCCTAGCCCTGCAGGAGCTACCAGAATGCCCTGTTCATGCCAAGGACATCGCCAGCCACACAGCCACAGACAACATCATGAGTAGGGTACACTCATGGGTTTGCACAGGGTGGCAGGACAAGTCCCCAGGGCCTGAGTTCCAGGCCTATTTCACCAGGCGCAACGAGATCTCCACGCACAGGGGCTGCCTCCTCTGGGGAAGCAGGGTCATCATTCCCACTGCAGTACAGGGCAGGGTATTGCATTCCTTACACAAGGGACACCCAGGGGTGGTTAGGATGAAGGCTCTGGCCAGAAGCTACCTCTGGTGACCGGGGCTGGACAAGGACATTGAGGAATGGGTCAAGGCCTGTTACACATGCCATAGATCCAGGCCAGAGATGCCACACGCACCCGTGCACAGGTGGGAGGCCACACACACACCCTGGTCCCGCATCCACATTGACTATACAGGGCCATTTCAGGGCCAGCTCTTCTTAGTAGTAGTGGACAGCCACTCCAAGTGGTTGGAGGTAGTCCCTGTTCCTAACATGACCTCGGGGAGGACAATCCAGGTGCTCAGAGCTCTCTTTGCCACACACGGCCTCCCCGACGTAATTGTGTCTGATAACAGGCCTCAGTTTACCGCTAATGATTTCCAGGCGTTCTTGAAGGCGAACCGGATTAGGCACGCCACCTCCGCGCCCTTCCATCCATCGACCAATGGGCAGGCTGAACAGATGGTAAGGATGACCAAAGATGCACTCCGGCGCATCATTAGCGGGGACTGGCATCACAGACTGGCAAAATTCCTACTTGCCCAACACACCACACCATGCGTTGCTACAGTGAAGAGCCCAGCAGAACTTCGATGGGGATGGCGTCTCATCACCAAGCTGGACCGCTTACACCTGGACCGAGTAGCAGCTGAGACGGTTAGACCACCAGCATCATCAGCATGATCACCATCACATTCATCACCATCATCACCAGCACACAGGGTCCTCAATGTGGTTGACAAAACAGGACCCCTCTCTTACATCGTGGGGGTGGAGGGGGACAGACACATAAGGCGACACATCGACCAGCTCAGAGGAAGGGTCCCTGAGCGCACCACACATGCCCAACAGGGAAGCCACACCCCAGGAGAGGTCAGCCCAAACAGTAACAACACAGAACAGGAACCAGAGGAGGAGGACCTCCTGAACCCAGCTCTGCTCAACCCAGCACAGAGGCCGCAAGAACCAGCTGTCCAAGCCCAGGGCCAAGCCACACCCAGACAGTCCACCTGGCCCCACAGGACACCTGCCTACCTGGTGGACTATGTGTGCAAGTGACCATCAAGCAGTTGCATTGTGTTTTTTTGTTGACACACGGTGTATATAGTTATGTAGCTAGTTGCGAGTTGTTATTGTTGTTATGTGGTTCTTCTCTAAGGGGGGAGGGGTGTTATGTATGCAGGCACCTGCATAGCAACAGCCACCAGGGGGTGTTGGCCTGAACGGTTTTGGCGGGAAACCCAGTTTCGGCAGGAAACCTAGGGCCAACCCCATTGGCTGTCCGCTCACCTGGCCAGGTATTTAAGGAGGCCAGGTAACCCTCATCCCTCAGTACGCTACCCCCTTCCAATAAAGAGCTGAACACGTACTCCGGCTGGCATCTCTTCCTTGCATCGGACCCACTACACAATATCCTGCCTTGCTATAGAGCCATGTGCCATCTGTCTAGCCCTATTGCCTTCACTTCCATATGAATTGTGGCCTGAAGGACTTATTTTAAAGACTTGTTTATTTCATTTCCTTTGGCATATATTTTGCCAGAGCTAATTGCCTGAAAAACTATTGATTGATTGGAGGTTCTAAGAATACATCAGAGACCAGGAAAGAAGAGGGCAATCTTTGCACTGCCTGCCCTCTGCATTAGATATTAAAAGACTTCTACATTTTTGTTAGAAAATCAGAATTTCCCCTTTGCAAAACATGCTACTTCTTCAGAAATCTTGTAGGCAAAAGGCAGTGATGATTTGCTTGAGGGCATTGTCATTTGTTTAAATGACTATGGAAGATATTTGAGCTTATTCAGAAGACAGACAAAAATAGGAAAAAAAATGGTTGCAACCAATTCATTTCAACTCTAACAGTGACAAGTGAGGCTTAGAGATGCCCTTGAGCAAGACCACCTCAATATGTTCTTTTCCTACAATGGGCCTTCACTCTTTTCAGCAGGGAAAAAATTACTGGGTATGCCAATGGCAGTTGGTACTATTTTCCATTCTAGCAATTATTAATAATTATTTGCAGATATTGATGTTGCCTTGTTACTCCTTTGGGGACAGAGGATCAATAACAAACATTGACACAGAGAGTGGCAAAAATATAGGCATTCAGAGTAAGAATGGAATGGGTGGGGCAGTGAAATATGGAACCTGATGGGGACCAAGATGTGTTAATTCTCAATCAATCTGTTTCTTTTGGCAGTGTGATTTAACTTAGTACAGCAAGAAATAAAAGAGAAAATGAACAATAGCCAATATTGTGTAACAATGAGGTTGTACCAGGAGACTGTATCAGAAGACCCCAATTCAAATTCTCATTCAGCCACAGACATCACTTGCTGATTTTTTGGACTTTGTTTAATCTTCACCACATACCTACGTATAGGATAAAACAGAGTGAGGATCAAATATACTGCTCTGAGTGCTTTGTAGGAAAAGTGAAATTTAAATGAAGAATAATGGATGGATGAAATAGAGAATTAGAGAAACAAAACAAATCTATACAGCTATAGCTATAAGTACAATATGAAGAGACCTTTTGGAGAGTGAGATGGACAGCATATAAATTTAATAAATAAATTCTATTCATAGTTTCAAACATGCACTGTGTGCTTTCCCAGGGCAGAACACCTCACCTCCCTTTTGTATTTCTCTGCCTCCTTCTAATTCTTAGCCTAATCCTAACCCTTCATAGCCAGCAAACCTCTTTAATCCTCAGTGACCTGATCTGGATTGTGTCCTCTCATTTAAAACATTTATTTTGACATATTTTTGCAATTAGCATTCTTAGCTTTCCACCTCTATTAAGTGGAGGACACCATTTTCATATGACATCAGTGTGGTATCAAACTTACTACTGTTGAGTAGGGATTCAATAAATAAATTTTAAACAGCTGCAAATAGGCCAACATAAAAATGAATATTCTGATAAATAATAAAGCCACACTGTTAATTCAGACTGCAGGCCTTCCTCATTTCCCACTGCCCACAGTCCAGTCTATCGTTTCTTGACTTCCATGCATAAATTCTTCCATAAATTTTGGGTATTATATTTTGCTTCCAGATGAGAAGTGATGAGAATTTGTGAGTGAAATTGGAACTTACCAAGAATTGCTGATACTTAGAAATGTTTCTATTTTTATTGGGACTTTTCCTGTTTGCTTTCATATAATGCACTTCATTGCAAAAATGTTTCCATCTTATTTCAGGGCAAAGTTATTTTTATCAGAAGAAATATCAGTGTAAACTTCACATGATGGTTCTTGCCATTAGCAATATTGGATCATTATACTATGATCCAAGGTTACACATGTGGATTCACATACTTGAACTAAGATAGGCTCATTTATTTATTTTTTTCTTTTAAAAAGGCAGAATGGGTAGAGTTCATGTGATGTGAATGAACTAGTATAAGTTACATATGCTAAGCTAAAACCAAACAAATTATCTTGAGTTTTTATGATATATAAATTAGATCATAGAAATGTTGAAGAGTGGCCGAGTTTATTATGAATAAGGCTATCCCAATCAGGTGGTTGTTGGATAGTGTTTTGAATATAATAACAGGCTTTTCTCCACCTGCAATTAACTCACAGCATAAATGTATCTACACAATATTTTTCCTGATGTGTTCCCATGTCCTTATTTTCATCTCAACACAAGCCCATAAATGAGAAAAAAATAAGTTACTCTTAATTGCACCAATATTAAAGTGATGTTAGGGTCCCAACACCATTCAAGAACATCCTTGAGGTCTGGACAATCAGTTAGGCTTTATCACCTCAATGATCTGAAAAAGACATGTAACAAATGTTATTTTTGTTCTGTTGTCTGCTAATTCAAGCTCAGTAGGGAGGGGCACAAGGAATGATACTAGCTAGCATGGGTCAGATATTGTCTGACCATGGGAGCAAAGTATTAGAAAGTAGTTAGAAAGTAGTCCAATGCTAGGATGTTGCTGGCTTGGTAAACTGTAAGAATTCCAGCCAATGATTTTAGTTTACAGTGCAGCACATGATGCACACTCAGGCAACTGAGTTAATTCTGTAAATTTGAATACCATATTATGAATTTTGATTCTTACCTCTGAATTAATCACACAGAGGAAAGGTATCAGGAAGGTAGATCTGGAACAAAAGGAATTAATACCATCTGGGGATATAAATCTCTTTTTTGAGATTTGAGGCAGGCAGGGCTATCTGTGATCAGTAGGAACAAGTTGCTTCATATCCCCACCAAAGTCTGGTAGTATTTCTCACAACTCAGGAAAATGAAGGATATACTTATCAGAACAAACTAATATATAGTTTGCTCTAATATACTGTAATATATATATATACATACATACATAAGGTAAAGGTAAAGGTTCCCCCGCACAAGCGTGCTAGTCATTTCCAACTCTAGGGGCCGGTGCGCATCTCCATTTTAAAGCCGAAGAGCCAGCGCTTGTCCGAGGACGTCTCCGTGGTCATGTGGCCAGCATGACTAGACGCCAAAGGCGCACGGAACACTGTTACCTTCCCACCGTAGTGGTCCCTATTTTTCTACTTGCATTTTTACATGCTTTCGAACTGCTAGGTTGGACACCAGCCTGAAGATGACGAGTGGGACCTCTTCGAAACGTCACCAAGACACTATCAATCTTACACAGGAAAAGACCCAAATACGCCAAGACCTACACACACACACACACACACACATATACACACGCACAAACATATATACATATACACATATGCATACGTATATAACCTCTGCAGGATGAAGGCCTCTTCTGCATGTTTCCAACTCTGTGTGTGTGTGTGTGTGTGTGTGTGTGTGTGTGTGTGTGTGCACATACACTTTGCTTATTAGATTTAATATCTCTGAGTCCTTCGGGAGAAGGGCAGTATACAAATATAATAAAATAAATAAAAAATAAATATTTTCATTTGTGAAATTATGGTTGTGGGTAGCAGAGAAAATAGACTAAATCGAATGATAGATCAAAACCTTTTTAAAAATACCCATCCCATGAAGGGCAATACCATGTTTGGTTGTATTTGAAATACTACAGAGTCACTAACATAGATTGTTGAATGGGGCTGTTTCTGTACTGTCATTTGATCAACAGTTAACAGTCTTCAAGTCTGTGTTTCAGGTAGACGACCATACTAACATACATACGAGTGCGACCTTGCATTCCCAAAGATTATTAAAAATACATTGAACAATATCCATTACTGTTATTTTTAATCAGAAACCAGATATTTTTAATCCTGGTTAGAAATTAAACATAGTTATATTCACTGATCACACACTTACTACTACTATAATGAAATATAACTTTGATATGGTTTACAATGAATACTGTAATGTAAAAGTTATGTGTGATGATTTGTCTTCAGGGATCTTTTCTGAGTTATGGATTCTTTCCAACCACAAATGAGCTCTTTTGCTTGCAGAAAAAAGCCCTTTGTTTGAATAATGCTGACTAATCTTCTGGGGAGGGGGGATGTCCAAGCATGTGCCTGTTTCTAATTCTGCTGTGTCATGGTAGATCTTGTTTGTGTCTTGACCTTGCTGAGTAAAGGTTTCAATCTCTATTTTTGCTGAGTCACAGATGCATGTTTTTTCCTGTTAGCTGTTCTGAGAATGCAGCTGTTTGAGTTGGCTCACATCCTGGTTGGGAAAATAGTTCTTTGGATGAACTGCAAGCAATTTTCTCATAAAAATAGGGTTCAAGTTCGTTTAACAGTTTCTGGCCCAACTAACAGCTAACACAGGGAAAAAGAAATACATTTTTAATATACTTTAAAAGATCACACTGAACTATCAGTTACAGAAGAAACTTTTTGTTTGATTTTGGGGTTTTTTTGGTTTGATTTATTGTTTTGCCATTTTGCAATTCATTTTCTGTGGAAAGAAAATAATCTTTTTTGAGAAAAAAAATCTTGCCACAGCGGCAAGTGTATAAAGAGCAAATATTGCAAAGCAATAAAAATAGTAACCATTTATTTGAAGCAGACTGTGAACTATTATTAAAAATATCTACTTATTTATTAAAGAAAGCTATAGATTGGGAGATGGGCTTTTGGTAATAAAGTATTAAGTCCTCCAAAGTACAATTTATTTATTCCAACCTTGTTTCTACTAGACTGATACAGGGACTTCTTATGTGGTACAATTTTGTTTTTCTTGGGGGGGGGAATTATAATCATCCTAGTAAGTAGCAATGACACTTTTTTAAAAAAAACCACCATGAAATCCTCACAGAAGGGGTCAGAACACCTGTTTTGCTGCCATTACAAGAAAATATAGGGAAACCAGAGAGTAAAAGAAACAAATGAGAGTTGAACCATGAAAGAAATATCCATTAATTGCAGGAAAAAATGAGATTTTAGCAAGTGAAAAGCAAACTCAGAAATCCAAACATTTTTTTAATGTGTTGTATTCCTTCATGTGAATTAAATCCATGCAAAGCTTTTATTGTTCCATTTTCCTACCTGATTCTTTCCCCATGTCCTTCACATTGCCGGTCTTTTTCTCTCACATGCCATATCCATTATCTCCGCACGGACGTTCAGCGAGATCTGCAAGCGGAGCGGCCAGCGGGCTCCCCTGAGGCCATCCAAACTGACCCTCTCAGACTTCCAGAACTCTCCGATTAAAGTCAGGGGGGAGGTGTCGGTGACGGTCCACTACAAAGGGTTCAAGGGGAAACTGAGCGTGTTGGTTGTCGAAGGGCAACGGACCAGCCTTGTGGGGCTAGGGTGGTTCAGGGCGTTGGGCATTGGGATCACCGGGATCCACCAAACGCAGAGCCACCCCTCGCTGGAGGGCATCTGCAGGGAGTTCGCGGATGTCTTCGACGAACGGTTGGGGAGGTACACCGGGACCCCGATTTCTTTTAAATTAAACCCCCTAGTCCTGCCGGTCAGGATGAAGGCGAGGAGAGTTCCCTTTGCGCTCAAGCATAAAATTGAGCAGGAACTGGATAAGTTAGTGGAACAGGGGGTACTGACGCCGGTAGATGGGGCGGATTGGGAGACCCCCATAGTCACCCCGTTAAAGGCAAATGGGAACATTAGAATCTGTGCAGATTATAAGGGGACAATCAACCGGGCGTTAAGTGCGCATTCATACCCAGTTCCCACCGTAAGCGGCATCCTGGCATCCCTGCAAGGCAGAACGGTATTCGCAAAATTAGATCTTGCCCAGGCTTATCAGCAGCTGCCGGTAGACCCCGAGGCAGCAAGGACCCAGACCATCATCACCCACAAAGGGGCGTTCCGAGTAAACCGGCTGCAATTCAGAGTGAGCGTAGCTCCGGGGATTTTCCAGGAAGTCATGGAAAAAATGCTTAAGGGGATCCCCGGGGCCTGCCAGTATTTCGACGACGTCCTCATAGCAGCTAGCTCGGAGGACGTCCTGGCATCACGGCTAAGAGCAGTACTCGGTCGTTTTAGGGATGTGGGTCTAAGACTGAAAAGGGACAAGTGTAAAATTGGGGTTACGGAGACGGAGTTTCTGGGATTCAGGATAGACGCGCAGGGCATCCACCCGTCAGCCGCCAAGGTGAGGGCTATCAAGGAAGCCCCAATTCCCAAAAACAAAGCGGAACTGCAAGCGTTCCTTGGTCTCTTAAATTTTTATCATACATTCCTGCCGCACAAGGCAACCATCGCAGAGCCTTTGCACAGGCTCCTGGACAAACAAATACCCTGGGACTGGACTGCCACACACACAAGCGCGTTCAGGACCCTTAAGAACATGCTAGCCAGGGACGCAACGGTCACTCACTTCAGGGAGGACCAGCCCATCTGCCTAGTGTGCGATGCATCCCCTTATGGGATAGGGGCGGTCCTCAGCCACTTAAGGGAGGATGGCACACAGGCTCCCATAGCGTACTATTCCCGGACCCTGTCAGCGGCGGAGAGAAACTATGCGCAGATAGATAAGGAGGCGCTGGCAGTGGTCGCGGGGGTAAAAAAGTTCCACGACTACCTGTACGGGAGGGAGTTCCTCATTTACATGGATCACAAGCCCCTTCTGGGACTATTCACCATGGAGAAGCAAATGCCACAGATCCTATCACCAAGGATGCTCCGTTGGTCCATTTTTCTGTCAGCATACTCCTGTAAGCTGATCCATAGACCAGGGAAGGAAATGGGACACGCCGACGGACTCAGCAGACTCCCCCTAAGGGAGGCTGGACCGGACCCCGCTCCTGCTAATCAGATATTAGCAATACAGGAGCTGGCTGAGTGCCCATTAGACGCTGGCGACATAGCAGCCAAAACTCCCAGGGACAAGATTGTTAGCAGAATTCAGTCCTGGGTTAGCAGTGGGTGGCAGGACAAGTCACCAGGACCAGAGTTCACAGATTTTTTTACGAGGAGGCACGAGCTTTCGACCCATAAGGGCTGCCTGCTGTGGGGGAGTAGGGTCATCATCCCCACAAAACTTAGGGAGAAGGTCCTTCAGTCCCTTCACGAGGGTCACCCGGGAGTGGTAAGAATGAAGGCTCAGGCTAGGAGTTACCTGTGGTGGCCTGGGTTGGATAAAGAGATAGAGGGGCTGGTGGCAGGATGTTACACATGCCAAAGGTCTCACCCAGATCAGGCACACGCCCCAGTCCACAAGTGGGAACAAACTCACACCCCCTGGTCCAGGGTCCATACAGGGCCATTTCAGGGACACACCTTCTTAGTCATTGTAGATAGTCACTCCAAGTGGTTAGAGGTAGTGCCTGTGTCCAACATGACATCAGCGGGCACAATACAGGCACTAAGGGGAGTGTTTGCCATGCATGGGCTACCAGATGTAGTAGTATCTGATAACAGGGCGCAATTTACCTCCTCGGATTTCCAGGTGTTCCTGAGGACCTTGGGGATTAGGCATGCCACATCAGCGCCCTTTCACCCTGCCAGTAACGGATTGGCAGAGAGGTTCATGCGGACTACCAAGGATGCACTCAAAAGAATAGTACAAGGGGACTGGAAACAGAGACTGGCCACGTTCCTCCTCCATCAACACGCAACACCCTGCACAGCCACAGGAAAGAGCCCAGCGGAGCTCAGGTGGGGCAGACGCCTCATAACCACGTTAGACAGACTCCACCCAGACAGGGTATCAGCAGACACAAAACCCCCAACCCTCAAAACCAATTTCAACATAGGGGAGCAGTTCTGGGCCAGGAATTACAGCACAGGCCATCCATGGGTGCCAGGTGAAGTGGTGGAACAGACAGGCCCCCTCTCCTACAGAGTAAGGGTGGAGGGGGGACTCCTGTGGAGGAGACACTTAGATCAACTAAGGAAGAGAGCCCCTGAGAGGACGGGTGGAGAATCAATGGAAACAGCAAGGGAGGAGGCAGAGCAAACACAAACACACACACAGCCACAACCACAGGCACCCAGGGGAACAGCAGGAAGAGTTTTGGGCCATCCATCTGCCTGGCAGGGAGCTGACAGGAAAAGTAGGCAAGAGCCTGAGGACAGCAGGTCACAAAGAGCCAACACAGAAACGCACGCACACACACAAAACAGACCAACACAGCCAGGCCAAGGAACAGGAAGCAGAACCGAAACCACTACAGAGCCGAGCCTGAAAAGGTCAAACAGGACACACAGAGCCCCCAGCTACCTCAGTGATTATGTTCGCTCTTAGCCTGGGGGGGGGGAGTAATCTGGAAGGTGAAATGTAAAAATTGTAAATAAGATGTATATAGTTAAGAAGGAATGACGGAGGATCCTCCTCACTATGGGGGAAGGGGTGCAGTGTATGCCTCCCAGCATACACAAAAGACAGCACAGCAGGAGGCTGATGGTGCAGATCAGCAGAGGGGTTGGATAGCTCCAGATGATAACTGCTCACGCAGGATAAACCTAATGAGTTAAGCTGTTGACAGCCCCAGGCATGGTCAGCCTGGTGGGGAGCCAGGATCTACACCCATTGTCACCTGCACTGGCAGGAAGCCCAGGTTTGAACTGATTGGATGCTATCCACCTGGGCAGGTACAAATAGACGCCAGGTTCCCCTGTTTCCCCAGTTCGTTCTGTTCTGAATAAACTCATCGTTACCCCAGCTCTGTGTCCGCCTCTCTGTGAAGCACGCGACTTTATACTTTCTGAGCTTGGTTGTTTTCTTGAAGATGTTTCATTACCCAACTAAGTAAAACAATTGGTACCCTGAAAACAACCAAGCTCAGAGAGCATCAAAGACCTCATAGTTCAACCCTGAACTTCATATCTTCTCCTCTATTAGGTATCTTTCGATTTGAAAGGCCTGAAGTCCAGGAACTGAGAGACAGGTCCAACAGGAGTTTCTGCATGTCCCAAGATACAGCACATTACTCCTTTCATTGTGATTTCAAATACACCAGAATCAAAGTTTTTCAGTTGTTGAACATAAGGTAAAGGTAAAGGTAAAGGTTCCCCCGCACATGCGTGCTAGTCGTTTCCGACTCTAGGGGCCGGTGCTCATCTCCGTTTCAAAGCCGAAGAGCCAGCGCTTGTCTGAGGACGTCTCCGTGGTCATGTGGCCGGCATGACTAGACGCCAAAGGCGCACGGAACGCTGTTACCTTCCCACCGTAGTGGTCCCTATTTCTCTACTTGCATTTTTACGTGCTTTCGAACTGCTAGGTTGGCAGAAGCTGGGACGAGTAACAGGCGCTCACTCTGCTACACGGCACTCGGGATTCGACCCGCCAGACTGCCGACCTTCAGATCGACAAGCTCAGTGTCTTAACCCACTGAGCCACCGCGTCCCTGTTGAACATAGCTGATACTAAGATATCAAAGAGTAACAGAGCTATTTGTAAACTGGCATGGTCTTTAAACAAAAGGGCCCTCATTATCCTAAAGAACAAAGTGTATTCTCTCCTCAGATTATAGTTGACAGTTTTCTGGATTGCTCATATTGCTTCTATCTCATTTGTTCATATTATGAATCACTTGGTAAGGGTGTGTGTTTCAGCAGTGCACAATCCAATTCTACTGTACATTTCTGTCACACCTAAGCCATTAAAGTCAATTAAATCAATATTAGCATAACGTGATAAAATAATTAGCATCAAGTTCATTGAGCATTTTGTAAGTGATTTTGCTGAGATGACTGATTCAGGATACAGCTCCTGACTTTACAGGAATGAGCAGCTTTATTTATAAAGTTATTTACCACCCCTGGAATTTTCTCACTCCAGGGACTGCCTGATGTGTAAAATAAGACTGGTCAGCTATAAAAGTTGTGGTTGTCCAGAAAAGTATCAGAGGTTAAGAAGGTTGTCTTTAAAATATTTCACACACTATCCTTTGTGCTTGATGCTGTTCATCCCTCATGAGGCTAAAATGAGCTCTGCCTATTTTTGCTTCATAATCCAATGACTTAGTGAAAGTGTTGCACTTGGCATTCTTATGCACTGTGACTCCAGAAGAAGCACGCATGCCTTCCTATTTAATTTGCAATGTGCGCATGGGTTTCTGAATCATGCCCACAAAGCCTACAGCACTCGTTAATACCAAAAACAATAATGACATGATATACAAGCAAAGGACAGCAATGCATTGAGAAAAAAGGATCAGGAGACTCAACTAACAAGTGCTGACATGAAAACTTGCTGATGTGCAAGTCAAGAATCAAAACTGTATTCTCCTTTTCTTTAATACCAAAGATTACAGAGACCCAGCCTTCTATTTCTTGACCTAACTGTGGGTTGATTGATTTGTAAATACTATCTGTTATTTTATTCCCAGACATAATTTTTCTCTGTTGGGTTTGCTGCTTTATAATTGAATATTGTTTGTATGTTTCTAATATAAACAAGAAAGCAAGTATCCAGTATGCAGCTGCCATTAATAATTTTGCTTTGCCAATCTAAGACATAAGAGTTGTCCATTGTCATGATGCCTGGGAGAAGCAACAGTTTCAATTAAATTAGCTGTTTCTTTAAAATTGCTCTTTCTTCTTTGTTGTGTCCAGTTCTCTTTTCTTGTCTACATCTTATCTGTAACATTTGTCTCAATTTTAGTGGCATATGAAGCACATAAAATATAATAATACTTATGGAGTTGATGAGACTGTGGAAAGTTAAATGACTTTGTCCCTACAGAAGTATAAATTATGATCAATCAAGCATATGGCCGAGGAATTCAGGAACTGAGTTCACCCATCTTAAATCTGTCAAGGTTGAGAAACACTGAAATAGTTTATCTTGTCTGGGCTTGGAAAACTGGTAAGCAAAGATGGGACTGATTAATACTTGGATGAGAGGATAGCTTTAGGCTGAATATAAAACTGAAATACTTTACATCTTAGAAGTAAACAGTAGCAAACCATCTTTGTATGTTGTCAATAAAATTTCAAAAGATATAGATTTCATTTAAACTAAACTGTACAATCAAAATGACTTGTGAAATTAAAATTGCTCTCTTCTTAATTCCATTAGTTCATGGATTCTCCAGGCTATCTTCTCTTCCCCTAGCTAGGGTGCTTTCACAAAACAATTGCTACTTCCTCTCCCCACTCCATCACTGGAGCAGCTGCTGTTTCCTGTTCTACAGCATAACAATGTGTACCCTGAGTCAGTATTTCATTCTGAGGTGCATAGAACATTTTGCTGTGTCATTGCTGGAGGTTTCCTTGCAATGAAGGCACTGTTATTGCTGAGTAATGCATCCGTCTTTCTCTAAGATTAGCTTCCTGAACTGTTTCTTACCAAGAGAAGCAGCCATTACTGGTAGAAACTTAAGCATGATTTTACATCACATTCATGTGCCAAATAACTGGCCATTCAAAATTTCAGATATACTGTAAGTGCTAATGGTGAATATCTAATCTTGTAAGAAAGTTAAGAAGAGAGCAATTTTAGGAGGTTAAAAGGTTAGAAGGGTTTTTAAATAAAAATGCTCTGTAACAATAAGAAAAAAAATCCTGTTGTGTAGTGCAGATTTCCCCAACCTAGCACACAGCAAATCAACTGGCAGGAAAGGAGCTTGTCTCTGCTTCTGTGCCAATAACTCTAAGGAAGAAAAGTTGTTTCTCCCTCTTTTTCCACTCTTCAAAGGTGGTTGTCGTTGCTGATACTGCCAAAATGACATCACCCACATATACAAAAGAGGTTTCATCAGTTGCGGGGTATCCCAATAGTTCAAGCACTATTTTATAAATATTGACAATATAACCAAGAAAATGTTTCTTTTCTCTTGCACATCTGGCATCATCTTAATTTACAAAAGGTTCTCTCAAACATTTTTCAAAAATTAAATGCAATCACCATGGAAGGGGGTTGTATCCAGTATCTAACTGGAAATATTCCATCCAATTGAAAGAAGAAAAAAGGCATATATAATATGTTGAACTAGATGGCTTGGAAGAGTGATTCTTTATCTTCCTTTTTTTCTTTTTGTTCCCCATGTTTAATTAAACAAATAAGATCTAAAAATGGCTTTCTGAGAAACAGTTATTTTGGGTCTTGGCCTATAGTAGTCTTTTTGTGAATAGGTTAAGTCCCATGATCCAAAAAAATCCTATCCCTGTCCAAAGATCATCTTGACAGTAATAAATTGGTCTTTATTGGTTTATATGTAGAGTCCTATGACAGCACAGGTTTATGCAACAGTTCACTAAAATGCTGATTTTCTAACCTACTCACTGAACTAGTGTAGCCACTATAATACCAAAGAATTTGAGAAAATGATGATGATTAAATAGACATTAGCAACAGGTTATCTCAGTAAAGGATGCTTATTATGAGGCAACACTGGTACCTAAAACTGCCCACTGGGTTATTCTAATGGCTTATGGCGAGAATTATCACTTAGATATTTCTAGTTATTTTCCTTTTTTAGACTTGACTTTCTTCAGAATCCCTGCTACAAGGTCCAAATAGCACATATCACAAGGGACAATTAATAGTTAAATAACAATTAATAATCCTGTGTAATGTCTCATTATATCACCTCACAAGAAGAAGACTCACCAGTCTGATAGATAATGTGAGATGTCTCTGTATTGTTATATAACTATTTTATGTTACATGTGAGAATAAAATCAGTGATGATATAGACAGATAGAGAAAAAAGTGACAGCCATTTGTCACCATGGTCTGGAATAATCTGACTAAAGATATTTTGAAGAAGTTGAGCTGAGTCAAATGACATATCAGCAGAAGTAGGTCCTCTTTCCTGGACTCCAAACTAAAACAAATGAAAATGGATTCCTTCTACACTGACCATTTTCTAAAGCACCCAAAGACTCAGCATTGCATTAAAACTGCTGCAGTAAATCAATCACAGAAACATTTTTCTGCTTCTTCATGGATAATTGTTAAACGCCATCTGCGAGGATGGCAGACAAAGCCAAAACCTGGCAGTCATCCATTATTCAATGTTTCTAGACCTTTTTCATTATAACATTTTCTTTCTTTCTCCATCCAAAGTGTTGACAAAAAAGAAAAGGCTCATTTTTTTGCCAGAAGGCAGAACTGATCACTTGCAAAGGATTTGAGGGGTGCAGATAGGCTAGCTCTGCCACAGATAAACAAGTTTATTTTAGTACACCATTAATAGAACTATTGATTTCAGTCTGGCAATTAATATACCCACCCAGACTATTCTAATGAAACTGCCTCATAAATAAAGAGTTTACTCCCAACATAATGCAAAAGGAGGATTACATATGCACTATAATCAAAGGAGGGGCATTATTTTTCCTTCTTGTTGACTATAGTAGGGAGAAAATTATCCTACAATAAGCTTACATAGGTTGAGACCATATAGAGGGGAAACAAGGTGGATTTGATTCTAGTGGGTCCCCATTCAGCCACCAATAAGCATCTTTGGGTTCCCCATGAAGATCTGATCAAATCAGATCTACACTGGCAGAACTTTGTGCCAACAGAGTGAGAAAAACCTCAGCAACATAAGTTTCCCACTGCCACATGTAAATCAAAGCTTCTAATAAGATTGTCCACTCAACCAAGGAACAAAAACATGATATAAAGTACATTGCCTGCCTCTTTTGAATTCCTTGTATATCCAATATGTATAAAAAATATTATCAAGAGTCATTAACATTTGAAAAGAGGAGTTGGTTGGTTCTAGGGAAGGAAATGGTTAATGCCCAGCATTCTTTACAGAGAAGTCTCTTGATATCCTGTTGTGCTTAGTTGTCAATAAAGCCTCATCATGTGACTTCTCTTCCTCCCTCCCTACTCAGAGGAGAGAGAAAAAAAGGAAAGGGCTGAGCTTCTCTAGTGACGGGGTGTGGCGAAAAAAGTGTACATGTTGCAAGAGAACTGTACATTTTCTGAGGTCAGATTTTTCTGGCTGAGCACGTGATCTCACAGTAAAAGTATAAAGAGAATGATGAAGGAGAAGGGCTGCTTCATTCAGAAACATCTCAGCCTCTGGAAAGAAGAAAGCAAAAGGCCAACAGAAAGAAGAAAGAAAGGTTAGCAAACAACAGAAAAAGGGAACAATGGCTCAGCATACTGAAGGGTGAGTCTTAGTTTAAAGACGTTTTTATATATATATATATATATATATATATATATTCAGTATGTACTTTTCTCATTCACAGATGTTTCACATTAGAATTCTTGGTATTTTTCGTGCTAACATGTCTTTGTGATCCCAGAAAAGAAAACTTTTTATGATTAAATAGATTTTAATCCACCAGTCTGATTTCATTCTAAATGTCAGCCTGATATATGATCTTTTAGTCTGATATCTGTAACTTTTCCCAAACTCTTTTTTTGTCCAAAGAAATGTAACTTTTTGTTTGAACATATCTTGTCCTTGAAGAATAGAGAGGTCCTTTCTCTATTGTCCACAAAGGATGCTCTCTTTCCGAAGATTGCCAATTTAACTTCTATGTTAAAGGATTAATGAGAAATTCTTTAATATCAGTTCTACCCTAAACCACCCCCTTTCTTTCGTATCTTCAATAGAAAGTTTCAAGACCTTTCAGAAGCCCTGAAGGAAAACACAAAAGATGTTCATGAAGAGGCAGAAAACACAGAATTCATGAAGATTTTCCAAAAGGGACAGGTTTCACCTCATGAATTTAAGGTACATGTTTTCTGGTTTTGGGGAAGCTGTGGTTTATGGATAAATTACAAATTAAGATGTAGATGTAGTATAACATAACTTGATGTATAGGAAATTAAGCTATGCAAGTGCGGTATAATGTAAGTTGATGTATAGGAAAATTAAACCACCTTATTTTTCTGGGCACAGGAAAGTGGACAATTCAGATTAAATTAGAACCCCAGGATAATTATGTATTTTTAAATGTCTACTATTTATTAACTTCAATGCTACAGCCACTTCTGCCAATTACAAAGTGTGCATCTGGTTTGAATTTATGCACCTTAGTATTTTAATAAAATATAAAAAATGAAATAGAGACAGAAGCCTAATATCATCCTTCTTCTGAGTTTGACCCTTTTCTCCTTAATTATGATTGGTATAAGCAATTTTGTGTTTCAGTTCCCTTGACTCCACTGTGACTGATTTAAGCAAATGCTTTAGCTTTCCCAAAGCATAAACAAAAGTTCTATGCCAATCTTAAATATTTTTATTCAGAAATAGTTTTCACTAGAACTTATTCCTCAGTACACTTAGGAGTATGTTTATTAAAGTTAAGGCATAATCCAAATACTGAGCTCAACATATTCCTAGGGTATATGTAGATTTTGTTTGAGAAGAGAAAATTCATCAGAACACACAACTTTATAAAAGATTGAAAATCTAGAATAATTAACACATGCATTACACATTAACAAAAAGAAAACAAGGAAGGAAAACAAGGAAGGAAAATAAATTACCCCGTGATAAACCTGACAGACAAGTCTACTGTGCTAGTAAATATTGTTGTTCTGAAACAAAAACATTACACCATTGCAACATTACACCACATACACCTAGAATGTATATTCAACAAGAAACCACACATTATTTATGTTTATTATATTTGCATAATATATCTAAAGTGAATTGAGATACTCCTAAAGAAAAAGAAACTGATAGTGTAAATCTTAGCATACAGTTTTGTGTTGGAATAACAGTAAGGAAGATGGGAAGACACAATTCCCTGGTTCATTTTTAGATGGGAATGTATTATGCATTTTTGCAGTGTCCCAGTACTAGGTGCACATTCATTTTCCAGTAGAACCACTAGACTATTTCGACTAGAAATAGTCATTAGCTATAAGTGCTAAATGGATAATGGAATGCTAGGAAGCAGGAACATAATAAAACCAACAGAGGGAAAAATGAGGTAGAACATTTTTTACTAAAGTAAAATAGAAGTGGTGGCAGTACAAACAAAAATCTTAGATTAACCTCAATTGAGGTTAAAATACTTCTAGTAAATAAGTGTTAGAACTTCTTCAGATTCTTTTTCTTTGTAGATTGGCTGATCTCTAGTAAACAAGATTGAGTGAGGGGCAAGTATAAACAAGACACATCATAACTAATTAAATTATTCAAAACTCCATTATTACCTAGAGAAAATGTAAATAAGTTTTGATGTGTGTGTATGGTTGTATAAAATTAGGTCTAAATTATATACAACACAGTATATTATGATTGGATCTGTTGTTATTTTTAGGCATAAGAACAAATAATGAGAAACCAAATAGAAGCAGGACAGTATGTTCCATTTTCTTCAAATCAATGTTTGCCCAAAGTTGCTGATTGCCAGCTAATGGGTTAGGGAAGTTTCAGTGATTCACTACAATTTGCCATTTCCACTCAAAAGAATTAATAGCAATAGTAAATGACAAAAATATATATCTGGGAATGGAATAATTATTGTACTTTTAAAATTGGTTGGTTTTAGGAGTTCCAGGAAAAAATAGCAATACATTAAATTTTTTAAGACTAATCTCCTGAACCTGACAGATTCACTACCCTTTCTAAAACAACTGATTAAGCAGCAACTTCAACCACAATGTTGCTCAGTTCTCCCTTTCCCTAATTCTCAGCTAGTTTCCTACCCCAACATTTCCCAAATGAGAGTCTTCAAGTTGTATCATACTATTACCAGCCATAGCAATTATGCAGGTTGGGAATTATAGGAGCTGAACCCTCACATTTGAGAAATCATCCCAACTGGACAGGGCTGTTTTATTGTTTAGGATGATCAGCACTTCATGCTGCTTTTGAGAAGTAAGCAACTCACAATATAAAAACAAAATACAGTAAAAAAATAAAATAAATAAGAAGTGCAACAGAGAAAATTACAGTTAAGAAATTTAGATACTAACCTCAAGACAAACACACTAGATTTCAGACACCTAATTAAAGGTTTCATCCATTAATCTGCATGATACTCCATGGTCCGCAAGTGTGAAATAGTGGCATAAAAGTGGAGCCAAATGGAAAATGCTAGTGCAAGGGGCACCAACATTTGGATATAAAAAGGATCTTAACAGTTAAATTAAAAAGAGAGTTTTTCATATAAATTTAATAATATAAATAAATAAAATATTTTTATCACATTAAGTACTCAGGAGCTTAAGAAAAAGCAGATGCTTCTAAAAATTTAGCAAAATTAAAGGCCAATGTAAGACACTAGGAAATTAGCATATGTGGATATGCTAATAACACCAGGGTCTATCTTGGGACTGCATGACAATCTTGTAGCCAACTTCGTTCCCTTCTTTGCAAATTTAAGCCATTTTCTAGTATTCATTTCTCTTATAACCTACAAATACAGTATTTTCCTCAATTGTTGTGAAACTGGCTCTTTTATCACGTCTAAACAAATGTTTCATGGAATTGATTAATATTTAAAATATATATAGTTTTGTTTTTCATATCAAATGTATTTAGACCCAATATTACACAAAAGTATTTTATCAAAAAGCAAAAGATAACACCTAGGTTTTTTTCTTAAAAATATTCTTGTGAATTTTAAAAACAGGCCTGTATCTAGCGGTGATATTGCACTATAGGAAAATAATGCTGGAGTAAAGTGAAGGCCTAGTTTGTCTCTAATTTATCTTATCCACTGTAGCATCCCAAAGTTTCCCCAATGCTAGTATATGGGCGGGGAGGGGGGGACAGTTGTAGCATTTCTTACATGGAAAGCAACAGTAGATTAGGAAAACCGCTAAAAACTTTTTTCACTAGCTATAACCCACTGATTTTATCAGTAACATTGCCAGTGTACGTTGAGTCTTTTCCAATGTTGAAATCTGTTAGTATACATGCAGTTTTAGGAAATCAATTATATTTTCTATAAAATACCTATAATTGAGATTCAAATGATTAACAAGTGAAGACCAATCAAATTTAATACATATGGTGTTCCATACCTTTTCCTCACATCAGTGAGGTATTTAAACTATTTAAGGAAGATTTTGAAAACTACATATAAGTTAGATAAATAAATGCCAATATAAAATGTTACATGGCAACCCTCCAAATGAAATGAATTGGTTGAACATAATTTGTAGATGATCAAATAAAATTGGCTAGACATCAAATGCTACCAAAACTGAATTGGTTCTTAGGAGCCTTTTCCACATAAAATTGGAATCCAAAAATCATGAACACTATGCCTTTTTAATGGGAAGGTGAATCTAAATATCAAATCAAATAAATAATAAACATTTACAACTCAAGAGAGATTTTGTAACTGTTTTTCTTTTCTTTGTTTTAGCTTTATTTGGCTTCTCTTTATTACATCTATGTGGCCCTGGAGGAAGAGTCTGAAAGGAACAAAGACAACCCAGTCTATGCTCCTGTTTATTTCCCCAATGAATTGAATCGCACCGCTGCACTGGAAGATGACCTGGAATATTTCTATGGCCCCACATGGAAGAAAGACATCCAGTGTCATGAGGCAACTCAGAAATATGTGGATAGGATACATCATGTGGGCCAGCATGAACCTGAACTTTTAGTAGCCCATGCTTACACCCGATACTTGGGAGATCTATCTGGTGGCCAAATTCTAAAGAAGATTGCCCAGAAATCTCTCAGTTTGCCCAATACTGGAAAAGGGCTGTCTTTCTTCAATTTCTCTGGAATCACCAACATCAGCAAATTCAAACAGCTTTATAGAGCTCGGATGAACAGCATCCCCATGGATTCTTCTATTATTGAGAGAATTGTTGAAGAGGCCAGAAAATCTTTTCTTTTGAATATTGAAGTGAGTAATTAGCCACATATATTTAATTTTTGCAAATCCAAGAAATAAGTAATTTTAAGAAATACATTGACCATGACAATTCTCATACATAAATGTTGACTGCTGTTTTATCTGGGATATTGAAATATTTCCTTCTTTATCAGTAACAATCAATAACAATGGGGTGGCCAATGCTATGATTTTCATGGGACTTTTCCTCCGGCTTGATTATGATGCTGGAGTTTGGGTATGGTAGAAATAATTGTGCTGAATTTTAAAAGTTTAAAATGACCCTCTCAAATAAAACAAACTATCTATTAGAACCAATCAGTCTTAACAATAATAACTAATTAACATATTACCATATTCTTAAAATGCTTCAGCGGGACCCCTACAAATTGATTTGGTTAATTTTTACAAAGGAGCAAATATCATGAAATAAGGAGAAAAAAACTTTTGAAAATATAGATGGTGGTATTCAAATCTATCAAAATTCCTTGTTTCCTGATATCTGTTTATAGACAATTACCTTATCTCAACATTTAACTTCAGCCTGGCTTTTTCACTATATTTTTATACCATTTTATATCAATTGAATATTATTAAGATACTTAGACTATTATATCTCAAAGAACACTGTGGAAAAGAACAAAGGAGTTACAGCAGCTCCACGGAGAAAAAGTTACAGTGTAAGAGCCTCTTTATCTCAAAAGAAAAAAATTGAATAGAGAAAACCATAATGCACCAATAGTATAAAAATGTTTTATAATATCAGAACCTTAAGTCAGCCAACGAAGGTGAAATTTGGATGATTCAAGACATATTTTTAAAAATACATTCCCATATATATTGTTAACTGTTGAATTTCATTTTATAAGGTGTGGTCATGGCCAATAACATGGACATTTTAAAAAGGGAATTAGATTATTCATTATAGTTATGCATTATTTCAAAAAATAGATACACCTAGCAGGACAGAATTTAAAATTAAAAGTACATGTATGTAATTGATCAATGGTCTCATGGGCCAATACTTTCCATACTGAGGAAAGTTCAAATTCCATTGATACAAATGAAATATTATGTATTTGATTAGGAGATATGAGCTGGAGCCCTCTTTTTCTCCTTCATGTTATCAATATTGCAAACACTTTTTCTTTACCTACAGATAGATAGAAACACGAAGCACTAAATTTTCGTATTTATCTATGCACTAGATTTGTAGTGTTTCATATTCAAATTATTCATTACTCATATTAATTAATTAATGCAAAGCATATGGCCATAGTTGAACATATTAAGCATACATTTTCTATATTGCTTCCCATATTAAAAGTTATACTGAAGTAGGAGAACTGGAAGATAAGGAAGCTGTCTAAATTCCTTAAAATGGGTCTTGCAAAATCTAAATCCAGGAATAAAGAAAGAGAATACTTCTTGGCAATTAAACTAATGTGTGATTAACTTTTCCCAGGTGTTTCAGGAGCTGCAAAGGTTGGTGAATCAAGACAAGCCTGCACAGAACAATCATCTTGGGAAACCCAAGTTAGATTTTCAAACAACAGGAAACAACAGAACACAGAGTAAGAAATTATTTTAACTTTCAGATTGTTCTTGCAACTGCAATGAAAAAATAACCATTAATATTCACTATGTTTTCTAATTTATTTTCTTGTTCATTTTTATCCTGGATAATTTAAAAAATCAGTATATATTATAAAATATGCCTGCTTAGAATCATTTTCATAGCTCCCATTGCCACCTACCTTCCCCTGGGCATCTAAGTACCTGAGGGAACACCTGCTGCCGGCATCGACTTCCCTCCGCCCTGTGCGTTCCCACAGAGAGGGCCTCCTCAGGGTGCCACCGGTCAGAGAATGTCGACTGGTGGCCCCCAGGGGGAGATCCTTCTCTGTGGGCGCCCCGGAGCTATGGAATCAGCTACCGGTTGAGCTCCGGACGACGCCCGACCTTCGCTCCTTTCGCCGCGAGCTAAAAACATACTTTTTTGAACAAGCTGGCCTGGCCTGATGAGGGGATTGGGGGGGGGGTTGCTATTTTTATTTTATTTGGTTTTAAAGATGTATTTTAGTATGTGGGCATTTATTTAATCTTGTTTTAACTTTTGTAATTTGTATTTTTTATTCTTGCCCTGTTCACCGCCCTGAGTCCTTCGGGAGAAGGGCGGTATAGAAATAGTATTAAATAAATAAAATAAATAAATAAAATAAAATATCTAAGTTTGATAATGATTAATCATTATGTAGGCCGTATGTTAAACATGGAAAATTTTCAATTCACAATATGAAAACAGATAGAAAATTAATTTACAGTTATTATCAAAGAACTTTTTATCACGGATGTCCAAAATATTTCATAAAATAATCCACAGGGAGGAGAATGACAGGGGTGTCTTGATTGTCAGATGCCATGATGCAGCTGAATAATTTAATCATTTCGGTGATGTCACAATGCACATATTACCATGTTGATATCACTGAGGCTTGTTATGGATCTGCTGTTTAAAGATTTATGTTCATAAATTTGAGTGCATAACTGTAAGACTACACTGAACTTTTAATGGTTGTCCTAACTTATAAGTTGTGCATTCCCTCAACTTTTTTATTTTTATTTATTTTTATTTTATTTTTTAATTCCATTTATATCCCGCCCTTCTCCAAAGACTCAGGGCGGCTTACAAGCTTAGCACTTCCGCACCCCACACAGCTATTCATATGAAAGCTATAAACACCAAATGGTTGCCTATCATGTAATTTAAATCCACACAATTGTGATATATTATATTGTCTCATAAACTTTGCAGAGCTAGTAGGGTTTATCTATACTATGTTGAGGTATTTAGTGATGCTATGACTATTACTAGAACATTACTTAAGGATCTAGAAATACAGTCTTTCCAGCTGCTTTTCATTCTGAACAACTTTTGCTTTCTTAATACAGATCCAAAGGAAAATGGCCAAGCACAGATGAAGCATACAGACATGCTGTCCAGCATCCCACTCTTGCGTTGGACTCTTGCTCTTTTCTTGTTAGCAACAACAGTTGTTGTGGGCTTGTATGCTCTATGAACTGAAAAGAACTTAAAGCACTTTTACTACTACTTACCTACTCCTAAACTAATGCATTTTTTTAATTGAGGGTGACAGATTTAGATTATCTCATGTATTAGAACTGCTGAGCTTGACTATTTCTCCGGTTCTAGGTATTGTTGTTACCAACAGTTTTTTAAAGAAGTTTTTGTCAAATACATTTCTCTAAAGAACCTGAAATGCCACTGTATGACATGCCATTAAACCAATAAGAAGCCAAGATGAGAAAAGAATGATAACTTGCCATCTGGAATATGTGAGGAATAAATTAAGCTGTGATATTTTGTCCAGTGTTTGTGTACAAGATTTTCTACACAATATATGTTGTATTGCCTGTTTTTCTTTGTCCTAAAACACAATAGAGTGCTTAAACTCTGACTTCATGTAATACATTTCTACTAGTTGAAATCAGTCGTGTATCAGCAATGACCTTTCAGAAACAGAATAAAATATTCTTGTATTTGTACTTTGTACTTTTAAGTTATACTGTATGTACTTTCATTAAAGCTCCTTGTAAGTTAACTCAACTGTGTACTTTTATATGTTTATCAGATTGTTTGAAGAATGTTTGCCTTTCCATACTGAGTTATATAACTGATAGAAATGGGCTAATCAGTACTCTGCCATAAAGCTAATTTATTCCTGTATTTGGGAAGATAATTAAATTATTCAGTACCACAACTATTATAAAATCCTTTAAAAGTCAACATTGAAAAGACATTTATTGGAAGGATATAACGTGATCTCTGTAACAGCTGTTTATGTTTTAAAGTCCAGCAGTACATGCATATCAAAAGTTTATTGGCTTAATGTTATTGGCTAACTTAGGGTGGGTTTATCATATTTTAGATTCTGGAAAAATGCATTTGTTATAGCTTATTTTAAGTTTAAAATATATTTACTAAAATATATTAAAGCTTAAAATACATAATAAATATATAAGTAGCAGATGTAGTTAACACACAAGAATATTTTTATTTCCAAGAAAACTAAGATTACTAAAATCTCATATGACCATACTAATCTTCTTCTAGATTAATTATAAATTATCATCCAATTCACGCTCACATCCATGAAAAATAATTATGGGTATAAGCATGGAGTATACATAAATAGAATACTATTCTTTAATTCTAGCTCTTTTAGCTATTGAGTAGATTATTTCAGTGAATTTACGACGGCAGTTCAGAAATAAACCTCCGTTTGATTATCAATGACACTCATGGATACAGAATTTTTATTATACACATTAGAAAACTACATTACATTTTGACATAATCACCATTCAAATTGATGAACTTGTCATAATGTCTTACAAGTTTTGAAATTCCTTAGTAGTAGTCGCTCGGCACCAAATCTGGGCTATGGGGGGGGCAGTGATCAAAACTTCAAAATTCTTGGGTGCATCTAGCGGTGTGTAGGCAAGCCTTATGAACCAACACCACCCAGGCAAACCTGGGCAAAGGCCCCCCTAGTCACCGCTCCTATATGATCTTCCAGGGAGAGCTGTGAATCCAGGAGGACACCCAAGTTGCGAGCCTTATCTACGGCGGGTCATACCTCACCCCCCATGGTTAAAGATGGAATAACCTGAATTTCCCGAGATGCCGGCACGTACAACCACTCAGTCTTGTCGGGATTGAGCCAAAGCCTGTTCCTCCCCATCCAGACCCGAACCGCCTCCAGGCAATGGGACATCACATCGAGGGCATCACTGGGGTGGTTTGGGGTGGAGATGAAAAGCTGGGTATCATCGGCATACTGATGGTACCCGACCCCAAAACCATGAATGATCTCACCCAGTGGCTTCATATAGATGTTGAACAGGAGAGGCAAGAGGACCGACCCCTGAGGAACTCCACAAACAAGAGGCCTCGAGGCCGACCTCTATCCTGCTGCCAGCACCGACTGCGAACATCCCAGGAAGTAGGAGGAGAACCACTGCAAAACAGTGCCTCCCACTCCCAACCCCCTGAGACGCCGCAGTAGGATACCATGGTCGATGGTATCAAAAGCTGCTGAGAGGTCTAATAGGACTAGGACAGAGGAACAACCCCTGTCCCGAGCCCGCCAGAGATCATTCACCAGTGCGACCAATGCCGTCTCTGTGCTATGCCCAGGTCTGAAACCCAATTGGTACGGGTCCAGATAATCAGCTTCCTCCAGGAACAAAGAGAGCTGATGCGCCACCACGCTCTCAACAACCTTCGCAAGAAAGCGAAGGTTGGACACTGGATGATAGTTGTTTAAAACAGCCGGGTCCAGGGCAGGCTTCTTGAGGAGGGGTCTCACCACCGCCTCCTTCAAGGCGGCAGGAAAGCTACCCTCACTCAAAGAAGCAGTTATCACTGTCTGGAGCCAGCCTCGTGTCCCCTCCCGAGCCACATAAACCAGCCAGGAGGGGCACGGGTCCAATAAACACGTGGTGGAGCTCAGCCTCCCCATGATCCTGTCCACATCTTCCGGAGTCACAGGATTTAACTCTTCCCAGATAACATCACCAAGACCGCCCATGTCACCACCGTCAGACTCTGCCCAGTCGGAGTCTAGACAAGTCCGGATCCGAGCGATTTTGTCCGATAGATGTTGGCTAAACTCCTCGGCACGACC
Organism: Vipera ursinii; assembly: GCF_947247035.1. NCBI lineage: Eukaryota > Metazoa > Chordata > Lepidosauria > Squamata > Viperidae > Vipera > Vipera ursinii. The sequence goes on along the minus strand of NC_139515.1, from coordinate 64,866,018 downwards.
CTACAAGGGCTTCTCCCTCACCTCCTGATTAAGGAGGGAGCAGGTCACCCTAAACAGGGCGGCCGGGCGATTATCTGCGGACGCGATGAGGGTAGCAAAGTAATTAGACCTTGCCGTCCTCATCGCCGCGAGATAAGACCTCGTAGAGGACCTTAGTCGCAATCGGTCGGATTCAGACCGGCTGGATCTCCAACAGCTCTCTAGGCCCCATCTCCGACGCTTCATCTCCCGGAGCTCCGCGGAGAACCATGGATCCCACTGGGATCTGCGCCAGGTCAGGGGCCGCATGGATACAACTCGGTCGAGTGCCTCCGTGGCTGCTTTTTCCCAGGCTTCCACCAGGGCATCGGCCGAGCTGTGAGCGAAGGCAGCAGGTGGGGGCCCAAGCGCCATCTGGAACCGCTCAGAGTCCATTAAGCGCCTAGGGCAGAACCATCTTGTTGGTTCCGTAACCCCACAACGGGGAGTGGCAAAACAGAAGACCAGCTGCAGGAGATGATGATCGGTCCATGACAGGGGCATAATAATTGGAGAACCCCCACCCAGATCATCTAACCATCGTCCAGATAGAAAAACAAAATTGAGCATGTGACCCCCCCATGAGTCGGGCCCTGAATTACTTGCATCAGGTCAATGGCCGTCATGGAAGCCATGAACTCCCGAGCCAACTCAGATGATCCCCCCAGGGATGGCAGATTGAAGTCACCCAAAACCATAAGTTTGGGGAACTCAATCACCAACCCCGAGAGGATATCGAGTAGCTCAGGCAGGGCTGCTGCTACGCGACTAGGCGAAAGGTACACCAGCAGCAAGCCCAACTGAGCCCTAGGGCCACATCTCAGGCGGAGAGACTCACACCCGGATATTTGGACAATGGTAGCCTCCCGCGGACATAAGGTCTCCCTCACAACTACCGCCACACCCCCGCCCCTACCCTGAGCCCGAGGCCGGTGAAGCACCCAGAAACCTGGTGGGCAGAGATCAATCAGAGGGACACCACCCTCTGGGCCCAACCAGGTTTCCGTAATGCAAGCCAGGTCCGTACGCTCCTCCTCAACCAAATCTCGGATGAGAGGAGCCTTATTAACTACCGACCTGGCATTAAAATACACAAGCCTGAGCTCAGGTGGCTGCTCATCCTCGTTCCCAGAACCACGGGTCGAAACCAGAGTCGGAGCACATCACCGCTTCAAGGCAGCGGGGACGCACTCCCGGGTATCAATACGGTCCTCTGTTCGAACACCTGCTGCCATTCCCTAATGTCGTGGGGATAGATAATCCCACACCCCAATCCGGGGCCCCGGAGACACCTAGCCCAAGCCCCATCCCACCGTGATCTGTCCCAGACCTGAATAACGGTTGGTGGATACCACCCAATATCCGACCAAACCCGTCCCTCCCCCCTCCCTAACCTTTTAAAATGTTTGGATAAAAAACAAACCAGGGGCCTCTTATTAAATTTATAACAAAGGCTCCTATCACTGCCCGACCATCTCTCAGGGTCCCAATAATTGGGCCCGTCATCAAGAGGAGGTAAAAACAGAGGCGGGTCGCATCCAGGAAGGGGGGACACCCCTGAGAGCGAACAAGTCCGTGCTTGAATAAAATAGGCGAGCCATTGTCCAAGTAGGTCCAGCAAGGCAGTCCCATAGTCAATCAGGAGGATCTAAAGACAGAAGGTCAATGAATATCCAGTCCACCAGCTCCTCTGCCACTTGAGCTGGGTAATCTCCTGGGTAACCTCCGAAACAGGTCGGCCACCACCCTCTCACGGCGGTCACAGGCCTATCAGGGAGCGGAACGAGATACACATCCCGGGTAAGGCATACCCCCCATAGATCTCTCACCTCTAGGGAAGATAGCAGGTGGTATAACTGAGCCACTCTCTCACAGTGACTCAACCCCGGGACCTTCTGAGTCCTATGGGGTCATGCAAGAGAAGAGGAGTTGAGCAGCAATTAACAAGGCATAAAAAGCCTGCTGAATGACATAATAAAAGATGTTCTGGCTGCAAAAATCCTTCTCCATAACAAGAAAGGTTAGGTAACAAACGGGTCCAACACTGGCCGGCGAAGTCCCAACAGCTCGAGTCCAGCTGGCCCCATGAAACACGGCCGACACGAAGGTAACCTGCGCTGCCCAACGGTCAGCGACATGAACCGCCAGCTCTCCAACTCTAGGCCGTGGGTCCCCATGTCGGAACGGCCGCGGAACAGCCGCAGAGCAGCCACAACACTCCAGCTCACCTCCCCGCCAGCCGCTCCAAGCAACAACGCCATTCTTCCTCCATTTACCGATCTTCCGCCGTTCCGGAAACCGCTCTAGGCCGCAGCTCTATCAGCTCCAAAAATCAGCTGTTCAGAGCCCTGCAAGCCGCAGCACCTCCAGTCTCAACAGAGGCCCTCCGAAGGTCGCTGGAACTCACAAAGCCCGTTTTCAGAAACAGAGGGCTGCACCGCTAAGAACGGCGTCGACAGTCTTTCTTGTGTCCATCCCACCTAGCCCCAACACAGAGGGTGAAGCACCAACACCAGCACCTCTGCGGACTCCCAAAAACTCCAGGGACGCCAGAATAGCCGGAACTCTCCGCGGAGCTCAGCCGAGCACATCCGCCATCTTGGGCATGTACAACATAAATACACAATAAACAAAAAAACATCAATAAGGATTATTTATGAATTTAATATGTGCAGAGTGTTGTTCAGTTAGACAATGTGGTCTAGTCCAGGGGTCGGCAACCTGAAACAGTGAAAGAGCCACTCGGAACCGGTTCCCTCACAAAAGAAAAAACTCAGAGCCGCAAAGAAGGACGTGCATGCGTGCGCATACGCGCACATGCGTAAAACAATACGCTTGACAGAACAGTGGAGCCTAAGCGGAGACATGCAGCTGCCCTGCTCCCTCCGAGATCGGCGTTTCTCGCGCTCCTTACAGTCTCCCTCTCTTTGTTTGCTTTCTGCATTTGGGATGAAGACTCGAGATTCGGCATTTCTCCACGCCCACTAATCAGCGCGTGCGGAGAAATGCCCATTCCCTCTGCTGAGCCATCCCAGTTACTTCCCTGAAGCACCTCCATATCTCACAAGGGCGCACAGGGAATCTGCATTTCTCCGCGTGCACCCATTCCCTCTGCTGAGCCGTCCCAGTTGCTTGCGTTGCAGAAGGCAAGTATTTGGGATGAAGACTCGAGATTCGGCGTTTTTCAGCCCGCGCTGATCTCGCCCTCCTTACAGTCTCCCTCTCTTTGTTTCAGCTTGCTTTCTGCATTTGGGATGAAGACTCGAGAGAGGGAGACTGTAAGGAGGGCGAGATCAGCGCGGGCTAAGAAACACCGAATCTTGAGTCTTCATCCCAAATACTTGCCTTCTGCAACGCAAGCAACTGGGATGGCTCAGCAGAGGGAATGGGCATTTCTTCGTGTGCAGGAAAGGTCTGTTAGGGAAGCGGTGGTCCGGCATTGTTTACCTCCCTCCTGTGTGTGTGTGTGTGTGTGTCGGACCCACAGAACGGCGGATTGAGCCACTGCCGGTGGCTTGCAAAACGGCGGATTGAGCCTCTGCCAGCAGCGGAGATCTGCCAATCTGCAAGCCTCTGGCAGAGGCTCAATCTGCCATTCTGCAAGCCTCCGCCGCTGGCAGAGGCTTAATCCACCGTTTTGCAAGCTGCCACCGCCGGCAGAGGCTCCATTCACCGTTTTGCAAGCCTCCGCCACCGGCAGAGGCTCGATCTGCCATTCTGCAAGCCTCCGGCAGAGGCTCAATCCACCGTTCTGCAAGCCTCCGCTGCCCCATTCTCTCAATGAGAGACAGCAGCAACGTTTTCAGGGGAGCCCGAGGAAGGCACAGTAGGTGGGGAAAGGGCTGGGTGGAAAGAGAGTTGGAAAGTCTGTTTTTGTTTTATTTTATTTTATGCATAAAACAGAAAAAACAGGCTTTATGCATAAAAAAGCTTATGATTTATGATTTTATTAAACTACAGATACATCTGTTTTGACTTTAGAAAAAGAAGTGAAATTATCATTGTACTTATAACTGCTGTAAAGATAAGAAGCCGCTTTGTATCATTCTGTTTATTTTTCTATTTCTTTTTCCCTTCCTGTACTTTTATCAATTTATGGTCAAGAAGGCCTGGAATCAAGTTACAGTACAAATATAATTCAAACTTGCCATTAGTTTTAATAAAATATTTGCTCTTACATAGTACACTTAAAAACTTTTATTTTAAAAAATAATTTTATTAAGTTTTTTAAAAATTGTCTTGCACTTTTAGCTTAGATATTTTTTCTCCACTTAGCATTATTTTTATGTTTTTAAATAACATTGGCCTAACATATGTCACGGGCATACATCTCTCCAATTCTGCTTTCCATCTTTCACACACACAAATCTCCCCCATCTTTTGCCTTAGGGCAGTGGCAAAACAAAATCAACAGATGCATCTTCTCATACTTTCTGGCTTGGAAAAAGCAAGTTTTATTTGCAGGACTACCTTCATCCATAGGGCGACAAACCTACACAAAAAAACCCGAAGGCAAATTTCGCAAAAACCAAAGAACCGAATCCCTCCCGTTTCGCGCTACACCCGCCATTTTAAACTTCCCTTTCCTTTTTTCGCTCCAAGCAATAAGTTTGGCGCCAAAAATACTTCCTCTAGCAAGCTAGCAGACGGCTGACCAATTCGATAAAGGAAAAGTTGAGAAGGAGGCGGGCCCAAGTTTGGGTCGCCTCCAGTCGCTTTCGGCCCTTACCACCGCGATTGTCTCGCGCCCTTAAAGGACAGGGTTTTTAGCTAATCGATACACGTCCTGCTGCCTTTGAGCCAATGACAGCGCGCAAAGAGCAGCGCGTGACTGCCGGCGAATCCAGAACACTTTTTTTTATTACTTTTTCCCGCGAAAACTTCTTCCAGAGTTCTAGCAAGCGACAGACTCGTTTTGCGAGGGGCTCCTCTACGGCTGCGGAGGCAAGTGAGGGGCGTTGGGGTCAGGGGCACGCGTAAGACCTATACCGGCTTGTATGCTTTTGGGTCGATCTTGGGCTGCTACAACCAGATTTCAGAAGAGGCGATATTCATTAGTGACCCGTCATTTCTGAAACAATGTTCGTCCAAGCGTTTCTCGTATAGCCCCCAAATCAGCTTTTGCACAACTCCCATCCTCCCCCACTCTGACGGTAACTTATATAAGTATCACAGGTGGCTGAGTCGATTGAATCAAAGTTAGCTGGTTCTAATGCGCCATCGAAAAAGGAACAATTCCTGCCTGCAGATTTTCGGCTTAAAAACACAGATTTCCCGTTATCAGCTGTTAAGGAACTCGAGGCCCCCGTCCTGTTGCTGAATTAAATCTCCCTTCATTTCATTTCATTATTTCATTACAATTTATTTATTTAGTCGCCCATCTCGCTCCAAGGCAACTTATTCTTCATGTGGCTCTAATTATAATTATTGGGAAATACTGCTTTGCAACAGAAAATCAAACTACCCTCCTCTGCCATAGAGAAAGGGAAAAATGATAACAAAAGAAGATGCTGTCTTGTATAAGAGCTGATTTTTGTATAAGAGTGTTTTCCTGGTACTTTAAATTGGATTTAATTGTTACTATTAAATGCTGCCCAACTTTCAGCTACTCTAGACTTAATATAAGTTATGAAAACTATATTTGTAATGTATCTTATTGGTATTTTTCAGCAGTGATTAATATTTATATGCTACTTATATGTAAGGGTGTAGGCCTATACATATGTTGTATATAGTATGTTTAAATGTGTGCTATATATGTGTACACTTTGAGAGCAAGCAACTAAATTTCATTTTTAATGTGTGCCATTGTGCCCACAGTAAAAAAAATGATAATAAAAGTTATCTATCTATCCTGGGTTTTTTTCAGAGAATCATGTCTGGTTTTGATGACCCTGGCATTTTCTATAGTGATAGCTTTGGTGGAGACCCACTTACAGATGAAGGGCAAATTCGAAAGTCCCAGCTGCAGAAACGCTTCAAAGAGTTTTTAAGGCAGTATCGCATTGGAACAGACCGGACTGGCTTCTCTTTCAAATACAGGTGCCCTTTCTCTTTTGGTAAACTTGAAACAGTTGCTTATAGCATTTTAAGTTGAAATACCTTTAGAGTGTTGGTAAGTATATCAGAATAAGATAACTTGCCCTAGAGTTCTGCAGCTTTGTGCATAGTTGTGAATGTTATTCCAATAAATATATTCATGGGTCTCTTTTTTTCTCCCACTGTATTGAAAGAGATGAGCTCAAACGTCATTATAACGTCAGACAATATTGGATTGAGGTGGAGATAGAAGATTTGGCAAGCTTTGATGAAGATCTGGCAAACTATCTACACAAGCAACCTGTGGAGCATCTTCAACTGGTATATGCAGCATGGGAGAAATATGAGGGAGATTGCAGTTAGATTATGGGATGCTGCCTTGTAGGGTTTCAGACTGCTGGTCTGTCTAGCTTAATATTGATAACAGCAACTTTTTTGGGTTTCAAACTGGAATTTTTTATTGCCCAGCTAAAAATGTTAATGACTAACCATGAGGCTTTCTGCCTGTAAAGACTGAGTTATATTACTGAACTATCCCCTTTCTGTCTTTTTTATGTATAATTATTTAGTTCCATTTCTTTCCTAGCTGGAAGAAGCTGCAAAAGAGGTAGCTGATGAAGTAACACGTCCTCGACCAACAGGAGAAGAGACTCTTCAGGATATTCAAGTTATGCTCAGATCAGATGCCAATCCATCCAATATCCGAAATCTCAAGGTGAGTTAGACCCTCAGCTTTATGAACTATGGCTGATTTCTTAAAGCTAAACAGGGTCACACCTGCTTAGTGTTTGAATAAAAAGCTCCCAGGAAACTGCAGATCTGTTGCCAGGGATATCTGCAGAGTATGAAGAAATGAATAAAAAAAGGTGTAATCAAAGCTCTATCCGGTTTTTTAATGTGCATTGTACTTAAGGCCACCATCTTTAATTTTTTTACCACATCCTGCAAAAACTTCTTTGTAGCTTAGCTTGAGAGGTACAGAAAATCCTGGAAGAAGCAAATGACAAATCATTTCCATGCTGTTTCCAAGAAAAGTTGAAGTTAAGAAGCTCAATTTGAAATAAACTATTTTTTTAAACAAATCACTAAAAATGAGGTTGGAGCTATAGTTTTGTAGAGCTAATGAAGGTTCCCTCTGCATTTGCCAGCATTGCTATAGTATTATAATAAAAATCTATTAGCTTAATTTTGCCAGTAAGGTATAATGATTTGTCTTTCCAGTTTATTGTTGAGAATTTCTTTATATTGATGGCTGCCTTAAAGTAGCTGTGATCTACTAAGTTTACTCTAAAAATACTTGAAAGAAAAGTTATATCAAAAGTTATATCAAATTGTGGAGAGCCAATTTGATATAGTGGTCAAGATGATGGCCTAGAAATCAGAAGTCTATGAATGCTAGTCCAGCCTTAGACATGAAAACCAGCTGGATGACTTTGGACCCAGTCATTCTCTCTCAGCCCAACCCACCTCACAGAGCTGTGAGAAAAAAGAGGAAGGAGTGTTAAGTATGTTTGCTGCCTTGAATTTCTTTTAAAGGCAGGATAAAACTATAAAACTAGTTCAGTTCCAACTTTCATCTCGTCAGATGCTTTGTACCACAAAAATGATATTTATTTTCTTTGTTGTACCTAGTTATTAATTGCAATAAAGTATGCACACATATTTCTTGTGATAGCTATTTAATTGCCTCAAGATGCCTCACAAGCATTTGAAAAAAAAAATCAGAAGTAGCCAAAATAGTTAACTGGGAATAATGGGAGAGGGCTTTATGCATGCATGGAATCTTCTGACTATTCCAGATGTTGGAGGAGGTTTTTGCAGATGAAACCTTAGTGAAATATAAAGCAATGCAGATGTTTTACAGTAAGAAAGAAAGGGAACTTGTGGCTTCAGAAAGCAGATTCAAATGAACACTTCATTCTGAAGTGCATTTAAATGTACAACCTAAGAACCCTAGGTTCATAGGTTGCAATAAATAATACATATGTACGGCATGTTTTATATGCCTCATTCTGTATTTTTGTATCCTACAAATTGGAACATTATATTATGAACAACCTGTAGTGACTGTGGAAAAGAGATTTGGATTTTTGGATCTTTGGATGCTCTGGGCATATATTTTCTTTTGTAGTTTTCAGGATGGTTGTAATTTCTCCTTGTTTGATTTGAAGTCTGAACAGATGTCACATTTGGTGAAGATCCCAGGAATCATTATTGCTGCAACTCCTGTGAGAGCCAAAGCAACCAAGATCACCATCCAATGCCGCACTTGTCGGAATATAATACCTAACATAGCTTTGCGTCCAGGTCTGGAAGGATATGCTCTTCCTCGGAAGTGCAGCACGTAAGGGTTGCATTTTTTTTTTTTTTGGATTTTAGTGAAATTTACTTAGACACATGATTATGACATATATGATTATGTTGCCTTGCCTTTGTTTACAGAGGACTCCTATATATACTTTCTCATTAGTATGCCCTATTAAGCTTCATTAAAATTATTCTCAAATAATTGGTATAAGATTATAGCCTTTGTTATATGTTTCTTTTTATTTAAGGCAAAGTTGGGCAAATATTATATCATCCAGGTATTTGGATTAGTTACTATTAGCCACAAGCAACTTAGTAAAGGTTTGGGAGAGTTCTAGTGCAAAAACATTTGGAGGATGATTGCTTGTTTAAGATTATGTAGAGCTTTAAAAAAAACAATTTCTTGGAGAAAACCTGTAATTTCAATTGAAGTCTGCATAGATCAGTTAAAAGCATTGTTCTCTTGTACCCAGAAAGTTTAAAATGTATCTAATAAACTGAAACTGAGTTCATAAAAAAATTGAACTCTGAATTCCCAAATGCTGTGTAGTAATGAAATGTGAGATTAAACACTACAACACTGGCAGTGAGATGGTTGATATTGTTTAATTGGCCAACTCTTAATACAACTCTAAGAATTTGGGTTAAAGTTTAGTGGATATGTGAATTCTATTTGCACCTAAGATGCACAGATTCAAAGTTTGTTTTGGATAACTGGACAAACTGTGCCCATAGTATTGGTATTTCCAAAATTTGTAACACTAAATTCTCATGAGAATGATTGAGACAGACATTATAAAATAGAAAAAGCTGTTCCCATTTTACCTGCACTGTCTTTCTTTTCACTTCAGGGAACAGACTAACCTAGCAAAATGTCCTTTGGACCCATATTTCATTGTTCCAGACAAGTGTAAATGTGTGGATTTCCAGACACTGAAGCTGCAAGAGTCTCCTGATGCTGTTCCTCATGGAGAATTGCCTCGGCACATGCAGCTCTATTGTGACAGGTGATGCTTCTGGATTTTTCAGCAGGATAGGACTGTGGTGCAAAAAGAGACTCAAGAGAAAAATCCAAACACAATGTGTTGCATCCATGGTTAAAAAATATAGATGCATGTATGACCATTTTGTTACCCTTTTTGTTCCATTTTAAATTGCTTTTTCTTCCTTCCTTGCTCTTAATTTTCCAGATATCTGTGTGACAAAGTTGTCCCTGGGAACAGAGCTACTATCATAGGCGTTTACTCAATCAAAAAGGCAGGCCTCACAAAGATGAAGAGACAGAACAATGTTGGAGTGGGCATCCGGAGCTCCTACATCCGTGTAGTGGGAATACAAGTAGACACCGAAGGCTCAGGTAAAGCTTTAATTTGGAAGCCTGAATCTTATGTGAGATTTTGTGTCATGCCATACTTTTTTGCCCTTCCGTTCATTTGACTACGAAACATACTGGTCAAAAGAGAACTTGTGTTGTTTTGACCTGAGAATTAGCTCTTATCTATTCTACCTTTCTAATGTAGTCCATATCAGACTGAAACCAATATTAATCTGGGGACTTAAGACTCTTTAATACAAATGATACTGTCTGATGTCAGTAGTACCCTGCAGACTAGTTTTGGCGTGCTTATGCTTTTCTCAGTGATGAGAGAGTCAACTCCAACCTTTCAGTATTTGTCTGTTTTTCTCTAGGGCGCAGTGTCAGTGGCTCCGTGACACCTCAGGAAGAGGAGGAGTTTCGGCATTTGGCTTCCCTGCCCAATATTTATGATTTGGTTTCCAAAAGCATTGCTCCTTCCATCTATGGTAGTAATGATATCAAGAAGGCAATTGCATGCATGCTTTTTGGAGGCTCTCGAAAGAGGTAATTGGCAAGAGGCGGAGGGGAATCATAAGGAAAGAAAGTCATACAGGCTTATCTCTGTTTTACTATGAAGCAGCCTTTTTATATACTTAATATTTTCCTTACTTTTATCATAACTATTCCTGGGAAAGAAAATAATGCTGTTTACCCAGCAATACATGAAAAGGAAAGAGCAGCTATCTGTTACATGGTGTTTTCTTGAACTAGAATGGAAGAGAAAAGGTATTGCTATCTCTGCCCCATTTCCAATTCCCTTTGGGCTTTGATGTTCTTAATAACTACTCTTAGGCAACTTCTAAAGGGAAAAATATTTCAAATAGCAAATTTGAGTGATTATTGTTGGCAAATGGAACCAAAATAGCATTGCAACAGCATAATTGGATGAGCACCAATTTTTAACCACCGCTTCTGTAAGATTTTGGTCTCAGGATCCCTTAACTTTCAAAACTAATTTTTCAAAAATATCTTTGGTTTATGTGGGTTATAACAATCAGTATATACTGTATTAGAAATTAAAATAGGGGAAAAAAGAAATTTTATTTGACTTCGTAAACCACATGAAGAGTCTCAGAACTTCCAGCAGTTCCCAGACCATCCTTTGAAAAATACTGAGTTAGACAATGAAAACTTAGTAGTTGGATAGAGTGATAAACATTATTCCCTAATATATAGGTAATTCATTGATCTAGATGTTCCTGAAGTGAACCTCCTACTTCTCTTGCCATGAGTAAACATAGCAACAGCTAAAGGTTCAAAGTCTTCCCACCTCTGCAGTTACATCTTGTAGAGTTCTGGAAGAAAGCATGCCTGGTTGGAATCAGATAAGAGAAGTTCTGTTAGAAAAGTCTCAGCCGATTCAATTTGTGATGAGACTTATTTGATATTGGGGATTAATGAAATGTTAATGAGTGCAGAATGCCTGTTTGCGAAGCTCCAAGCAATTACCCCAGCTGTTTCCTATTTATTTCAGTGATAATAGGGAGTGGCTTTCTAACAAACAGTTCATATTGTCTCTAGTCTCTTATCAATTTCTCTCAATTTACAGACTTCCAGATGGGTTAACGCGTAGAGGGGATATTAATTTGCTCATGATGGGAGACCCTGGAACTGCCAAATCTCAGCTCTTAAAGTTTGTAGAAAGATGTTCACCCATAGGAGTAAGTAACTTGTAGAGCAGTTATGTACCTGAACTATAGGCATACCATTTTAATTATTAAAATTATACATTGTCATTCCACTAGTTTATAAGCTCATTCATCTTGTCTTCTGATTTTATTGCATAAACTGAAAAATACTGATATTAGAGGTTGTCTTGTTTGAGAAATCTTACTTGTTGACCTGTACATGGATAATTGGTATGATGTGAAGGTTGAAAAGATAAAACAGACTGAGTTACTACTTATAGCTGAGTGATCAAAAGGCTAATAATAATGTATGTCAGGTACCAGGAGATGAAGAGTTTTTAATAAATTTTATTTTTAAGTCAGGAATTTCAACTTGGCTAATGGGGGTGCTCAAGGCCTTTGTAATTGTATTGTCCTAAATAGTAAACAGTGAAGACAGAGTGGGATGTTATATAGAGAGAGCCAGTTTGGTGTAACGGTTAAGGTACTGGGCAACAAACCAGGAGATTTATATTCCAGCCCTCTGTTAGGTATGAAAATTGACTGGGGTCTATCAATCTCAGCCCAGCCCTCATAGGGTTTTTGTGGGGAAAGTAGGACACAGTGTATTAGTTATGTTCATCACCTTGAGTTATACATAAAAAGGCAGCTTGAACATATAATAATCTACAATTTGTGACTTGGAAGAAAGTCAAAGTCTGAACTAGGTTTTAGAGTACAAATTTAAGTCATAGAAAGGCAATTCCAAATTAATGGAGCAATATAAACGGGGAACTGTTTCAGAAGTAGCAGCTTTTTTCTTCTTTCACTATCAAGCAGAAGTTCTGACCTAGAATATTTGAGTCTCCTTTTCCTCCCTTCCAGGTCTATACTTCAGGGAAAGGCAGCAGTGCAGCTGGTCTAACTGCCTCAGTGATCAGAGACCCAGCTACACGGAGCTTCTTTGTAGAAGGTGGAGCCATGGTCTTGGCTGATGGAGGAGTAGTATGTATTGACGAGTTTGACAAGGTACAGATGGAATGGTTAGCAAAAAAAATCTGTTGTAATACTGTCAAGAAATGTGTGGTGTGTGTTTTGAATGGGCTTTAAGATTGAAATGCAGGTGGTTCTTGCTTAACCAGTCATTTAGCAACAGTTTAAAGGCATATACATAGAATGAAGGCTATTGCTAAGCACATTGATTTGTGCTTCTTAGATTGTAAGCCGCTCTGAGTCTTCGGAGAAGGGCGGGATATAAATGGGATTTTAAAAAAAAAGTTACAATGGATCTCCCCAGTGCTACTTATAACCCAATTTTGAAATTCCAACAATCATGCACTCCCATGGTTGGGTGATTAGAATTTGGGTGCTTGGCAACTGGCTCACATTTACAGCCATTTGCAACATTCTCTGCTCACATTTTGTGCCAGTTTCTGGCATTTACTTTTGTTTCCAACAAAATTGTGCACCGTATATAATGGATTTGTTAATGACCATCGTGTTTGATTTAACAACTGCTGAAAAATCATAAAATCAGATGTAGTCACATGGTGAGCTGCTTAACAATCACTATGACTTACTGTATTTGAGGTCAAAATTATGGTTATAAGTCAAGGAATATGCATAGTAAGTTCAAATCACATTAAGAAGAGAGCTTTATATAAATTTATGCTTTCATTTTAAAGCAGTTGAGAATAGTAAAACTTCTGTAATTCAAAAAGAACCAAACAAACCAACTTAAGCAGTGCAATTTTCAAAAATGTATTCATTTAAGCTACCAGTTTTACTGTGAATCCCAACTTTCATAAAGCAGTGCATAATTACTTTGAACATTATTTAAAATATTTTGACAAAGTGATATTATTTTCTTCCATATATGGAAACCTGGCCTGTTGTTTCCCCCGTTCTTTGAAAAAGATGCGTGAAGATGATAGGGTGGCCATCCATGAAGCTATGGAGCAGCAGACCATCTCCATTGCCAAGGTGAATTTACCATAGCTGCTTCTGAGAAATCCTCAGGTTTTTTTTTTCAGTCCATTTTTCTGTTCATTTACAAATGAATATGGATTTAAACCAGGGACTATTTATTTCTCACCAAGGATGAAGTTGATTCTGGATAAATCTCAGGGGAAGGGGAGGAAAGGATGCACAGTAGCAAGTAGGTGACTCCAAAGCATGAAAGGAACCATTCTGCTGACTTACTTGCCTGAAGCCTTTTATGCATCCATACAAGCTTTTGGAAATCCTCTCCATTGCATAGCAATTAGATTCTCAGTTGATCTTGAAAGTAACTAAAACCTTGCAAGTGAGAAATGCTTGAAGGAACTGCAGATTTAAAGTTTTTACCAGAAAAGGTAAGGGTTTAGGAGAGAAGCCGGTGGGTCATATCAGTAAGTCTGAAAGCTTTTTTAGCTAAGAGACTGGGGGCTGTTCAGGCTGGCCTTAAAATATCTAATGCAATTGAGTTCATTCTTCCTTCTCAGGACTGAACAGCATTTTTTGGAGCCAAGGGCTTTGGGGGTTTTTTTGCACCCTGTCCAGGACCACAGTAAGCATAATAGTAACATTATGCAATCACAACTGGGCAGAGAAGAAAAAGTTGATTCTTTCTAGTATTGTAAAGTTTAAGGCAGGAAGTGGGTATTTTTTAAAGTTTTACAAAGGCTTAAGGTTCCCATTTGGTCCCTAACCCTGACAATAATTAAATTGGTTCAGCTTTTCTATAGAGAGTTAAGAGTGCCTCACTGTGGGCCTTGGAAAGTCATTGGTTATAGATTATTACACATTATTTTATAGGACATGATGGGGAAATGTTCCAGGCTGATTTGCATCTTACTCTAACTTTCCGTTTTTCTAAACGGTAGGCCCAATACAGTAAGAACTTGCATAAGTCCCATCCTTTTGACTATGTGCTGGTTAATACAGGTTTTTCCTTTCTCTGTGCAATCATGCAGGCTGGCATCACCACTACCCTAAATTCACGCTGCTCTGTGTTAGCAGCTGCAAACTCTGTGTTTGGACGCTGGGATGAAACTAAAGGAGAGGAAAATATAGACTTCATGCCCACCATTTTGTCCCGATTTGACATGATCTTCATTGTCAAAGATGAGCACAATGAGGAAAGAGACATGGTGGGTTCTTTGAATAGCCCAGTACAAAGTGGGGGAAATTGTATGGGAAATTCAGTTTTTTAAAACTGTAGAAACAATGGCACAAAGACTTGATTTTGTGAAAGCCTATATTCCATTTCTTTTATGTAACAGTATATATCTAAAAGAAGGGTTAGATAAGGAGTGTAATTCTATATTCTCTGTAACCATTCTAGAGAATTTAGCCAATATTTTAGTCTTCCTTATAAAACAAAGCTAGCATTTGGAAGGCAGTAAGTATTCTGCAAATTTAGGTCCTATTGTATTCAAATGTTATCTCTGCCTGGAAAGTGTTGTAAAACCATTTATAAATTCTACAAGATTTATAGACTCTGCTTTCATATTACACCTACTCAACATTAGCATAACCGTAATCCATTTAATCAGATCTTCTGTGTTCACATGATCTGACTACATATGAATGAGTTCAAAGTTTGATTGCCTAGCTTGTGACTCTGTGTTGCATAAACATACCCTAAATTGCTCTCCAAAGATTATATGAAAGGTGAATAAGGTATAATAACCTTATTATAACTAATGAGCAGTCAGTGCTTTTTTAAAAAAAAAGTTAGCATGCAGAAATAACAGCTGTTGCTTTATTGCATTAATAGTAAGTGCAGAAGGTAGTTTCAGTGGGGTTTTTCCCCCCTTCTACTTAATTTATTTGTTGTTCCCTAGACCCTGGCCAAGCATGTGATGTCACTACATGTAAGTGCCTTAACCCAAACACAGGCAGTTGAGGGTGAGATTGAGCTGCATAAACTGAAGAAGCTGATTGCCTACTGCAGAGCGTGAGTAAGACAATTGTAGCAGTAATTACATGGAAAGTGTGGTGGAAACCTTTCAAGCATGCTTCAGATTAATAAAAGAAAAATTAGATGTTTTGCTTTGGTTCTAGAGATTCAAAAGGTCTTCAGCTCAGTGCTAAAGCAAAAGCAGAATTTCCTTCATTCTGACTCGAGGGCCAGGGTGATATTTCAGCTCCAAAAATGCCTTCCCTCAAGTGTCCCTAAAGTAACGGTCCACATTAAGGAGCGTAGGGAAGACGGCCACTCAACCATGCTTAATAGGTTTCATGATGCTATAAGCATCCCAAAGATGCTAGAGAAGAAAAGGCATATCATTAAGAAATCACTTTAGAACAGGGCTTTTCAATTGGTGGTATGCGTACCACCTGTGGTACATTAGCATGTGGCAGGTGATACGCAGCCCTGCCCAGCCAAGTGTAGTGGGGGAGGGAACAAGCCAGCGCAGCACAGCACTTACTGTGGGAGAGTCCTCTGGGGTGGACTGGGAGTGGCTGGGGTGAGGCAAAGGCCCCAGGCTCACTTCCAGCTCACCTGGAAGAGAAAGGTGGAGGAGGGAGTGGAGACAGGAGAGGCTATAAAAGGAGGCAGTTTGGGCAGGAGAGGGAGAGAGAAAAAAGAAGCAGCCTTGGGAGAAGGTGGAGTCAGCTGTATCTGCACTGAAGGGAAAGAAGAAGGAGGGTGGGGGGAGAGGAGATCAAGCAGGCCGGCCATTAGCCGATCTACAACTTCTGTGGCAGCCATCCGTGCTGACAGCAACAAACAGGCAAGAAACAGAGTGGGGGGAGGGTTGCTCTCCACGAGGAATGAAGAAAGACAGCAATGAAGAAAGGCAGCATCGCCTAGAGGTGAGGCACAGAGGAGGAGATTAGAAGGATTCTTATGTGCCTTTATGACTTTGAAGTTCTGAGATTTGTGCAATGTGGGCTTTGTGTTCTTAAGGAGTGTTTGGCAATTTCTATTTGGCGGATGGCTGATGGCTCATGTTAGATTCTATTGCTCTGCTATTGTTAGCTGTAAGTTTTGCTGCAACGGATTTTGAAGTATTTTTCTCCTGAATGGATTTTGCCTGTAGTATTCCTTTACTTACGAATGGAGCCGGCAGCCTGTACTTACTACATTTTATTTTTCTTCCTTAAGTGCCGGCTGCAGTAACTTTCCTTTCTAGCCAGTAACTAATTCTTAAAGAGGAATGTGTCTTTTTAAGCTAGTTCCCCCAGTTCCCTTTTCTGTCTCTGGAGGCTTTTCTTTGTTTGATGAATATACTGTATGGAAGAGGGAAAATATGGGGTGGGGTGTGGGGTGTGTGTCAAATTCTTCCTTCAGAAGGAGATGTGAATGAGAAAGAGGGAGGGAGGGAAGGAATTCCCACCTTAGCACTTGGCCACCAGCAGCCCTGCCATTGACTTTGCTTGTCAAAAGGTTGCAAAAGGGGATCACATGACCCTGGCACACTGTGACCATCCTAAATATGAATCAGTTGCCAAGCATCCAAATATAAATCACATGACCTTGGGCATGCTGCAATGGTCATAAGTGTGAAAATGGTCATAGGTCATTTCAGTGGAATTGCAACTTTGAACAGGGTTGTTTTTTTTGTTTGTTTGGTCATCAAGTTTTTGACACCTTGCTAGGTGGTACTCGAATACTGACATATCGTAAAAGTGGTACAATTGGTGAAAAGTTTGAAAAGCCTTGCTTTAGAACATCCCTTTTCATTTCATAAATTGAACAGCCTGGAGACTAAGTTCATATATTAAGGTGTTCTAATAATAGTTAGTTTAATAAGCCACAGTGGATGTGTTCACACAACATACTGAACTACATTATGACTTACTAATGTGTAAAATTTGGTTTGTGATTATGCCATAAGAATTAAAAAATCGGGGCTTCCGGATGGCAAGGCGACGCTGGAGGCAGCCATTTCCTGGCTGTCAGCCTCGCAGCTCCGTAGAGCCGCCGAAAACAGCGCTGATCAGCTGTTCGGCAGCTGTTCGGCGGCTCGGAAGCCCCCACCTCGGGAGAAGAGGAGGGGGTGAGCGTCCAGGTAGGGGTAGAGCTCTCCGGGGCTGCCAGAACTTATAGTTTTGGCGGCGGAAGGATTGAGCCCCCCCCCGAAGCCTGGGCATGCTCCGGACTGCGAGGCGCCTCTGCTCCGGGTTTTTTGGAGCAGAACAGGGCGTTCGCAACCATCCCTGCTAGCAAGGAAGAGCTTTTGAGAACGAGGACGCAGGCAGAGCGAAGCAGGAGATTTTGGTGAAGATGATGCTTTGATCTTTAACTCAATGGACTTTGCTGAATCTGCATGTGAAAGTGCGTAGTTAACAATAGAGGGTGAAAATGGCGGCTATATCTTCTAAAGTTCCTGCCCTGAGGCAGCAGTCTTTGGTGAAAACTTCATTGTCCTCTGCATCTGAATCTGTATCAGCTTTTACAGCAAAAGATTTGCAGAATCTGTTGCAAGAGACTATGGAAAAGCAAATGCAGCAATTTGTTGAGATAATGGAGAAAAAGTTGGAGGAGAAGTTTACAGAGAAATTAAAAGAAATGAGAGCAGACATCACATCTGCAATAGAGGGCATGGTTAAAAGTATTGAGATTTTGGATGACAGAGTGGAAGATCTTGCTCAAAATGATATTAGATTGGAAGCCAAAATGACAGAAACTGAAAATGTAATAGAGAAAATGAATTATGATTTGATTTCGACACAATATTCTCAGATGGAGTTTGCTTTAAGAATCAGAGGCCTAATAGAAAATCCTAAGGAAAATTTGGAGAAAATGGTTTCTGAGGCTTTGGAAGGGGTGTTGAAGCGACCAGCAGATGAAATAATGCAAGATATAGATAAAATCTTCCGTGTTAATTCGTGGATCGCAAGACAAAGGAAACTACCTGGAGATGTGGTGGTTTATTTTACAAAAATGATTAGAAATGAAGTTATCCAGGCCTCCTACAACATTGATTTTGTAATTGCTGAGCAAAAAGTTCTGATTTTAAAAGAGATCCCTGCAAAGATTTTAAGGAAAAGGAAGGAATTTGCTTTTTTGACACAAGAATTGAGACGATGTGATATTAAGTTTAGATGGCAAATACCAGTGGGGATGGTGGTGACCTATGAAGGTACGAGGTACTGTTTTACCACGGAGATTCAGGCACGTGATTTCTACAGTAATGTTTTAAAAGCAGTCCCCATACCATCTTTGGAATCTACAAAGAAAAAAGGTGAGAGAGAGTCTCAACGTTCCAGAGAGAACCTGCATGTTGCTGAAGGGTTAACGCAGGCAGATGTGAAAGATACAGGAGTGGGTCAAATTTCATTATCACTGGAGAAGGCCAGAAATTGGAAGAGGCGTGCTGCTTCTGGACGAATGAATCAAGCCTGAAGATTTAGTCACATAACTGTAAGAGACAATAATGTAATAAGGATTATGGGAACTGGAATTGCTAGAAGGACTAAATATTTGGGGATATATTTTTTTTACCCTTATAAAATAATTATGTAATATTTCGTGTTGCTTTAGTTCTAAGATGATTATGGAAAGTTAATTGGGAAGATTTGTAGTAGTGTTTATTGATATTCTGTAGGTTATGATTTGTTATTTGGATGAAAAATTTTAAGCTTTTAGTTGGATAGAAGAATAGTTTTATAAAATTGATATAAATTGGTTTTTTTGTGATTGAAGTTAATTTGTAATATTTTTATGGGTAATATTGGAGTAGGTAATAGAATATAAGAATATAAGAATGTGATTATATAAAAATTTCTTAAGTTTGGAAAGTAATCTATGGTATTTTAAGTTGTATAACACATTAGGATAATGTGAATTTAAAGCTTAGTTGGAATGAGGAATAGTTTTAGACAATTGATATAAATTGGTTTATTTGAGATTGTTTTTATTGGATATCAGATTGGAAGGTATTATTTTGTATTTGAATAATCATTGATATGATATATATATATGTATGTTTGGAATTTACCTATATGAGTTAAAGTTTGATAGTTTGAATAGTTTAGGATTGTTTGCGTAAGTTAGATCATGATTGTTTGTATTTTTATACCCTGTGTTTTGGTATTAGATTGGAAAGTATTATTTTGTATTTGTATAATTATTGATATGATATATATATATATATGTTTGGAGTTTTCTTATATGAGTTAAAGTTCGGTAGTTTAAATAGTTTAGGATTGTTTGCGTAAGTTAGATTATGATTGTTTGTATTTTTATACCCTGTATTTTGCTCTGGGAAGCGGGGAGGGGGGAGGGGAAAGGGAGGGAGGGGTTGGGGAGGGTTGGGGAGGGGGAAGAGGGTGGGGGGAGGGGGTTGGGAGGGTTTTTTTTTTCTTTTTTTTTTTGGTTGGTTAAAGAAAAATGTATTGTAAAACTTTTTAATAAAAAAAGAATAAAAAATCGGTGAGACAAAATGATTTTGTATTTATGTGGTATATGTGTACATATGTATATATGTCTCTCTGTGTGTGTGCTGATATATTAAGGTTTGTATTTGTTCCCATAGGAAATGTGGTCCTCGCCTCTCTGCAGAAGCTGCAGAGAAATTGAAGAACCGCTATATTCTTATGCGCAGTGGTGCCCGCGAACATGAAAGAGAAAGCGACCATCGCTCCAACATTCCCATTACAGTAAGGTAAGGGGAAATAAACATCTGGGTTTCAGGTGAGGAACTAGATAATGGTTATTTAGTAGAGAAACTGTACAGAAAGGTTCTTCTGTACAGTTTCTGATTCTCTAAAGAGTGTCATTAGACAAGAAGGTTCATGTTATTTTTCAGGACAGTTGTCCAGCCAGTAAGTATACATAAGGATATACAAAGTCTTCTGTGCACAAACTGTCCCATGCACAAAAGCTGGTTTGGCCTATGACTGAACTGAAACCTGCATGTCTAGGGATAGATTGGTCTGTCCAGATAAAAACTAGGACTGTTTTGATCTGTACATGAGCGGTTTTGGTATATAGAGAGCAGAGAAAACTAAGAATGTTGGCAGCTGAGAGGATAAGGAAAAGATACTAAGAAGATGTGGGGGAGAGGCATGATGGCTATACTACAGTACATTAGAATTTTTCAGTGGGAATATTGGGGTGAATGGACCAGTGGGGATAGGTCATATTAAAATCTCCTGAGGGAAGACGGGGTTAAATAGCCTTGGTCCACTTATTTCTATTCTGTTTCATCTGAAATCTGGAACCATCAGAATGGGACAGTTTGTTCCAGGTTCAAAACATTTTTGCCATTTCAGACATGCTCCTTGATACCCATAAATCAGAAAGTCTGGGTGCAACCTTTCAGATTAGCAAATGTTATTAAAAGGCATAAGCTTTTATGATCTTGAGCTCTCTTCATCAGATGCAGCCTGCATTATCTAGATACACATGTTACCACTGGAAATTTGAAAACAGTGAGAATTTGAACTTCCATTAGGATCAATATTTTATTATATTTTTTTTAAAAAAATAGTCTTGTTTCAGCACTTTTGAGACCTTCATTGCACTGATGTCTTGTTAGAAGTGGACATAAAATGCAAAGTAAACAGGATGTTTTTGGCTTGATTCAGGAAATTGGGATCATTTCCTAAAATGAAGAGAACAGAAAAACAGAATTATTTTGAATAGGCATGCTGAAATGGTCCTTATTCAAATTTAATTTCCAGTTAATATTTTTATTGATTTAATGCTTCACCTTTTTTCTTTTAGAATTTTAAAGACTTCTACTTCTCTTAGTCATGGTTATTTCTTTCACTTCTTTTGTATTATTTTAAAGGAGCTTTTTCATTCATCCCATGCAGGCAGCTGGAGGCCATTGTGCGAATAGCAGAATCCCTCAGTAAGATGAAGCTCCAGCCTTTTGCTACTGAGGCAGACATTGAAGAAGCCCTGCGGCTCTTCCAGGTGTCGACCCTCGATGCTGCTTTGTCAGGCAACCTCTCAGGTGGGTTTCCCCAAGGAAATACATGTTGCTTGTGTTCATTGACCAAAGATTGCCGGATATACATGTGTTGATAATCTGGCTCTCAAAGGTAATGGTAGATTGCTGATTTTTTTCTTCAGCTTTCAGGCTGGCTGGCCTTTGAAAAATTAAGATTATTAATTCAACTTTGGAGTATAGGAGTATAAGAATGATACACGAAGTATTTGCCTCAAATCTTCCTTCTGCTGTGATTTTTGTTGACTGCTGAGAGCCTGTATAAAATTGAGGCAGTGTGTAAATAATATATAAATAAATATATTTAATTTCTTTGCTGTCATACCCATCTGTGATAGTGCAATATTTTCTTTACCTTAAGCATTGCTGTAAGGAAAAAGTGCAGTAATGTAGATGAAATGGCTTAGAGACACTAACATGCTAAACATAATTATTGTACGAGTGGTCAAGGTGCAATCCATTTGAAAGCTCAATTATTAGTGAAATACTTCCTTTAATTATATATTTGTGTGCAAACAAGTTTAGTTCAGCAATATTAACTGTTTCTTTTGTGTTTATTTGTTTGAATTTAATAAAGGAACTCTTAGGAGACAAAAAAATAAATATGAACCTTCCACTTCATTTGTATTAAATTCAGGTTTTGTTTAAACTGGTGAAATGAAACAGAGCAACTCATGCTGATACAAAGTGTGCTGTTGCAAATTTTGATATCAAAGATTTGAACAATTTATTTCTATAAAGAAATGTCTGTCTCATGTTAATTGTAATAATGCCCTCTCTGTAGGAGTAGAAGGTTTCACTACTCAGGAAGACCAAGAGATGCTGTCTCGTATTGAGAAACAACTCAAGCGTCGCTTTGCCATTGGCTCCCAAGTATCTGAACACAGCATTATCCAGGATTTTGTGAAACAAGTAAGTTACCTGAGAGAGGCAGTTAGAAGTGCTCTCTCAGCTATAGTCCAGTGAAAGTTACATGAATGAAAAGGTTTATGAACAATATCAAGAATATACGGAACCCCTAGAATGTATGCTATTGGTTGTCTGGCCAAGTTGCAAGATGTGCAGACCTAATTAGTTTTAGGAAGGAAGGAAGTGTGCTTCAGTCCATCATAATATTTATTTATCACTGTTCTAGAACAGCTTCTCCTGTCCTTTGGATTTGGAGGATGCAGAGGGATCAGGGATATAGGTGGAGTGCAGAGAATTTTCATTTCCTCTCAGTAGTTGATTGCATACCATAGAGCAGCGGCCCCCGACCTTTTGGTCACCCGGGACTGGTTCTGTGGAGAGAGGTCTTTCTGTGGACCAGAGGGAGCGTGGTTTTGTGTGCTGCCTGCATTCCGCTTCACTTGTTTTCATGGCCTGGTTTCTGGCTTGCTGTGGAATGGTACCGGTCCATGGACCGGGGGTTGGGGACCCCTACTACAGAGGGAGTAATAGGTGTCCCTTTGCATAGAAAATGTACTTTCATGTTGGGAATAGTACAGGTAGTCCTTGACTTCTAACTGGTTACTTAGAGGCAATTTGAAGTTATGACTTATCCCCCAAAAGGTATTTATAACCAAGATTTAAACTTCTGGACCCCTTCTCCCCACTGCAGTCAAGTGATTGCATTTGGGTCCTTGGCAGACAAGTCCACATTTATGACTAGTTGCAGCATCTCACAGTCATGTGTCCATGATTTATGTTTTTGCTGGAAACCAGCATTGGCTTCCACTTTCCAGCAAAAAACACCCACTGCAGGCAATTGCTTAATGACTGCCACAAAAAATTAAAATTGGGTCGTCACGTGATGACCTGCTTAATGATCAGGACAATTTACAACCACAATTCCAGGATCAATTAAGGCCATAAATTGAGAAGTACCTGGAATATTCCCTAACAGACAAATTATTATGCTTAATACAAAGTGTAGGTGAAAATGAAGCTGTCTTATTTAATACAGAAATTCAATGTTAATTCTCCAGATTAGCGCCATAATTTGTCCATCATTCTCCTTAAGTTTCATTGTTACTTTTAGTTGTGTTAGTTTTCACAAAATGTCTTTTTCCATTTTCCTTCCCTCAGAAATATCCTGAGCACGCCATCTACAGGGTGCTGCAGCTTATGATGCGTCGTGGTGAGATTCAGCATCGCATGCAACGCAAAGTCCTTTATCGCATCAAATAAAATACTGTGCATCTCCTAGAATGTTAAAATAGATGCATTCTCCATGTAATTGGAACTAAATTTTTGCCACTGTTACATCTAATATCTGCAATACCTATTTCAGTCCAAAGAAAAATAATGTGTAGTATTGTCCTATTCAGGGAGGTCAAAAGAGAGACAGCATAAAAATAGCTGTTTGCTTTTATTTGTTGCAATTTTCTTGCTAAAGTGTCACCTTGATATTTTATTACAATATTAAAAGCTTTTTTTTATCAACACTAAAACTTAATAAGTAACATGTCTGCAACAAATAAAAAGTGTTCTGTTAAGGGTGTGAGGTAAGAAAGCTGTTAAAGAATATAGCTAATTTTCTCTAACGTATTTCTGCTAACTGCTCCCTCTGAAAGCTTCATTGTTTAGTTGTAGTAAAATTATATTGTGATCTTTTGTGACTGCCATTGAGGTCAACAATAGAGAACCAGGGAAAAGAACATGGAAACCAATCATCTCTCCCTTGAGAAGTTAAGAGTTCCAAGGCATGTTTACACAACATGGCTTTTGTGCTTAGTGGTGATACTTCAATGGCAGTTAGCTGAGCAACACTGGAGGAGACCAGGAAACAAATATGTAGAAAGATCTGTCACCAAAAGAAGTTACTTCCATCATCACTCTCCTTGAATGTGCGATAAGAATCTTATCTCAAGAGTATATAGCTTCATTTTCTTCTATGGCCTTTCAAGGTGCAAGCATAACTACAGGAGAGATATTTCCACTGCTTTGAAACACCCCAGTTTCATTTTATTTTTATTTTACTATATGCTGATCATACTTTCCACAAGAGTGCATAAAGCAATAAATACTTCATTGGAGAAATGGCATAAATATTTTTGTACTGTTTGCTAATATTTAACAATGAACTACTGCATTCTAAAAATAAAATAATAAACCAGTGCAAAGATAGTTGACAAAAATTATTTGAATGCTTGATGCCTTAAAGTGTTTGTACAGTTTTTACTAATTGACAAACTATTTCTGCCTGAAACCCTGTAGGAAGATTTGCACCTAGGAAAGATCCATGTCACTCTTGAATGTGACACTGCAAAGCCACATACAGTCATGGCCGAAATTGTTGGCACCCCAGAAATCTTTCCAGAAAATCAAGTATTTCTCACAGAAAAGTATTGCAGGAACACATGTTTTGCTATACACAGGTTTATTCCTTTTGTGTGTATTGGACATAATGTCAAACAAAACTCCAAAAATGGGCCGGACAAAATTATTGGCACCCTTAACTTAATATTTGGTTGCACACCCTTTGGAAAAAAATAACTGAAATCAGTCACTTCCTATAACCATCAATAAGCTTCTTACACCTCTCACCCGGAATTTTGGACCACTCTTCCTTTGCAAACTGCTCCAGGTCTCTCTTATTGGAAGGGCGCCTTTTCCCAACAGCAATTTTAAGATCTCTCCACAGGTGTTCAATGGGATTCAGATCTAGACTCATTGCTGGCCACTTCAGAACTCCAGCGCTTTCTTGCCATCCATTTCTGGGTGCTTTTTGACGTATGTTTGGGGTCATTGTCCTGCTGGAAGACCCAAGATCTTGGACGCAAACCCAGCTTTCTGACACTGGGCTCTACAGTGTGACCCAAAATCCTTTGGTAATCCTCAGATTTCATGATGCCTTGCACACATTCAAGGCACCCAGTGCCAGAGGCAGCAAAACAACCCCAAAACATCATTGAACCTCCACCACATTTCACTGTAGGTACTGTGTTCTCTTCTTTGTAGGCCTCATTTCATTTTCGGTAAACAGTAGAATGTGCTTTACCAAAAAGCTCTATCTTGGTCTCATCTGTCCACAAGACGTTTTCCCAGAAGGATTTTGGCTTACTCAAGTACACTTTGGCAAACTGTAATCTTGCTTTTTTATGTCTCTGTGTCAGCAGTGGGGTCCTCCTGGGTCACCTGCCATAGCGTTTCATTTTATTTAAATGTCGACGGATAGTTCGCGCTGACACTGATACTCCCTGAGCCTGCAGGACAGCTTGCATTCCTTTGGAACTTGTTTGGGGTCGCTTATCCACCATCTTGACTATCCTGCGTTGCAACCTTTCATCAATTTTTCTCTTCTGTCCACGACCAGGGAGATTCGCTACAGTGCCATGGGTTGCAAACTTCTTGATAATATTGCGCACTGTGGACAAAGGCAAATCTAGATCTCTGGAGTTGGACTTGTAACCTTGAGATTGTTGATATTTGTCCACAATTTTGGTTCTCAAGTCCTCAGACAGTTCTCCTTTTTCTGTTGTCCATGCTTAGTGTGGCACACACAGACACACAATGCAAAGACTAAGTGAACTTCTCTCCTTTTTATCTGCTTTCAGGTGTGATTTTTATATTGCCCACACCTGTTACTTGCCCCAGGTGAGTTTAAAGGAGCATCCATGCTTGAAACAATCTTGTTTACCCACAATTTTGAAAGGGTGCCAATAATTTTGTCCGGCCCATTTTTGGAGTTTTGTTTGACATTATGTCCAATTTGCTTTTTTTCCTCCCTTTTTTGTTGTGTTCCAATACACACAAAGGGAATAAACCTGTGTATAACAAAACATGTGTTCCTGCAATACTTTTCTGTGAGAAATACTTGATTTTCTGGAAAAATTTCTGGGGTGCCAACAATTTCGGCCATGACTGTATTTTCTCTTGTTTTTGAACTAACACACCCAGGTGTTAACAGCTTGTAAAGCTTATTTTACTGTTTATTATACTTATTAGGCCTGGCAAAGCCTGGGTAGGAGCACTTCAGAATCTCTGGAAAACAACCAAGTATCTCTTCAATTCATTCAAGCAGCCTCAACTTTCCAACTTGGGACTCTTGAATACTGTTTTGGAAAGTTCACACACAATAAACTTCCAAAGCAGTTGTCCCAAGGTTGGAACAAAGATGTAGGTGTTTAATAGTTCAAAATGGAGAGCTTTGTGTGCCCCCTTTTTCGGGTTTTGTTTTTGTTCACCTGGTTTTTGCAGGATGGGCAAGATGACTTCCATAGGAAAATTCAGAGGTGAACCTTTATTTCCTGTTCTCACGCTTGGCTTTCTTGAAGTACAATGCCAATATTATACATACGTCATTTTCACAGGCCGTACAATATATGTAGGGATGCTGTTTGATGTGAGAATAGCCAGAAAGGTGGTTTCCTCTTAAGATCTGGCCTTTTTTAATCTGCTATTTTAAAACCTTTCTTTCCCTAAATTCAGTAGCCAGTAGAGGGTGCTAGAAATCCAAAATCTGGCTTCATAAACAAAGTTGAAGGTTCATTACTTTACCATTATAAAGGAAAGGCTGATGAAGAGACAGCTTGCTCTGAGCTTTTTCCTCCTCAGTGAAATACTGAGCACAGCAGATAGACTAGTCTTGTCCTGAAGCTACAGGAGCGTACAGTTAGGCTGATCTGTGATGGGTGTGGCAGTTTCTTAACAATTATACTTAATTGTTATTACCTCATAGATTTTTGGATAAGGCATTCTGCTGTTGTGAGCACTTGTTCTAAAAATGTATGATGTATTTTATATTTTTTAATCAATCTAAAGGTTGCCTGACTCCATAGTGATTCCGAGCAACAGGCAACGCTAAAAATAGTACCAATATAAAGAAGAAATAATGCTGACTTCCTGATATGCAAGAGAATACATAAGAGGTCTGCTGTAGCCCAGAGCCTGGAGGGAAAAAATGCTTTCAAGTACTGTTTGACAAAGTAGTGGCCATAAGTCCTGCAACAGAGAAGGAACTACTTCCGCGGTCCCATCTGATGACACTTTCATTAGTGGAACCTGGAGCATACTATTCTACATGAAGGACAGAAACTCCTTCAGCCAAGCCTTATGCCACAAAGAACTTTATGTATATGATAATCAGCCCCTTGAATTGTACCCAGAAGCTAATAAGCGGTCTGGTTCATGAAACCATAGCATTCCCATGACTCCCTATGCTGCTGCATTCTGAACCAGCTACAGCTTCTGAGTGTCTTCAAGTGCAACCCATGTAGAACACTTGGCAATAGTCTGCATGTAAGATGACCAACCCATGAGTGACAGAATGGCCAAAGTCCAGGAATAAGAATGTGATTTTGGTGCACAAGATGAATCTCCTCCCTAGTTTACACCTATCACCTTTTCAAGCAGGTGCTGTAAGTCCAGGAAAAAACAGTCCAAATTGCCTATCAGTTCCAAATGGGGAAATGCATCCCCATTCAGGAGTAAAGAAATCCTACATGATGACATGGTCCAAATATCCACAGCAAATGGTCTAAAAAAAGGATTTAACTGGAGCAAAATTTGTTCAGTGATGTATGTTCATACTGTATCCTTCTGTTAAACATTTCATCTGTTATGTCCTAGACTGAGTGGCTATGGACATTTGGACCACCCGGTCCTGCAATATTTCCATCCAGTTGTTTTATGGTAATACATTTATTAAGACCAACCATGCAGGCACTAAAATACAGAGTTTACAGAGTTCTCCAGAATATTGCAAGAGGCAAGTTGTTATAAAAAGCAGGGATACATGGAAAAACTTGTCCCTTATTTCCGTTTCCACTATAATATTATATGTAAAGCAGTGACAAGTTGTTGGGGTTTTTTTTTAAAAAAAAGCTTATGCAAAAAAAAAATCAATCGCATGGGTACTAATGTTTAGCTGATACAAGCCAGATCCAAACCAATACTTTGGAATAACAGCAACTCCCACAGTGGCTTTTTTTTCAACATACAGATAGCCCTCAATTTATTATCATTATTGAGCAAAAATTTCCATTGCTAAGCAAGACAGTTGTTAAGTAGTTTTGCCCATTTTACTACCTTTTTTGTCATAGTTGTTAAGTGAATCATTGCAATTGTTAGTAACACTGTTGTTAAGTGAATCTGGCTTCCCCACTGGCTTTCCTGATCAGAAGGTGATCACATGACCCCAGGACACTGCAACCATCATAAATACACGCCAGTTGCCAAGAGTCTGAATTTTAATTCCGTGGCCTTGGCAATTCTGCAACATTCGTAAGAAAACTAATCATAACTCACTTTTTTCAATATTATAACTTCAAATGGTCACTAAACAAATAGTTGTAAGTCAAGAATTACCTGTAGTTCTTGTGAAGGAAAAGAGAGCAAACACTCTGTATTGAACTGGGGACTTTGCATATACAAAGAACACCATCAGTGTGTTTCAGCAGGATTTCCATTCCCCCCACCCCACCAAACCTTTCCTTAAATAAAAATGCAAAATGCAAATAGAAAGATAGCTTAACCTTTCCTAGCACTCAGTAACAATATTAGCATTCTTTTGTCCTTGAGCTGTTTTGTTAGATATATTTTCATCTATGCATGTTCTTCTGAATATTTAAGCACATAGGGCAAGAGAAGAAGCCATGAGGTAATGGAAAAAATGCCTTGTGTAAATCTAAATATCAACTTCAAATAGAAAAAAAAATCTACATCTTACTGGATGTAGTTAAGAAAAACTTGTGAGTGAATACCAATTAAAAACAACCTACATAGGTGGATAGCAATAGCACTTAGACTTATATACCACTTTACAGTGCTTTACAGCCCTCTCTAAGCGGTTTAGAGAATCAGCATATTACACCAACAATGTGGGTCTTCATTTTACTGACTCAGAAGGATGGAAGGCTCAGTCAGTCTTGAGCTGGTGAAAATCGAACTGCTGGCAGCCGATAGTCAGCAGAATTAGCTTGCAATAGTGCATTCTAACCACTGCTCCACCGTGGCTCTGCAGTCATGAAAGATAGGGGTTAACAATGCAGCTTTGTTGTCTATAAACATGGAATGGTCTTTCTTACTCAATTGGTGCAGAAGTTTGGATCATTATTCATCTCTGCTGTTGACTGATTGATTGAGTATCATCAAGTAAGCAACCACATAGATTTCTGTATCCATATGGCTTTCTTTGTAAAATACAAGAGTAGTTTACTATTGTCTTCTCCCACATAGTTTGAAATTGTCATTGTGACTTAAAATGATCTGACTTTAGCATCTTCCCTTATTGCTGTTCCCCTATATTAATGCCACCTTGCTTTAGCAGGTCAGCAGGCATAACCTTCATCCCTTGGGTGATCCTGCTGAGATCTTGGCATCTCTTGGCATATACTTCCAGCATTTGTTCATCTCCCCCACCTGCCATCACAATGAGATAGCACAGCAGGACTTGCGGGGGATCTATGTTGCTATTGTCTGTGAGTTTTGTCATATCACTGGTCTTTTAATGTAGCTAAAATTAATTGTTGTACCATTTTCTTTCAGACTCTTGCCAAAAGAGGTTCCTGACAATCCATATTTGCAAACTTAGGAATATGCTTCACTGAAACTTTGAGCAAAAATATTCAGTGTTTTGAAAAATGTGTCTTAACTTCAAGCTTATCTAGTCATTACATACTGTAGATGTTGCCAAATACTTTTCTTGGCAAAAGTGCCCAAGTGGTTTGTCATCCTCTTTTCTAGAATGAATTTATTTTTTTTATTACAGCCTTGCCTATAGCCCCTTTTTAGTGACCTATCCAAGCACTAACTTTGGGCTTTTTAGACCAGACAAGATCAGCTAGGACACAACCAACTGCTTCTTGGATGCTTTACATACATCCCCACCATTTTATTTTACCCTTCTACTAACCAGTTTATGATCTTGAGATCTTTCCTGGGGAGGAAAAAATCTACTCAATATAATTTCCTCTCTGCATCTCCCTGTCACCTCCTCCATACAATTTTTAATTGTATAATGTAACATTGCCCATATGATGGGTGGGTATGATGCTAAATGAATCTGGACTTCGCATATGTAAAATGAGTGAATTAGCATTATGCTAGCTTTTTAAAAATATTTATTTATTATGTACAACAGAAACCTTTCTGGAATATATTCCAAGCAACCTTAAGGGTTTTTTTAAATGAAAAATCAATACTTTTCCCAAACTAATAGAGGATGATCCAGCAGCATCCCTAGTCATTCACATCTATGAGATGAATCCACAGGAGGTGGAACTGAAAAGTATGCTTAAATTTATTGCAGATTTCTCTTACATCCTTAAGCATAAAGTGTAGCATATTTATTCTGCTGGAACACAAAACGTTTCCATCCGTTCACCTGCCTGCTCCCATCCTGATAGGCTCTAGGTGATGGCAGGCATGCTGTTTCATCCAGGCCAACACGCTTGAGCCTGCTGACATTTTCTAAATGACAGGCTATGTTTTTTGGCTCTTTGAAGGAGAAAGAAACATCACTAATTGGTCTGGCATTCGTGGAGCATGTTTGTAACTAATGCAATTAAAGAGTGCTTACTACTTCCTTTCTCTTGTTCTGCATGGGGACAGGAGGTCAAATGTAGTCAAGGTCTGAGCCTGGCATACGCAGCTTGCCTCCCAAGAGAAATTATTACTTCAAACATGCTTATGAAAGAATGTGGCAGGAAAGAGATGGCACAGCAGAGGCACAGAGAGTTAAGAAAAGAGATTCGATACCCTGACTTGTTTCAGACTTCAAATAGTAGGTTTCAAATTACTCACCTGATATGAGGTACAGCTCTGTCCTTATTTTATTTTTAAAAATGGAAAGATTGCAAGGGTACTCAAATTTTCCACCCTGTGTAGCAATAGCATATTAGCAAGAAGTGTTTCCCTCCAGTGCACTGATTTTCTGTGTAAAAAGATGTAGGGTTTGGGGTTTTTTAACACGTGGTCAGAGTGGAATAACACAGCAGTCCCCAACCTTAGTGGCTTGGTGGCCCAGCTGGGGAAGGGGAAGCACTGGGCATGGAAATTGAGCTGCGCACTTCCACATTCTGGCCAGCCACTCACATGGCCCAATTCCAAATAGGCCACAGCTCAGGGGTTGGGGACCCCTGGAATAACATGCTTGACTATAGAGATTCTGAAGGTTGTCATGGAGACCTGGAGGCCATTTTGCACTTCCATTTTTTCCTTTATCTTTTTCGATTGCCAAATGTCTGATACTGCTTGAGTCTTCTGAGCAGCTTGCTTTTAATTCTATAGTTGTTCTGTACCATTCTTTTATGTTAAGAAGCCAACTGGTTTTGACTTTTTAACAAAAGGATACAATCACAATGGGAGCAAGGATGTTATGTTTAAAAAGTGTTTAAATTGCATGCCTTATGAATAAAGTCATTATGACCATTGTCCATAGGAAGGAAATAACCAGTTTATTTCTTCCGGTCTTAACTTTTTTAATACAATGGAATGGCAGAGATGGAGTGTGTATATTTTTGTGAATTTTACCTGTATGTGAGGGAGTCACATTAAAGGAATAGAAAGGGATACTTAGAGTATCAGAATTATAGATTAGCAGTTGTTGGTTATAGCAAATCTATGGAATTATCACTTCTGAATTTCCAAAACAGAGACCAAATGAGGTGTTTAGTACATACAAATGAATGAAGACTAATATATGTATCCCAGAATAATGTTGCCGGATCCAATCTGGGTCGGTCACCAGGACCAGAAGTTTAGTCTTCCAAGTTTTCAGACTCACGCTGGAGCTCATCCTCATGCCCACTTTACATGCTAAATATATTTAAATAGCAATTAGTATTTAAGACTCACTTTTAGAAGTAGTAACTGTAAAGTTCTCCAGAGAATATTCCCCTACCAACCTGTTATTAACCAAATATTTTTTCAACCAACCAATTTGGGAAAGAGAATCTGTTCCTGTAATTTATTTCAAAGCACATGAGAAATTCAGAGAAATAATCATGGATGACATTGCATTCTTGCACTTTAGCTATGAATTAAATGAGTTGATGTCCTGCCTTTCATTGTGCCTTGGTAACTTCTTTGTACCACAAAAGCCTCTCTCCAGTGCCTTTCTTGGCTTTCCATGCAATTAAATCCATGACAAAAAGACGAAGAAAGTGTTTCAACGGGACTTTTTCAAATTAGGAATTATGCTCCAGCAATGTGGCTTCCCCCTTCATGGATTACTGCCTTGTCGTGGCGAAGGGGCTTGCGTAATTCAATGAAGCTATGAGCTATGCCGTGCAGGGCCACCCAAGACGGACAGGTCATAGCTGAGAGTTCTGACAAAACGTGATCCACTGGAGAAGGAAATGGCAACCCACTCCAGTATCTTTGCCATGAAAACCCTATGGACAGTACCAAAAGGCAAAACGATATGACGCTGGAAGATGAGCCCCTCAGGTCAGAAGGCATCCAATATGCTACTGGGGAAGAGCAGAGGGCTAGTACTAGTAGCACCAGAAAGAATGAAGCGACTGGGCCAAAGCCGAAAGGACGCTCAGCTGTGGATATGTCTGGTGGTGAAAGGAAAGTCCGATGCTGTAAAGAGTTTTTCTCCATAGGAACCTGGAATGTAAGATCCATGAATCAAGGAAAGCTGGACGTGGTCAAACAAGAGATGACAAGACTGAACATCGACATCTTAGGTATCAGCGAACTAAAATGGACAGGAATGGGTGAATTTAATTCAGATGACCATCAGGTATACTACTGCGGGCAAGAATCCCTCAGAAGAAATGGAGTAGCCTTCATAGTCAATAAAAGAGTAGGAAAATCAATACTGGGATACAATCCTCAAAATGACAGAATGATCTCAGTTCGAATCCAAGGCAAACCATTCAATATCACAGTCGTCCAGGTCTATGCCCCAACCACCAGTGCTGAAGAGGATGAAATTGACCGGTTCTATGAAGCCCTACAGCACCTTATAGAAGTAACACCAAAAAATGATGTCCTTATCATCATGGGGGATTGGAATGCTAAAGTAGGAAGCCAAAAGATAACTGGAATAACAGGCAAGTTTGGCCTTGGAGTACAAAATGAAGCAGGGCACAGGCTGATAGAATTTTGTCAAGAGAATACGATGGTCATAGCAAACACTCTTTTCCAACAACCCAAGAGACGGCTCTACACATGGACATCACCAGACGGTCAACACAGAAATCAGATTGACTATATGCTCTGCAGCCAAAGATGGAGAAGCTCTATACAGTCGGTAAAAACAAGACCAGGAGCTGACTGTGGCTCAGACCATGAGCTTCTCCTTGCAAAGTTTAGGCTTAAACTGAAGAAAGTAGGGAAAAGCACTAGGCCACTCAGGTATGAATTAAATCATATCCCTGTTGAATATACAGTAGAGGTGACAAATAGATTTAAGGAATTAGATCTGATAGACAGAGTGCCTGAAGAACTATGGACAGAGGTTCGCGACATTGTACAACAGGTAGCAACCAAAACCATCCCAAAGAAAAAGAAATGCAAGAAAGCAAAATGGCTGTCTGAGGAAGCTTTGCAAATAGCTGAGGAAAGGAGGGAAGAGAAAGGCAAGGGAGAAAAACATAGATATGCCCAATTGAATGCAGAATTCCAGAGAATAGCTAGAAGAGATAAGAATGCCTTCTTAAATGAACAGTGCAAAGAAATAGAAGAAAACAATAGAATAGGGAGGACCAGAGATCTTTTCAAGAAAATTGGAGAGATGAAGGGAACGTTTCATGCAAAAATGGGCATGATAAAGGACCAAAATGGCAGGGACCTAACAGAGGCAGAAGAGATTAAGAAGAGGTGGCAAAATTACACAGAAGAACTATACAAGAATGAGCTTAATGTCCCAGATAATCACAATGAGGTGGTCACTGACCTCGAGCCAGACATCCTAGAATGTGAGGTGAAGTGGGCCTTAGAAAAGCTGAGCAACAACAAAGCTAGTGGAGGTGACAGTATTCCAGCTGAGCTATTCAAAATCTTAAAAGACAGTGCAGTAAAAGTGCTACACTCAATTTGCCAGCAAATTTGGAAAACTCAACAGTGGCCACAGGATTGGAAAAGATCAGTTTACATTCCAATTCCAAAGAAAGGCAGTGCCAAAGAATGTTCAAACTATCGCACCATTGCACTCATTTCTCATGCTAGTAAAGTCATGCTTAAAATCCTACAAGCTAGACTTCAGCAGTATGTGGATCGAGAACTACCAGAAGTACAGGCAGGATTTCGAAGAGGCAGAGGAACTAGAGATCAAATTGCCAACATACGCTGGATCATGGAGAAAGCTAGGGAGTTCCAGAAAACATCTACTTCTGCTTCATTGACTATGCTAAAGCCTTTGATTGTGTGGATCATAACAAACTGTGGCAAGTTCTTAAAGAGATGGGAGTACCAGACCATCTTATTTGTCTCTTGAGAAACCTATATGCGGGTCAAGAAGCAACAGTGAGAACTGGACATGGAACCACTGATTGGTTCAAAATTGGGAAAGGAGTCCGGCAAGGCTGTATACTGTCGCCCTGCCTATTTAACTTATATGCAGAGCACATCATGAGAAAGGCAGGGCTAGATGAATCAAAAGTTGGAATTAAGATTGCCGGAAGAAATATCAACAACCTAAGATACGCAGATGATACCACTCTAATGGCAGAAAGTGAAGAAGAACTAAAGAGCCTCTTGTTGCGGGTGAAGAAGGAGAGTGCAAAACTTGGGTTGAAACTTAACATTAAGAAAACCAAGATCATGGCATCTGGCCCTCTCAATTCTTGGCAAATAGATGGGGAAGAAATGGAGGTAGTGACAGATTTTATTTTCCTGGGCTCCAAGATCACTGCAGATGGGGACTGTAGCCAAGAAATTAAAAGACGCTTGCTCCTGGGGAGGAAAGCCATGGCAAATCTAGACAGCACACTAAAAAGCAGAGACATCACCCTGTCAACAAAAGTGCGTATAGTCAAGGCTATGGTCTTCCCAGTTGCAATGTATGGCAGTGAAAGTTGGACCATAAGAAAGGCTGAGCGCCAAAGAATTGAGGCCTTTGAACTATGGTGCTGGAGAAGACTCCTGCGAGTCCCTTGGACTGCAAGGCGATCAAACCGGTCAGTCCTAGAGGAGATCAATCCTAACTGCTCTTTAGAAGGCCAGATCCTGAAGCTAAAACTCAAATACTTTGGCCACCTAATGAGAAGGAAGGACTCACTGGAGAAGAGCCTAATGCTGGGAAAGATCGAGGGCAATAGAAGAAGAGGACGACAGAGAATGAGGTGGCTGGATGGAGTCACTGAAGCAGTAGGTGTGAGCTTAAATGGACTCCAGAAGATGGTAGAAGACAGGAAGGCCTGGAGGAATGTTGTCCATAGGGTCGCGATGGGTCGGACACGACTTCGCAGCTAACAACAAATGTGGCTTCGGAGTGCACCATTGGAAGACTGAAAGACAAGGTTAGGAACAGATTGTCATGGAAAAATCTATCAATGTTGTTGCTAAGAGTTGATAACGACTTGATGGCACATAATCAATAAAAATGTTGGATGTTAGTGATGGAAACTGGACAATAGAATAATATCATCCACTGTTAAACTCTTCACTCAACTTCAACAATAAAGTGCACCAAGAAGTATTGAGAAATTTGAAAGAAAATTTGAAGCATCTGGAAAAGGAAATAGAGAGGGGGAAATGCCACTTTTGTTGGGGAAGAAAATTTTTGAGTAATAGCAAGATTTCAATGGAGTAATGAAGCATCATCATCATTATTATTATTATTATTATTATTATTATTATTATTATTATTATTATTATTATTATTATTATTATTATTATTATTATTATTATTATTACACCAAAGACTGGCCAAGTGAGCTGTCTGGGTGTTCTAGGTCAGGGCTTTTCAACCAGTGGTATGGGTACCACCTGTGGTACATTGGCACTTGCCAGGTGGTACACAACCATCCTAGAAAAGTGGTAGAGGAGGAGGGGAATGAGTTGAACTGGTGGCAGCACCACACAAGCCTGAGCGAGAGATGGCTGGAGCTGCAGGGCTGTCAGGGCTCAGCGGAAGCGCCAGGATCAGCACTTCTGCAGAGCTGTCAGGGCTCAGCGAAAGCAGCAGGATCAGCACCAGGCTCCAGCTGGAGCTTGGCACTGATCCCAGTGCTTCTGCTGAGCCCAGAAAAAGTGCCGATCAGCTGGAATGTTGCAGCATCCCCAGGGTCTTGTGATTTACATTCAGATGCTTGGCAACTGATTCATATTTATGACGGTCACAGTGTCCCAGGGTCATGTGAAGTGATCAAAACCTGCTGCAACCAGCCAGCAGATGGGGGGGAATAAAAACCAACCCCCCCACCCCACCCCCGCTGCCAATCCTCAACAGAAACGCTCACAACAATGAAAACCTCGGACAGGAAGAAGAGCGCTGCCAGGTGGGCAGACAGGTGTCTTGCTCGGCTGTGGCTTGGGGAGCAATTTTTCAGTGCCATTGTAACTTCAAACAGTCACTAAGCGAACTGTTGTAAGTTGAGGACTACCTGTACATCATTCCCCCCCCCCCCTTTTTTTTGGTCATCAAGTTTTTGACACCTTGCTAGGCTACTGGTGGTACTCAGATACTGCCATATCCTAAAAGTGGTACAATGGGTGAAAAGGTTGAAAAGCCCTGTTCTAGGTGGATGGGCAGTGCTGTTTCAACGCTCCTGCCTTTCTTGCTATCCAGGTACTCATGTTACATAAGATGTCCAGATGTTCACTGTGAATACACAAGAACCTTATCCTCCCTGTTTCAAGTTCTATGTCCTTCAACCACACTTGGGCAACCAAATAGATGACTGTCTTCAAATATGAGGGATGAGGACACTCTAGAATCAGCTTCTAGTCACTGCTGAAATGGTTGATGTGGTTAGCTATCATTATTTGGCCTAGTCTCTTTCTAAATACAGAAAGGGTAAAAAAGTATCAAGAAGGCAATCATATCTATGTGTTTGAAATCTGATCCCTTTTTTTACATGAACACAACTGTACAATACAAAAGGACAGAGTTTTGATTGTTTAGTTATGGTCTCTATCTTGAATTTCTTTCCCTACATTGGCCAATGTCTGGATAGCAGCTGAAGTGAAGTAAGAGAGGCCTTCTGAGTTTATTATTCTTAACTCATTCCTAACTTTCAAATTCCACAAAACCTTGATTGCCATTACCTCAGGCTTAATAAATGATTCCTTAGTGTATTATGATGTCTGTATATTAGGCCTCCTCTTACTTGTTTTATATTTATGCATTTTTTCATTTGTATGGCCACACACTTGCCAAGCCACTCTGAGCAATTAAAAGGGAGGGGGTTAAACCACTGATTTACAGATTTTACTCCACTATTCATTGCCAACTATAAGGGGTGGTGCTCATCGCTGTTTCAAAGCCATTGAGCCAGTGCTGTCCAAAGACATTTCTGCAGTCGTGTGGCCAGCATGACATCACAGAGCGCTGTTACCTTCCCACTGAAATTGTACTTATTTATCTACTCACATTAGCATACTTTTGAACTGTTAGGTGGGCTGGAGTTGAGGTGAGGACAGGCACTTTCCAGCCAACAAGCCCAGAATCTTAACTGCTGAGCCACTATGCTGCTTTAAACCACTGAAGTCATAATAATATAAAATATGGAAGAATGAAACTTTCAAGGCCTTCTTCAAGGCTGGCTACATTGGGGCAATCCAAATTTCAGTAGGGAAGAAATTCTGCAGGGCAGTCTAGGTGACTGAAAAGGAAGGTGTACCTCCTGGATGCCACAAGATAACACTGTTGCATTGATGGGACTTGGAGCATGCCATCCTTATTTAGTCTTGTCAGATTAAAATCACAATAATCCAAACCTGCCTCAAAGACTACAGTGGTTTAAGGGGCTGGAATGAGATGAAAGAGACCAAGTTCCCACCTACCTCAGTGGTTGAAATTTATCCAATCAATACCCCAAAGTCCAAGTACCTCACAAGGTTGTTGCAAGGATAAAATGACATGCACTCTTGAAATAACATCAGAAAGTGTACTATAAAGGTAATTAAAATGTTCAGAAATATACTCCAGACA
Source organism: Vipera ursinii (assembly GCF_947247035.1). Lineage (NCBI taxonomy): Eukaryota > Metazoa > Chordata > Lepidosauria > Squamata > Viperidae > Vipera > Vipera ursinii. The sequence continues at coordinate 64,827,765 of NC_139515.1, read as the reverse complement.
ATTTGAGCACATTCATATTGTTATGAAGATAAAATGAAGTAGACATATCAAAAGGGAAAACTACATCTGGACCCTATGTTCAGTTCAACACTAATACTGTGAAATAAAGAAGGAAAGAAGAGAGACAATGCTAGCTGGGACCAGAATGGTCCCTCACTGTTAGGATGCCTTTCTTGAATTTCAGAAAACTTTGCTCTTTTCAAAGATCCAACTATGGCTCTACTCATTATTGCAATCCCAGGGCAATTTGCAGTGTTTATCTGAGCAAGGAGATAGGAAGATTAGATTATAACAAAATGGCATACTGTCCTTTGTTCTACACAGAACAGCATTGTTGAATTCTACCCCAAAGGAACCCAGATCTCACTTCTGGGTGATCTCAAGTTTTTTCCTTGTCCAAAGAGGAATTATGAAGAGCAGGTCTACTCATCAGATCTTCATTCTTCACTGCAATTGTCATCTCTACTTTTGCAGAGATGTCTTCAGTCCACCCTTCTTTCCCCATAAGTCACAAGGGCTTGCTGGCTTTTGACACCTTAAAAACATCTCAGGAGTTTGCTTTCAATGTGTCCTGTGACTGACCTGTATTTTTTTCATTAAGATCTGGAAGGGAGGCTGCTTAAATAAGCTAGCTCTTTCTATTTACTCTTGCAGTTGTGAGATGACAACCTTTCTGCTTCTAACCCCAATTAGGTAATTATTTCCCTCTTTTGTCACAGCAGGTGCCCAATACCTGCTAGACACTTAATCCTCATGAATATGTAACCTTTCCTTGCTGATGTCTAAAACTAAGGAACTCCAGAGGGATGGAGGAGGAGGAAGAGGAGAGAAAGAGATTGAAGGGCTAATAAAAGCAACCCCTTTGTGAGTTGAATTCCATGGAACACCATCCTTACCACTGTGGGTTCACTGCCACAGCTTGGAGAAGGAATCTGGCATTGCAAGAAATTAATGGGACACTTTTAATAAACATGACTTGATTTATTTCATTCCTGACATCTGTTTAGCATCCTCCATCTTTGCTATCCATCCTGCAAATTCTAAATTAGGTGGCAACCAAAAACACAGGGATAGATTATGGCCAGAAGTAAAAGATTTTGACTCCGTCAGATGATTCTAAGGAGAAGTAAATGTCTCCCAATAAAAACGTTCACCTTTTTTGCCCTTCTAAATCTTCAGTCACAGAACAATTAATGCATACAGAAAACCATCTATGTTATTTTAATTTTTATCCCTATTCTCCACTCATTTTCAAGTCACATCACCCAATCCCTGTCTTTCTATTGTTGCAGCATCACAGCCTCAAATGGAGACAAAGGCAGCTGGAGGGCACCAGACTGAGAATGACTACTTAAGCCATTTAATCTAGATGTGCTTGTTAAATTTATACCCTTTTCTTCTTTGATGCGCTGAGCTAAGTCCTACCATGGTGGTGAAGCAAAAAGAAGTAAAAGAAAAAGCAGACAAGTATGACATGTGCTGTGTGATTGCTGACGTTGGTCTGTGAAATGTAATAGCATCACCTGTTTTTGAAAAAGCTCTCCAAAGCCACAAAGGTAAAATAGGGAGGGAGAAATTGAAACACTGCATTACGTTGCTTTCGTGCTACTTTAACAAGTTAAATGATGAGCAGCAATGTATCCTGCCCCAAGCAGCCAAGTATCTATTCTCCTGATCCCCTTTATGGCATGCCTGGTGACGTTAGTACTGTCCAAAGAGGGAAAAGGAAGGGGGAGAGAATTCACATTCGACTGAGAAATAAATCTTGAAAGAAAAAAGCTGCAAACCAGTCGCTTCCCTAGTAAAGCTTTCAGTGCTTCTAAAGCATTTGCTTTCCTCATAATTAACTGAAAGTGGAAATACCTGGATGATTTTGAATGGCGTATGTATAGTGCTTTACTATCCATTTCCCTATGCTCAATTTGATCTATAATGCTCACTTAGAAGTACATCCCATTTAGCAAAGCTCCCCTGCAATGTTAATTAAATCTTGCATGTTCAGACCCTTTTGAATCCAACTTCATTTCTCACAGCTAGGGACTGATGATGAATTGCCCTCTACTCTCTCAGCATCTGCTTCCTATGGAGGCTTTCTTCACTACATTATTCTTCCCCAGTGCAGTACTGGCATGCCTACATTTTCCTTTTCAAACTAAATTTGGGGAGATCCATTCATGAATTGCCTGCTGACTAGTCTACTTTAAACCAAAAGTTAAAAGTGTACAATTCAGTGAAATGGCTAATCTTGCCTCCTGGGTTGGTTTCCTTTAAACATTTCTTGCATGTCAAAAACACAGTAGCTTTTTTCTCCCCCCCCCCCCCATATATTTTATTGATTTTTTAAAACATAAATCACTTAATAGTTGGTAAACAGTGTGTTTGCTGGGTTTACATTTGTAAAGAAAAATCATTAACAGTTGGTTTCTATAATCCATAATCCACGTACTACATTTAACAGATTTCCCCTTTTCCCCAAAATGTCTTCTTTGCAAACCTTGAAATAGTACAGTTCTTATTATTTTGATAAATAACAGTTACATATATGATTTTTCCCAATATTCCTAGAAATAATGATCACATCAATATAATATTTCTTTTCTATCTAATCATTCTGGTTGCCTCATCTTATATCCTGTTACAGTCCTTATTTAGATTTGTTTCTCCCATAAAGTTCAAAGTATTCTTGCTGGTTAAGATTTTCTCAACAGATAATTACATTTAAAGATTTAAATTCATTTTCCCATATAAACCATCCCATCACTTTTACATTTCTTAAAGAATAGGTAAAAACAGTAAAGGAAAGGAAAGGAAAAAAGAGCAAAAGAAACATAAAAAGTAAAATACTACTTGAAATATATATTCCTCCTAAACTAATATATATTCATTCCAAAATTTCTTATTCTTTTTAACCATGATTAAAAATATATTTAATCTTTAAATGTTCCATTTAATGTGTCTAGTCATCTAATCCTTTAATTCTTATTCAAAACATTTTTTTCTTTTTTATACATTATAATTTCCCTAAATTCAGACATATTTAATTATCTAAAACACAGTAGCTTTTTTCTCCATCATTCAAAGCAACAAGGAGCCAGTCTTTTATGTTCCCATATGAGGAGAATTCAAAATGCAAATTCATGCATCACTCAATTTTGAGACCCTTATGATTTATATTGCTACGTATTTCATTCCTTGGGTAATGACTAGGCTATTAAAATAAAGGTTACCATCGCTGTCTGTACATAATTTGGGGGAGATTAATGGGAGAAAAAACAGAGTAATGTATCTAGATTGAATAACCTGAGATCCCATAGACTTTGCTGGTCTTCAGCCTCCATCAGCCACAACCAGTATAGCCAGTGCTTAGTAATGATAGAAGTTCTGGTCATCATCTGGAGGGCCAGTATTCCCATTTCCAATGCCAAAGGTCCCAAGCCCAACGAGACTATTTGTCAACTTACAAACGTTTCTGGCCACAGCCATCTTTACTTTGTTTTTGATTGCCACAGCAATGGAAACAGAGAGATGCATTCTTCTAGTTTAGTCATAACAATAACTTTCTTGTGGGAACCAAGGTCAAGCTGCCTACATGTTTGGCTACCATTAGAAAGCCCGCCAAAGTAGTTAATTGGGGATGGTGATTCATGACACATACAGGGGTGGGGGGTTCAACTTTTACTTTGTAACTTTGGGGGGGGGGACTTTCAGTCTTGGTTTCACCTTTGTGCTGATACTATGTAGCCATTAAAAGTGTTCTTTGAGGAAAGCAAATGCCTCAGAGTTCTTATTTCTACTGGTCTCATCTATCGGAACCATGACACTATTATGCTGTTCCTCCAAACCTATCCTTCTTATAATCCCCAGTATACAGTATTAGGAAAGTTCTTGTCTTTCCTGAGTGTTGGAGGTTTTAAAAATAATACAGAACATGAGCATCCAGATCCAAAAACAGATGGTGCTGCAAGGTAAAATTACAAATCCTTCCTTTGCTGTGTGCTGCTACTCTGATCCTGCTCAATTCCATCCCCCACTCGGACTTCCGGATGACAAGGCGTCGCCGGAGGCAGCCATTCTTCGGCTGTCAGCCTCGCAGCTCCGTAGAGCCACCGAAAACAGCGCCGATCAGCTGTTTCGGTGGCTCGGAAGCCCCCACCTCGGGAGAAGAGGAGGGGGTGAGCGCCCAGGTAGGGGTAGAGCTCTCCGGGGCCGCCAGAACTCAGAGTTTTGGCGGCTAAAGGATTGAGCCCCCCTGAAGCCTGGGCATGCTCCGGACTGCGAGGTGCCTCTGCTCCAGGTTTTTTGGAGCAGAACAGGGCATTCGCAACCATCCCTGCTAGCAAGGAAGAGCTTTTGAGAACGAGGACGCAGGCAGAGCGATGCAGGAGATTTTGGTGAAGATGGTGTTTTGATCTTTAACTCAATGGACTTTGCTGAGCTTGTAAGTGAAAGTGCGTAGTTAACAATAGTGGGTGAAAATGGCAGCTATATCTTCTAAAGTTCCTGCTTTGGTGCAGCAGTCTTCGTTGAAAACCTTATTGTCCCCTGCACCTGTATCTGCATCAGCTTTTACAGTAAAAGATTTGCAGAATCTGCTGCAAGAGACTCTGGAAAAGCAAATGCAACAATTTGTTGAGATAATGGATAAAAAGTTGGAGGAGAAGATTACAGAGAAATTAACAGAAATGAGAGCAGACATTATATCTGCAATGCGAGGCATGGCTAAATGCATTGAGAACTTGGATGAAAGAGTGGAAGATCTTGCTCAAAATGATATTAGACTGGAAGCCAAAATGACAGAAACTGAAAATGTGGTAGAGAAAATTGATTATGATTTGATTTCGACACAGTATTATCAGATGGAGTTTGCTTTAAGGATTAGAGGCCTAAAAGAAAATCCTAAGGAAAATTTGAAGAAAATGGTTTCTGAGGCTTTGGAAGGGGTGCTGGGGCGACCAGCAGATGAAATAATGGAAGATATAGATAAAATCTTTCGTGTTAATTCGTGGATTGCAAGACAAAGGAAATTACCCAGAGATGTGGTGGTTTATTTTACAAAGAGAATGATTAGAAATGAAGTTATCCAGGCCTCCTACAATATTGATTTTGTAATTGCTGAGCAAAAAGTTTTGATTTTAAAAGAGATCCCTGCAAGAATTTTAAGAAAAAGGAAGGAATTTGCTTTTTTGACACAAGAATTGAGATGACGTGATATCAAGTTTAGATGGCAGATACCAGTGAGTATGGTGGTAACCTATGAAGGTACGAGGCATTGTTTTACCACGGTGATCGAGGCACGTGATTTCTACAGTAATGTTTTAAAAGCAGCCCCCATACCATTTTTGGAATCTACAAAGAAAAAAGGTGAGAGAGAGTCTCAACGTTCCAGAGAGAATCTACAAGATGCTGAAGGGTTAATGCAGACAGATGTGAAAGCTACAGGAGTGGGTCAAATTTCAGTACCACTGGAGAAGGCCAGAAATTGGAAGAGGCGTGCTGCTTCTGGACGAATGAATCAAGCCTGAAGATTTAGTTGCATAACTGCAGGAGATAATAATGTAATAAGGATTATGGGAATTGAAATTGCTAGAAGGACTAAATATTTGGGGATATATTTTTCACCCTTATAAAATAATTATGTAATATTTTATGTTGCTTTAGTTTTAAGATGATTATGAAAATTTAATGGGGAAGATTTGTAGTAGTGCTTACTGATACTCTGTAGGTTATGATTTGTTATTTGGATGGTACGTATAGTTACGGTGTGATAAGAAGGTGGATATTGTGTGTTAAGTATATACTTTGTGATATGCTTAGGTGCAATTTTGGGGTAAAAATTATAGGTGAAGTTAACTTGTAATATTTTTATGGGTAATAATGAAACAGGTAATAGAAAATATAAGAATGATGTGATTATATAAAAAAAATTTAGTTTGGAAGGTAATGTATGGTATTTTAAGTTGTATAATATATTAGGAGAAGGAAAGGTTATATAAACTTGGTTTTAGTATGAATTTAAAGCCTAGTTGGATAGAAGAATAGTTTTACAAAATTGATATAAATTGTTTTATCTGTGATTGAAGCTAACTTGTAATATTTTTATGGGTAATACTGGAATAGGTAATAGAAAATATAAGAATGACGTGATTATATAAAAAAAATTTTAAGTTTGGAAAGTAATCTATGGTATTTTAAGTTGTATAATATATTAGGAGAAGGAAAGGTTGTAGTTTTAATATGAATTTAAAGCCCAGTTGGAAAGAAGAATAGTTTTAGAAAATTGATATAAATTGTTTTATCTGTGATTGTTTTTATTGGGTATTAGATTGAAAAGTATTATTTTTTATTTGAATAATTATTGATATGATATATATATGTTTGGAGTTTATCTATATGAGTTAAAGTGCGATAGTTTAAATAGTTTAGGATTGTTTGCGTAAGTTAGATTATGATTGTTTGTATTTTTATACCCTGTATTTTGCTCTGGGAAGTGGGGGGGGGAGGGGAAAGGGAGGGAGGGGTTGGGGAGGGTTGGGGAGGGGGAAGAGGGTGGGAGGGGAGGGGGTTGGGAGGTTTTTTTGTTGTTTTGTTAAAGATAAAATGTATTGTAAAACTTTTTAATAAAAAAAAATCCATCCCCCACTCACATGGCTATTTTAAGAGTGGGGGCTGAAACCACATCAGTGGAACAGATCTCCCCATTGAACATTGCTTCTTTTTGAGTTCTTACATAAGATACATAATTCACTCCCAATTCTCAAGTGTGCAGAAGAACTAATTTCTTTCAGATATAAAATGTGAGGCTAGATTAACCTTTTGCTTTTCCTAAAATGTCCCAAATTCTTATGGGAGATTTTTTTAAAAATGATCTCATCCCGTTTCGTGTCTTTTCTTTTTTTCTATCTTTCAGGCTTTCCTCCTTGCAGTTCATTGTATGCCACTCATTCACCCACAAATGGCTTTTTCTGTGTATTGGAAGAGATAATGCTAGTTTATGAAAATTTGAATCGAGTACAACTTTTGTTTTTCAGACATACATTGCAGTGACAAGAAAAGACACTCAAAGTTTCATCAGAAAGTTGGCACAATTTTCTGACAATTATAGAAGGCTGACATCTTTTGGCATTGTGGAATACATTGATTATATAGTACGTATTAGATTATGTAAGTAGGTACAAGGCTAAAACGTGCAGCTGAGCTGTATCCAAAGAAATTCTGGCACAATACCTAAAAAAAAATATGAAATGTCTTAGACTAGAAAATCCATTAATTTTTACACTATAGATCTCAGGTTACCAAGAATATTGAAGATAGTTTGCTGTTGCACAGTCAGCAGCACTTAACACAGTCTGGATAATAGTAGACAGAAGCTGAACATAACTTAAATTATACTTTCTCAACCTGTTGTCATGCAAATATGTTGGGATTATAATTCTCAGAGTTTTCCAGCTAGGAGAGTCATTATATACCCATCCCACATGAAGGGTAGAAGATTGTGGTGGAGGGAAGGAAGGAAGGAAGGAAGGAAGGAAGGAAGGAAGGAAGGAAGGAAGGAAGGAAGTATTGAGTATTCAGAATGGCTCAGCTATCAGATGGAGGTTACTTTACCAGCATCTTGCTTAGTTTTTAAATGAAAAGAGCTGACACAACTCAGTCATGAAGAAGTGGGGGGTGTTGGGTGCAACTAAATAATTCCTTTTCAAGAGACTTGAACTTGAAAGAAACTGCTCACTTTAGGGATGGAGGCAGAGAGGCCACACTCCCAGACTGCTTCAGCCAAAAATAGCTGAAGAACAGGATGAGGATCCAATTTATTTATTGCAGTACTTGTCAGACTTCCTCTTCTGTCCACGGTGGGCTGCCGATCTCAGGTGCCCTGTGCTGGATTCATCATTCCCATACATCCACTTGTTTCTTTCATAATGCAGAATGGAAGGGAGAGAGGGCACCTGACATCTGGCTTTCCATCTCTGTTTTGCTGCTGTTATGTTAAAAAGGTTTTGTAAAATGGAATAACCAAAAGCCATTCTATGCTAATTACCCACAATATTGTTTCCAATGACTCTAGAAGACTCTGTGCCCTTTTGAAACATGTAATGTAGATTGTTAATATTACGTCCTCTGCCCTTTTAATTTCTTGTCTGTTGTTCATGTCTCTTTGCCTGTCTCTTGTCCCATTTTGCCACTTCACTGTTTTGGATGTTGCTGATATTTAATAAATAAACATTCAATTACATTTTTGTCAGCTGAACTGAATGGCATTTATGCTTGATCTGGATATAGGAATTGGCTGGGAATGTGCTGGGTAAAAACCAACCTGGAATTTACCCAGAATAATTTTCCAATATCCAGGAGGATGTTGCCCTATTGGAGCAGTTTCCTGCTCCCAATAGTCCATAACAGCTTATAGAGAGAGGCATAGCAGTGTTTTTTTGTGCAACACAAGAGTCTCTCTCTCTCTCTCTCTCACACACACACACACACACACACACACAGAGAGAGAGAGAGAGAGAGAGAGAGAGAGAGAGAGAGAGAGAGAGAGAGAGAGAGAGAAGTGGCACTCTAATCCTGTGATCATAACCACTACCTTGACTCTTGATTTCCATCCCATAAACACCCCCCTCCCAGGGAATCTTATACTGTAGCTTGAAGCAGATCATTTCCATTCAACTTTTCTTCCATAGAGCTTAAGATGGCTTAAATTTTTTCCCCAGTGTTATCTTGGCAAGGTATTTCTCATCTCATCTAAAACTCTAACCACTGTAAACCATAGATTTGTGGCCGAGGAGGAGAGCTTTTTACGTAACTTCTCTTTTCAAAATTACCTTCCCATTTTTTTCCCTTTGTGGTGGAAAATAAATATTTTCTGTCCTCAGCAGTAGAAAGGAAAACCTTGAAAGGTTTTATTTTCAGCTGGAGAACAGTCCAAAAGATAAAAGGTTTAAAACACACCTTTGCTCATCACACAATGTTTTTTTGCTTCAAGCTGCAGCCTTGATTATAGTTTATTTTAAAACTGCACATAAAAGCCATTCCTGCAATGTACAAATGAAGACTGAACTGAATCCCAAAGTCACATATTTTCAACAGAGAAGGGAAAAGAAATGGACATTTTAAAAAACACCATGTTGGGGAGAGGAGTAAGACACTTCATCAGTGTTTGTTGCTAGCAAAGGAGCTGGAAAGAAAACAAAGACACTTGGAAAAGATGAAAGTGTCAGTATTTGGCCCTGAAACTACAAGTAGGGTCTAGAGAGCAAACCTACTCAGCCTACATATATTTTTTTATAAAGTTAGGGTTGCTGTGGAAACCATAAAGGTAATTTTGTTTGAGTTCTCCTGCATGCGATTTCTGAATTCAACCAGTTCCAACCTCATGGTTTCCACAGCAACATTAGCATCAACGAGTGGTATCCTCTGGTAACCTAGTGTTCTACAAGCAAAATACTAGTACAGTAAATGCATATACTTAATTTCAATATTACATAATCTGCAACTGAGAATTTAAAGGGGAAAACTGAAGAGAAAAATGGCTTGAGCAGATCAAGAAGCTGAGAGCATCTCTTGTGCATTAGAGGTAATTAGCTGGAGGAGGCAAATTACCTTTCTCTAATGTCTTCTATATTTCCTGCCAAAATTTATGAAGTTGCTTCTTGAAGTTCAGTTAAGGTTGCTTTATCCAAACTGATAGAAAGAAATGTATTTTGTTCTAATGGCAGGTACAAGTAGCTTTCAAGTGGCTAATTTTTCTGAATTTCTCCAGGGGGAGGAGAAACTCTACACACTTTGAAAGAAACTTGTGACTCACATAGTATACTAGTTTTCTACTATGCTTTGATGAAACCCAATTTTATATAGTGGTAAGGTATCAGGCTAGAACAGGAGACTCTGATTTCTCATTCAGTCTTAGACACAAAGCCAGCTGGATGACTTTGAGCCAGTCACACTCTCTTAGCCCTAGGAAAGAATCAATGGCAAGCCATTTCCAAAAATCCTTGCCAGGAATACTGCAGAAATTAGTTCAGACACTCAACCAGGAGTCAAATACTGACCAAAGGCATAAAACTAAAACAATATATTCTGATAAGTGACCCTGTGATGTCACTTTTGAGAAGATGTCTCAAAATTAAGCCAAGCAAACCCATAACTAATCTTTTGTCTTAATGTAGTATATTTTCCACTAGTAGATGCCAGATTCTTTTCCCCAGCCAAAGGATTGTATACAATATTATATTTCATTCAATATATTTTCTGATATTATATCAAAGTTTCTCAGTAGAATACAAAAAGTGATCTAGAAATTGCTTTAGGAAAAAAAGTTCTGCATTTATTTTACTGACTAGCAATGTCTGACTAGCATTAGACTGCTGCTTATCTAGCAGTTTACCAGTGCGGCAAAGCCCTGTTTTAAAATAGCAGATTATTATTTTCACTTGGGCTGGGGGGAAATCTCCCACTTTGGCAGGGCATATCTTACCAGGAAAAAAAATCCCAACAACCAATGTCCTTCTTTGACCTCACATACCCAAATTTTAGTATACAAGTTTTAGATGGCCTTTTAGGGTCATCCTCCATCAAAAGTATCCTTCTATTCCTATTCACATCATCTGATAAGAAGCTTTCCCTTTTGCAGTAACAGTTGAAATTTCATGCAAGTTTCTTGGGCCATATACTGTAGTAAGAATTGTGAGTGCTTATAACTTCCTATATAGCTAACAGTTTCTAGATTTTCACTGGATTTTTGAAAGCAGGAGTTTTATCTCAGCAATCATATACAGTCTATGATAGTATTTCTTAACCTTGGCAACTTTAACATTTCTGACTTCAACTCCCAAAATTCACCAGAGAGGATGATAACTGGAGAATTCTGGGAGTTGAGGTCTAGGCATTTTAAATTTGCCAAGGTGGAGAAACAGTGGTCTATGATAATAGTTCATGTTCAAGGGATTATAAATGCCCATGATAAACTGCATCCAGTAATTGCTAAATATAACTTACATTTGCTATGATTTCCTAGATAAAAGCTATCCAACAACCATCATAGTTAAACCTACATCCTGCTTCCTTACTACCTAAGTTTACATTAAGCAATCCAAAGAAAACCAAGTATTCTTCATATCCTCAAATTCCTCGTACATCTTTCTGAGTGGCAAGTTAAGGTCCTCCATTTTTAGAAAATATTACTGCTTTTGGATAGATAGATGATAGATAGATAGATAGATAGATAGATAGATAGATAGATAGATAGATAGATAGATAGATATACACATTTGTATAAAAATCTTTTGACAAAGTAATTTAGAAGACTATGTCCTAATGTAAACTATACATGCTATTCATTTGCAATGAATTTATTCCTGCCTTTAATATTTTCAAGTTCTATATCTGAGATTATAACAGATGTCTATAGCTTTTCTTCAGGAAGAACTTTTCATAAAGACATAATTTAGAAATGTAAAACTTGTTCATTCTTATCCTTATATACAAAATACAAATGCAGGGATCCCCCAAGACAAAATAAAACAGAACCAGAAGACATTAAAGACCACCCTTTCCAAGTAGGTGTTTTGCTTGCAATGATTTTTTTTCTAACAGATTTACTCTCACTGTAAACCAGCTTAGCATTTGGTTTAGAAATCCCCTTAAAAATTCAAACAGAAAAAAAGTTCAAGTCTAAATGGAAACTAAAATTTCAGGGAGTGGATGAAAAGGAAACACTCTTTCCCTTTAACCTAATGTAATTAAACATTAAATAGTCAGGATTAGAGAACTTTATGTATAAAGATACACAAAATTATGTATTTACACATTTAGTCTTTTTTAATCTTTAAAACATGTGATCATGGTACAACCATACATGCAAGAAAGATCAGAAGTTTTAGTTTTTTTTTTAAAAAAGTAGAAGTAAATTATTTGCAAGTGTTAATTCAGGGTAGAGTTTAAGTCATCCTAAATACTTAGAGATCTGCTGTCATTCTCAAATTCAGAAATACATCCCTAGTACATGAATTTAATATTTTGAAGAGGCAGCTACCAAAATCCTTTGCGTGGGCTAGTTGTCTCCAGATGATGCAGAAGTAACTTGTTCTCATGGATTACACAGTATATCTCTTTGAGGAAGAATTCCTCCTGCTTAAAAAAAGAGTCTCTTTAGTTTAGATCCATGACTGATGAGAAAGAAAGCTCACATCACTGGCTCACATTGCACGGAGGAGTCTGGATAACTGACTCCTAACCCCTTTACTCCTTAGAGAATAAATATAGCTTCCTGTTTATATAGGGGACAGCAGCAGCTGCTGTTCTCTTTGTCTGGTAATGTTGTTATTGGATCCCATGTAATAACTAGGGGTTTTGTTTCCTTTATTCTTTTTAGGCTTAATTGGTCTGATTAGATCAGATTCGTCATTCTCAGGATCTAAAATTCTGTAGCACCACTATGAAAACTTATCCTGGGAAAATGAGTCTCCACATTAAACTTTTTCTAGAATTCCTACCATGTTTTAGTTGTAATTGTGAGCATCTGCTCAGAATTCTAACTTGCATAGAATAGTTTGAGCATTTGGGGGATAAAACTGGATTTTAGCTGCTCATGCTGGCTAAATAGCAATAGCAATAGCACTTAGACTTATATACAGCTTCACAGTGCTTTATTAATATAGCAGCTAAGCTTGTAAGCCGCCCTGAGTCTTCGGAGAAGGGCGGGATATAAATGGAATTAAAATAAAAAATAAATAAAAAATAAAAATAAAATGTACAATAATTTTGATAAAAATAAAATATGGCTTTGCAAGTTCACTAAAGCCTTGATTTTGTGGGATTGATGTACTGGATGAAATTCTATTGCTATTTATTTCATTTAACACTTTTTGCATAATGACTTTGTTAAATATTTGGTTCTTGAGGCATTAAGTGAGATGAAGTGTTGAAACAGCAACAAGTTTATTTAAACTGAGAACAGAACAGAAGCAAGCTAATAGCTGCTGCACAGCTATTTATACAGTTGGCCTCTAGGTGGCAATCAACAGGTTTAAAGTAGCAGTTTCCCTCCCCAAACCTAATTAGCAGCCTGGAGACAGCAAGTCTAGCTCAGTAACAGCAACCATTACATAACACACAGAAAGTAGGTCAGACATTAAGCAAGCAATCAGACATTAAGCAAGTGAATTAAAACATATAGGGCCAATACATTACACCCCTTCCCCCTAGATAGCACAAACTCTCAATTGTTTTATATAATCTTGCAGATACTTAGGCAGCCTTCGTGACCATTCAGAATGTCTAGGGGTTACAGGGATCTCCCAGTCTACCTGCTTGCCTGCCAGGCTGGGTAGACCAGGGCTCTGAGGTTCAGTGGAGTTGCAGTGACTCGAGTCCCTTTGGCTGGCCAGTCCCGGTCGACCCAAACCAAAGTCCAATTGTGCACCGAAGTCTGCAGGGCTGTCTCTCAGTTCAGTTTGTCTGTCCTGATCAGCTGAGACAGACTATGTGTTTGGAGAAGACTCTGCTATGGCCATTCCCCTGTCACCATGAACAAGAGTTGTTTCAGAGCGTGCAAGCTGCTCTGTTCAACTGCTGTCATGTGGGCCCATTGTTTGGCCCTCTTGGGTGTCCTGAGCCAGTGACTGATCTGCTAGCCACTGACGCAGCTGATCAATGTGCCGGCGAATGACTTGCCCATCTTCCAGGAGAGTGGTCCTGACACTTAACAACCTTTGCTGCCACCCACAAAGCCCCTTGCCCATAATTTCAGGTCCATACCCAGTCACCCACTTGTAAGCTTCTTGGTGTCTTTGTCTGTGCAGTGTCTGAGGCAACTCTGTCAGGGTAAGCTTGTCCAGTTTGGTAATTAAACACCTGCCCCAACAAAGCTCAGGTGGGCTCTTTCCCATGGCGGTGCAGGGTGTTGTATGCTGGCAGAGTAGAAAATCAGCCAGCCTATGGTGCCAATCCCCTGTGATAATTCGTTTTATGGATTCCTTGGTTGTACGGACCATGCGTTCCTCTTGACCGTTCAATGACGGGTGAAAAGGAGCCGACATGGCGTGCCTTATGAGGTTTACGCTGTGGAAGGCCTGTAATTCTGAACTGGTGAACTGGGCCCCATTGTCGGAGACCAAGATGCAACACCTAGATGGTCCTAGCAGTAGTCATAGTGGAAATTGGTACAACTTCTAACCATTTAGAGTGGCTGTCCCTGAAAGGGCCCTGCAAAGTCAATGTGGATTCTTGACCACGGTGTGTGAGTGTCCTCCCATCGGTGGACAGGGGCCTGCAGCATCTCCGGTCTGGATTGTTGACACATGTAGCAACCATGTACTTGGGCCTTGATAGCTTTATCTAGCCCTGGCCACTAAAGGTAGCTCCTTGCCAGTGCCTTCATCCAGACTATTCCTGGATGACCTTCATGCAGAGACTGAAGAACCCTGGGCCTTAATGAGCTGGGGACTATGACTCTACTTCCCCAAAGAATGTACCTTTATGACTTGAAGTCAAAGCTTCTGCTTAAGGGGATGGTGGGCACCAGTGCGGAACATGCTCCTTCAGCTGAAGCAGAACGCTACTCGGTGTTGCCCCGGGTCCCTGGTACCTCTCCTGCATGAGTCTTCCTGCTGACAGTCGCTCTGGCAACCTCAGCAGATGGCAGCGATATGGCCTGGTTTGCCATACACCCGGCATTTTGCTGTTTGGAATTGGCATTCTGTGCATTGATGGTGGCCTCCGCAACCCATGCACCTAAGGAATGGAACTGCCTTATCAGCTGGCCTTGGTCCCTTCTCCTGGTGCCTTTGTAGCTTGTCGACTTCATAGTCTGAGTCGGTGTCTTCCATCCACTCGGCATCCTCGTGGTGGATGGCTTTGGTGCTTGGTGCACTTTTGGAGGGCCACAGCACCTTAATGGCCCCTCCAGCAGCTTTGTCCACCATGACCTCTCCTATAACGAGAGAGTCTCCTTAGCGAAAAATTTTTGTTGGAGCTCTTGATTCCTGAGTCCACAGAATAAGCAGTCTCTTAGTCTCTCCTCCAAATTGGCGAAATTGCATAGTCGGGATGCTTGACGAAGAGCGGCGATGAATTCTGTAGCCGACTTACCAGGCTGTTGCTCCCACTGCTCAAAAATGTGCCTCCACGCTATAACTGATAATTTTGGCTCAAAATGGTCTCAGGGCGTTTTCTTCAAGTCCGCGTATGTGACGGACTCTAGTGGTGCTGGGGCAACCAAGGTCTCAGCAATATCGAATGTGGCTGGGATGCACATGCAGAGGAGTGTTGTGGCCTTCAGCCTGTCTCCGCCAAACTGATTTGCACAAAGGTAGTGTTCTATGCGGGAAATGTAGGACGCCCATCTCTCCGGGTGTGTCACATCAAATTCTTTGAGCTTTCCTACTTTCACCATGGCGAGTTGCTTTTGTTGCTTGTTTCCACGGGTCGGCAACCTGCGGCTCCAGAGCCACATGCAGCTCTTTCAGCCGTCTCCTGCGGCTCCCAATCCTCCACCATGTGCAGTCCCCCAAAAAAAACTGGGACTAAAAAAGTTCAACCAATCAATTCAAACTTCTCATGGAAAAAAAACTTGTGAAGTTTGAATTGATTGGCTGACTGCACATGGCGGCAGCGGAGGAAGAGACAGGAGGACTGCTGGAAAGGTGAGTGGGTCGGTCAGATGGGCGTGTGGGTATGGTGGTGGTGTTTCTGAGCAGCATATAGAGTCTTGGTTGCTGCCAGACCCCCTCCTTCTTTTCCTCCTTCTCTCTCTCTCTCTCTCTCTCTCTCTCTCTCTGTGTGTGTGTGTGTGTGTGTATGTGTGTGTCTGTGTGTCTGTGTGTCGGACCCATGGGGAAAGGCTGGTAGGGAGGCGGCAGTCCAGCATTTTCCCCCCTCATGTGTGTGTGTGTGTGTGTGTGTGTGTGTCAGACCTGCGGGGAACGGCTGGTAGGGAGGCAGCAGTCCTGCATTTCCCCCCCTCTCATTTGTGTGTGTCAGACCCACAGGGAACGGCAGGTAGGGAGGTAGCAAACTGGCATTCCCCCCCTCATTTGTATGTCTGTGTGTGTCGGACCCACGGGGAAAGGCTGGTAGGGAGGCGGCAGTCCGGCATTTCCCCCCCTCTCATTTGTGTATGTGTGTGTGTCGGACCCGTGGAGAATGGCTGGTAGGGAGGTGGCAGTCCGACATTTCCCCCCCTCCTGTGTGAGTCAGGCCCACGGGGCTCAACACACACAGAGACGCAAACACCGGACTGCTGCCACCTCTACCAGCCATTCCCTGCTGGTCCGACACACACACACAGGTGGGAGGTAAACAACGCCAGACTGCCACCTCCCTAGCAGACCTCCCCTGTGGGATGTGCCACCAGGAAGCCAGGCTGCCTGATGAGCGGACCATGGCCCATCGGTTCAGGCTGGGCCAGCTCCGGGATGCCACCAGAATTTTGTTTACTTTGCCTGGAAATACCGCTGCTCCTGCCGCCATAGCTGCCAAAGATGGCAAGCATGGTGGCTCCCTGCTGGGGGGTTCCTGTATTCTGCGATCCCTTGGCAGTCGGACATAATAGCATGCAAGTACAGCACTACCAGTCCCACCTGCCACCTCCTCACGAAATAAACTGGACAGGGAGGCGAGAAGCGCCTGCCTGTTTCTCCTGCAGCGGACACTGGGCTAGGCAAGCCAGGAGGGAAAGAAGCGGGGGCAGGGAAAGTTGCTGGCTGTGCCATGCAGTTCCCACTCAGCCCAGGAGTTTGCACGGGACTGGTGGAGCCAGGAGCCGAGGTGTGAGAGATATGTAAGCTGATGCCAGCTGGGCAAGTGCGGTGCACGGTCCAGGATGAAAGGCTCTTCTTGCGGTCCACACCTTTCCTTGGCTGAGCTTCGCAGGCTGAAGCGTCTCCTCAGAGTCCTTGCCCTCCCAGCCCAGAAGGCAGAGTGATGAGTCCGGTCTCCCGTCACGTCCCAGGTTGAATCAGCTTCCCCCAGCTTACACCTGCCTGAAGGGGTGGGGAGGGATGTCTGGCCTGACAGTTCGACCGCACGCAGCTTTCCCTGGAAAGGCCAGCTCTGGAGCTGGCGGGCTTCGCTGTCCTAGCATGGAAAGTAGCCAGCATAGGGTGAAGTGGGGGGAGGGGGTTGTTCAGAAGTGTTGAAGCGTCAGAACCTAGGCATGGAGTTTGTTTTTAGGGTGTGGTGGGGAGCTGTTTGTTGGAAAAGTTGAAAGGGGAGGGGATGATTAAGGAAAGTGAGGGCTTGCCATCTTTGGTGGCTGTGGCAGCAGGAGCAGCAACAGGAAGGTGGCGGCGGCAGCTGTTGGGGTGGCCTAGTGCCCTTGCTGTGCCCAGCAGGCAGTACTCGGCAAGCGGGTGTGGGTGATGTGCCGGCAGCTCCCACCCCTCCAAGTACCAGGCAGTGCTGCCTGGACACACCACTGCTCCTGCTGCCATAGCTGCCAGAAACGGCAAGCACGGCTGTTCCCACACCGGGCTTGGAGCACCTGCTTGTTTCTTATGTTGCCCTGTGCTGCTGGCTTCTGTGTAACCCCCAGGACAGATCCTTAGGGCATGGTGGTCTCCAGCATGGCTTGCTAGGCAGACCAAAGGAGGGACGTAGTTCCTGCCAGGCTCTGGAGCTGGCCTCACCCCCAGTGACTTAAGGCTCTTACGATGAAGCAGCACATCCCACCTTTGTTGCCAGTGTTAAATATTTGGTTCTCGGGGCATTAAATATTGAAAAAGGAACAAGTTTATTTAAACTCAGAACAGAACAGAACAGAAGCAAGCTAATAGCTGCTGCACAGCTATTTATATGGTTGGCCTCTAGGCGGCAACCAATAGGTTTAAAGTAGCAGTTTCCCGCCCCAAACCTAATTATCAACCTGGAGACAGCAAGTCTAGCTCAGCAACAGCAACCATTACATAACACACAGAAAGTAGGTCAAACATTAAGCAAGCAGTCAGACATTAAGCAAGTGAATTAAAACAGATAAGGCCAATACATTACAGACTTCATTGCAGCTTATGTCCTCTAACCCCTTCTCACAAATGCTACATTAACTAAGGTTCTACTGTAAATGAAAATAGCTAAATGTGGATTTTACAGCAGAAGGGAGTAACTTGAATGAAAATGATGTGAAATGAGATTAAATTCTAATGAAGTGCTGGAAGAATTATTTTGGAAAGTTATATGGAAATGATAATGAAACATCAAACAGTTGACATGAAATGAATGTTCTAAACATTAACATCCAAGTCATAAGTATTGTGAGGATGTTGAAAAATGATAAGGCTGCAGATGTTAATGGCATAATTGGAAAAACATATGAATGTATGTAGTTTGCTTATGGAATGCAACTTATTTAATTTGATCAAACCAGATAGATGTGCTCCAGATCCTGTCAATCAAACAGTGTCGTTTTTTAGGATCCAGGAAGTGCATCTATTCTATTCTGTTGCAGTGCTTGCCCCTGGGAATAATATTCCCTTATCCCCATGAGATTTGTGCAGCTGCACCCTCATCATGTTCAGGAAACTACAACAAATCTGGTTGTACTCTCAGGCCTTGGCACATGTAGTTGTGGAATCCCCATTAGTAATGTTTGCTTTATAGCTTCTAGTCAATCATTTCTTTTTCTACATACTGTGTTTCTTTTTATCTCTAAGCTACCCAGAATCATGGATTCAGCCAGTCTTGACATCTCGTAAATAAATAGAATGCATACAAACCCTGGCTGTTTCCCCAAGCATTTGGGCCAGGAGGGCAGGCTAGTCCTGTTGTCTGAACAGACATTGCTTTTCTGTGGTCAGTCATACATGGTGGCTTATCTTGTCTTGCATGTGGTCATAAAGATGAAATTGGTTAGCCTTGTAATTTCCCCCCCGAACATTGACTGTTTTTTTTTCTATAAAGACTGCACCATTAACTAATAAAATGTGATGACAATACTGCTGCTATTATTATAAAATTAATTAAAATTTGCTGTAGATAAGCATTTATGTGTGTTAAGTTGATACTTTTTTGTAAGCCACCCAAAGTCACTGAGAGTGAGTGGGTGAACATAGAAATATTCTTAAATAAATAAAAGTCAGCTGGTTGTAGCCTGACTTAAGAGATAGACCTAAGTCATGTTACATCTTTAGAATTAGCTGTCTATTCTCCCACTCCTGCATGATATTTGTGTGGATTCTGTTTGTGAAATTCTGGCCTGGCTTTTGGAATTCTGGACTGAATTTTGGCTATTTTTCTGCATGTCCCAGTTAAAAATAAAACTAGCCAGGTAAGCTTCTTTCAAAAAATTTATTTTAGTTTGCAGCCATGATGACACAGTGGTTACAATGCAGTATTACAGGCTAACTCTGCCCACTCCCAGACATTCAATTGTGATTGGCTCAAGGTTGACTCAGCCTTCCATCCTTCCAAGGTTGATAAAATGAGGGCCCAGATTGTTGGGGACAATATGCTGACTCAGTAAACCGCTTAAAGAGTGCTGTAAAGCACCATGAAATATTATATAAGTCTAAGTGCTATTGCTATTCCTTGCCTGCTGTTATCTTTTGACCTTGAGTAAACTAATCTTTTGAGTAAATTAATTTCTGTAGCAACTGTATGTGTGAACGTATAATTGGAATCAGAAGCAGGACACTGTCTAATCAAAGCAATTCAACATTTCATGTTTTTTGTGTCTATTTCATATATGAATT
This sequence comes from Vipera ursinii, assembly GCF_947247035.1. Lineage (NCBI taxonomy): Eukaryota > Metazoa > Chordata > Lepidosauria > Squamata > Viperidae > Vipera > Vipera ursinii. The sequence goes on along the minus strand of NC_139515.1, from coordinate 64,808,083 downwards.
CAAATTTGATTCAAAACTTTCTGGAGTCCTAACATTTCCTTACTCCAGGCTTTGGTCTGAAACTATGAAGCTTTAAATAGCAAATTGAAAATTGATGCAACTATCCCCACACTTCTCTAGCAGATAACACAATTTACAGACCTCAATTTAAATTTTTGCAAAAATTTTCTAAAATGATTCTGTTGATGGTTATATTAAAATTAGGGCAGATGTTACATTTCTGCTAAACATAAAAGCACTTTTGAAGACTTGACAGTAATCCTACATACATATCGTCACAACCAAGCTACTGTATATTGTGTTTAGTAGAACTTACGTCTGAGTAAATAAAATAAGACCACACAAGTCCGTTAAAGAATTTTCTTGGTTTCAGTACTAAATGTATGGTATCAAACATCTTCAAACATTTCCCAACCTAGAGTTCTGTAAAGATTCTTAATATGTCATACTGACATGGTTATTCTTTGAGAATTACATTAGAGGTAATCAAGTCATCTACAAACTTCTCAGTTGTAGAAACATTTAAATATACATAAATATTTGAGGAAGTTAGAAAACCTAGAGGTAGGTATCAAGCCCAATACAGAATTTTACCATTAAACTATTTTTCATTCTAAACAATTGAAATGACTCTGCAAACAATTGCTAAATTAGAATCCATTCTCTTTTTTAATTAAAAAGGCTTTTCAGTCTATTTATACCATACCAAAAGCTGCATTTAAATTGCAATCTTCCTTGAGCATGTCAGCACAGTAATAAAAATATAGGACTGGGGATCGGAATGAAAGAATAATCAAAGGATTTTTTAAAAGGTTATTTGGATGTCTTTACTTTTTTTACTTCTTTCTTATCATGGGTCTCTAGCAACTGCTGTAATTATTTGAACGCTCAGCTTCATTCAACTCTTGTTTGCTGATTTTCAAAGGCCACACTGACCTCATTTTCAAAGAGTGTTGGTGACTTATGCCAAAAGTAGATTGCTGTGCAGAGTTATGAGTGCAAATAAAGGTCAGGACTCATGATAGGAGAATCTATCTCAGGGGTCCATTCCATATTTGTCTCCCACCTACTTGTCTCTCACCATAAATATGACACATGACCAAAGGAACTTGTAAAATTATAGCACATATGATTATATAGGACTCTATACCATGTCAGCATAAAACCATAGAGTGTGCCCAAACTGCAACCCAAAACCCACTTATTTATTGCTGGGTGCCAGGTGGGCATGGCCCACTGGGTGGGTGTGGCTGTGGTGGTCATGGAAGATTGGGTGGGTGTGGCCAAGGTGGGTGTGGTCACCTCAATGTTGCTCATGGGGAGGGACACCTGTGGGGGGTGGGCAGGGTTGGGGGAGCTCCAGGAGGTCTCTAGCAGGTGGCAGTAGGTATGAGATTTGAATTAGCGGCAGGAAGGACGAGGGAGACGGGTCTTCGTTCAACTAGTTTATTTAGTCAGCCCGGACAACGGAACAGGGAAAAAACATGCTTTATATAGGCAGCTGTCAAACGGGACAGCAAATCAGCTGGGCGCGTTTTCCCGCCAAGAACAGGGGGCCAATCGGTCAGTTGTTAGGGCAGAATCTCCCCAGCGACAACGCTAGCGGGTTAGCCAGGCAGGGGATCCCGTCAGCTGGTTTTGGCGGGCGGCCGGCGTTTTGACAGCTCGCTGCCGCTACTGCGCATGCGCCAACTTTGACAGCTCGCGGCGGCCGCCGAGGGCTTGCCGCGAGTTTGACAGTTCGGGTTATATTGCGCATGCGCGCCGTTTGACAGCTGTCAAACGGCCGCGTGTGCTTGTAGGCCGCGTGAGCGGCTGCGCATGCGTATTCATTTGACAGCTGTCAGTGCGGCCGCGTAAAAGCGGCCTATGACAGCTGTCATTATGTCTTTGAATATATTGCACCCCTTTCCCCCCCCCTTGAACTGAACACATAACTTTGAGTAAACTTTTAACTGGTGTTGGAACTGTTTGGTGAACTTCCGGCCCATTCGAAATCCGACAAGTATGCTGGCGGCCTCTTCTGACGAGTAGATCTGCGAGGTGCAGGTTCTTCTATGGGTTCGGGGGCTTCTATGGGCGGTGGGTCTGTATGGCAAGGGATTTCTTCCGGGTAGTCGGTGCTGGGGGGTTCAGAATTTCCAGTCGCCACTTCTGGTGTGGTGGTGTTGGGGGGTGACCGGGGACGAAGCTGGTCTGCGTGCCTTCTAAATGTGAGTCCTTTGCCCACGTTGATGGTGTATGACAGGGGGCCGGTTTGATCGAGAACCACCCCCTGGGTCCATTTATCCCTTCCCCCATAATTTCGGGCCCAGACATTTTGACCTTTAGTGAATGTTTTGTGTGGCAAGGTGTTGGTTTTTTCGGCCGCTGGCCTGTCTGGGTGCAGTCTGTCAAGTCGAGTGACCAGTCGTCGACCCCATCTCAGTTCTGCCGGAGATTTCCCGGTGGTGGACACGGGAGTGGTGTGGTGTGCCAGGAGGAAGCGGGCGAGTCGACGGTGCCAGTTTCCGACGACATTCTGCGCAGAGAGTCCTTGGTGGTCTTCACCATGACCTCTGCGAGGCCATTACTGGACGGGTGGAACGGGGCTGATGTTGCGTGTCTCCTTTCGCCGCGATCTCAAGACATTTTTGTTTGTACAAGCCGGCCTAGCCTGAGGGGGAGTGTTGGGGTTGTTTTATTTTTTGTTTTTTAATTTTTCTGGGGGTTTTTAGCGTTGTATTTATATTGTTTTTAACTAGGGCAATTGTTTAATTTGTTTTTAATGTTTGTATTGGTTATTTTATTCTGCCCTGTGAACCGCCCTGAGTCCTCAGGGAGAAGGGCGGTATATAAATGTTATTAAATTAAATTAAATTAAATTAAATTAAATTAAATTAATACAGTTCCTCCTCGTGAAGATCTGGAAGTCACGGGAGGTAAATTGAGGCCCATTGTCAGTAATTATGACATCTGGAAGACCGTGGGTGGCAAAGACTCCCCTTAATGCTTGAATGGTGGCCTCTGATGTGGTGCTTGAAACCGGGAGAACCTCCAGCCATTTAGAGTAACTATCTACAATGATTAAAAAGGTTTGTCCCTGGAATGGTCCTGCATAATCGAGGTGGATGCGGGACCAAGGATTGGAGGTGATTTCCCATTTGTGAACTGGGGCGTGTGGAGGGGAGGGTCTGGTTTGCTGGCAGAGATAGCAGCCGGCTACATGCTGCTCGATGTCCCTGTCTAAGGATGGCCACCAGACGTAACTGCGTGCCAGGGCCTTCATTTTTGAAATGCCAGGGTGACCTTCATGTAGTGTTTGGAGAACCCTGGCCCTGTGGCATGAAGGGACTATTACTCTGCACCCCCAGAGGATGCAGCCTAGATGTGTTGAAAGCTCGTGTCGTTTTGCAAAATATGGTTGGATGGGGGGGCAGGGGCAGGATGATTGCCATCCTGATGTAACCCATGAGAGTACCCTGCTGAGGGTGGGATCCCTGGTTGTGGCGTGTGCGATGTCTTTTGCTGTTACTGGGCATTCTGCGAGTTCTTGTATGGCCAGGACTTGGCCGGCTGGGGCTGGGTCAGGGTCTATTTGAGGCAGTGGGAGCCTGCTGAGGCCGTCTGCATGTGACATTTCCTTTCCAGGCTTGTAGATTAATTGATAAGAGTAAGCAGATAGGAATGTCGTCCAGCGAAGCATTCGCGGGGATAAAATTTGCGGGGTTTGGCGGTCCCATGTGAATATGCCCAGCAGAGGTTTGTGATCTGTATAGATTGTAAAAGGTCTGCCATAGAGGTAATCGTGGAATTTCTTAATTCCAGCTACAATAGCCAGGGCTTCCTTATCTATTTGCGCGTAGTTGCGCTCGGTTTTTGAAAGTGTCCTAGAGTAGTATGCGATCGGGGCTTGCGTGCCATCGTTGAGGGAGTGGCTGAGGACTGCCCCGATGCCATAGGGTGAAGCATCGCAGGCGATGCATAGTGGTTTGGTTTCGTTGTAGTGCGATATGGTTGTATCGCTGGAGAGTAATTGTTTTAGCTGTTTAAAACTGTCATTATGAAATGGGGTCCACTGCCAGGGAGCCCCTTTGTCCAGGAGTCTATGGAGTGGCTCTGCTATTGTGGCTTTTCCGGGCAAAAATGAATGGTAAAAGTTTAGGAGCCCTAGGAATGCCTGGAGCTCCGTTTTATTTTTTTTGGGGGGGTGCGGCTTGTATTGCTTGTATTTTTGCATTGGTGGGGTGAATGCCTTTGTCGTCTATTTTGTACCCCAGGAACTCTGCGGAGGGTACTCCGATTGAGCACTTCTCACGTTTTAATTTTAATCCAGCTGCGCGGAACCTTGAGAGGACTTCGTGCAGCCTGGTTGCTAGTGAGTGGGTGGAGTCGCCCGCGATGAGGACGTCATCAAAATACGGGCAGACTCCGGGGATGCCTTTGAGAGTTCGTTCCATGACTTCCTGGAATATTCCAGGTGCCACGGAGATGCCAAATTGGAGGCGGTTCACTTTGAACGCCCCTCTGTGCGTCACTATGGTTTGGGCTTCTGCGGTTTCCCTGGTTACAGGGAGTTGCAGGAAAGCATGTGCCAGGTCTAATTTGGCAAAAATGGAGCCAGACCCTATTTCTGAAAGAACATCTCTAACAGATGGGACTGGGTATGCATGGGGATTGAGTGCGCGGTTGAGGGTCGCTTTATAGTCCGCGCAGATTCTCACTTCACCATTGGGTTTGACAGGTGTCACTATGGGGGTTTCCCAAGTCCCGCTGTCAGTGGGTTCTAGGACTCCTAGTTTCAGCAAGCGGTCCAATTCCCTGTCTATTTTTGGTTTTAGGGCGAAGGGAACTTTCCTGGCTTTAATTCTAATTGGTCCGACCTCCGGTTTGAACTTGAGGTCGATGGGGGGGCCGTTGTATTTGCCCAGTGAGCCGTCAAACACATCCACAAATTTTTTGCAGATATTTTCTAAAGAATTGGTTTGGATGCGGTTTGTCCCTTCGAGGCGAATGCCTAATGCCTCAAACCAATCTAATCCTATTAAGCTGGTTCTAGGTTGCTTTGTTATTTGGGCTGTTAAGTGGCCTGAGAATTTTTTAAATTCGACTTTCAGGACGGCCTGTCCCTTTAAATCTATCTGCGCCCCTTGAAAATCTGCCAGCATGACCCTGGAGGGTTGAATGGGGATGCGGTGATTTGTTCTGTTGGCTATTTTTTGGAGGGTGTCCCCTGACAGGATGGAAACAGAGGATCCTGAGTCGACCTCCATTTCACAGGGGATTCCCTGTATTTTTACCCACGTTCTAACTTTGGCTCTGGGGATGTTGTTAGCGGGAGCTTTTGTTAGGGAGCATACGGACTCTACAACCCCCGGGGAAGGGCGGGAAGGGGCGGTCCTACCTGCGGGGATCTCATCAAGGTCGTGGAGGGTCTCCCGGTTTAGGCTGCGACAAGCTGATCGGATGTGGCCGGTCTTGCCACAGCCGTGGCACTTCGCGTTCCTAAACCTGCAGGTAGCTCTGGCATGGCTTCCGCCGCAGCTTGCACACTTCGCCCTGGCATTGGTCAGTGTTTTCTTTGCGTTGGGGGCTGTCTGTCGGTCTTGGTTGCGGTTCCTCTCCCGGCTGGCGACCATCCGGTTGAAACGGGAGAGGATTGCATCGACCCCGGAGTTAGGCTCCGAGGGTCCTTGGTCAAGCTCCCGGGCTTGATGGACGGTGGTGTCCGAGTTTTCTCCAAACGCCTCTGTCTCGTCGCGGTGGCTGTCTTCGTACGCCATTATTTCTAGAGTGAGCTCTGCGAGGTCCATTGTGGGCCTTGCCACGAGCTTCCTCTGCAGACGCGTGTTTTGGAGACCGGCGATGACCTGATCGCGAATTCGGTCCTCCAGGTCGGGGAAATGGCACTTGCGGGCGGCGTGTCTGACGGCCGCGATGAAGGCAGTGGAGGTTTCACCTGGTTGCTGCTTCCGTCGGGCGAAGTAGAGCCGCCAATACAGCTCCGACCGCCTTGGCATGAAATGTTTGCTGAGGCGGTCAGTGAGCTCGGCGTACGGTATAGTGGCGACTGGGTCCGGGCTGCAGAGGCCGACAGCGATGTCGTAAACTGCCGGCCCGCTGAGGCACAGGAGCGCGGCGGCCTTGTGGCGGTCCTCCGTGATTTTGTTTACGAGGAGGTACCCCTCAACCTGGCCCCAATGCGACTCCCATCCTTCTGGGTGCCGGACGTCGAACTCCCTCACATGTCCTAGGTTTGTCATTCTGGGTCCGCGGTACTTAGGGCGCCCGGATGTTCAGCTTGTCCGGTCGGTGACTTAGCTAGTGACTTCAGCGTTGACCGGACAGCGACTTCCAGGGCTGTGACTTCAGCTAGTATCGGGATCCCACCTTCGTCGCCAGGTGAATTAGCGGCAGGAAGGATGAGGGAGACGCGTCTTCGTTCAACTAGTTTATTTAGTCAGCCCGGACAACGGAACAGGGAAAAAACATGCTTTATATAGGCAGCTGTCAAACGGGACAGCAAATCAGCTGGGCGCGTTTTCCCACCAATCGGTCAGTTGTTAGGGCAGAATCTCCCCAGCGACAACGCTAGCGGGTTAGCCAGGCAGGGGATCCCGTCAGCTGGTTTTGGCGGGCGGCCGGCGTTTTGACAGCTCGCTGCCGCTACTGCGCATGCGCCAACTTTGACAGCTCGCGGCGGCCGCTGAGGGCTTGCCGCGAGTTTGACAGTTCGGGTTATATTGCGCATGCGCGCCGTTTGACAGCTGTCAAACGGCCGCGTGTGCTTGTAGGCCGCGTGAGCGGCTGCGCATGTGTATTCATTTGACAGCTGTCAGTGCGGCCGCGTAAAAGCGGCCTATGACAGCTGTCATTATGTTTTTGAATATATTGCAAGATTCATCCTGTGGGGTGAGGAGAGGCAGGGTGGGGGTGCCATTGCCATGGGGCAAGGCAAGGGCTGGGGCAGCTGCTGCCTGACACCATTGGCTCCCGCACACAGAGGCCAGCAAGCACATGGGGCCAATGGTGCCCGTCAGTAGCCACAGCCTGCCAGCCCCTCAACAGGCACACTCTGGGGCTCTGTAGCCAATCAAAGAAGCTGCCACTGAGATGGATGGTCAGCCAACAGCTTAGGAAGTGATGCAGTGGGTTCATGCCTGGGAAAAGGAGAGCATGCGAGGCCAGGAGGGACAGAATGGGGAGAGGGAAAACAGCCATGCCGGGATGCATTCAGCCACATGAGACCTCGGCAAATTAGCAGGCAGCTGGTTGAAGAGGGACAGTTGCCATCTCTGGGGCATGGCGCGGGTGCCCACAGAGAGAACTCTGAGTGCCGCCTCTGGCACCTGTGCCATAGGTTTGCCACCACTGCCCTATCTGTTTATTAACTCTGTTCTTTCCATTTCCATTCTCAGTTTCCTATAAAATTAACAATATGTTATAATCTTTGGAGCACCAGACTTTATCACAAATAGATTGGTTATTCAGTAATTGATCAGGAATTAGATACCAGCTCATTTAAATGCTGATTCATACCAGCACATCATTAAGTGCAGACTTTGATGAAAGAGGGCAAATTTAAATCTTAATTAGCTTTATAAATGTTTTACTGTTGACTGGCCTCTTGCTGCTGGAGTAAATAATATTCTGCCTTTAATATACATGCTTCAGGGATATTCACACAGATGGTGTACTCAGATTTCCTCCTATGGCTTAATGTAACTTCATTGAAGCTTCCCTGTTACTCAACCCTGTATAGTTAGTAAGAAATCTTTATTAAGCACAAAGGCAGCAGCTACTTTGAACAGTTGATTGTTCACTAACAGGACAAAGTTGTTGCCTGTTCTTATAATCTCTTACTTTAAATTCAGCCCTTCTGTCTCCCACTTTTCCCATGACTTAAAAGAAATCCTGCTTTGTATTTTTTATGCTTGATGCTGTATAACAATGTTCAAACATATTTTTCTATGTAGGGTGTTTGTTTGTGTGTGTGTGTGTGTGTGTGTGTACTGTTCAATTAACTTTTTTCTTCAGCGTATAGTCAAAATATTTTAAAATTTTAAAATGGAGATTGAGAAAAGGAGGGTTATGACACCTGCAAAATAAACAATCACATCTTAGATTCCTTGGTGAGAATCTATTAAAATGAAATGGATATAATTTTCCTTCAGCTACTATGGTAGAGATTGGAAACAGTTTCCACTTAACCCATGTCTTTCACAAGGTATGTGTGTGTGTCTCATCTTTTATTTGTCTTTGATTTGTCATCAGATGTTTATATATATTCTTCCTAGGAGGAAATGAATCAAGTTATTGAAATAAATGCCTCAGAAGGAAGCATGAAAAGGGAAGGGATGTGGAAGCTTCTTTTTCATCAATGAAACAGAAAAATAAATGTTGTTTGTTTATAAAAGTGCATTTTACTGAAGGGAAATTGCCCTTTTATAGCCTTTTAATATGACAAGTTTATTTAGAAATATATCCATTTTACACAATATGATCCATGCTATTTAAGATTACAGTACATGCTGCAGTATAATACTTGCATTTTCCTGGAAAAAAAGCCCTAATAATTCATTGAGTCTTTTTTTTTTACTAAACATGTATCAAAATCATGGAGCAAGATTCCAGGGTTGGCACAGAGAGCTCAATAGTGATCCAGCACTGGGACTCTGGTAAAAATGAACAACTGATAGGCTAGTCAATTTCAACTTAGTACTCAAGTACAGCAAATTAGTCAATTTCAAGCTATTTGAACTCCTAATTCCCAGCTTCAGGTCTCTTCAGGGCTTTGCAAAAAGCAGAGAAAAAAGGAAAACATCCAAGCAGGTGGGAAACAAGTCTTAAGACTTCTATGAAGTGGATATTTCCATGGTGAATAGGAAGGAAGAAGAGGAGAAATCATCACAATATAACAAAATAATAATAAAGCTATGGAAATGTGATGCCCAGACATTGGGCTACAGGGAGATCCTGCAGCAGGCCAAATGGAGGCCAGCAGAGCTCCGATCTCCAAAGACTCCTTTTTCAAATAAAGTAAAATATTGACACAGGAGGTCTTCTGTTAAGATAACTGGGAAAACATTATTTTCATACTGGTAAAAGCTGGAGTGGTTTCAGCATCAGCAGTGGTCTTCCTATGAGATGGAGGACCCATTACAGCAGGGCTTTTCAACCGGGAGTACGCGTACCACCAGTGGTACATTGGCACGTGGCAGGTGGTACACGACCCTGCCTAGCCTAGACAAGAGTAGTGAGGGAGGATGAGCTAAAGCAGTGCAATGCAGGCACGTGCCGTGAAAGAGTCCTCAGGAGCTGCAGGGCTGCTGGGCCGAGACAAAGGCCCCAGGATTGGCACTTCCTGCTCACTGAGAAGAGAAAGGAGGAGGAGGGGGCAGAGACGGGAGAGGTTATAAAAGGAAGCAGTTTTGGCCCGAAAGGGAAAGAAAAACAAAACTCTGGAGAATGAGACAGAAGAGAAAAGGCTTTTGTCAGAGAAGCAGTGAAGAGAAAGCGGGAGGGGGATGCTTTCTGGGAGATTGTGTGAGAGAGAGCGAGGGGCTTTTGTGAGTGAAGGGTGAAAGAAAAAAGGAAAAAAGTGAGGTGGAGAAGGGAATAAGAAAAGGCATTGACTTCCGACTTTCTCTGCTGCAGTAAAAGGAAGCATTAATATTGAACCTCAGCTTTTTACTTTTCCATATTATAAAATAGCCATTTCTATAACAACAAATGAATCTAACAATAAAACCCAAATCCCCCCCCTTTTTTTAGTTATCAAGTTTTTGACACCTTGCTAAGCACTGGTGGTACTCGAATATGGTCATGTCCTAAAAGTGGTACAATCTCGGAAAAGGTTGAAAAGCCCTGCATTACAAAATACTGTACACCCTCAGCAACGTGTAACTGGAACACCTTTGTGCCAAGCAAGCTGGCTGAAGCCTTATACTGGCATGTTGTTTAATCAAAAATCTCAGATTTAACATAAAAAGAAGTCCATGTCTTCATTATGAACAGTTCAACCACATCCATTCAAAGTATCCATTAAACATTCAACAATTTGGGGAAAAAGACAAATCCATAGAGTACTTTGGATTTCTCTAGTATTTTCATTAATTTTTAATTGTCCATATGTTTCTGAGTACTTGACCTTTATGTCTCAAAATAAGTTGCTGAGATGTATGCTCTATGAAACTTAAATAAGGAGCAGGTCAGGAAGATTTTATAACTAGGACAGAGAAACTAAATGTTAGTCAGCTCATTACTTTACTTCTTGCTGGCTCTCTTTCTCTCTCCCTCCCTTTCTCTCCCTAACTCATATCCATCCATGCCCCTTTTAAAGCACCTTTACTAAATTAGTGATATGAAAACTTATTTGTATTTTTAGAGTTGGGAAGCATTGCTATAATATTAATTATGGATCAATTTACATAACATGTAAGAAAGAAAGAAAAACCCAAGAGACTGGGTCTAAAAATAAAAATAGTATTTTTGCTGCAAGAAATTCGGCACATTGGCTATGAAAAGCAAACAATGCTCTATGACTTCTTCTTCCAACTTACCATGCTTCCCCCATTCTAAAAAAAAATGACACCGGAGAAGTAACATTCTTAGTTGCTATGGCACTCGGAGCAGTTTTGAGACAAACATGATATGATAAGCATAAAAAAAAATCCATTTTAAGCAGTTTACATTGGCTTACTGAGCATTTTCTATTAATTCAGTGGTAAAATATTAACTATGACAGCCTTCACCCACCATGATAGCATCTTGTATGTGTTGAATTATAAACAAATAAATACTCCATAGAATTATGGATAAAGATAATGTGGGGGGTGTTGTATGGGTGCCTTCAAGTCAGTCTCCAGGTGATTGCCTGCAATTGTCTTGATAAGATTTGCAGAAGTGGCTTTCCTTCCCAGAGCAAAAAGTATGATTTGTTCAGATCACCAAGCTGAGTTTGTGTCTAAGGTGGGATTAGAAGTCACTATCTCCTGGTTTCTAGCATAGTGCCTTTACACCAAACTGGCTAATGAGATCATTTACCAGAACAAACATCCAATTCAGTGACAAATTTTACTGTTATGGGGATAGAATAAAACAGTACTAATTAGGAGAGCAAGACTGGAAACATTTGATTTTCCTGTCACTTACCCAACTATCATGATAAAACCTGAGGAAAATATAAAGCTTCTCATGATTAGTTCTGACTCTCAGACCTAAAGCCCCCTCAAACAACTGGTTGGACTTTAGATATCTGTAGCTATTCATCAGAAAACAACTTTTTTTTATCCCAAGAGGAATGTCATCATGTTTCTGATAGGACCAATTTAGAATTATATCTCAGAAAAGGAGGAAAGTTTCATTGCTGCCCCTAGGAAGAAGTAAGTTGGAGAGAGACTAGGGGAATTGGAGGATCCTGGTAGCATACCTAAGAATACCCTCTAGGAGATACCCTAGTCAGGAAGATTACAGTATTGGAATGTGCCCTAATTGGTATCTTCACCATGGATCTATAAAGAATATCTCAAGATACCCAAGAAAAAAGACATGAGAGTCTCTGAACAGAGGCCCAGTGTCCTCTGCAGCTATGCTCATGACAATTCTAAAAGACAGCAAGTCAGTAATTTCACCTAGAAAGCTGTAGCTGCTGTCTAGCCTTGCTGTCTTCCAAGTTAGACAGTTCTGCTTACCAGAAAATCTTGATTTAGGTGTATTTTTTTGGTTAAAACAATATTCAATATATCGTTCAAGGAAGGCCAAGTGAAAACCATTTTTGTGAGGGTGCTGCCGTTTGGTGTTGGCACAGAAATTATCCACATTTAGATCTTCTAATTAGAGGCCATGGTGAAGATAGCAAATATATGCAAGGTGTTAACTGGCAACCTGCATTCTCAAACTAGGAAAAAGCTACCCAGACATTTTATATAGTATTGATAGATACAAAGTCTTTAATGAATATTAGAGAAAGCCACTTCTGTCAATATGAGAATGCAATTCCCTCTTAATGACAAGAGCAATTTAAATCTGGCACTTTTTTCCCTCTCTTTCCCATGCCTTGCTTGGTAATTCTTAGGCTTGATACTACGTGATTCTTGGTTTTGTTGGCGGAATCGGCATTCCAGCTGTAGGAAACCTTAGTTCTCAATGTAACTCCCTCACCAACTGTTGGAGGCTCCTAAGACATTTAAAAAAATTCTTCAGGAGACAAAATAAACATTGCAATATTATATATTTTATTATGACATACACAGCCATTTAGGTAACAATCATCTCATCTGCCCCATTTTCATCACCTCCTCTTCACTTTTTCCCTTTAGAATTCTGAAATTGAATGTCATGTTTTGTTTTCACACTTACATTTGCACACATTTTCAAAAGAGAACCTTGATTGTTCCAAAATTGGACTCTTCAGTTCTTCAGAGTTCTGTATGGAACATAAAAAACTGATGGGTTCTATTTGAGCCTCTGAATGATTGATTTGAAAAATAAATGTCTAAATAGAGCTGGGGAAGGTTTCTTTTTAACAGGATTTACCTGATGATTTTCAGACATGATGCATAGATGTTACAAAATCTTTCAAAACTGTTCTTAGTCCTTACTAGCAATATTTTGAAAAGAAAATAATAATCCTGTCTTAAGTGTGAAGAGTTGATATACAAATTGGCTTTCAAGTACAATTCAGAGTGGTAATTATCATCTGTAGTCTTTCATGGCTTAGGACCCAGATATTTTCATAGGGTCTGGCAGGGTCAGCCCTGGGGAGCAAGTTTGGTATAGTGATTAAGGCATTAGTCTCGAAACTTGGAGATTGTGAGTTCAAGTCCTTCCTTAGGCACAAAGTTAGTTTGATCATGTCTGATTCTTGGAGACTGGCTGGACAAATACAAGCAATTTTTTTGGCAAGGTTTTTCAGAAGTGTTTTTCCATTGCCTCCTTCCTAGGCATGAGAGGGAATGACTGACCCAAGGAAGGAGGCTATGACAAAGGGTTTGTGCTGTTTTCTGGTGTTTCTGAGAAGAAAACAATGACCAGATCAAAAAAAAAACACCATGATCACCCTTTCTTAGGTCTAAGATACCTAAAAATAAGGCAAGCAAGCAAGCCATTCCAATTCCTTCTGCGCTCAAAATCTCACTTTGGATATATCATTTACTGGTTATCCCTGTTGTCTTTAGCTGCTCATTAAAAGAAAATAAAAAAGTTGCCCATCCACGACGCAGAGCACAGATATACCAATCATATTCCAGGGACTGCATGTAGACTTCTGATGTGGTTCCCACTCCTAATTAGTTGCCTCTACTTTTTAGCAAGTAAAATAAAATTAACCTTAGCAGGTTTCAGTTGAGAAAATGTAAAATGAGTCAAATTATATTTTTTAAAAATGGGTTTTATGAAAAATGTGGACATTTTTATTCTGGACATCTTCACTTCCTGTATAGGTTTCCTTCTCCTTGTACTTCCAATATGTGGCCCCACATTCCTGAATTTTCATCTGCTGCTGTCGAGGGGAGGAGCCAAGATGGTGGACAGGAAGCAAAGGCTGTAAAGAGCTCCTCCAAAAGTAAAAGCTTTCTTTTCCTTTATTTTTATTTTAAATTTTAACTCTTTTTAACACTGCATTTTAATCTACTTTTAACCCATTTTTACCTATTTTTAACCCATTTTTAACCTGTTTGACTTTTCATAATAGTCAAAGCCTTTTTTTATAAAGGATATATACTGGAGAGGCTACCATTGTTTTACCTACATTTTAACAACTTTACAAGCCAGGATTACCAAGAATGGGGAAAAGGAGAAAGAGATAGCATGTTCACTCGGCAGCACAGAGTTCTTCCAAGCCACTGAAGCAGCAGAAAATGGAAGATTTTGCTGCAAATAGACAGTCTGCTCCAGTAAGTAACTCATCTGTATGTAACTCATTGGAATGGGATTTACAAACCGAACTTGAAAGCAAACAGCACATAGAACTTTCTGTTTCTTTCACAGAAAATAGCTCGCCTCCCTGGAATTCAGCACCCACTTTTCCTGCACCAGATGGGATAGTAATAAACTTAGTAAGGGGGAATGGAACAGATCTCCTTTCCAGACAATGTTTACTCACAGCTCAAACTGTAAATTCAATCTACAAACTTTTATCAATTGTCACAAATAAGGTTGATTGCTTGAGAGTCTTTTGCAAAGTTTATCAGGTCACACAAACATTGCAGAAGGACTCAGGAGGACACATAATGATAGACACGGGATGGCTAATGCAGAAATGGAAACTAGAATAGTCCCCTCTCTCCCTTCTATAAATGTGAGAGGAAAGAATATCCACAAAGGAAACACTCAATCAGATAGTTCTAGAGGTGACCATTATAACCTCAGTTTACAGACCAACCAGGTTACCTTGCAAATCTACGACAACAGAAAGTCGTTGGAGTGATAGAAAAGCTGTTAGGCAGTCTGAGCCAGCTGCTCCACTGCGAGTATACTCAGATTGATTTATTACATGCAGAATGGTTGCCAGCAAGAAGGCAATGCATGTGAATTTCATTATCATTCAAGCAGTCCATAATTCCTTCAATGCTTTTTAGAATGAAGCACTTCCTGAGCAGTTTTTCAATATTCCCAAGTGTCTTCCGCTCAGGGAACCTGCACCCACTCAAGGTTCAGTCTCTCCATGAGAGAACTATTGCTGTAATTCCAAGTGGCAACAGACCTCATACTGTTAAGTTTGAAGCAGGGGCATCTGAATTGACCTTGAGAAAGCAGAGAAGTGATCCACAAACTGAGTTACCCACAGTCACTGATTCTACTAATGGCATGCCAGAAGAAATGTTGATAGACTTTAATGATGTATTGCCAGAACCTGAGCAAGCTAATAAGCGACTGGATGGTTTAAAGGATGCATTGACAACAACTACTCAATCTAATGCATCAAATAACAATTATTATAACTATCTTCCAATAAGTGCCCTTATGGAGAACATAAACTGAGTATATGAAGGCCAGTGCAAGAAAAATACTTTAAACACTTTAACTATCATGTCATAGAATGTAGCTGGGTGGTATTGATTTAGAGGCCTTAATCAGTCTGATCCTCTGAAAGGTAAGGATATTATATTGGTACAAGAGACTTGGACTGCTGATGATCTCCTATTATTCATATAAGCTGGAGGTAAGGCCAGGCAGAGGCCTAGGGAGACTGAAAGGAGGGCTGGGTATATTCTACCAACTTGAGAGCAGAGTCCACACTTATTACCCCTTTAAACCATTCAGCTATGGCCCTTCTCCTCAAGTTGGACTCAGTCCTGCTTTTGATAATTAATGTTTATCTCCCTCCTTCACTAAGAAAAGCTGAAACCACTGCTGTATGGCTGGAGTTGGAACACTACGTTAATAAACAACTCATGGAACATCCAAATGCCAGGGGGAGACTTGAATGCCAGATTGGGACCAGATGATTATACATTAGTCATGAAACATCATCAATACCCACCATCAGAGGTCCCTATACAAACCAACACCCCCCTCATAAGACTTTCTAAACACATTAGAGCTAAGTATACTGGCCTCTGTCTTGCCAAGTTGGCAATTAAATTTGAGTTCTTCATATCTAACGGCTCAAGTCCTGGTGGCTATCCTGGTGAGTTTACATTTATGTCAGGGTCCAAAATTAGCACTATTTATTACATCTTAACTTCTATGGACTTATATAGAAAATGTTGAAGTCCTGCCTTACTTAGAAAGTGATCATCTACCTCTGTGTATATACATGAAGCCCTTTATCAGGCAAATACCCTCCAAGGACCATTTTATCCCTGCAATCTCTACAGCAGGCCTAACAAGATGTCGGGTCAAATGGAGCCAACAACTTGATCAGAAGGTAAGGAGAGCCCTAACAGAGGATAATTTTAAAAAAAAAACTGTGCAGACTTTATATCAGCCGACCAAACTCAAGACTTATTAGAACTATATAAAAGTTTAGTTTATGAGCTACAACCATTATTAGAACATGACCTAAATTTCTCAGTTAAGAAGTCCTGTACCGCCTCCAAACCATGGTTTGATGAGGATTGTGTAGAAGCCAATAAAGTTCTTAACTTGGCATACAAGGAGTATAAATGTGAGACTGGATATGCCAATAAAGCAATTCTTAAACAGTTACTTATAGTCAAAAAACAATTCAAACAATTGATTGCATTCAAGAACAGACAAGACACATGGTCTTCCTGGGAACAGCTCATCATGGCAGCAAGGCAAAAGAACTTCTCCTTATTTTGGCATCTAATAGCCAGAAACATAAATAAACACTTTAGATCTTTTTAATAATCTTTTATAATTATTTTTATTACGTGTTTTTATTCAGCATTAGACTATACTCAATGTATTTTTACTGTCGGATCAGTATGATTCAGTTTTTTCTGAAGGTAGCTAGTTTTTGTTATACTGTTTGTAAAACTAGGCAGACCTTGGTCATCCATTGATTACATCATTAATTGTAATATATTGCTATGTCTTCTTGTGTTGGTTCTGTTTAGCTTTGTTTTATTTGAATGTTCAATTTATGTGTTGGCCTTTGGCTGTAATAATAAATTGATTGATTGATGAGCTGCTGTCCATCTAAGAGGTTGTGAAGCCATCTTACAAAGTCATACTTGAAGATACAATCTCATATTACTAGATGAGAAAATGAGGAGTAAAGGTAACAATGGGCTCACCAAACTACGTTGCCACAGTGGTAAAGTGATACCTGTGTTTTCATTATTCCAATACTTACAATAATTCATGCATAACAGACAAAACACATTTCATCCATAATTACCATCAACTTGTGAACACTGTTTCATTCACTGGAAATGATGTTGGACTGACTTCATCTAATTGGTGAGGAGAATCATATTCAAATCTCCTACAATGTTGGAGAGAATTCAGAAAAGATGTATGTTCATCCCAGCCAATACTTACTTGCAATTGCTGCAGAGCTGATTTGAAGCTGTGCTAATTTAAATCAAAGGCTCTTTCAGTCACAGATGCAAAAACAACAACAACACAAACCTCATAGCTCCATTATACAATGCGATTATGGAGATAAAGGATGGATGACTTTCATTACTCTAGTTAATATTTTTGTTCTTTCTGAGTGTAACAGTTTCCAAGGTAATCATTGTTTGCTCATGTAAGATGTGTGTGTTCTCATTTATATTAAGAATTAAACTTCCATGGGACTTGAAAGGTAATGTTGATGTTATCTGTGCTTTGCTTCTCAGTGTGTGCTGCCATAAAGCCTGGGATTTTTTTTTTATTTCGAGATATGAGCTTGCATGTCTATCAGGCAACTTGAATGGATGGAGATGATATGTCAGACAGATTTTGAACTAGCCCACAGTCTTGACAAGTGTCATCAAAGGCAAACAAATACAATGAAGACAACATCTGAGGGATTTGCTTCTGGTGTTTATGTGTGGGGAAAAAAATGGAAAATAGATTATTTACAGATAGCGAAGTTTGATTTATGAGATAACTGCAAAAACATCTCTCTAAATATGGCACTGAACACAGAGAACAAATGTAAAACTGATAGAACAGAAGTCAGATTTATCAGCTTATGGTCTCACTATATTTTTTTTGCCCAGATTTTTTTGTAAGGATTGCAGAATGTTTCTGATGCCTCCATCTTTAATATTCTAACAGGTCCAACCAAAATGACTGGTTCACCTAGCACTCTAAATCATAGTGTAGTTTGTTTCAATTCTTATGCTACTTCTATGGCCAGCCATTGTGATTTGTGTGACTTGGTGTATTATACAGATCTGCCACTGGGGGTGAGATCTACCATGTTTCCCCGAAAGTAAGAGCCGGTCTTATATTACTTTTGCCTCCAAAAGAGGCATTAGTCTTAATTTGGGGGGTGTCTTATATTTTTGTGACACCTGCCTCGTCTCGTGGCAACAGCCCTGTGCAGCAGCCCATGTGACTGCCGGCCCACTTCTGTGGCTGCTCGTGGCAGGAGGCTGCACAGCACATCGTGCCACTGCTGCCACAATGAGGCAAAGCAGGTGGGGGAATGGGTGGAGCTTCCCCACGTGCCCCACACCCAGCCAGGTACTTTGGCCCTCCCTCAGCCAGGCCATTCCTTGATCGGCAACCTTTCACTCCCCTCCTGAGCTGGACTACCATGCTATGCCGGATGGGATGGGCGGGGTTGGCCTGGTCTCCCTCCACTGTTTTGGAGGCAGGGGGAGTGACAGCAAACAGCTCCGCTGCCATTATGTGCTGCTGGAGGGGCTTTCTTTAAGCTTTGCCCTGCAGATCACCTGCTCGGGCATAGTCGCTGCCTCTTTGTCCTCTACCAACTCTCCCGTGGCTTCTGTCATGACCAGGCAGCACAAGCCTCCCCCGCTGCCTGCCTCTGCCAACCCTTTGTCTGTCTTGCCCCATTGTGGCGGCAGTGGCACAATGTGCCCATGGCCTCCTGCTCATTGTGGCAGAAAGGTGGGATGGAATGAGCAGGGTCCTGACTAAGGCTTATTTCTGGGGTAGGGCTTATATTAGCTCCACCCTTCCAAAAAAACCAGGGTAGGTCTTAATTTAGGGGTGGGGCTTATTTTTGGGGAAACACGCTCCCACCCTTTTGATCTTCTGGAAGAGCTTAAAACTTGTTCTGCCAGCTGGCTTGGAGCCCCAAAGGGGCCACTCTTTGCTGGATGTGATTGATGGGGTAAAAGGGCAGATTCCATCCTGTGGTTTTAGTCTCCATTTAAGTTTCACTAATTTTTAACTGTTTTATATTTGTGTTTTTATCATTTTGTAAGCTACCCAGAATTGCTCCAACAATGAGCTGAGTGACATATAAATTTAATAAATAAATAATAAAATAAATGGAAGTTTATTTTACAAATTATAGTTAAAACAAGTCATAGTTTAACATATGTAAATGCAGAATATACATAGTTTGACCGAAAGCCATTTTGATTGCTGTTCTAAAATCAATGCTTTGCATAGAATACTAATTGAAAGGATACTTATGTCAGTCTTATTGTTAAATTCTGTTAAGACACACAGGCTCATAAAATAGGATTCTGCTTAATATACCTACACTGGGTTTAGCTTAATGAGTGGCAGCTTATACCAGTCCAGCTGAATTACTATTATATTGTACTTTCAGAAATAAGTTAGACACAACAGCTTTTTCTAATATTTATTATATTTTAATGCTCACAATTACAAGTATTTTGGTATGGATTACATAAACCCAACAGTTCCTGCTTTGACTGTTTTAAAGTCAAATAGAATAACTTAAAAGACTTATCAGTGTACCAATCCATGCAAACCTTTTGAACCCAAATGTACAGAGAATCAGACAACTATGCACCAAGAAAATCCATCAATCTCTAGGTAAACAAAAGTGAGGGCAGTTATAATTGACAAATCTAGTAAAGAACTAAGAATAGAGAAACTGCCCCAGTTCAGCTGGCTTCCTGGTGAACTTATCGATATATCCATATTGTTCAATTAGATGGAAATCCTCCTCCTCATCATCATCCTCTTTTCTTTTTTCTTTTCTTTCTCATCCTCCTCCTCCTCTTTCTCCTCCTCCTCCTCCTAGGTTCTCCTGCTTGAGTAGGGGGTTGGACTAGAAGACCTCCAAGGTCCCTTCCAGCTCTATTCTATTCTATTCTATTCTATTCTATTCTATTCTATTCTATTCTATTCTATTCTATTCTATTCTATTCTATTCTATTCCTCCTGCTGCCAATAGTAGAAAATATAAATGCTCAAGGTTGAACAGCTGAGTTCTTGGTGTCTGTGGAGCTTTGCTGTCTTCCTATTTTTTTATTGAAAAGTTTTACAAAGTTTAAGAAACATATAAATTGAACCCCCCTCCCCATCATCCCCCCCTTCCCTCCCCCCCAACCTCCCAAAGCAGAATACAGGGTATTATGCATAACAATCTTATACAAACATATGCTAAATATCTGTTAAAACATTAACAAACCTTCCACTCTTTAACTCCCTTATAACAAAACTATAACTATAATAGCACATCTTTTTAATTGCTAGAGATTATTCATAAGCTATTTGAAACTTTTTAGTTCCATATTTATTTTGAATATAATCAATCCATCTTCTCCATTCCAAAATATATTTTTCTTGCGATTGCTCTTTCAGTTATGCTGAAACTTTTGCCATTTCAGCCATGCCCATTACTTTAAATGTCCATTGTTCTATTGTTGGTAAGTCTTCTTTCTTCCAATATTGCGCCACCAAAAGTCTGGCTGTCGTTATTAAATGTAACATCAATTTAGTTTCTATAACAGAACAGACAATTACCCAGTAAAAATAATTGTGGAGTAAATCTTATCTTTTTCTTAAAAACTTTTTGAAGAATCCACCATATTTTTATCCAAAAAGCTTTAACATTTTTACATGTCCACCATATATGATAATAAGTTGCCTCTTCACTACCACATCTCCAACACTTAGGTGGTTGATTTGGATACATACATGCTATTTTTTTGGATCTAAATGCCATCTATAAAACATTTTATAGAAGTTCTCTCTTAAGTTTTGCGCTTGTGTAAATTTTACATTTCTAACCCGGATTTTTCCCCAAGTGTCCATCATTATGGGTTCTTGAATATTCTGAGCCCATTTTATCATACAATCTTTAACTAGCTCCATTTCAGAATCAATCTCAATCAATGCATTATATAGCATTTTTATATGCGATTGACTTTGATCTCTAATTTATTTTATCAAATTTTCATCAACTCTTGTTATACAATTTTCTGATCTTCTTTCCATCTAGCTTGTAATTGTATGAACTGAAACCAAGTCTGTACTATCTTTTCTTCTTTTAATACATTTAAAGGTCTTCCTATTGATGTTTCATCGTCAGGCCAGGTAACATCATCAGGTCTAACCTTGCTTAGTTCTTTGAAGTTCAGCCTGAGATGATTACCACTTGAAATGAACTTCTTCGTAATAATGGAGGTTAATATTAATTCTATTTCAGTGCAACTTAAAAACACTAATTTAAATGGGAAAGAGATTTGAGGAATTTTCTTGATCTTTAAAATCCACACAGGCTGCAGTTTTCTATATACTTGGGATCAAATAAACAAACATAGACTATTTACGCATTTCATTTATCTAAAAGAATCCCCATATTCCTTATTTTCAGTGGTGTACTACAGGTTTCAAATTATGACCTTTGCACCATTGCTTTGCCTCCATCTTACCTACATTGAAAGTTTAAGATTAAATACACTGTAGTTAGGATAAAATGGAATGGGCTAGTCTGTGGTCCAGTGTCTTGTAGGAATCCTGCAATTGTATTAGTGTGATCTGTGAATTAGGCCATCATGTCAACTCATAATAAGTTTTCTCTGTTTAGGTTTACTATATTATATGAATCCCATATTTTTATGAAACTAGGCTTAGAGTTTAATATGTTGCATTAGCACTATATAATAGTAAAAAAAAATGCTACCTGGTAGGGGAAATCAATTTACAGATTACATTGTAATTTTTCAGTGATAACATTTGCATTAGATATTTCTTTTTCATTTGAATTTCACTTTTAGCACATGCAAACTAACGTCTGAGTATTCTCTAGCTCATCGAACAGCCTGCAAGATAAAAGAAGAGAAATTAATTGCACAGAGATATGCACAGAGATATAAACTCTCCAGTCATTCAAGAAACATTGTTAAATTCACTTCGGCTAAATATTTTACTTGTTGGACCAGGATAACAAAAACTAAACCTTTCAGAAAATTCTTGTTCTAAAAATACCCACTTTTAAGAAATCCAAAACTGAGACACAACAGAATAAGAGAGTTAAAAGGGACCTTGGAGATCTTGTAGTTCAACCCCGCTGCTCAAGCGGGAGACCCTATATCATTTCAGGCAAATGATTGCCAATCTCTTCTTTAAAATCTCCAACAAACCTAAAAACCTCCACAACTTCTGAAGGCAAGTCATTCCACTGATTAATTGTTCTAACTGTCAGGAAATTTCTCTTTATTTCTAGGCTAGTTCTCTCCTTGATTAGTTTCCATTAGTTTCAGGACCTCCTGAAACTCTAAACAATAAGAAGCATCCGGGCTGCATAAATCCAGACCGTTAAACGAAAACAAAGAGGCAGATTTTCATAGCTCAATTATTTAGTCTTAATTATTTTCTGTTAGTACCTTTTTGAACTATCATGTTCCTAATTTCCAACTTGGAATTTAGTATGTTGGACCAACCCATAAAATTGGGTTCTTTGAATAGCAGATCTTGCAAAAACAACCCTAGAAAGAGAAGAATCTTAAGCTTATGTTTATTTAACAGTAAAAGGTTCAGTGCTGTAGCTCACTGTTATTTTTCATTAGAGATGGATGAACGACCCAGTGATAATTTTAGAGTGAAATTCATTGCACGATTTCAACCCTCACAAAATATATATTTGGGTTTTATGATGGAATGATGCATTTTTGACACCACAATGCCAACTACCCACAAAAAGCTGTCCATGGTTTTTAAAAAAGAAAATCATCCAGGTTTAATGTGGTTTTTCTTTGCTTTTTTTTCTCCTGCTCAGAAACATTTGTTTATATGGGGAGTACAGCAATCTTTTGTAAACCAGAGATCAAAACCAAAAAGATAACATTTGGGATGCTTGTTGGCATTCTTCTCCTGTTGCTGCTGGCTCTGTACCTGCCTTATCTTACCTTATTTTACCTTGCCTTACCTTATGTCCCTCTGCCTTCTCTCCTTTGTTCTTTTGCCACTCAATGTTTTAACTTCTCTCCTATTCTGTATTATCCTTTTTTTTTCTAAACTGTAATACGACTAAAAAATTACTTGCTTTGCCATCCTGTTCTCACTGCTTTTTGGAAAGATTACTTTTTGGCATAGCATCCACTATTTATGGCTGTTGTGAGAAGGATTCAACATTATTTTAGATCATGACTTTAAAAATGGAAGACTGACATCCCATAGCAGAAACTGCATGTGTGGATTAAGTGACACAAATTGCTATTGAGTTGGAAAAAGAAAAAAAAGAAAATGAAACAACTCATAACAGGATGAAAGTACAGTTTAAGGCACATCAATAAATGTCAAAGCTTCCCATATACAGCTGAAAATCGATGTTTGTGTTGGACAGCAAAAGGAAGTATATATGCCCTACCCCAAGCTTTGGGTATGTTCCTCAAAACTTGTTGAAATTGCTATTGCATTTTTAATGTGATAGAAGGGGGAACTTTTTAAATGCATGGAGAGAGTTAACACAATATTAATTTAATATCACTATTTTTGTAAGGTCCCAGTTCTGTCTATTCCTCTGACCCAGCTCTTCCTATCTTTTCAATCAAGGGACCTGACAAGGCATCTCAAAGGCCAAATGTAAACCCTCAATTTGTCTCAGTTAAACACTGGACTGCATTTTTTTCCAGCATAAGATATAATTCATGGAAACTCTCTGTGATGCAAGCTTGATGTGATAGCCATGTTCAAACATTCAACTTTTCCTTAAAAATTTAGTAATGAATGCATAGCAATCTCCTTTTAAATCCAATCAGGATCACGGCACTAAAGAAGAGATTTCCTATTTCATTCCAATAAAATTCTCTCCCTTCTGAGACCTGCAGGACCAAATTTACATTCAGTGTTTGAATAAATGTTGGAATAAAAATGCTCTTGCCAATTCCATTCACCCCAATTAGATTTCTCTTTTTAAATACAATTTTATTAAATTTTTAAAAGAACACAAATAAAAATTAAACAAAAAAGAACGTTGAAAAGAAAGAAAAATCAACCAGAAAGCAAGATATGGGTGTGATAAATGAATGGCTTTCAACTCTCTTTGGTACAGAGATAAGTAAAAAATACATCCAACTCTTACTCTAAAATTAACAGTAGTCTACATTATTTCTGTAATTACATATATTCAGGTTTCACCCTTATCCGTATCTGTTCTTGCATTCAATTTGTTAATTGCTACTGCAAGCTCTGAAATTTTATTTGACCTCCCAGAAACTTGGTTCATTCAACAAAGTTTAGATCAAACGTTATATTGTTGATCTATTCAAAGATATATGTTGTTTCTCTTGCCATTGTCTCAATATTTCACATTCAGAAAAATTAATGTCATATGAGTGGGTGAATTTGCATGCTTCACAATCCACATTAATATAACTCCCAAATAAATCTCTTTTCAAGATCACAGTGTTCTATTCCCCCTTCTCCGCTGGATGAAAAACTGAAAGAGACTTTATAGGTCAAACAGAACAGTACAATAAGGTCACCATCTGTGGGGTCATTAAAGAACAAGTTTACTTTAGGTTTACTCTATGTACCTTATGTCAAATTATTCTTTGAGTATTTTTGTATCCCAGTTATATATCAATGACACGTGACTTAGTTATTTTTCTTGTATGCATTGTTTATTCAGTTGCTTTATTTTTTTTAATCTGCAGGTATTTTTTTAGAGTTTCTGACTTGTTTACTGACCTATAACATTACATAAGCACAAACTGTACAGACACCAGATTTATTTCCAGAGCTAGCCAGTCTCAAAGTGCGCAGTTCAACAGTCACATTGCACAATCATTGCTTTGCAATACCTAGTTACAGACACATGATTACTTGACAAATTGAAGGACAAAGTCATTTGAGGTCATTCAGAATAAATGGTCTGGAAGACAATACAGGTAATTTAAAACAAAGGGCTTTTTATTAAATATAAACCAAAATTTGGCAGCTGTAAGTGGGTTTGCATCTTCTTAATCATGTACTTGGAACAATCGTAATGTGGTTCTCTTTGTAACTATAAGGCCAATAATAATAAGAATAAAAAAGAAGCCAAAATGAAAGAACTTGTAATAACAGCAGAAATGGTGGAGAAAAGGGCAGAGAAGGTTAAAAAAATAGTCAGCACCAGGTGTAGATGAACTGCATGGTTTTGGCTGAAACATCTGACTAGTCTAGACCCATTCATTCCCAACCACATACTGCTAGGAGGGGAAATTGAAGAATGGTTAACATCTGATAAAATCTACCTGATAACAAAAGATCCAGCAAAAGGAGCAGCACCAGGCAACTACAGACCATTTACCTGTTTACCAAGAACCTTCAAATTGTTAATTGATGTGGTACCTGATGCTGGTTCTTTCTTGAGCAGAAAGAAAACTGCCCAAACAGCAGAGGAACAAACAATCGGCTTCAACTGACAAGATGATTTTGGAAACTGCAAGAGAAGGAAAACCAACTTGAATGTAGTTTGGATTGATTACAAGAAAGTATTTGATTCCCTGCCACATAATTAGATAATCAAATGCCTTGAAAAGCTTTGTGCAAAGATCAATGGCACAATGGAAGATACAGTTGTGGGTCAATGGTGATACACTGGGAAAGTGTTCATATCAAGAGAGGAAACTTTCATGGAGAGTTGCTATCACCATTATTGTTTG
The DNA here is from genome assembly GCF_947247035.1 of Vipera ursinii. NCBI lineage: Eukaryota > Metazoa > Chordata > Lepidosauria > Squamata > Viperidae > Vipera > Vipera ursinii. The sequence continues at coordinate 64,782,656 of NC_139515.1, read as the reverse complement.
TTATTGCACAGATTCCTTTTGTCAATAATACTGAACAATTCAGGCCGTGGCTATCAGACATCAAAAACATCTGCCAGGCTATCCCACTTCTTTTATATCAGTGATCTAAAGCTGCATGGAAAAACACCATCTAAAAGAGGATCACTGGTCAACACTGTCCATAGGTACAGCCAAGATATTGCAGTGGAGTTTGGAATGGACAAAACAGTGAAAACCGAAGGAATGAAGATGCCCTATGGAAATAACCTCAAGAGTCTGGAGGAAGATACGATAATCACTACAAATACTTCGGCATCCTTCAAACTGATAATATCAAGCACACTGTAGTCAAGAAGAAGATTAGAAGTGAATACTTCAGCAGAGTGAAGAAGATCTTAAAATTCAAAGTCAGTGGAGGAAATACCCTCAAGACAATTAATACCAGGGCAATTCCAGGTCATTAGGTAGGTGGATAAAACTGCTAAATCCAGTCTAAACATCTGGCTGACTGTATGACTAGCCATAAATATTTTTCCCCTATTTGGGTGTTCATAAAAGAGATATGCCCCTTCATGGATTACTGCCTTGTCGTGGCGATGGGGCTTGCGTAATTCAATGAAGCTATGAGCTATGCCATGCAGGGCCACCCAAAACGGAAAGTCATAGCAGAGAGTTCTGACAAAACGTGATCCACTGGAGAAGGAAATGGCAAACCACTCCAGTATCTTTGCCATGAAAACCCTATGGACAGTACCAAAAGGCAAAACGATATGACGCTGGAAGATGAGCTCCTCAGGTCGGAAGGCGTCCAATATGCTACTGGGGAAGAGCAGAGGGCTAGTACTAGTAGCGCCAGAAAGAATGAAGCGACTGGGCCAAAGCCGAAAGGACGCTCAGCTGTGGATGTGTCTGGTGGTGAAAGGAAAGTCCAATGCTGTAAAGATTTTTTCTCCATAGGAACCTTTCGCCGCGACCTCAAAACCTTTCTCTTCCATCAGGCTGACCTGGATTGATGATGGGTTTTTAAATATGTTTTTAATTTTTAACTGCAGTTAATTTATTTTGGGGCTGTTATTTAATTCGTTTTTTAATTTTTGTATTGTTGTTTTTATTGTTGTAAGCCGCCCTGAGTCCTTTGGGAGATAGGGCGGCATATAAGTCCCAAAAATAAATAAATAAATAAATAAACCTGGAATCTAAGATCCATGAATCAAGGAAAGCTGGACGTGGTCAAACAAGAGATGACAAGACTTAACATTGACATCTTAGGTATCAGCGAACTAAAATGGACAGGAATGGGTGAATTTAATTCAGATGACCATCAGGTATACTACTGCGGGCAAGAATCCCTCAGAAGAAATGGAGTAGCCTTCATAGTCAATAAAAAAATAGGAAAAGCAATACTGGGATACAATCCTCAAAATGACAGAATGATCTCAGTTCGAATCCAAGGCAAACCATTCAATATCACAGTAGTCCAAGTCTATGCCCCAACCACCAGTGCTGAAGAGGATGAAATTGACCAGTTCTATGAAGCCCTAGAGCACCTTATAGAACTAACACCAAAAAATGATGTCCTTATCATCATGGGGGATTGGAATGCTAAAGTAGGAAGCCAAAAGATAACTGGAATAACAGGCAAGTTTGGCCTTGGAGTACAAAATGAAGCAGGGCACAGGCTGATAGAATTTTGTCAAGAGAATACGATGGTCATAGCAAACACTCTTTTCCAACAACCCAAGAGACGGCTTTACACGTGGACATCATCAGACGGTCAACACAGAAATCAGATTGACTATATTCTTTGCAGCCAAAGATGGAGAAGCTCTATACAGTCAGTAAAAACAAGACCAGGAGCTGACTGTGGCTCAGACCATGAGCTTCTTGTTGCAAAGTTTAGGCTTAAATTAAAGAAAGTAGGGAAAAGCGCTAGGCCAGTCAGGTATGAATTAAATCACATCCCTGTTCAATGTAAAGTAGAGGTGACAAATAGATTTAAGGAATTAGATCTGATAGACAGAGTGCCTGAAGAACTATGGATAGAGGTTCGCAACATTGTACAACAGGTAGCAACCAAAACCATCCCAAAGAAAAAGAAATGCAAGAAAGCAAAATGGCTGTCTGAGGAAGCTTTGCAAATAGCTGAGGACAGGAGGGAAGCGAAAGGCAAGGGAGAAAAAGAAAGATATGCCCAATTAAATGCAGAATTCCAAAGAATAGCTAGAAGAGATAAGAATGCCTTCTTAAATGAACAATGCAAAGAAATAGAAGAAAACAATAGAATAGGGAGGACCAGAGATCTTTTCAAGAAAATTGGAGAGATGAAAGGAACGTTTCATGCAAAAATGGGCATGATAAAGGACCAAAATGGCAGGGACCTAACAGAGGCAGAAGAGATTAAGAAGAGGTGGCAAAATTACACAGAAGAACTATACAAGAATGAGCTTAACGTCCCTGATAATCACAATGAGGTGGTCACTGACCTCGAGCCAGACATCCTAGAATGTGAAGTGAAGTGGGCCTTAGAAAAGCTGAGCAACAACAAAGCTAGTGGAGGTGACAGTATTCCAGCTGAGCTATTCAAAATCTTAAAAGACGATGCAGTAAAAGTGCTACACTCAATTTGCCAGCAAATTTGGAAAACTCAACAGTGGCCACAGGATTGGAAAAGATCAGTTTACATTCCAATTCCAAAGAAAGGCAGTGCCAAAGAATGTTCAAACTATCACACCATTGCACTCATTTCACAATGTAGTAAAGTTATGCTTAAAATCCTACAAGCTAGACTCCAGCAGTATGTGGACCGAGAACTACCAGAAGTACAGGCAGGATTTCGAAGAGGCAGAGGAACTAGAGATCAAATTGCTAAAATACGCTGGATCATGGAGAAAGCTAGAGAGTTCCAGAAAAACACCTACTTCTGCTTCATTGACTATGCTAAAGCCTTTGATTGTGTGGATCATAACAAACTCTGGCAAGTCCTTAAAGAGATGGGCATACCAGACCATCTTATTTGTCTCTTGAGAAATCTATATGCGGGCCAAGAAGCAACAGTGAGAACTGGACATGGAACCACTGATTGGTTCAAAATTGGGAAAGGAGTCCAGCAAGGCTGTATACTGTCGCCTTGCCTATTTAACTTATATGCAGAACACATTATGAGAAAGGCAGGGCTAGATGAATCAAAAGTTGGAATTAAGATTGCTGGAAGAAACATCAACAACCTAAGATATGCAGATGATACCACTCTAATGGCAGAAAGTGAAGAAGAACTAAAGAGCCTCTTGTTGCGGGTGAAGAAGGAGAGTGCAAAACTTGGGTTGAAACTAAACATTACAAAAACCAAGATCATGGCATCTGGACCTCTCAATTCCTGGCAAATAGATGGGAAAGAAATGGAGGTAGTGACAGATTTTATTTTCCTGGGCTCCAAGATCACTGCAGATGGGGACTGTAGCCAAGAAATTAAAAGATGCTTGCTCCTTGGTAGGAAAGCCATGGCTAATCTAGACAGCACACTAAAAAGCAGAGACATCACCCTGTCAACAAAAGTGCGTATAGTCAAGGCTATGGTCTTCCCAGTTGCAATGTATGGCAGTGAAAGCTGGACCATAAGAAAGGCTGAGCGCCAAAGAGTTGAAGCCTTTGAGCTATGGTGCTGGAGAAGACTCCTGCGAGTTCCTTGGACTGCAAGGCGATCAAACCGGTCAGTGCTAGAGGAGATCAACCCTGACTGCTCTTTAGAAGGCCAGATCCTGAAGCTAAAACTCAAATACTTTGGCCACCTAATGAGAAGGAAGGACTCACTGGAGAAGAGCCTAATGCTGGGAAAGATTGAGGGCAATAGAAGAAGGGGACGACAGAGAATGAGGTGGCTGGATGGAGTCACTGAAGCAATAGGCGTGAGCCTAGATGGACTCCAGAAGATGGTAGAGGACAGGAAGGCCTGGAGGAACATTGTCCATAGGGTCGCGATGGGTCGGACACGACTTCGCAACTAACAACAACAACAAAAAGAGATATGATACGTAACTGGACAGGTGGCAGGGATCGCATTATTATTTTATTCCTTTATTACATCCATTATATTATTCAGCATAATTCCTGGCTAATGTATCAACGTAGGACAATGGGCACTATTTATAATTATGGAATTGTGTGTAAAACCTATATTTGTCCTGGTTAAGTCATCAGAGTAAAAACTGGGAGTCTGTGACTTCTAGTGCCCTAATAGGCACAAAGCCAATTGGTTGACCTTGAGCCAGTCACTTGCTCTCAGCCCTAGAAAGAAAAAGGCAATGCCAAGCCACTTCCAAAATTGTGTCAAGAAATCTGCAAGGACTTGTCCAGCCAGTCACCAGGAGTCAACAGTGATTCAAAAGCACTTTTTGCAATAGTGACTTTGAAAGTATGATTTTTCCTTCCAAGAATGCAAGTAACTGCTGCCTGCTGAAATTTGAAGAGCTGACTCTTCTTATACTAATTATGATTTAATTTAATAATCAATTTCATTTTATTTCCTTTAATAACTAATTTAATTTATTTAGTAATTAAAGAGGGATATTAATTACTTTATATATAACTTGTTAGCATGATTCTAAAACAAGCCGTTCAGGGCTTCACTCAGACCAGGATAGGGGGCATGAATCTTGATATTAAAATGTCATGTTATATTTAAGGACACAGTGGGTTCATGCATGGTAGTAGCAGTGTGAGGTTGCAGACTCAAGCAAAAAAAGTTAGGTGCCACTGAACAGCAGCAAACGTTTCATTGTTTAATTACTTACTCCCTCCTCCTGTGGTAATCTTTACTACCACAGGAGGTGCAAGGCAAATTGGATATTTTGATTTACATTCCAGAACAATTTGGCTGGATTTGGAATTTCCACTTTAACTTGGAGCAAAAGCCTGCCTGCTTCTCTGTTTGAGGCATCAAAATGTTTTAAACACATATTTTGCTTACAATTGTGCTCACTGGTGGTTTGTTTTATTGCAGTGAGTATTATGAATGCCAACTGTCATTTATGATTTAGCATATGTGCAAATCCAACCCTCATAGGTTATTCAACAAATCAACTTAAAACATAACATGGTATATTATTTATTTATTTATTTTTATTACATTATCATATACAAGCCCTATTAATACTTTCATTTTTGTTTCTGTAACATTTCTTTTAGTTCCTCGAAGATTCTTACTTTTTTTATTTTATCTAAAAACACAACCCATCAAAGAAGACTGGAAAGAAGTACAACTACTAAGTCAGACTTTGAAACCTAAAATATGACTTTCCTTCATCTGTTAACATCAACAAACTATGCCAGAGTTTCATTCGTTGTCATCTTGTTTATCCTTTTGCAAAGAAATACAGTTATTCATCTTTTGATGGTAATCTGCTTCATATTTTAAAATAAGAAGGGGACTATGATTTCCTTCATATTTGTTATATCTATGCACTTATGAGCTCTCCTTAGGAGATATATAATAATATAATACATAATATTACAATATAATATAATAATATAATAAAAAAGCATTTAGAGGCTATATGTTATTAACTCAAACATGGTTTGGAAGGCAAAATAAAAAACAGTAATAATCCTGAAACAGGGGTCTCCAACCTTGGCAATTTTAAGACTTGTGGACTTCAACTCCCAGAATTCCCCAGCCAGCCATGTTGGCTGGGGAATTCTGGGAATTGAAGCCCACAGGTCTTAAAGTTGCCAAGGTTGGGGACCCCTGCTCTACAATACCCCCATTCCTGGTCCTCCTCCTCTGAAAAAGTCCATGGGAGGATGTTCTTCATGATGTCAATGAAAATCAAGGAGGCTGGCAGAACAAGCCAGGGTGGAGAATCTCAAGCAAATATTCATCTTGCTTCTACTTAACCTCTTTTCCACTAAAATGCTGTTATTTTTCTGTTTGCATGACGTATTGGCTTTTTACACAGTGATAGCCCTTCATCTTCTAGAAAATGCTAGATTAGCATTTCAGTAAAAATGCTGAAGGTAGGTAGACCCAAAAGCTATTCCTTTTTTCAACTGAAAACCTAAAACAACCACAGATTAAATTCTTGGCACAGACATAAGATGGCATGGATACATACAAATTACATATTTCCATTAAAGATGCAAACTGGATTGATAGTCGAAGGAATCTGGGAATTTAGGTGGTGGAAGAAGAATTTTTAATATTTTCATCAGGTTACAAGGTTTTGTAATAAAAGTTCCTTCCTTTGACATTGACATTGACATGACAAAGCATGCTTACGCCCAAATATTAGCATTTTAACATTAAGGCAGAAAATCCAAGACACTCTAAATATTAAAATCCTTCCTGCCCACCCATTAATGAAATATAATAATATGTTAAGAACTAATTATTTTAGTGTACACCAAAAGCTACTTCAATTAGCTGTCTAACTCTTCTTATATAAAATAGGCCCAAGGAAGAAAGAAATTTTTAAACAGATATAAAATTATTTAATAGTATAAATGTTCTATAGAGTCAGACAGTTGCTATCAGCACTGGCTCTACCGGTTATGGAAATCTAGAACTAAACCCCCACAAGTCTGCAAAGGGTCAAATAATGGCATCCACCCAGCCTTTAAAATGAAGATAGGAATGGCAAGTGGGAGAGAGGGATCAGGACTTCCACAATGACTCACAATGTCCTGCATCTTCCCATTCCTATAAAATATAGAAAAAGATGTTTTGTTTCCTGGGCTTTTTTCCAACAGCTGTCCTACAATTTCCATTACCAAAAATCTGTCGTCATAAAGGGATAATTAATTTATAATATAAGTGGGTATGCTGATCATAATAGAATTGTACATTTTTCCCACAAGAAAGATGCCATGCCAAGTGAGAAATGGGGGCAGAAGAAGACCTATGGGGAAGAATTTATAAATGAAATCCTTAGAATAGATGTAATCCATTGGGAAGTTTCACTCAGTGTTCCTAAAGAGCTGAGAAACTACAGAGTAGGCAAGTTTCCATTTATTGGAGAGCAGAAAAAAAGACAGTATAATATGATTCACATATTTTTATTCAGCAGTAAAGCATGATAAAATATAAAAACTTAATAAAAACATCAATAGCTTCATGCTTGAAACCATACCAAATACACGTTACAGCTTAGTATGAAGTTTATATTTCATACTGCAGCTTAAAGAGCCAAGTAACAAAGTGTCTGAGAACAATTTACTTAGTTCAAAAATCCATGCTGAATGGAATGAAGGCGGTGATGAGGAAAACGTGTTCATTTCTTTAGCCATCTTTATACAGTATGCTGCTCCTGTAGTGACTGATTCTGAGTAATGTATTGAGCATCCTCAATACAGTAAGAAGGTTTTTAAAAATATACAAGAATACTAATTGCCCATGGGAGATAGCAAGAGACAAAAAAATAGCTATTAATTGGACAGTAAATGACTGTTTATTTATTTATTTTTGGGACTTATATGCCGCCCTATCTCCCGAAGGACTCAGGGCGGCTAACAACAATAAAAGACAATAATACAAATGCTAAAACAAATTAAATTAAAGCCCCAATGATAAAATATTAAAAACATTAACTGAGCAATGACACTGAAAATTTCCATTGAACAATGGAAGCTGATGCTATCCAGTTTTGAGTGCACATTGCTGCCATAGCAACTTTCAGAAAACAGATTTTTTTTTAAAATGGCCATATGTGAAACCCAAATGTGCAATCTCTGTAATGATCAACAAAAAATAGGGAAAATGGGTAGATTTATTATTTATTTTATTAGATTTAGAAGAACAGCTGACTTCCAAATGACTCTGCCCAGCTTATAATTATTAACATTTTCAGTTGTACCCAAAAGCAAACAGGCAATTAATCCAGCTTGTGATGCATCAATTGAACATGAGCTTGCCAAGGTAGGCCCATGCTGATGGATTTTGCACCAGCTGTATCTTCCAAATGGCTTTCAAGGTCATCTCTATTTAACTCTTAAAGGGCTGCCTTTGAAGAGATGCACACATTAACTAAATATTTGGAAGTCCTCCAATCTCAGGTAACTGGGCTTTCGTAGTGCCTGTTACATTTAGACAAACTACTCTCACCCTTATGCAATCAAATGGAATTTATTGTATATCAGGTTCAGAGTAGATATGGGGAAAATCATATTTAATCCTTTTTTTTCAAATCACCTGCTTGAGCAGCCACAACCATGTAGCAAGAATAAACCTGAAGATGAAAAAATGAAAGAGAAAATATTAAATTCTACTTATTGATTTCAATAAAGTTCTGATGTTTGATAACTGGGGCAACCATTCTTATGCCTGATGTGTTGAGTTGCAAGTTTTTGAAGGCAGGGGTTCCCAACCCCTGGTCCGTGGACCAGCACTGGTTGGTGGCATGCCAGAAACCAGGCCATGCAAGCAAGTGAAGCCCTTTCCTTTCTATTGGATGCAGGCAGCATGCGAAACCACAGCCCGTCCAGTCTGTGGAAAAACCTCTCGCCACAGAAGTGGTCCTTGGTGCCCAAAAGGTTGAGGGCTGCTGTTTTAAGGAACTCTTCCTGCCTGCCTGTTTTTCTGTCCTTCTTTTTAAAATTTCAAGAACTTGTATTGAAAGATGTTTATTCTCTTTTTAGTTGTTTTACTCTTGTCCATGGACTTAGAAAATCATTTTTATCATCTTTTTCCAACTGTCCTGGTTTTCAGTCTTAAAGTACAAGACTGAAGATACAAATTAAAACTATGAGATATAGCAAGAGAAGGATTTGAACAACAATGCTGTGCATGTCATCACCCACTGTTGTAATGCAGATATGAACAACCTTATTTGTCCATTTGCGCACACACTCTAACTGTAGTATCCTAAGATCACAGTGCTGAAATTGGATGACAAAATGACTGTTTTCATTGGACTACTTTGGGAGGTTGACAGTAGCAGTTAAGGCAACAAGTTAAAAACCAGGAAACAATGAGGCATAAAGCTAGCTGATTGACCTTGGACCAGTCACTGTCTCTCAGCCCTGGGAAGCAAACACTGGCAAACCACTTCTGAAATCTTTCCAAGAATATTGAATGGACTAGTCCAGGCATGTCAAACTCGTGATGTCACATGACGTCACGCAATGTATCGCGACTTATTCCCCATTGCTGGCAATGTGGAGGGCGCGGTTTCATCGTGATGCATCCAGCCCGCAGGCCGGCAGTTTGACATGCCTGGACTAGTCTGTGCAGTTTCCTGGAATCCAAACTGACTCAAACCTGCCCTTGCACCCCCAAAAATAGGTTGGCAGAAGAAATGGATATCTCTGGGAGGCAAATCATTTTCATTATTGAATCTGTATTACTGGTCCATGTTCTTTAGTACAATATGGTTTGCCTCCAAGAAGCTTCTCACTAAAATCATAGACCTCATAGTCTTGACTTAACACAGAAAATAACAAGGGCGTAAACAAGAATATAGTTTTATTTTATCATGGATGCACACAAAATATAACCTTGCAGTGAACTATTCAAAACATCATGTAAGCCAGGGCTTTTCAACCTTTTCACCCATTGTACCACTTTTAAAGGTAAAGGTAAAGGTTCCCCCACACATGCGTGCTAGTCGTTTCCGACTCTAGGGGCCGGTGCTCATCTCCGTTTCAAAGCCGAAGAGCCAGCCCTTGTCCGAGGACGTCTCCATGGTCATGTGGCCGGCATGACTAGACGCCAAAGGCGCATGGAATGCTGTTACCTTCCCACCATAGTGGTCCCTATTTTTCTACTTGCATTTTTACGTGCTTTCGAACTGCTAGGTTGGCAGAAGCTGGGATGAGTAACAGGCGCTCACTCTGTTACGTGGCACTCGGGATTTGACCCACCAAACTGCCGACCTTCTGTACCACTTTTAGGATAAGGCAATATCTGAGTACCACTAGTCGCCCAGCAAGGTGTCAAAAACTTGACCAAAAAAAAGGAAAAAATGATAAAGTACAGGTAGTCCTTGACTTACAACAATTCGTTTAGTGACTGTTCAAAGTTACAACAGCACTGAAAAAAGTAAATTATGACCATTTTTCACACTTATGACTGTTGCAGCATCTCTAGGGTCATATGATTTACATTAGGATGCTTGGCAACTGATTCATACTTATAACATTCAGTGTCCCAGGGTCATGTGATCAATGGCCGGGGGGGCATGGCCAGCTCATCATTCAGGTTGTGGGGTGCCTGTGGGGGGGAATCTGTGGATCTCTGGTGGAGGGGAGTGTTCTGTACCAGCCTGCTACCGGCCCTGCAGAAAAGGCAGGGACAACCCCTTTTACAAGAAGACAAGAGGCTGGAACTAAGCCTGCCAAATTTATTAAGATAAAACAGAGCAAAACAAGACACCAACCATGAAACATGAACCATGAAACAGGAGCTATTCAAACGGTTGCCTTCAGCAAACCAGCCCTCCCATGCATTCCCCTTTTAAACAGTTCAGGGTGTGGCTTCTCTCTGCCTCCTTCCGAGGTGCCCCATTGCCTTCCTCTGTTTACTCCTGATTGACTACCTCCTGCGTCGGGCGTCCTTGAACAGGGCCAGCTGTGGGTCATCTTCATCCACGCTGTCAGGCTTACACAGCTGGGTCTGTGTTGTAACCAGGTGGGAGGGGCCTGGCTGAGGGCTCTCATCAGCAAGCTCTCCAACACCCTCAGCAACCTCTCCAACACCCCCTCCTCCTCCTCTGAATCGTCCGACCCAACTGCCGAACCCACAGGCTGACCCTGAATCACAACAGGGAGTGAGACTGGGATGGGTGCCTTCCCTCTCTCACATTGTCCCTTCCTTCCTTCTTTCCTCCCTTTCTTTCCTTCTCTCCCTCTTTGTCACTTAGCAAGCAGCCTCTTTTCCTCAAGCAAGTGAGCTGGGCAGGAGCCCAGGATCAGCTGAGCCGTGCTCAGAAGTCATGCTGAGAAATGCTGATCCCGGGCTGCTGCCCAGCTCACTTAGAAAGCAGCCTCTTTTCCACAAGCATGTGAGCTGAGCAGTAGCCCGGGATCAGTGTTTCTGAGTGCGAATTCTGAGCACGGCTTAGCCGATCGCGGGCTCCTGCCTGGCTCACTTGCTTGCAGAAAATAGGCTGCTTGCTAAGTGAAGCCCCAGGATCAGCGGGCTACCCAGCACTGATCCTGGGGCTCCACTTAGCAAGCAGTATGTTTTCCGCAAGCGAGCTGGGCAGGAGCCATTCGCTTGCTAGCCCTTCCTCCCCAACACACCACTTGCTCACTCACCCTTCCTCGCTCGCCGCTCCACTCACTGTTCCTCTGAAAACAGGCCGGTCTGCCCTTTTATACTTTTTCTTCTCTCTGCCCTCCTCCTTTTCTCTTCCGGGTGCACTGGAAGCTCCAATTAGCATGTCGCCACAGATCCTGGGGGTTCTGGCAAGCTCTGCAGCTCCAGCTGATCTCCAGGTCTGTGTGACTCGTTCCCTCCCCCACTGTAATTAGCTAGGCTGGGCTCGCGTACCACCAGCCAGGGGCTCGCGTACCACTGGTGGTACGCGTACCACCGGTTGAAAAGCCCTGATGTAAGCCACTGAAATCTGTATCTCTGCAGGAAACTTAATTTGATGTTGAGTTTAGATCATTGGCCCCATACATCTAATTAAAGGTCTAGCTAGAGATTGGACTAATATTGTTCCTGAAGATGTTCTGCAGCTGCTGAAAGAAAAGACAATAGAATGGATTTTTCTTATTTTTACCTAGAGTTATTGTTTTTGTGCCCCAGGTGAACAATTTTGTTTTTCTTTTTTTTTTATTTAAAAAGTTTTACAATACATTTTGACTTTAATCCCCCCCACACCCCTATCCAACCCTCCCTATCCCTCTCCCCCATTCCCTCCTCCCCCCCCCGACTTCCCAGAGCTAAATACAGGGTATAAAATCGAAAAACAAACGTAAACACCCCTATGTTATCAACAATAAACTATAAATTCTATCTCCCTCTAGCTCATATAAAATGAATACAAACAATATTAATATTACAAATAAAGTAAAAAAGAAAAAGAGGAAAACAGAAAAAGAACTTTACTCAGAATAAATTTTCTTAGTCCCAGTCCTTATTCATATTAATTTCAAAAAAAAAGAAAAGAAAAAAAAACTTTCACCTGCTATTTTCATTCTCCCACCAAACAAATTCTCAGTTACGCGCCAAAAGCGCCTATCTCTGTTAACCTTAATAATCTCCAACCAAACTAAACTATGATCAAAAATAGTTCTTGCATGTATCACGCCAAATGTCTCGCAGTTCCAAATCATCCTTGAGTTCAAATAAAAAGAGTATAAAAAGAAGGTTTAGGCAGTCTCTAAGACAACTTGTTGTTAATTAGGAGCTTGCGTACCCATTCTTAGCTCAACACATACTTTAAGTCCATAAACCTAATATACTTTTCTAGCAAGCAAATAACATCAATCTTAAATTGTGTAAAATATTAAAAAAACTTTCTCCTCTATAATAATTTTACTCCATTAACATTCTAATTTAAAAATTTAATCAGCAATCTTAATGCCCCAAAACTTTTGGAGCACATCTGTCATGACCCCCAAAACTTCTTTAGACCGCTCCCCTCCCCCATCTTCACTGTAAGCACGCTTTGGAGATTCCATAACTTTCTGCTGGTCTTGCTCTTGCTCTCGTCTCGCTCTTCTTAGGGCGGCACGCGTCATCTTCTGGCCTCCTGCAGCAACCGATGAAACTGTGACTTGATCCCCTCCAACACCATTGTCCTCTGTCTGTCTATCTGCAACATCTTGAAGCTTTCCCACACCGTATCCCTTTGCAGCTTCCAAAAATGATAGGGGGGTTGATTTTAACACATTACTATAAAAATCACGTGCCTGAGCCACAGTAACCAAACGATGTATTTTACCTTCATGCGTCGCCACCAATCCAACTGGAATCTCCCATCTAAACTTAATATCACGTTTCTTAAGTTCCTGTACTAGAAATGCAAAATCTTTCCTTCTCCTTAGGATCTTCGGAGGGATCTCTTTTAAAACCAAAACTTCTTGCTCAGCCACTACCAATTTAGTATCATAAGCAGCTTGAATGACTTCATCTCTAATTACTCTCTTTGTAAAGTAGACCACCACATCTCTGGGTAACTTCCTCTGTCTTGCAATCCATGAATTTACACGAAAAACTTTGTCCATATTTCCCTCAATTTCAGATGCTGGCTGGCCCAGTACCCCTTCCAGAGCCTCAGAAATCAGCTGCTTTAAATCTTCTTTACCATTCTCCTTTAAACCCCTGATTCTAATAGCATACTGCATCTGATGATACTGAACAAGGCTCAATTCTCCGTCCATTTTATCCCTTATATTTTCATTTTCTAATACCTTTGCTTCTAATATAGAGTTCTTTTGACTGAGATCCTCCACTTTTACATCCAGCTGTTGCACACATTCAGCTACGGATTCAACCATAGACAAGATGTCCACCCTCATTGCTCTCAACTTCTCTTCCATCTTCTTCTCCAATTTCTCCATTTTCTCCTCCATTTTCTCCTCCAGCTTTTTCAACTTTTCATCCATCATATCAGACATCAATTGTGCATGCTTTTCAAGAGCATCTTGTAAATCCTTAAGCGTCAATACCGGGGGAGATGCAGGAGGAAGCAAAGCTTGCAATGAGGTCTCTTGCACCAGGGAAGACCCCGCATTCCAAAGAGCTTTAGAAGTTTTAGCCGCCATCTTCCCCCACTTTCACTTATTGCGCACTTTCACTTTAAAGCTATAAAATCCATTGAGCTAGAGAGTAAAAATAAAGAGTCCACTTCACCTTGACCTCCTGTACCGCTCTGCCTGCATCTTGATAATCAAAAGTATTTCCTTTTGGCAGGGGTGGTTGCTAACGCCTGGCTCTGCTCCAAAAATCCCGGAGCAGAGGCGCTGTGCAGCTCGGAGCAACCCAGGCTTCGGGGGGGCTCATCCTTCAGCTGCCCAAGCTCTCAGCTCAGGCGGTCCCAGAGAGCTCAACCCCTACCTGGGGCCTCACCCCCTCCTCTTCTCCCGAGGAGGGGGCTTCAAATCCATCTAAACAGCTGATTGGCGCTGTTTGCAATGGAAAAACAAAGCTGCGGAGCGGGCAGCCCGAAAACGGCTGTCTTCGGCGTCGCGTCGCCACCGGAAGTTTTTCTTTTTATATTCCAAAATGGAACATATATAATCGCTCCAAGTACATATCTCTCTGGGTATATATTCAAAGGCTCAAGTTTGGACACATACTGTGAAGACCTAACTCACTGGAGAAGACTCTAGTACTGGGGAAAGTGGAAGAAAAGAGAAGAAAAGCAATTTCATCTGAAAATTAGATGGACTCAGTTACAGCACTGGTGAGTGAATTATTAGAAGACCTGAAAGACCTGACTAGGGACAAATTGTCATGGAAATAATATCTATGTGGTTTCTAGAAGTCAAAAAATGACAATGGCATCTAATCAATTAAACAATCAACTGAAGCATAATTAAGAAAATATATTATTTTGCATCCTTTTGTTTCTTAAGAGCAACTTTGTATATTAATAGTTTTTTGTTAAAGTAGCTGGATCCCTAAGGAAATTATTAAAATAACCATTTGGAAAATCTGAAACAGACCACCTGTTTTAATGATCAGCAAAGAAGTCCTGTGCCCATGCCTGCCTAAGTTCTGAAATATGTTCACCTCTATTGCATATGTCTACTAGCTAGACCTGCTGTGTAATATTATCCAGAAATAGGGATATTTCTCCTCTTTTCCCAAACTGAAGAATTAAACCAACACAGAATGCAGCTGTTCAATTAATCAAAGCCCTCTATTTATTTTCATATGACAATAGGCAGATTTGCACTTTTACTTTCAAAGACAGATTGGAGACTCTGAAAGATGCAGTCAGTCTTGGCTACAGAAAGGAAAACCTTATATTTATTTATATTTGAAGCATATGACTATTTCTGTGCTATGGAAAAAGAGTAACATATAAAAAAGCTAAAGAATGTTTTCCATGTGTACTTTTTTTCTAGAAAGAAAAATGTAAGGACCCAACTAGGAAACAGCTAGTGATATGACTTGGCAATGGCTCATAAGATGACAGGTGACAGGGCTATCATACAGATAAACAAAACTCCATGTGAAACAGATTTGCCATTAAGGATTAGCATTCTCTGTACTAGCTGAAGCACATCTTGGGAGGATTCATTTTTGTTGACTTTTGGCCTTTCATTATGGGTTATTTTCAAGTTGCTGGTCCATGATCCTCAGAAGGATACCACACAAGTTATGTTTTACAGCTGAGTGCTACTGTGAAATTTTCCACTATTGTACTAAAGCCTTTGAGATATCACCTGTTGCCCCTGCATTCTTCCCCAAAATAAATCTCTTTTGCAGATTCTTTCTATAAGGGTTTTTGGGCATATTGATCCAACACTCTAGCTCTCCTTTTCCCAAAACACATTAAAAATATGTTTGGGATAAGCCAACATACTGAAGTCTAATCCAGTGATTGGCCTTATTGGCCAAATGAGTTAGCATTTTTTTTTTTATTGAAAAGTTTTAAAATACAATTTTCCTTTGAAAAACCCCCCTTCCCCCTCCCTCCTCCCCTCCCTACCTCCCCCCTATCTCCCCCCCCTCCCCCTCTCCCTCTTCCCTCCCACCCCTCTACTTCCCCTCCTCCCCCCCTCCCCCCCCGACTTCCCAGAGCAAAATACAAGGTATATATCTAAAAAGCAATCATAAACAATCATATACTAACAATTATAAACTCTAAAATCCATCACTCTCTAGCTTATATAGAGTAAACCAATCCTTAACAATACTAAATATGTATAAAGAACTAAAATAAAAGAAAACTAGCATCATTCCCATCTATGTTCTTCCACAATTCACTATTACCTAGACATATTCTCACTTACACATCACAAGCACCTATCCCTATTAACCTCTCTAGCCAAAATAGGCTATAATAGATAGTTCTTACACAAATTAACCCGCATTAACCCACAAAACTTTCTTCCTCTTCCTCTGTAGTAAATTATCCATTAATTCCAAATTGAACATTCTGTTACCATACATATCATCCCAAAACTCTTAAAAACACAACTACCACTTGACTATAAGTATATTGTGGAAGTTCCATAGATTTCTACTGGTCTTATTTTTTAATCTTTTTTGAGCGTTTTAAGGCAGCACGCGTCACCCTCTGTTCTCTAGGATCATCCAAAAGAGTTGCAGCTTGATCTCCTCCTGTACCCTTCTCGTCTAACTGTCCATCTTCATCCTCTTGATATTCTCCTTCTCCAGATCCCTCTGCAGCTTCCAGAAGTGTTGATGGGGTTACTTTTAAAACATTGTTGTAAAAATCATGCGCTTGCTTCACAGTACCCAAACAGTACCTTTTGCCATCATACATGAAGCTCAACCCAGCTGGGATCTCCCATCTGAACCTTATATCTCTTTGCTTGAGCTCTTGCACAAGAAATATAAAGTCCTTCCTTCTCTTTAAAATCTTTGGAGGAATTTCTTTTAGAACCAAAACTTCTTGACCAGCAATCACAACTTTAGTATCATAGGCAGCTTGTATAACTTCATCTCTAATTTCCCTTTTTACAAAATAAACCACCACATCTCTAGGCAACTTTCTCTGCTTAGCAATCCACGAATTCACACGAAACACTTTGTCCATGCCTTGTTTTATTTCAGATGCTGGATGGTTCAATACCCCCTCAAAAGCCTCAGAAACCAGCTGCTTTAAATCTTCCTTAATATTCTCTTTTAGGCCTCTAATTCTAACAGCAAACTGCATCTGGTAAAATTGAGCCAAACTCTGTTCGCTATCCATTTTGTCTTTTAAATCTTCAATTTCCAATACTTTTGCTTCTAATATAGCATTCTTTTGAGTCAAGTCTTCCACTTGATCATCCAGCACCTCCACACATTTAGCTACTTTATGCACTGAGGACAAAATGTCTACCTTCATCTCTCTAAGTTTCTGCTCCATCCTTTCTTCCATTCTCTGCTCCAATTTCTCCAATTTCTCCTCCATCTGTGCAAATTTAACACCCATTGACTCCAAAATTAACTGGGTATGTTTTTCAAGATCCTTCGATGTCAATACATCAGGAGAATGCAACGCCTGCAGTAGTGATTGTTGTTGCACCGGAGAATTTCCAGCACTCCGAAAAGTTCTAGGGGGAGGTTTAGCCGCCATCTTTTACTTACAATTGTGACGCACTTTCACTTTAAGTTTTAAGCATAGTCCATCAAGCTTGAGAGTAAAATAAAATAATCCTCTTCATCTCTCCACCTTTTCCTCTTGTACCGCTCTGCCTGCTCCTTTAAATCATAGTCCTTTCTTCAGGCAGGGATGGTTCGCAGACGCCTGGCTCTGCTCCAGGAAGTTCGGAGCAGAGACGACGGCCAGCTGGGAGCAACCCAGGCTTCGGGGGAGTTCGATCCTTCAGCCGCCCAAGCTCAAAGCTCAGGCGGCCTCGGAGAACTCTACCCCTACCTGGGGCCTCACCCCCTCCTCTTCTCCCGAGGAGGGGGCTTCAATTTCGCCCGAACAGCTGATCGGCGCTGTTTCGGGCGAAAAAACAAACAGCTGAGCCGCGGGCAGCCAGGGGAGGCTGTCTTCGGCGCCGGGCCGCCAGCGGAAGTCCGCCAAATGAGTTAGCATTTTTATTTCAGCTCTTTTCTTTTCTTTTTTTTTACAAATTTTATTGATTTACTAATATTACATTCACATATTTGAAAAGCAATGTGGTGGCTGAGTAGTAGTAATTCAATTACATACAGATATCATTAGTACAGATTGCTACCATACACATATCCTCTCTTTTTTCCTTCATATATACTGTCTATTTGTAAATTAAAAGACAGATTTTATCAAATAGAAAATAATTTTCTTACATATATCCATCGTTTTTAGTTTACACATATTCTAATTGTTTTAACATACAATCTTTTCGACAATCAATGACCTAATAGATTTTTCAGTTTCAATTTCCACTAACATTTAGATTTAATGTTTGATATTTATCATTTCCAAGATTTTTAATATACTCCCAATTCATCTATCACCATTCATCACAAAATCTAATATCAAAATACACATCCCGTCTACTTAACTTCTCACCCTCTATATCAACAAATTAAGGATACAATATGATATCCTTCCTTTTTCCTAGTTTTCAGTTTTTTTAAGTAGTAATCAAAATTTCTTTTTATTTCAGTATTTAATACTTCCTCTCTCTTCCTCTTTGTATCTGCTATCTCTTTATCCTTTAAATTTCTGGGAGTCTACCTCTGTGAAGATCTGACCTGGAAAGTTAACACAACCCAGGTTGCAATATACCCAAAGACATAATGACAGCTGTCACAGGCCGCTGTCAAAAGACCACGAATGCGCAGCCGCTCACGCGGCCTACAAATACACGCGGCCGTTTGACAGCTGTCAAACGGCGCGCATGCGCACTTCAACCCGAACTGTCAAACTCGCGGCAAGCCCTTGGCGGCCGCCGCGAGCTGTCAAAGTTGGCACATGCGCAGTAGCGGCGGCGAGCTGTCAAAACGCCGGCCGCGCGCCAAAACCAGCTGACGGGATCCCCTGCCTAGCTAACTAGCTAGCGTTGTCTCTGGGGAGATTCTGCCCTAACAGCTGACCGATTGGCCCCCTGTTCTTGGCGGGAAAACGCGCCCAGCTGATTCGCTGTCCCGTTTGACAGCCGCCTATATAAGGCATGTTCGCCCCTGTTCTGTTGTCCGGGCTGACTAAATAAACTAGTTGAACGAAGACGTGTCTCCCTCGTCCTTCCTGCCGCTAATCTACCTGGCGACGAAGGTGGGATCCCGGTACTAGCTGAAGTCAAAGCCCTGGAAGTCACTGTCCGGTCAACGCTGAAGTCACTAGCTAAGTCACCGACCGGACAAGCTGAACATCCGGGCGCCCTAAGTACCGCGGACCCAGCATGGCAAACCTAGGACATGTGAGGGAGTTCGACGTCCGGCACCCAGAAGGATGGGAGTCGCATTGGGGCCAGGTTGAGGGGTACCTCCTCGTAAACAAAATCACGGAGGACCGCCACAAGGCCGCCGCGCTCCTGTGCCTCAGCGGGCCGGCAGTTTACGACATCGCTGTCGGCCTCTGCAGCCCGGACCCAGTCGCCACTATTCTGTACGCCGAGCTCACTGACCGCCTCAGCAAACATTTCATGCCAAGGCGGTCGGAGCTGTATTGGCGACTCTACTTCGCCCGACGGAAGCAACAACCAGGTGAAACCTCCACCGCCTTCATCGCGGCCGTCAGGCACGCCGCCCGCAAGTGCCATTTTCCCGACCTGGAGGACCGAATTCGCGATCAGGTCATCGCCGGTCTCCAAAACGCGCGTCTGCAGAGGAAGCTCGTGGCAAGGCCCACAATGGACCTCGCAGAGCTCACCCTAGAAATAATGGCGTACGAAGACAGCCACCGCGACGAGGCAGAGGCGTTCGGAGAAGACTCGGGCACCACCGTCCATCAAGCCCGGGAGCTTGACCAAGGACCCTCGGAGCCTAACTCCGGGGTCGATGCAATCCTCTCCCGTTTCAACCGGATGGTCGCCGGCCGGGAAAGGAACCGCAACCAGGACCGACAGACAGCCCCCAACGCGAAGAAAACACTGACCAACGCCAGGGCGAAGTGTGCAAGCTGCGGCGGAAGCCATGCCAGAGCTACCTGCAGGTTTAGGAACGCGAAGTGCCACGGCTGTGGCAAAACCGGCCACATCCGATCAGCCTGTCGCAGCCTAAACCGGGAGACCCTCCATGACCTTGATGAGATCCCCGCAGGTAGGACCACCCCTCCCCGCCCTCCCCCGGGGGTTGTAGAGTCCGTATGCTCCCTAACAAAAGCTCCCGCTAACAACATCCCCAGAGCCAAAGTTAGAACGTGGGTAAAAATACAAGGAATCCCCTGTGAAATGGAGGTCGATTCAGGATTCTCCGTTTCCATCCTGTCAGGGGACACCCTCCAGAAAATAGCCAACAGAACAAATCACCGCATCCCCATTCAACCCTCCAGGGTCTTGCTGGCAGATTTTCAAGGGGCGCAGATAGATTTAAAGGGACAGGCCGTCCTGAAAGTCGAATTTAAAAAATTCTCAGGCCACTTAACAGCCCAAATAACAAAGCAACCAAGAACTAGCTTAATAGGATTAGATTGGTTTGAGGCATTAGGCATTCGCCTCGAAGGGACAAACCGCATCCAAACCAATTCTCTAGAAAATATCTGCAAAAAATTTGCGGATGTGTTTGACGGCTCACTGGGCAAATACAACGGCCCCCCCATCGACCTCAAGTTCAAACCGGAGGTCGGACCAATTAGAATTAAAGCCAGGAAAGTTCCCTTCGCCCTAAAACCAAAAATAGACAGGGAATTAGACCGCTTGCTGAAGCTAGGAGTCCTAGAACCCACTGACAGCGGGACTTGGGAAACCCCCATAGTGACACCTGTCAAACCCAATGGTGAAGTGAGAATCTGCGCAGACTATAAAGCGACCCTCAACCGCGCACTCAATCCCCACGCATACCCAGTCCCATCAGTTAGAGATGTTCTTTCAGAAATAGGGTCGGGCTCCATTTTTGCCAAATTAGACCTGGCACATGCCTTTCTGCAACTCCCTGTAACCAGGGAAACCGCAGAAGCCCAAACCATAGTGACGCACAGAGGGGCGTTCAAAGTGAACCGCCTCCAATTTGGCATCTCCGTGGCACCTGGAATATTCCAGGAAGTCATGGAACAAACTCTCAAGGGCATCCCTGGAGTCTGCCCGTATTTTGATGACGTCCTCATCGCGGGCGACTCCACCCACTCACTAGCAACCAGGCTGCACGAAGTCCTCTCAAGGTTCCGCGCAGCTGGATTAAAATTAAAACGGGAGAAGTGCTCAATCGGAGTACCCTCCGCAGAGTTCTTGGGGTACAAAATAGACGGCAAAGGCATTCACCCCACCAATGCAAAAATACAAGCAATACAAGCCGCCCCCCCCAAAAAAAATAAAACGGAGCTCCAGGCATTCCTAGGGCTCCTAAACTTTTACCATTCATTTTTGCCCGGAAAAGCCACAATAGCAGAACCACTCCATAGGCTCCTGGACAAAGGGGCTCCCTGGCAGTGGACCCCACTTCATAATGACAGTTTTAAACAGCTAAAACAATTACTCTCCAGCGATACAACCATATCGCACTACAACGAAACCAAACCACTATGCATCGCCTGCGATGCTTCACCCTATGGCATCGGGGCAGTCCTCAGCCACTCCCTCAACGATGGCACGCAAGCCCCGATCGCATACTACTCTAGGACACTTTCAAAAACCGAGCGCAACTACGCGCAAATAGATAAGGAAGCCCTGGCTATAGTAGCTGGAATTAAGAAATTCCACGATTACCTCTATGGCAGACCTTTTACAATCTATACAGATCACAAACCTCTCCTAGGCATATTCACATGGGACCGCCAAACCCCGCAAATTTTATCCCCGCGAATGCTTCGCTGGACGACATTCCTATCCGCTTACTCTTATCAACTAATCTACAAGCCTGGAAAGGAAATGTCCCATGCAGACGGCCTCAGAAGGCTCCCACTGCCTCAAATAGACCCTGACCCAGCCCCAGCCGGCCAAGTCCTGGCCATTCAAGAACTCACGGAATGCCCAGTAACAGCAAAAGACATCGCACACGCCACAACCAGGGACCCCACCCTCAGCAGGGTACTCTCATGGGTCACATCAGGATAGCAATCAACCTGCCCCTGCCCCCCCATCCAACCATATTTTGCAAAACGACACGAACTTTCAACACATCTAGGCTGCATCCTCTGGGGATGCAGAGTAATAGTCCCTTCATGCCACAGGGCCAGGGTTCTCCAAACACTACATGAAGGTCACCCTGGCATTTCAAAAATGAAGGCCCTGGCACGCAGTTATGTCTGGTGGCCATCCTTAGACAGGGACATCGAGCAGCATGTAGCCGGCTGCTATCTCTGCCAGCAAACCAGACCCTCCCCTCCACACGCCCCAGTTCACAAATGGGAAATCACTTCCAATCCTTGGTCCCGCATCCACCTCGATTATGCAGGACCATTCCAGGGACAAACCTTTTTAATCATTGTAGATAGTTACTCTAAATGGCTGGAGGTTCTTCCGGTTTCAAGCACCACATCAGAGGCCACCATCCAAGCATTAAGGGGAGTTTTTGCCACCCACGGTCTTCCAGATGTCATAATTACTGACAATGGGCCTCAATTTACCTCCCGTGACTTCCAGATCTTCACGAGGAGGAACTGTATTAGACACGCAACATCGGCCCCGTTCCACCCGTCCAGTAATGGCCTCGCAGAGGTCATGGTGAAGACCACCAAGGACTCTCTGCGCAGAATGATCGTCGGAAACTGGCACCGCCGACTCACCCGCTTCCTCCTCACACACCACACCACTCCCGTGTCCACCACCGGAAAATCCCCGGCAGAACTGAGATGGGGTCGCCGACTGGTCACTCGACTAGACAGACTGCACCCGGACAGGCCAGCGGCCGAAAAAACCAACACCCTGCCACACAAAACATTCACTAAAGGACAAAATGTATGGGCCCGAAATTATGGGGGAAGGGATAAATGGACCCAGGGGGTGGTTCTCGAGCAAACCGGCCCCCTGTCATACACCATCAACGTGGGCAAGGGACTCACAATTAGGAGGCACGCAGACCAGCTTTGCCCCCGGTCACCCCCCAACACCACCACGCCAGAAGCGGCGGCTGAAAATCCCGAACCCCCCAGCGCCGACTACCAGGAAGATACCCCTTGCCATACAGACCCACCACCCATTCCCCCCGTAGAAACCCCCGAACCCATAGAAGAACCTGCACCTCGCAGATCTACGCGTCAGAAGAGGCCGCCAGCATACTTGTCGGATTTCGAATGGGCCGGAAGTTCGCCAAACAGTTCCAACACCAGTTAAAAGTTTACTCAAAGTTATGAGTTCAGTTCAAGGGGGGGGGAAAGGGGTGCAATATACCCAAAGACATAATGACAGCTGTCACAGGCCGCTTTTTCGCGGCCGCACTGACAGCTGTCAAAAGACCACGAATGCGCAGCCGCTCACGCGGCCTACCAATACACGCGGCTGTTTGACAGCTGTCAAACAGCGCGCATGCGCACTTCAACCCAAACTGTCAAACTCGCGGCAAGCCCTTGGCGGCCGCCGCGAGCTGTCAAAGTTGGCGCATGCGCAGTAGCGGCGGCGAGCTGTCAAAACGCCGGCCACGCGCCAAAACCAGCTGACGGGATCCCCTGCCTAGCTAACTAGCTAGCGTTGTCTCTGGGGAGATTCTGCCCTAACAGCTGACCAATTGGCCCCCTGTTCTTGGCGGGAAAACACACCCAGCTGATTCGCTGTCCCGTTTGACAGCCGCCTATATAAGGCATGTTCGCCCCTGTTCTGTTGTCCGGGCTGACTAAATAAACTAGTTGAACGAAGACGTGTCTCCCTCGTCCTTCCTGCCGCTAATCCACAGGTGGCTAGAAAGGCCCAACAGAGGCTTCACTTTCTTAGGATCTTGCGGAAGAACAGGGTAGAACAACAGCTAATGACTCTCTTTTACCGGTCTACCATAGAGAGCGTCCTCTCATATGGTATTGTGGTTTGGTATGCCGGTCTGACAGCCGCGGATAGGAAAGTATTACAGAGGGTAGTGAGCACAGCACAAGACATTGTGGGCTGTTCCCTGACACCACTGGATGACATCGCCAGGGCTCGTTGCCTTGGAAGAGTGAGGAAGATTCTCAGGGATGACTCACACCCTGGACGGTATCTCTTTACTCTCCTACCATCCGGTAGGAGATATAGGAATATAGCCAGCCGTACCAACAGGCTGAAGAACAGCTTTTATCCGTGGGCTGTTAGGCTTTTAAATGGGATATAATCTTATGCAGAGTTGACTTGGGAGGCCGGTGTGTGGTGTAGTTGGTTCACATAGTGTGGTGGGATGGAGGGTTTGTTGTCACTGTGTGTTGGGGGGAGAGAGCACGGGGGAGGCTCAGCTAATTTCAATGTACACATGTTGTACTTTGACAATAAAGGTTTATTATTATTATTATCTTGCTTAAACTAATAATTTTCCTTTTTTAACATTCCATATAGACCTATTTATTACTTTCAACAATACGTTTTTAGTTTATCTACATTATTCACCTTTATATGACCTTTATGCACAAATCAATATTCAAATTAGCTATTAGTATTTATACTGCTAAATTTTAATGACCAAATTTTTTTCTTTATCTCAGTTCATAACAATGTCTTGTGTTCAACATACACATCTTATCTATTTAAGTACATTCTGTTTTAGATTTCAATAAGATGGTTGTCAAAAATAACAAAGCTTCTTTCAACATATAAGAAACAAGAAAAATGTTAAAGAAATAATTGGTCCATTAGTGGGGGAAAGTGGCAAGAAGGTGACAAGCAACAGGGAGAAAGCAGAACTATTTAACTCATTTTTTTGCATCTGTCTTTACACAAAGGGAAAAAACAATCCAACCTACCAAAACCAGTGCCATAAAAAACAGAATAGAAACGCAAGTTAAGATAGGCAAGAAAATGGTAAGTGAGCACTTGTCCAGCCTAGACGAGTTCAAATCACCAGGACCAGATGGATTACACCCCAAGGTTCTCAAGGAACTGGCAGACGTGATCTCAGAACCACTGAACTATATTTTTCAAAGATCCTGGAGCACTGGGGAACTACCAGAGGACTGGAAGAGAACTGATGTAGTTCCTATCTTCAAAAAAGGGAAAAAAATAGATCCAGGAAACTACAGACCTATCAGCCTGACCTCAATATCTGGGAAGATTCTGGAAAAGATAATCAAACAACAAGTCAGCAAACACCTTGATGCAAACAAAGTTATCACTAAAAGCCAACATGGGTTTGTCAAAAACAGATCATGCCAGACAAATCTTATTTCATTCTTTGACCAAGTGACAAAACTAGTGGACCAGAGGAATGCTTAGATATAATTTACTTGGACTTCAGTAAGGCATTTGATAAAGTAGATCACAACCTACTACTTGATAAGATAGAAAAATGTGGGTTAGATAGCATCACCACCAGATGGATTCGTAGCTGGCTGACAGGCCGTACTCAGCATGCGGTCCTCAATGAAACTGCATCTACATGGAAGGAAGTGTGTAGTGGGGTGCCCCAGGGCTCTGTTCTGGGCCCTGTGCTCTTCAACATCTTCATCAACAATTTGGATGAGGGGATAGATGGTAAACTCATCAAATTTGCAGATGACACCAAGCTGGCAGGAATAGCCAATACTCCAGAAGATAGGCTTAAGATACAGGAGGATCTGGACAGACTCGAACACTGGGCACTATCTAACAAAATGAAATTCAATTGTGAAAAAAGTAAGGTTCTACATTTAGGCAGGAAAAATCAAATGCACAGGTATAGTATAGGTGGTACCTTGCTCAATAGTAGTAACTGTGAGAGAGATCTTGGAGTCCTAGTGGACAATCACTTAAATATGAGCCAGCAGTGTGCTGCAGCTGCCAAAAAAGTCAACACAGTGCTAGGCTGCATTAACAGAGGGATAGAATCAAGATCACATGAAGTACTAATACCACTTTACAATGCCTTGGTAAGGCCACACCTGGAATACTGCATCCAATTTTGGTCACCACGATGTAAAAAAGATGTTGAGCCTCTAGGAAGAGTACAGAGAAGAGCAACAAAACTGATTGGGGGATTGGAGGCTAAAACATATAGGGAACGGTTGCTGGAATTGGGTATGTGTAGTTTAATGAAGAGAAGGGTGAGGGGTGACATGATAGCAGTGTTCCAATATCTCAGGGGCTACCACAAAGAAGAGGGAGTCAAGCTATTCTCCAAAGCACCTGAAAGCAGGACAAGAAGCAACGGATGGAAACTAGTCAAGGAGAGAAGCAACCTAGAACTAAGGAGAAACTTCCTGACAGTTAGAACAATTAACCAGTGGAACAACCTGCCTCCAGAAGTGGTGAATGCTCCAACACTGGAAGTTTTTAAGAAGAGACTGGACAGCCATTTGTCTGAAATGGTATAGGGTTTCCTGCCTGAGCAAGGGGTTGGACTAGATGACCTCCAAGGTCCCTTCCAACATTATTATTATTATTAAACTCCATTCTTCTTGAGTCTTATTCTGGCTTTTTTTCCTTTGCCAAATCATCTTCCATGTCTTTGTTTTTGGATCATCGAACCAATATCCTTGTAATATCATGTATATTAATTGATATTGACAAAACCATCTGGTTGCCATTTTTTGAGAGGACTTGTAGGTCTAATGGGTCGTCTCTTTATTCTTCCATATTGACATGGTTGTTCTGAATTGTTTATCTTCTCATCCAACTGTTCTTTTTCTAGATCCTTTAGTTCCTTCTGAGTTGTATAAGAAACTTTTTCCTTTTTCCAAGTTGTCAATGTCTTTTCTGGATTTTCAAATATCAGTATTTGTTGAATAGTAGATTCTTCTGTCATAGTATTTGAATGCTTCATTTTTTCTATTGTATTTTGTATAGATGATTCTTTAGTTGTGGTCAAAGTTTGTGCTTTCATATCTGGGCTGTCTTCTTGTTCCTTTCCATAGCCTCTTAGTATTTCATTGGTTGTGGTAAGAGTTTGAATTAGTATTTTCAACATATAGAGAGTTTGTTGATCTTCATCTATAAGGAAATTTTGTTCCTGGTCTTCTTCCATGTTGGTATTTTAAACTAAAGGCTTTACACTTAGAAAATCCAAAAGAGAGAATTTTTTTTCTAAGTAGGGAACACAAAGCCTTTCACAGCTGTTGTTTCAAAGTTCTCAAGGTTATGTATCTTATCTATTTCCCTGGGCAGTCAGCCAGGCCCCTTTTAAAGTTTCCCTTTGAGTCCCAAAGTTATTTCAATCTTTTCAGTTTTTCTTTTTCTTTTTTTATAAGAAAACCCCCAGATTTCCAACAGAAGTAAATAATGAAAAATAAAAAATAAAAAATCTTTCAGTCCATATGCTTTGAGAAGTAAGGTTGGGATTCAGTTACTTTTTCAATGTTTAAAACACCCCTGGGTATTTAGTCGCCGCTCTTTCTGGAGGGAGGGCTAAAGTCCCCCTTCCCTCACCACAGGGGGAAGAATGCTTAGCAGCTTATGGAGGTACAGAAAGTAATTATGGTGTAAAAGAGGTAGATCTCACCCAGTCTCTTCCTTGCCACTTTAAGGGTTGCCTGGTGGAAAATGTGACCTCGGCTGTTCACAGACTTAGGGACGAGCCATAATGGCCAGTCCTTTCATCCGCCAGTTGAGATGGAGTGCCAGGTCTAACGGGAGAGTTGCGGCTCTCCCGCGATCCAGCGAGTGCCCCTCCTTGCTGGTTGTCTCTTCAGGGCAACTTTCGGCCCTTATCAGGATTCCCTAGCTATGCGAAACTGGACGGGGGAGAGAGAGCAAGTCTCCCAGCCATCCATAGTGGCTGCGTGGCAAACCGGAAGCCCTCATTTTTATTCCAGCTCTTATCTCCAAGCAATCTCAAAAGTTTATTCTTGCCTGAGAAAAAGTGCACATTTTTGCTGCAAAACATTGTGTTCTATTCAAAAATTATTATTGCAACACATTTTTTGCTGCAAAAGATGGTGTTCTATTCAAAAAATATTAACCTGAACTAGTGAACAATATTTCTTTTTAATTAAAGTCATAAATCAGTTTTATTGTTCTCTATATAGCAGGAAATGTAAGGTCATAATCGGCCAGGTTTTGTACAAATAATTCTTTATATTCAATATTCTTGTCTGTTGAATAGACAAGCTTACAATTGTATGCATTCTGTTTTTAAGCAGAAGATCTTAACTAGGCACTAGCTTTCTGTAATATTATTAACTGTATTCAGTAAGACTCCCAGTTTACTTATATAACAGCTTATTAGAGTCTATTTTGTGGACAAATTTTTATTATGTATTATTTTTATTTAATTTATTCTTTGAACAGTAGTTTAAATTCTCATAAACTTTTCATTTTAATTAGTTTATTTGTGAGACTTCTTATGTGATTTTTAATTTCAGTAATTGCAATCAATTGTCTGTTTGAACTTTGTGAATCCATCTAACACAGGCATGTCAAACTCGCAACGTCACGTGACGTCACGCAACATATCGGAACTTTTTCCCATTGCCGAAAATGGGATGGGCGCGGTTTCTCTGTGACGCTCCGGCCCGTGGGCCGGCAGTTTGACACCCCTGATCTAACACATTGTCCCCACTTCCAATAGCAGTTATCAGGCTAGCTTTCCTATATAATAGCAGAGAAAATGCAGGGGTGGGGGTGACTAAAAATGCAAGTAATGAATTTAAAGTTATATCATTTTCACATTTCTAAGCAAACATTACTTATCCTTTTTCATAATGAGCATTTTACTCCTCCATTTTTAATCAGTGCAATAACCAATTAAAGCAGAAGACCAGTTGAGAGAAAAGTGTTTTAATCAGCGTTATGCAGAAAGAAAAAACAAAGATATAGAAAGAAAGACAGCCAGAGACTTTTATCTCTAAAAGAAATTTCATTTGTTTCAATAGAAGACAATGTTCTGAAATCTTTCAAAAGAGAAAACATGTAGAAGGAATTCTTATGGGTGCAAAATATCCTTGTGTGTATTTAGTCATGAGGAAGGCAAGGCTGTGTGTTAATTTCCTGTCTTTCATTGCAAATACAACTGGCTCTCTAGGACTCTACAGCTGATCTGGCTTTTGCAATTCAGTTGTATCCCAATCATCCTGTAACTGTTTTTTCTTAAGAGTTTCTATCACTATTAAGGGGGAAATCTGCCCTTGAGGTATTGTTGGAGTTTTTCCTCATTGGAGAAATTATTCACCTAATTTCATCATCCAGTTGGGGGTAGAATTTTAAAAGGTCATTTATGCTAAATTCTCTTCTTAATGCTGCAAGATCCAATCGGGGTTGGTTACCAGGACCAGAGATTTACTCTTCCAAACTTTCGGATTCATGCTAGAGCTCATCTTCAGGAAACTTCTCTCTAGTAGAAGGTGTGCTTTTGGGTTACACTATGAATCATACTTATTTGATGCCTTCCTACTGATTGATTGGTCGGTTGATGACCATTGATTGACTGTTGTTTTGTTGTGCTGCCAGGTCTGCAGCTCCTAAGCGCTTGATAAGCTTGTGGTAAATCCGCATTCTTGTTGATTGACAAGGGCCCATTTCCCAGGCTTCAATCATTTCCCTGACTGTCTTTGTACCTGCATGACAACAACTTAGTAGCTGCAAAATTGAATATGTATCCTCATTCACTGCAATGTGAGGCTACCAATGACTCCAGGCCTCCTCGTCTGACTGCTTCATTGTGTTCTTGTAAACTTAATCTGTAAAAAAAGATTAATCTTTAATCCTTACATTGATCCTTAATTTACACATTTATCCTTAATCCACATGTTTTTCCCCTTAAAATTCTCATCAATTGCTTTTATTGTCCTTGTAAAAGATTTAGGAAACTATAACTTTTTCCTGTTGGAGCTGAAATAAAGTCAATAGTGGGATGAATTTCAGTGCACATATATTGAAATGTTCTTCTCCACTCAGTCATTGCTTCAGTCTTCCCCTTCTAAATTCCATCCTTAAGGGGTCTTAAGGGGTCTGGTCAGGATTAAAGGAGGACTAGGGGTGACATGATTACAATATTCCAGTATTTCAGGGGCTGCCACAAAGAAGAGGGGGGCAACTTATTTTCCAAATCATCAGAGAGGGCAGGACAAGAAACAATGGATGGAAACAAATCAATGAGAGAAGCAACTTGGAATTAAGGAAAAACTTCCTAACAGTGAGAACAATTAACCAGTGAAGAAGCTTGCCTTCAGAAGCTGTAGTTGCTTCATCACTAAAGGTCATTAAGAAGAAGAGACTGGACAGCCACTTGCCTGAAATGATATGGAGTCTCCTGCTTGAGCAGGGGGTTGGACTAAAACAGAGTTCCCCAACCTTTTGGGCACCAGGGACTGGTTCCATGGAGAAACGTTTTTCCACAGACCAGACAATGCATGGTTTTGGGTGCTGCCTGCATCCTCCGGATGGGGCTTTGCTTGTTTGTGAGGACCAGTTGCTGGCATGCCACGAACCAGTACCGGTCTAGACCCCTGGACTAGAAGACCTCCAAGGTCCCTTCCAGATCTATTCTGATTGATTGATTTTATTTTTCTTTTAAATAAGATAGCCATGGTTTGTCACAACTTGCTTTCTAAAGGAGTTACCTTATGACATTCTCGTAGTACTAATTTTGGGAACATAAACCCAAACACCACATATAACATCTGTGAGAAGGAACATTCAGCACCACCTGCTTCTGTGGACATAAACGTATAGACCACACGTCATGTTTTGATAACATAGAACTTTTACCTCAGTCAATAACGACCGAAGAGCAGCTAGAAAGAGGAAGGAAAGAAGATAGAAAGCTTTATTTTTAGAAATAGGAAGAAAACATGTCCAAGAATACAACCAATACATGAACTAAGGAATGAAAATGAGTAGTTTCATACATTTCACTGCTTCACTTTCTCTGAGTGACTCTTAATTGCTTCCTAGCTTATCCTAAGAAAAGGATTCTGTGCTATGATAGAGAAAAAATATCAGTTTAGTATCAGTGACATCATGAATCTTCACCGTAACAGTCAGAGATGAGAGGGGCGTAAATTGGTATCTTTGTTGTATTTTACCACTCTTCTTTTTAGAAGAAAAGAAAATTCAGGAAAAGAGTATTGATCCAAAAGGCATTTATAGCACCTAAGAAAGTAAGAGCAAAGTCAATAGTGTTGTAAAAAGGGGG
Organism: Vipera ursinii; assembly: GCF_947247035.1. Lineage (NCBI taxonomy): Eukaryota > Metazoa > Chordata > Lepidosauria > Squamata > Viperidae > Vipera > Vipera ursinii. The sequence goes on along the minus strand of NC_139515.1, from coordinate 64,751,806 downwards.
GTATTTCGAAGTTCTATTACACAAAAGAATGGTAGTTATGGCAGTACTCTAAACAACACATCGACTCCTGCTTCCTTTATTGGTTTCAAGTAAGCCCTCTCACACCCACATTTAAGTAAAGAAGATAGAATATTAATATATAAGTCAATTTATAAATCAATGAGCATATCCTGATCTAAGCACTAAGTAGAAAGTGTATAACTCAAGAATAGAATGCTTGGTTTACATAAATAAGACCCTGGGTTCAGTCCCCAGCATCTTCAGATAGGATTGTGAAAAATTGAAATCATGGAGAACTAAAGCCAGTTATGGCTCTGGTTTAGAAATTTGGCTAAACCCTGAATTGTTTGACTGGGTTCCTACATTTCATTAATCTGTAAACCATGACTCGGAAACCGCAATGATAGTTTCACACAGTGAATTAAGCTATACTCAATCAAACCACATTATGGCTTTGTACCATGGGTAGAAATCCCATCAGTAAGCGTAAACAGTCTTAAGCTAAATGAACCAATGTTCTGACGTGAAACTTTAAGCTTGTACTGTAAGGTTATTTGCTATATATTAAAAGGAAAAAAATAATAGGTTTCTCCCTTGAATTGTTTGCTGCTTGTTACTGTTTTTCCCCTCTAACTATTCAAAAGACATGAATGTACGATATACAGTACATATTCTTACTCAGGAGGGAAGCTGCTTATTTGTGGAACAATCAGTGCTATAGCCCAAGCACCATAGGCAAGTTCACAGAAATCTTTCCTTTAAATGAGATCACTGTTGTTTGTCACAATCCGCTTTAGATTTTTAAAGGAATTGCATGTGACACTGTTGGAGTGCTAAGCTTGGGAGCACAACTCCAAAGTCACTTGAAGTACCAGAACTGTATGTCATGAATTTGTGTGTTGTGGTTTTTAACTGTTGTTGATGTTTGTGTTTCGCCTGGCTATTTTAAAGAGTACTTCAATGGCATATTTTCCCCTAATATTTATGTTCTACAAATAAGTGTCCTTCTATATAGCTTTATAATTTGCCACCAAAATTCTTCCATCACACTGTGCTTTGTGACTCATTTTAAGAAACCTGACAATACTTTGTCATTTTCCACCAACTTAAGTGATGATTGGAGGCGAAAATAAAGGCACATGTTAAATCAAAACTCTGCTGTGCCCAGATTAGCATCTCTGCCATCCTACCACACATTTATTTAAAGGGTGAAATATCCACTGAGCTTCTATGTAATAAAATTTTGTTGCCAAAGGCAAAGAACAAGATAACCCTATCCCAATTCCACATACAAGAATAAGATAGATTGTAACTGATTTAACGCTGGACAGGACAATGTCCACCATCACATGGAGAACAACTGGCTATTTCAGAGGTGAAAGACAGGTCCAAATGCTTTTGTCCTCCCAGAGAAAGGAATGGCACTCAACCAAATGGCATGGCAGAACAGAGAAGATTGCCATCCACTGTCTGAAGTAATTATTTTGAGGTTCAATTTTAATATGAAGTTGTATATCTCTTTCCTATATTTGTGTTTTAGCATATTATCTATATTTCTCCTTGCCTTGCCTAAGAAAAGGAGCAAATTTCTGAGGTTGAGTTGGGAGGGAGGTGTTTCATAGTAATACCAATTAGCACCTTTTGCTTGAGACTGACACTCACAGTTTCCCTTAAGGGACTAAGGAACCAATTCATCTTAATGATGTTTTCCTTCTTTTGAAAACTGGATTCTAAAGCAAGTATGCTGCTTTTACCAAACAAGAGAATTAACAATGTGGCATGCAAGGAAATGGAAATAAGGAAATGGTTCCTAGTGCCCAAAGGACCTGGCAAAGGTGGCCTATCAGAGCACATTGCTAAGATACCCTTAAATCACTAGGTACTCAGCCAGGATATGAGGGTCATACTGTTTAAAGTTCATCTTTTCCTTAAGAAGTATATGAATTTAATCTACTAGTTTTTAAGGTTTCAGGAGCCTGATTCTGAGACTGATTTGTATTCTGCTTTATAATAATGACAAACAGGTAATGAAAGTTTTAAATGAACACTAAAATCATAATTATATAATTGGTGGTGTGGTGGCATAGTGGTTAGAATGCAGTATTGCAGGCTAATTCTGCCGACTGCCAGAAGTTCAATTCTTACCAACTCAAGTTTGACTCAGTCTTCCATTCTTCCAAGGTCAGTAAAATAGGATCCAGATTGTTGGGGACAATATGCTGAGTCTGTAAAGCACAACCAACACAGGTTGATTTGTTGGGGGCCATTGTCTTTAAGACTCTTCTGCATGACAGTCTTAAGCTGATGTTGAAACCAGCAAGAAATGAAGCTAGTTTTAAAATTGTTTGTTACAGTAGTTGCAAGTGCAGATAGAAACACAGTAAACAAGTGACTTATTGGAAATACAGAAGGAATTCATGTAATGTCTGAGACCTGCCATAGAAAACACATCAGAACTGATGCTTTAAAATGAGCGTGTTCCTCTTCTCATATGTAGACATCTTCAGTATGGACATGGAACTCAGCAACTGATAACCCCACAGAAGGGAGAATGTTGACAATTTTGTGTAGTCATTGCCTAGATTAAATAAATTCAACAAACTGTACAGCTGAACCCATGCCAGTACACGTTGCAATGTGTAATTTGTGAAGCAGAGTACCATAGCAGGATTTTAGACTCCCTCTGTGCTGGGTTTGGAGTGAACAAAGGATGATATTGTCTATTCAAGCTCTTTCAGGGATGCCTTTCTAAAGTTAGCAGGATCAGAAGGATCAGTTAGTAGAAGCAATGTATACTATATGACTTTAGCACATTTGGTTACTTCATTTTTTAATTCAATAACCAAGTTAAATCTATTGTTTAAATTTAAACATAATGTCCCTGGAAGGAATTAATGTTGTTCCAGTGCTTGCCACATTTGGTGCAGACTTATCGCTACATAAGTGTGAATACTTTCCTGGGATTTACTGGAAAACTGTATAGAAAATTTGTGCAGAAGTATCCTGTGAATGTCACATTACTAGATGGGGTCAAGGACATTAGTAAGAGGACAATAGCCCAGCTAAAATAACAACCAGAAGAATAGAATACAGAATGTCAATAAAATAATCCATCAGAGAATTTCTATCGTTAGACAATGATTTTTTTGTAAATAGTGTTGGGATAAAGATGTGAGAAAACTTTTCAGGAAATCTTCAGAAGCAGTTGTTGGCATTGTTTAAAACCTCTATGAGGTACCACGGTCCTCTTGCAAGATTTACCTTATTTCACTTTTTATGACTATGTCCATTTGTTTTGATAGCATGAACAAAGGTTTATCATATCACTGAAGAATTCTTTTAGTCAGTCAGTCCTTTCTCAAAGCATCCTCCAAAGAGGAATTCTATGTCAACCACGCATTACTGTCTTGAAAGAACACAGATTATGTATAGATGGAAGTAGAAACTATGAGAAACGCTTTAGTTTTAAGGGGGAGGTTACATGATCTATCTGCATTTGATAAAATTCATACCCCCTGCCTGGAAATTTCTTCAATATCAGATATATAAGAATTTGTCTAGAGTCTTTATATAGGGAACAATAAAGGAGCATATGGCTTAGAGTTTTTACAGAGCCATCTAATGCTACTACTTTTGGATAAGGGCCTGAAAATATCAATTCAGGTTGCCCAATTTTGTGCCACCATCTGCACAATACGTTGCACCATTATTAAGGTTTGAAAAATTTTAATATGATGTTTTATTCTGAGAATTTTGGATTGTATTATATTGATTGGTGGTTTTATATCCTGTAAATATGGATGTAAGATTGTTACTGTTGTTATATATTTTGATTGTGTCTGGCCTTAAGGCTGTAATAAACAGTTGTTGTTGTGGATCTATCTGCATAAAATCTCAAATTTTATCATCACCATTTCAAGTTAAATAGAAGTAGCAATTAGTGCATCTAACCTTCAAGGCTTTCCAGAATTCTAATCAAATTTCAGTTTCCATTCTATATGCCTAAAATTAGCTTAACCATTTAAAAAAATAAACAAAAATTCTTCCCCACCATCACCAAAAACGAAGAGGGAAAAGTAGAATTGGTACTATGTCTATAGCTTTGCCACAGTCTCACTTCGTACTTGATGCACCACTGCAGTCCGTGTGCCTTATAAAAAATAAAGTGCAGTCCAAACCCACCAGAATATTACACATTTTGTCCACATTTTGTACAGAGAGGACCACTAGTTTGAAAGAGAGGTCAAAGAGGCCACTTGTGTCAAAATTGAACAGCTGTCCCTCAAAGGGGGGGGCGGAGGTTCTAATATCATCTATCTTCTGTGTACAACATGATCCTTTCAACAGTTCCAAGAAGGCTCCTCAATTCTTTGGTGCTCAGCCTTTCTTATGGTCCAGCCTTCACTGCCATACATTGCAACTGGGAAGACCATAGCCTTAACTATACGCACTTTTGTTGGCAGGGTGATGTCTCTGCTTTTTAGTGTGCTGTCTAGATTTGCCATGGTTTTCTTCCCCAGGAGCAAGCGTCTTTTAATTTCTTGGCTGCAGTCCTCATCTGCGGTGATCTTGGAGCCAAGGAAAATAAAATCTGTCACTACCTCCATTTCTTCCCCATCTATTTGCCAGAAATTGAGAGGGCCGGATGCCATGATCTTGGTTTTCTTAATGTTAAGTTTCAAGCCAACTTTTGCATTCTCCTTCTTTACCAGCAACAAGAAGCTCTTTAGTTCCTCTTCACTTTCTGCCATTAGAGTGGTACCATCTGCGTATCTTAGATTGTTGATATTTCTCCCGGTGATCTTAATTCCAACTTTTGATTCATCTAGCCGTGCCTTTCTCATAATGTGCTCTGCATATAAGTTAAACAGGCAGGGTGACAGTATACAGCCTTGCCGGACTCCTTTCCCAATTTTGAACCAATCAGTGGTACCGTGTCCAGTTCTCACTGTTGCTTCTTGACCCGCATATAGATTTCTCAAGAGACAAATAAGATGGTCTGGTACTCCCATTTCTTTAAGAGCTTGCCACAATTTGTTGTGATTCACACAATCAAAGGCTTTAGCATAGTCAATGAAGCAGAAGTAGATGTTTTTCTGGAACTTCCTAGCTTTCTCCATGATCCAGCGTATGTTGGCAATTTGATCTCTAGTTCATCTGCCTCTTCAAAATCCTGTCTGTACTTCTGGTAGTTCTCGATCCACATACTGCTGGAGTCTAGCTTGTAGGATTTTAAGCATAACTTTACTAGCATGTGAAATGAGTGCAATGGTGCGATAGTTTGAACATTCTTTGGCACTGCCTTTCTTTGGAATTGGAATGTAAACTGATCTTTTCCAATCCTGTGGCCACTGTTGAGTTTTCCAAATTTGCTGGCAAATTGAGTGTAGCACTTTTACTGCATCGTCTTTTAAGATTTTGAATAGCTCAGCTGGAATGCTGTCACCTCCACTAGCTTTGTTGTTGCTCAGCTTTTCTAAGGCCCACTTCACTTCACATTCTAGGATGTCTGGCTCAAGGTCAGTGACCACCTCATCGTGGTTATCAGGGATGTTAAGCTCATTCTTGTATAGTTCTTCTGTGTAATTTTGCCATCTCTTCTTAATCTCTTCTGCCTCTGTTAGGTCCCTGCCATTTTGGTCCTTTATCGTGCCCATTTTTGCATGAAACATTCCCTTCATCTCTCCAATATTCTTGAAGAGATCTCTGGTCCTCCCTATTCTATTGTTTTCTTCTATTTTTTTGCACTGTTCATTTAAGAAGGCATTCTTATCTTTTCTAGCTATTCTCTGGAATTCGGCATTCAATTGGGCGTATTTTTCTTTTTCTCCCTTGCCTTTCGCTTCCCTCCTTTCCTCAGCTATTTGCAAAGCTTCCTCAGACAGCCATTTTGCTTTCTTGCATTTCTTTTTCTTTGGGATGGTTTTAGTTGCTACCTCTTGTACAATGTTGTGAACCTCAGTCCATAGTTCTTCAGGCACTCTGTCTATCAGATCTTATTCCTTAAATCTATTTGTCACCTCTACTGAATATTCGTCAGGGATATGATTTAATTCATACCTGAGTGGCCTAGTGCTTTTCCCCACTTTCTTCAGTTTAAGCCTAAATTTTGCAATGAGAGCTCATGGTCTGAGCCATAGTCAGCTCCTGGTCTTGTTTTTACTGACTGTATAGAGCTTCTCCATTTTTGGCTGCAGAGCACATAGTCAATCTGATTTCTGTGTTGACCGTGTGGTGATGTCCATGTGTAGAGCCGTCTCTTGGGTTGTTGGAAAAAAGTGTTTGCTGTGACCATTGTATTCTCTGGACAAAATTCTATCAGCCTGTGTCCTGCTTCGTTTTGTACTCCAAGGCCAAACTTGCCTGTTATTCCAGTTATCCTTTGGCTTCCTACTTTAGCATTCCAATCCCCCATGATGATAAGGACATCATTTTTTGGTCTTAGTTCTATAGGGTGCTGTAGGGCTTCATAGAACTGGTCAATTTCACCCTCTTCAGCATTGGTGGTTGGGGCATAGACTTGGACTACTGTGATATTGAATGGTTTGCCTTGGATTCGAACTGAGATCATTCTGTCATTTTGGGGATTGTATCCCAGTATTACCTTTCCTACTCTTTTATTGACTATGAAGGCTACTCCATTTCTTCTGAGGGATTCTTGCCCACAGTAGTATACCACAGTAGTATACCTGATGGTCATCTGAATTAAATTCACCCATTCCTGTCCATTTTAGTTCCCTGATACCCAAGATGTTGGTGTTCAGTCTTGTCATCTCTTGTTTGACCATGTCCAGCTTTCCTTGATTCATGGATCTTACATTCCAGGTTTCTATGGAGAAAAAATCTTTACAGCATTGGACTTTCCTTTCACCACCAGACACATCCACAGCTGAGCGTTCTTTTGGCTTTGGCCAAGTCACTGCATTCTTTCTGGCACTACTAGTACTAGCCCTCTGCTCTTCCCCAGTAGCATATTGGATGCCTTCTGACCTGAGGGGCTCATCTTCCAGCGTCATATTTTTTTGCCTTTTGGTACTGTCCATGGGGTTTTCATGGCAATGATACTGGAGTGGGTTGCCATTTCCTTCTCCAGTGGACCACATTTTATCAGAACTCTCTACTATTACCTGTCCATCTTGGGTGGCCCTGCATGGCATAGCTCATAGCTTCATTGAACTACGCAAGCCCCTTCGCCACAACAAGGCAGTAATCCATGAAGGGGCAGGTGTTTTAACATCCCTCAACTAAATGGTAGCAGTGCTATGGAAACTAAAAAATTTCCCATCTGCCTTGTAATAGCTAACCCTCCACAACTGCCATAAGCAAAGGCCATACTTTGTGAGCAATTCCATCAAAAGACATATTTTTTAAAAGAAAGCAAAGCTTGTGATATGCAGATAATATTGAAAAACCTACTTATTCAAAACAGGGGGGGAAACATTTTAGCTACAAAAGAAGGATGAATCTAACTTCTTCTCCATAAGTATTATTGTTCTGCTCAGTGATAGACATGGTTCTGCCCATATTTTAGTACAGAGCTGAGCTGATACTATTAAATCTCTCTACATTAAGGACAATAAGCATGATATCTAACCAATTTCAAACACATAATGGAGCAAATGATGCTACTTTTTACTTCTGCACAAAACTGATCCATCTATCTATATCAATGCTATCTACTTTAGCTAGCTGAAGTCCTCTGCACCCCAAAAGAGGTCATATCCAGCACAATTGCTTAAAATATGAAGTGGATGTTCTAGAGACTAACTAGACACTCCCTATCAAACACATCATCCTTTCTGAAACATTCCATCATTGTAGTTCAGACAAGCACATGGAACTAGGTTGTTTCTTTCATCTGCAGCTTCCTAAGCCCTGATCAGTAACCAAAACGTTTTTCAGAACTCAAAAATAGTGTAAGTCCATCTTTATTGTAACTAAGATGAAGCCTATTGCAACTAAACACCCAATCCTTTCACTTTTTGTAGCTTCTGAGACTTGTTCCTCTTTCACTTTTCTCCCAATTCTTTCTCACTTCCTGCTTCCCTGAGAATTTTTTAAAAACTCAGAAAATAAAACAAACATTAAAAAGTAATACTCATCCAACAGATGATCTAATCACTTGTTAAGATATACTACTAAAGCAAACAAAAGACAAACACTGCAAATAGACGAAACAAACCAAACAGTTTTATGTGGCCTTGTAGTCTTATTTTACACCCTAAGGCCAGGGTCATGCAGCAGAGATTATCTGCTGAAATCATGTAAAGCAGTAGTTCTCAACCTTTTATTCACTACGGACCCACACACACCTTTAAATAACTTTTGTGGCCACGAACTCCCAAGACTTAACTCAAGATTTAAATCATAACATTTCTTCAAGCCTTCGTGGACCCCCTGTGATGACATCGCAGTCCCCCAGTGGTCCACAGACCACAGGTTGAGAGCCACTGTTGTAAAGGATTTGAAAGTTATTCTTTCCATCAGTGCTTTTTTTGTAAAAGAAAAAGGTGCCGGAACTCACACATGTCGTACAACCTGCCTTGCCTACCCTACAAGGTTCTATCCAAAAAAGGTGCCGGAAGTCCATTCTGAGCGTTCTATGAGGAAAAAAGCCCTGCTTTCCATCTATCCACTCACATTCAGCTTGGCAGAACAGAATTTGTTTCAGAAAAAGTAAAATGTGATATTTTTGCCATAAGCTCTGGGGCAGGTGGAGAAAGAATTGAATATATAAAAAATGGAGCTTGTGTTGTGATGTCATTTGGTAATTTGAAAAATAAATAAATTACACAGATGGCTATTTTTTTTACATTTAATTACATGGCCAGTGGGTAGTGTAAATATCCTGTTTTTCACTGCATAATCAACTTTCTCTCCAGACTGTCTGCAGCCTCCGTAGCACTAACATTAAACCCCACAGGAATAATTCATAATGGAACATTTGTCATTGAGCATTGCTAAGCCATTGTCAGGAGCATTGCTAAGCCATTGAGAAACTGTTGATAGATTCTTCTATCTCCTGGGGGAAAGAAACAAAATACATCCTCCCAATTGCTTTGCCCACAGATTATTGGGGAATTTAAAAAAGTAATTTCTACTCAGTTCTCATTGTTCTCTCAGAGGGACCAACATTATTCATGCATCAAAGTTTATTTTTCCCTACCCAAACAACTCCTAAGTTTCCCTAAGGCTACAAAGTTCTGTGTGTAGGAACTATTCATAGTTCACAAACAAATATTTCTTCATGAACAGTATATTGGTTTCTTCACTGTTCTTGTTACAGCAGTTCAGTGTTCCATGTACAGTACATATGAACTAGCATGAGTGAGAAACAAGATTTTAAAAGAATCAGATTCTTTTAATCAGAGTGAACATTTCATTTTGTGTCCCTGTTCTGAAAAAAGAAGCAGTTACTGTACCTGAGAAGATTGTGAAGGTGTGGATGTACCCTTAACTTTACCTAATATCATAACCACAATGTTAGACTATAAACTTCTTTCCTCAGGCACTTCCCTTTCTTATGTAATAATTGTGCTTCCCCACTGCCAGGTGTTCCTGTCATTTTGGGACAACTAATTAAATTTGCACTGATTAAACTGATGTACATTTATGACTATAAAAATCCTGTTTAAACCATTAAGTTTGTTCCCTCTCTAATTCTCATCTGACTATAAAAAGAATGAGCTAAATGCCCCAAACATTAACATCATGAACACCCAAAACATTAATGAAAGTATTTTTGATAGCCAAAATGGCCAGGGATAATCATTATAATAAGAAGGTTTTGACTAAGAAATAAAACCATAAAGGACAAGGGAAAAAATACAAAATATTAATAACATGGCATACTGTATGAAAAATATCCCAAAAAATAATTAATACAAGGACAGGATCCATTAGAATACCATTAGATTTCCAAAACCTGGTGTTCATTACATGTATTGCAATCACATTTTCCAGAATTCCCATTAATCGTATTTGCTAGGAGTTCTTACACGTATGATCCTGGCACATCTGGAGGATGGGGAAGGCTGTCTTAAGATTACATTGACAGATTGATTTATTTTTACTAATAACGTTCTACCTCTTAAATATTATGAGATTAATTAGAACTACAATTCAAATTGCTGTAAAATCTTTCCATGACAGAATCCATAATTTCATCAGCCTCCAGAAACATTAATTAACCAATTTATTTGAAATGGCAACTAAGATCTGCCAGAACAAATGAGACAAACTCTTATCACAAGAATATTAATAAAGGGTTATGTTGCCATTCTTTGCAGAAGCTCAGCCCAAAATAGAATACAGGGTACAAAATTATTGACCAATAGGGAACTACATGGTTGCAGTCTTGTTTATAATTACTGTTACATTGTTCTTAGAAGCAAAATTGAGTTCAGGTGCTATTTTAAAAAAAATCTTGGTTGCTTTCTCCAGAACTTCTTCTCATTACTTGTCAATTATTCTGTTCTTTTGTAGCAGAATGCAAATGACAGTAATTTATTTTTATTTTATTTTCCACAGTGCTACACAATATAAGCATTGTGCAACACAGATTCAGAAGACTTTTTATAGTTTTAATATGGATTTAATGTAGTTTTAATCTTTGATTGGGAGCCACCTAGAGTTTGTCATAAGATGGATAGGTATGCCTATATTATAAATAAATAAATAAATAAATAAATAAATAAATAAATAAATAAATAAATAAATAAATACATACATACATACATACATACATACATACATACATACTTCTTCATTTCATATTTATTTCCATTTGACAGTTTTCTCATAATTAAGGGGTGATTTTTCTGTCGCAAAATTCCACAAAACTAAGCAATAATGAGGATATGTGATTTTTTTTTCAAGCCTTGGATAATTAGTCATTTATCTTTTCCTATGGAAAAAGCCAGACTATTTCAAATTCTGCTTCTTCATATTAGTTGTACATATTCCAACCAACACCAGACTTTTGTGGCATCTAACCAATTAACAGGTATATTCATCACTGGGCCTTTGTTTTTTTCCTTTTAAATAAAATTCATGCAAGTCTTTCCCCAAATATGTGTAGGGCCAACCTCAGTGGCTGCGTTTATCTCCATTCAACTGATATAAAGTTTTTGAGTGTACCAAAGGTGCTTTTTCAAAGGCAACTGGACTTTGTTTTTTTAAACACATATCGCTTCTCATCCAAGAAACTTCTTTAGTTCAGAAGAAAAAACAAAGACCAGTTGCCTTTTGAAAAAGCATCTTTGGGACAGCCATGACCTGGATAACTGAGAATCTCCATAGATGTTCTGAGTGTACCAATAGAATATGTGATTTTGGTTTTGATTATTATTATTTTTTTTGCAAATTCCCAAGATATTTCCATAGTTGTTAGTTGAAAAAGATGAAAAAATAAATTCATACATAAATTTTGGAATCAGCCATTGCCTAATAAAATAAATAATTTTAAACAAACAACAGAACTATTCTTAATAACTATACTGCACTGTTCAACTACATTAAAAAAATGAAAACAATAAAACTCAAAACAACAGCTTAAAGTACACAAAAGCAATGAAATTAATATGCAGTATGATTTGTTTACAATAAAAATAAAAATAACATAATTGTAAAATTCTAAATTTACCTACCATCTAATTTTGCAATTAAGACTCAGGATCTGTTTGCAACCACTTCCACCAATGAGTCTGCTTTATTATATATATATATAATATATATATATATATATATATATATATATATATATATATATATATATATATATATATATATATATATACACACACACACACACACACACACACACCGTATTTTCCGGCGTATAAGATGACTTTTTAACCCATGAAAATCATCTCAAAAGTTGAGGGGGGTCGTCTTATACGCCCAGTCGTCTTATACGCCGGAAAATACGGTGTGTGTGTGTGTGTGTGTGTGTGTGTGTGTGTGTATAAAACATTTTAAATGCATCCAAATTTACTCGATCCTTATCAGTTTTATACTGCTAGAACCATCACAGTCATTTATCAACAGCATTCTATGTTTAAGTATTGCAGCTTTAAACTGGACTAGGGTTTATCCTAGGAATATAGCATGTTTGACCCTTCAATTACTGCCATAGTTCACTCACCATTAATCCTAACCAGCATGGCATTCTTTTAACAGCACAGAGAATCTGTCTAAACGTGCAGTAAATCCTTTCCTGGAATTAATTACTTAATTGGCCAACTGTTTGCACCCAATATATACAAAATGGCAAATAAAAAAGAAGTAGAAAGTGTTTTTAAACTAACAACCAAAAAACTACAATTACACTTTAAATTATAACTCAGCTGATACAGTAGCTCATAAATGAAAGCAAATATACATGCCCCAGAATAATGTTGCATGATCCAATCTGCATTGGTCACTGGGACCCAAGGTTTAGTCTTCCAAACTTTTGAACTTTTGCTGGAGCCCATATTCAGGGAAGTTTGCTCTCACCAGAATGTGTACTTATATTTTATATATTTTACTCTCGCATTCTGGTGAGTGAGAAGTACCCTGAAGATGGGTTCCAGCATAAGTCTAGAAGCTTGGAAGACTAAACCTCGGGTGCCAGTGACTAACCCAGGTTGGATTCAGTTTAGTAACTCTTTCTTGAGTTAGAAAAATAAATTGAATTCCATATAAAACAGCTATTTGTTTTGCTGTTGCCTTATATGGATTTGCCCACTGCCTGCCTTGTGCATATAGATTGTGTTTGAAAATTGTTGGGCACTTTAACTTTGAAAATCTTGGTTTCATATCCTTTGCAGATCCTATTTGGAGACTATTGGTTTTGTAGCCTTGACTGAGTAGACAAATGAACCAGTTTCAACCTTGTAAATTCCAGATGAAAAGGAAAGTTTTTCTCACAAGTTTTGTCTGCAAAGCTAGAGAAATGAAAATATTTTATTAAATGGCTTACTTTTTTGTAAACTTGTGCCTTTTAATAAAATCTATTACTCACCAAAGATGATATTATAGACTAATATAACTCTCTTCCTACATGGTTGCACTATGGTAGCCTTCTGCAAGCTGGCCTCTCCAGGTTGTCTGGGATTACAATTACCCAAATGTCTTAAGCATGAGAACATAGATCATAAATCAGTATGGTTGGAAGGTACCTTGGAGGTCTTCTAGTCTAAACCTCTGCTCAAACAGAAGACCCCATATCATTCCAGACAAATGACTGTCCTGTTTCTTCTTGAACACCTCCAATAATGGAGCATCCACAAATTCCAGAGAAACAGCATTCCACAGACTAATTGTTCTCACACTCAGGAAATTTCTCCTTAGTTCTAGTTACTATGAAACTGGTCTGTCTCTATTTCCTTTTCCTGGAGGGGTTTTTAATATTAGTACTCTTAGTGCTTTTCACCTGAGGGCTTTTTTGGCCCTATTTATTAGAATTTGAACAATTTGAAGTCTGAAAATTTCTTGGGGATGCCATAAAATATTAAAATACTTGTAATTATTGTGTTCTTTTGTCCTGCTTAGATTGGAATCTTGTCAATCAGTTTCGCAATACTCCCTCTCTTCAACTACCTTCACCGCTGAACCTTGCTTCCTACGCTCATAAGCATTTCCCCAAGACTCCAAATAGGCCATATTATGAGTTCTGTTTTTCCACTGGACAAAAACATTAACCATGGAATAGATGAAGGAAAGAACTCTCATAGATATTGTTAAGAAGAAAATAAGTGGGCCAATTATACTGTCATCTCTCCTGTATCTGCATTTCCCTTCTCTCACATGCTTGTATGTGTGGGAGAATGCCAGCAAGATTGAGAATAGGAGTTGTCATAGCAACCATAGCTCTGTGGACCCAATTTCATATCTCTACAATTAAGCTGGAAACGTGCAATGGGACACTTTTCCCATCACGAAGATTTTTATTAAAGAATGTTAAAGGTAGCAACAATGAAGATATTAACTCTAGAAAGTACTTAACAACTACTCATCTTAGTCAGCATGAATATGTACCACCATGGGCTGGAAGAGGGAGATTTGGTTCATAGGTGCTCAGGTACATAATGAATGCCTCTCAGTTGCACATGGCTACAAGGCTGACAGGCATCAGTAAGATTGCAGCAGTTGTGTTTTCTTCAAAGAGTGAAATTACTGGAACAATATGAACTCAACCACTTCAAGCCAAATGCATGTTAACTTGATTACAAAGTTGACCCAAAGCCTTTTGCTGTCTGAGGGGAAAAGTAACAGAAAGTTTTTAACTTTGGGGTTAAAGAGGTAGCATCTTCCTCCAACTCATATAGGCAGGTCAGCTTAGAGAAGCAACACAGCTCTGCCCTCTGATGGAGTGAAATGTCCAAAGCCCATTGCCTCTCACCGATGAATGACAGGGATGGCTCTGGTTGACCACAAAGAGAAAAAACATATAGAGCAACATTGCTTACCAGCACCAAGACAACCACTTCATCTTTTTTTTAATGTACCCTTCCAACATAGTTAAAATCTCTGTTTTGCACTTTGAACTCAGTAATTCAGATGCTGTCCTCTGAGGAAACAGAAAAAGGTTTGCTCCATTACTGATGTGATGACCCATTAATGAATATTATTGCTCATCACACAGTCAGCCAGATGTTCAGACCAGATTTGGCATATTTGTCCACCTATCAAGTTCTTCCCAAGGACCTGGGATGAGCAGACATTATTATTAATGTTATTATTTTATTAAATTTAATGTAGTCATCCACTCCAGTGGACTGTGGGTGGGTTACAAAATATAATACTAGATTAAAACAATTTTTAAAAAACATAAACAAAGCAAAACAAGACAACCCAAAGTAAACATAACCTTTAAAGGAAAGTATGACAAGGCCCTCTCCAAAGGCATTCAACTTCAGACCTGGGACCAAAGCCAAGTTTTAAAGAAACATGACAGGAGTCCGCAATTCCCATCAGCAAAAGAACAGCACCAGCTTTTTTTTTTCAGCAGATAGAAATTTGTCCTCTTAAAAGTGGATGGCCAGGACTCACTTTGGAGGAGGTTGCTTGACCTTTAAAATGTGACATAAAACTTTAAGCATTTGCAAAGCTTAAAACATTTGTATGGCCTCTTAAAATCCCCATGCTCCAATGCAACCCTTCCCCCTTATAAATTCTCAAGGACTGAGAGGACGCTATAAAGGATGCTGGTGTGCTATCCTTTTTACATATTTTGATAGAAGATAACTATAATATAAATTGCCCCTACACTAAAAAGAAAAATAGCTGACATGGTTTCAAGAAAAACTCTAGAATACCTATAAACAAGAGTTATCCTAAAAAGATTTTGCTATTTTCCAGGCTGTGTATATTTGAATAGCATAGATCACTGTAGGAGGAAAGATCAGCTTCCTCACAGATTTTGATTTCTTCAATCTTCTTGTTAATCTTTCATAACATGTCTCTAGTTGCCTAACACAGCCTTCTCCTGTAAATCACTGGAAACTGGGATTTTCAATGTCCATTTATCCAGAATGTACCAGATTAAGGAAAGCATAGATATCAAAATACATCATATTACCTCAGCTCCAGTAACAAATGCATTTGGCTTATGATAAAGAGGTGCTTTACTTTCTATTTGAGCTATGCTTTGTGCTAAATCCATGTCCTATTTATTTCTTACAAAAGATTCTTGAGAATAGGCGTGTGAAGTATTAAAAATAATTTTAATCCAGCATTACTGTAAGCTGTAATGACAAGGGTCTTGGGTAAGGTAGGCATGGAAAGGATAAATGCTCATGGCAAAATAAAAGGGCCCAAGGCAAAAACAACAGGAGATCCAGCAATTTGGCTTGCATACAAGCAGAAACAGTGCTGTGCTTGTTCAAAGTCATTCTATTTGGGCTATTTGCTATTTCAGTTTAATGAGCATCAGTTTCACCTTGTCATTCTAAACAGCATGATCTACTCAAAGCTGATTTTGTATAATGGTGTTTAATCATAGCCATGGGTACCAGCTACTGCTCTCTTCAGCCAGCCAAATTGTAATGCAGAAGACACTTCTCTACCGTTTCCTTTTAATTCTGAGTTTACAAATGTAAGGAAAATGCTTTGACTAAAAATTGCCCATGATGAAAAATGAACTATTTTCTAAAATTGGATATGGCATATAAATTTAAAAAATTAAAAAATTAAAAAATTAAAATAAATTAATATGATTTTTAAGACAGATGGAAAAATACATTGTGCATATTTTAAACTATGAGAAAAGACATCTGAGGAGCAATAATCATCCCCAATCAAACAGTAGCATGGAAGATCCCATGAAGATGAAAGACAGAATGGATGTTAGAGATACATTTTGAATTTAAGGGCAGAGAAGCTGTGCCCTTAACTGTATATCTTTGTATAATCTATTGCTCATAAACTGGAATCCTATTGCACATTTGATAAATAAATATGCTTACCTTAATTTTCTTGACTATTCTATTTCTAAGACAAACTGGGACAAAAACTACCCAAATCTTTAACTGTAATAAATAAGAGATAACCCACATTACAATAACAAATAAAATAATAGAAAATTCTATCAAAATGATGTGAATAGATTAAGATTTTGAATGAGAGGCCCAACAAAACTTTATTTGCTGACCCAACCTGTAAGGTATTAATAATGATCCAAAACACATATGACAAAATTGAGGCTACAGTTTGAACTTCCAAAGTCCATCTACTGGGAAATAGATCACACTGAATTAAATGGGACCATGTCAAATCAGTATGCATACAACTGCACTATCAAACTCCAAGTGAATTATTACTATACAGTTTTCATTCAATCCACTGGTGTAGTGGAGCATCAAGGGTTAAAGAATACCTACCCATCCTACAACATTTTAACCATATTCCTGAAAGATTATCATTAATTTTTAACTTTGGAAGGAATGGAATAGGTTTCTTAATCTTATCCTGTTTGTCAGGCCCAAACTCAGTGATAATATAGTGAAATCCAATCCAATCTAATCCTTTATACGCTTACCCCTAATGGACAAATTGGATTTTGTCAAACAGAAGCTATTAATCTGTAAACCGCCCTGAGTCCTCAGGGAATAGGGCGGTATATAAATGTAATTAAATAAAATAAATAAATAAATAAATAATCTTCTAAGCTACTAAATATATCCTGAGAGATTCTATGTTATGCTTATCCTGAATCTCTCTGCCCCTGCCATCCAGTTCGGAAATGTGCAGTCTCTTAATTTAGGATTTTCTATGATGGAATGTACTCACTTCTCCCTAGGCAGGCTCTGACTGCCAAAACCCCTCTCTCCTGCTTCTCAAGGTGCACATGCCATCACACTACTTCCTCAAAAATGAGAAGTTCGAGAAATTGATTCACTGTAAAAGGAAGTCACTGTAAGCTTATAGGCATTCTGTCACATTTGGGTTTTCTTACAGATGCCCAGTTTTATCTAACTGGAGATATTTGTTGTTGTTAGTTGCAAAGTCATGTCTGACCCATTGTGACCCCATGGACAATGTTCCTCCAGTCCTTCCTGTCCTCTACCATTTTCTGGAGTCCATTTAAGCTCATGCCTACTGCTTCAGTGACTCCATCCAGCCACCTCATTCTCTGTCATCCCCTTCTTCTATTGCCCACAACCTTTCCCAGCATTAGGCTCTTCTCCAGTGAGTCCTTCCTTCTCATTAGGTGGCCAAAATATTTGAGTTTCAACTTCAGGATCTGGCCTTCTAAAGAGCAGTCAGGGTTGATCTCCTCTAGGACTGATCGGTTTGAATGCCTTCCTGTCCAAGGGACTCGCAGGAGTCTTCTCCAGTACCATAGTTCAAAGGCCTCAATTCTTTGGCACTCAGCCTGGAGATATACTGTTGTATAAATTGGGCAACCACTGTTTCCACCTTGATGTCTTGTCTTCTCCTCTTCCAGCTTGGCCAGACTCTCATTTTTAATTTAATTTAGGAGACAAGCAGATTAGCCTTGTTCTCAGCAGTATAAATGCCAACAGGTGACAGAAGGCAGTTAGATAAAAGGGAACCACACAACAGAGGTGAGCTGTCCATGACTTCTACTGGAGATAGACTTATTTATTTATTTATTAATGGGACTTATATCCCGCCCTATCTCCCGAGGGACTCAGGGCGGCTAACAACAACAAAAATTAAAGGTCTCTGTACAGTAAATTAAAATTTAAAATTGAAATAAATTAAAGATTAGAGTTAAAATTGTAAACATAATTAAAATCCCTGTCAGTCCAGGTCAGCCAGGTGGAAAAGGAGTGTTTTGAGGCCGCGGCGAAAGGACTGGAGATCTTGGGCCATCCGAAGCTCAGGGGGGAGCTGGTTCCACAGGGCTGGTGCTCCCACAGAGAAGGCTCTTCCCCTGGGGGTCGCAAGCCGACATTGTCTGGCCGACGGTACCCTGAGGAGGAGTTATGGTGGCTTGAACACAGCTCTGCAACAGCACTAATCTACTATCGTCAGTAGACCAGTTCCTGTGCTCCAGACAGCAGGAGAATGGTTTTCCACAGGTTTGAGTGCTGGGGGATGAAGAGATTAGCCATCTTGCTCACAACCAGGGCAGAGATTTTTGACACTAAGTTGCAAAGCTCACTTTTTAATCACTTTTGAAAATGTTTTAAAGCTATCAGACACCTTCAGAATGATGCATTTAAGAAGTCATTGGGTGAGTTCTACCGGTATCTTCAATTCTGAAGAAAAGAAAAAATATTTATTTTATATTCCATTTTTATTATTTTTATAAACAACTCAAGGCAGCAAACATATCTAATGCTCCTTCTTCCTCACAACAATAATCTGGGGAATGAACTGGGCCGAGAAAGAGTCACTGGCCCAAGAGTCACTAACACCAGACTTCAACTCATGGTCCCCTGGTTTTTAGCCTAATGTGTTAACCACTAGACCAGCAAAAAACTAAATCAGATTTTGATCTAAGAAAATTATAAATGGATTAAGGGTTCAGATAAATTTAAAATGTTGTTTTTATTAGAAAAGATGGAATTAGCTATAAAAATAAATAACTTTTCATGGGCAATGGACTTTTGGTTATCCTGGCAATTGCAAATCATAACAAAAGATAAATGATGGTTTTAGAGACCAGATGGCAGAAGAAGAAAAAACAAGCTTGATGTCAACCCATCCCACCAGGTCAGACAAGCAGAAAGGATGTATTGTAGATTCCCTCAGTTAAAGATTTTGACTGGAAGATCTAAGAAGACATCTATTGTCCCCATCCTGTGGAACATCTTGCCTTCAAAGCAAGGCCTTCTGGCTTTCCAGAAAAGCATCAATTGGCTCTGCCAATTGACATGGAAGGGAGGTGTCTAAGAGTGATGTGCAATCCTGAAGTCACTCCCCACCATCTCTTTAATTTTTTAATCTTTAAGTTCCTAACCACCAATTATAACTTGGTTTTAATTCTATTTTATTTTATTTTTTACATTGTATATATTTTTTATTTGTGAGCCACCCAGAGTCACTTAGGTGATATGGGCATTGTATATAAATAAATAATACTTGGACTTAAAAAATGATACCAAATACTATAACATCAGAAATATTAAAGGAGAACTCTGAATAATGAAACCAGAAGTTAGCAACTAATATATATATAATAGTTAACAAGCATTTGTCATATATATATGTGTGTGTGTGTGTGTGTCATATGTTAACTCTTAGATTACCTTGCTAGGCCCCAAACATGGGGCAAATCTTTATTTCCTGTTTTCAGCCTTATCTCAAAGGCCATCGAACAGGCTGTAGTCACACCGGACAGTTCATATATTTGTGTAAATTACTAACAAAGAATTTAGGGAGGCTGATATGCATTTCTGAAATCAGAAATGCATATCAGCCTCCCTAAATTCTTTGTTAGTAATTCACACACACACACACACACACACACACACACATATATATATATATATATATATATATATATATATATATATATATATATATATATATATATATATATATATATATATAATCAGAGCAAGGGCTGAATGATAAGGGAGTCAGTACATACACTTATATGGCAGTTATAACGTTCAAATTGTGGAATGTGGGTGTGGCCCGTTCGTGACAAGCTCGCTCATTTATAATTACAGTGGTTCTGGCTTTGCTGGAAAAGGCCTGTCTCTGGTTGATTTTTAAAAGTCGCACCGACTGAAAAAAAATAGAGAAAGTACAGAATGTGGAACTACAAGTGAGAGGCCAAGAGAATAATTTTGAAAAGGACTTTTTATTGGGTATACAAAAGAAACTGAGTGAAGTTTTAAAAATTAAATGGAAAATACAAATAATAAACCAAGAGTATAGTTTGGAAAATATGTTCTTATTGGATGTACAAAAGAAGCTTGTTAAAATCTTGAAAAAGTCTGTGCAATGGGATAAAGAATTGAAGAGAAATTAAATCCTACAGCAATATTTGATTGAATTAATGTTTAAGATTGTTAGAAGTAAAAAGAAGGAAAACTCATATAAAGTTGGTTTGATAAAGGTTAAAACAAGATATGTTGTTACTTCTGGCAACCTTTTATAGACTTTCTGTTGACTGTTGATATTTTATGGATTTGCTTATAGATAAGGGATTGCTATGGGATGAAGAGATTTTTGTTTGTAACTCTTTGGGGGCTGCAGAGTTACTAAATTTGTTTATATTTGTGATGAAGGTTGGAAGCCCCTTTTATATATTTCTTTTCTTTATTATCTTTCTTTTTCTTCTTGCTTTTTTCTGAATGTTTGATTCTTTTTTCTCTTCTCTAACTTTAGTTTATTAGGTTTTTACTACTGTAATCAAGATTCTTAATAGAAATTATATTTATATTTTAAAAGGATTTTTATTAGAGATCACACACTTTCTGTTGAATCTGCCTGATGAACTTCTGTCTGGAAGCATATTTTAAAATAGTCCAACAGAAAGTCTATATAAGATATTAAGGGAAGTTGCCAGCATTCAGTCATTTCTGTCTCAGTCTATTTGAAATCCTGAGAAAAGTCACATCATACGATTAATATATATGGGGGGAAGTGGGGGAAAGTGGCAAGAAGGTGACAAGCAACAGGGAGAAAGCAGAACTATTTAACTCATTTTTTGCACCTGTCTTTATGCAAAGGGAAAAAACAGTCCAACCTATCAAAACAGTACCATAAAAAACAGATTAGATACAGAAGTTAAGATAGGCCAGAAAATGGTAAGTGAGCACTTGTCCAGCCTAGACGAGTTCAAATCACCAGGACCAGATAGATGACAACCCAAGGTCCTCAAGGAACTGGCAGATGTGATCTCAGAACCACTGAACTATATCTTTCAAAGATCCTGGAGCACTGGGGAACTACCAGAGAACTGGAAAAGAGCTGAGGAAGTTCCCATCTTCAAAAAAGGGGAAAAAATAGATCCAGGAAACTACAGACCTATCAGCCTGACCTCAATACCTGGGAAGATTCTGGAAAAGATAAACAATGAATCAGCAAACAAAGTCATTACTAAAAGCCAACATGGGTTTGTCAAAAACAGATCATGCCAGACAAATCTTATTGCATTCTTTGACCAAGTGACAAAATTAGTGGACCAGTGGAATGCTGTGGATATAATTTATTTGGACATCAGTAAGGCATTTGATAAAGTAGATCACAACCTACTACTTGATAGGATAGAAAAATGTGGGTTAGACAGCACCACCACCAGATGGATTCGTAGCTGGCTGACCAGCAGTACTCAGCATGTGGTCCTCAATGGAACATCTACATGGAGAGAAGTGTGCAGTGGGGTGCCCCAGGGCTCTGTTCTAGGCCCAGTGCTCTTCAACATCTTCATCAATGATTTGGACGAGGGGATAGATGGGGAACTCATCAAATTTGCAGATGACACCAAGCTGGCAGGAATAGCCAACACTCCAGAAGATAGGCTTAAGATACAGGAGGATCTGGACAGACTTGAACATTGGGCACTATGTAACAAAATGAAATTCAATGGTGAAAAAAGTAAAGTTCTACATTTAGGCAAGAAAAACCAAATGTACAGGTATAGTATAGGTGGTTCCTTGCTCAATAGTAGTAACTGTAACAGGGATCTTGGAGTCTTAGTGGACAATCACTTCAATATGAGCCAGCAGTGTGCTGCAGCTGCCAAAAAAGCCAACACAGTGCTAGGCTGCATTAAAAGAGGGATAGAATCAAGATCACATGAAGTGTTAATACCACTTTACAATGCCTTGATAAGGCCACATTTGGAATACTGCATCCGGTTTTGGTCACCACAATGTAAAAAAGATGTTGAGACTCTAGAAAGAGTACAGAGAAGAGTAACAAAGATGATTAGGGGACTGGAGGCTAAAACATATAAGGAACGGTTGCTTGAATTGGGTATGTCTAGTTTAATGAAAAGAAGGACTAGGGGTGACATGATAGCAGTGTTCCAATATCTCAGGGGTTGCCACAAAGAAGAGGGAGTTAACCTGAAAGCAGAACAACAAGCAATGGATGGAAACTAATCAAGGAGAGAAGCAACCTAGAACTAAGGAGAAACTTCCTGACAGTTAGAACAATTAACCAGTGGAACAACCTGCCTCCAGAAGCGGTGAATGCTCCAACA
This sequence comes from Vipera ursinii, assembly GCF_947247035.1. NCBI lineage: Eukaryota > Metazoa > Chordata > Lepidosauria > Squamata > Viperidae > Vipera > Vipera ursinii. The sequence continues at coordinate 64,729,188 of NC_139515.1, read as the reverse complement.
CTGGAAGTTTTCAAGAAGAGACTGGACAGCCATTTGTCTGTAATGGTATAGGGTTTCCTGCCTGAGCAGGGGGTTGGACTAGATGACCTCCAAGGTCCCATCTACCACCACCACCACCATCATCATCATCATTGCTTAAACCTGATTTATTGTACAGTATATATAGTCATTCAGAAGAAATCAATACTTTTAACAAAGACAATGTGAGACTATTAAGATCATTTTCAATCACTTTAACCATACTTTCCTTGATCTTCAAATCTGCTTGAAGGTTTGCTTCAAATTCATGCTCAGCCATAACTTCTAATTTTTCTCGTTGTTGCTTCTCAAGCCACTTAGATGTCAAACAAAGAAAGATTTATGAGCTTTATTTTCCAACTCTGTTGCTAGAGCAGTCAAAATAAAACAGAGAAAAGGATAAAGCCTTCATTCCTCTGTCCCTCATGCTTCTGGCAAAACTTCCAAAAGAGAACTAACATATCTCTTTGATGGAGAGAATTGTGTGCAGATAAGACTCACATATCTTGCCAAGAAAAGCAAATATGCTGAGTCACTCAAGCAACCCTTTTAGACATTTACTACATAATGCCTGGAACCAGTCACTTTGAAATTATTCTCCATTTGTCAAATGATAAGATAAATTATGTTCCATACAGTACTGTTGCATAGAACAATTTGCTCAAACATCATTCATATATATACACACATAAAAGCACACATACAGACACACATTCTTCTGTCTGAGGCTTAAATAATAAACTCAAATCATATTTTAAACAGAGGAATACAACTTTATTTATCAAGAACGGAGGGCTGTTCTTTCATATTTCTATAGACATATAGATTTGTCAATGAAATTCAAATCTATATTAAAACAGTTTTTTCCTAATCTTATCTTCCAGTATCAAAAATGAATTGGACTTTCTTATTGAATCTTCCTTTTTCCCTTTTCAATTTTATAACAAGATTCACACATGAGGTTAAGTCATAGTTTGACTAACAGTTGCCTTCTAATTATAATCACAATTAGCTGGTTCATGCTATATGCTAAGTCAGGGCTTTTCAACCAGTGGTACAGGTACCACCTGTGGTACATTGGCACCTGGCAGGTCGTATGTGACCATCCTAGAAAAGTGGTAGCGGGGGAAGGGAATGAGCTGAATCAGTGGCAGCACCGCACAAGCCTGAGCGAGAGACGGCTGGAGCTGCAGAGCTGTCAGGGCTCAGCGGAAGTGCCAGGATAAGTGCCAGGCTCCAGCTGGAGCTCGGCGCTGATCCTGGTGCTTCTGCTGAGCCCAGAAGAAGCACCAATCAGCTGGAATGTTGCAGCATTCCCAGGGTCTTGTGATTTACATTCAGATGCTTGGCAACTGATTCATATTTATGATGGTTACAATGTCCCAGGGTCATGTGAAGTGACCAAAACCTCATGCAACCACCCAGCAGAGGGGGGGGGAAATAAAAACCAAACACCCCCCCCCTACTCCACCCCCGCTGCCAATCCTCAACAGAAATGCTCACAACAATGAAAACCTCAGACAGGAGGAAGAGCACTGCCGGGTGGGCAGGCAAGTGTCTTGCTCGGCTATGGCTTGTGGGGTTACTTTTTTAAGTGCCATTATAACTTCGAACAGTCACTAAGCGAACTATTGTAAGTCAAGGACTACCTGTACTTCATCACTGGGGTTTTTTTTGGTCATCAAGTTTTTGACACCTTGCTAGGCGACTGGTGGTACTCGGATGTTGCCATATCCTAAAAGTGGTACAATGGGTGAAAAGGTTGGAAAGCCCTGTGCTAAGTTATAAATCATGATATATCTACTATGGCTAAATTAAAAGGTTACACTAAGCAAAAACCAAACAAACCCACATTACAATTTATCCAGTATATGAACTGACCTTCTCTGTCATGTCGATTGTATAGCCATCTGTGTTATACTTCATTTTAACTGTGGTGAACTGCAAACCAGACGGTGTCAAGCTAATTTTCTTATTAAAATAATAGCTTTATTGATGAATTAATAAGGAGAAGTAACTCTTCCTCATTAACTCATCAATAGAGCTATTATTGTAATAATATGGCTCTATGGCTGTAAAGTACATACTCATCTTTAATGTATAATGATCTAAAAACATATGACCAATTTTTTTATATTACCCCTAAATGTGTCAATTAACAGGATAGGATAAAATCATATGCATTAATATAAAGCAATTGTTTTTAAAAAAACAAACTTGCTGCTCAATCACTGCCAGAAAAACACTTTTTGCTTTGGGCTTCAGACATAGACAGATCATATATTCTGGCACCTTCTCAGATCACATTCTCCTAATCTCAGAGGAAACAGTGGTGGAAATGCCAATCAGCATGACTGAGCTGATGATCTCCCATTTTCCAAATGCCGTGGTGGCGAACCTATGGCACGGGTGCCACAGGTGGCACCCAGAGCCCTCTCTGTGGGCACGCATGCCATCATCTCAGTCCTAGGCCTTCAGCTGGGTTTTATAAAACCTTTTTGCTTTAGGCCTCCACCGCCGTGTACAAAAAAAAGGTTCAAACAATCAATTTCAACTTCTTGTGGGAAAAACGTTCTCACAAAGTTGGAATTGATTGATTGAACTTTTTAGTCCCACCCAGTCTGCTGTTACCATCACAGCCATGCCCAACCGATGGGGCATGCCCACCCAATTGGCCACACACACTCAAAGGACCACGCCCACCCGGCACCCAATGATACATAAGTGGGTTTTGGGTTGCAGTTTGGGCATTCGGTCTCTAAAAGGTTTGCCATCACTGTCCTAGTGGATCAGAAAAATCTGTACTCCTCCAAGTCAGCCATTCCCATTTCCCAGTTCAGACCACATAAATTGCGTTAGGTCATAAATAAATCTTACTAATTTTATTTAGCATGGTTTACTTCTTTTCTTCAGGCAGTTGCACCTTGGTGTTGAGAAAAACAGAGTTGGAATTTATTTGTACTTGTATGAGAGACCAGCAGAAAATTCCAAGGCACTGGCTAGATTGGAAATAAAAGGAGTGGGGGGGAAACCAATTACTTCTATGTGGTAGCAAAAAAGTGTATGGACATATTACTCCAAGTCAAGCCTGACTTGAAAGACTATTTATTTGATCTAAATTGAAGAGAGAGATTTGTTATTCTATCCTGCAACTAGCTCAAAAATACATTTCTTCCCATTGATACAATCCTCTAAGATTCTTTATTTTCAAATAAGAGAACTATTTTTCACAGCTCAGTAATCTATAAATTGTCTTAGTGGTGTGAACGTTTTGGCATCACTTCTGATTTCTGTATAAAGCAGCTCTGCACTGATTAATTTGATGGTGTGGAAGGCATCTCTCTGTTATGTTTATCCTAAAGTTCTGGTGTCTGATCAGGGTTTATTCATCTGTACTAGGAGTTTTTGAAGATTAGAGTAAGTTTCAATTGCTGTCAAAAAATTTTTAGTTTTGATGTAGTTTTGCTTTTCCATTTCCAGGCTCTTCCAGTACTATATGGAATCAAAATTACAATGGAAAAGCTAAGATGCCTTAAAGAAAATTATCAACAAGAAAATAGAATCCCCTCTATTCATCTTCTAGGCCTCAGCGTGTCATTCAGCTTCCACTGAAACCCTTCAGCAGCATATCAGCTGGTGTTGCTTCTGGCTACTCATGCTATATTGTCCAAAGTGTTGGTATCAAAGGATACAGATTAGGATGATTTCTGTGGAAATGTGTTGACCAACTCCTCGATATATAACCATGGTAATAAGCTGCATGGATTCCTCAGAAGGGAAATAGCATGGAAATGAAATTCCAAGCTATTTATGATTCTCAGCATAATACATTCATAAATTACCAGCAGAATGATATAGGTACCCAGTTCTGGTTAAATATTGAAGGAGACTGACTGGGTCAAAAGAGAAATCACAGCTTTTAACAGCACGTCCTTATTAGGCTTAGTCAGTTTGATTCCCTTTAGCAGGAAAAACACCAGAGGAGAGAGAGATGTTCTCTGAATTTGTAGGCTGAAATAAAATCCAGAACCATACTGATCTATTGCTTGTTTTGCTTTTTGAACTTGAGTACTGTGGGAGAGGAATGGAGGCTGTTCAGAAGGTAAGCAACCATGTAAAAGATCATTACGACAGCTCTTTAGTTCCTCCTTGGGATAAACAAGGAGGAAAGAAGAATAACTTTGTTTTGACACAAAGTCTCCTATTGCTTCTTCCACAAGATCCCACCCTCTTGGCAACTGTCCCTTAACAACACTAACACTGACTGTCTTCAAGAGAGGAGTGAACTGATTAGCTACAGGAAGAAATGCAAGTTCACCAGCAGCTGAAAGGGAGAAGAGGAGAGAGAAGGCAACTGTATCAGAGACGCAAATGCATCACTTTAGTACTGAAAGGCAGAAGAAATCTTAGCATTTTTTTAAGTGTGTTGATTTTTGTAAAAGCAAGGTCTTTTGGTTGAGGCTTTTGTGTTATGGTAATTATTTTCTTGCTATTTATATTATTGAATTCAGCCCCTTTGCTCTTCCATTTTCCTCTTGGAAATCTGCACAAAGAGAGGGGCAGAGGTCAGGGAGATGCATTGACCAGTTTCTATGGGTTGATGTCACAGCAGAGCTCTCGAATGAAACCTTCTGGATTTGAAGTTACAAAGCAACAACTCTGCAAGGAGGAGAGGAGACTGACAGCTGTATTTTGGACTGAACTAAGACGAGTGGGTAGGTCTTCTGCACAAGAGCCCCCAATCAAGAATTCTTTTTCCGAGTCCAGAAGACAAAGGGGCAAGTGCTGATTCCTGAAGAACAAACTTTGGGCCATGCGTGTCTCCTGATTCAGCACAGGACAGCCACTGAGGCACAGTTGCCCTTCTCTTTTTGGAGCCTGGTGAAGGGGTGTGGGGTGTGGGTGGATTGGGGTAAAGAAGCAAGAGACTTAGGTAGGAAGCATCTGGCTCCAGCTGCAGCAGCAGCAGTGGCTGCAGCTGCTAATTCAGTCCTCTGAACCAAGGCTGCTGGCTGCACCTGAATCAAAGATTTCCCTTCTCAAGGAAGGAAAAGGTAAGAGATGAGCTTTATATCTTTATTATACCTGGGAACAATAGCTCCCAGTAGCAATGAATGCTTCAAAAGGAAAACATTTAAAGATTTTCTAAGGGGTGTGTGTGTGTGTATGAGAGGGAGAGGGAGAGGGAGAGGGAGAGGGAGAGGGAGAGGGAGAGAATTTAGATTTGCAAAATGTGTTGTTGGGTTTATAACTTAACCATTCAGGAATGACAGAAAAATGGGAAAGAACAGGGGCTTGCAATTACAATTTCTCCTATAGATGCTGTGCATTTGTTTGCTTTGGATGCTCAGGACAGAGTAATAGTCCTAAGGAAGGCAAAGCCAGCTATTTGGGCTCAATGAGAAACATGTTCAGCCTCCATCTGCCACCGGTCTCTTTTCACATTTTCCATCTCTCTGCATGTCAGTTTTGGTTGGGTCATTTTTATTCTCACTGTGTGTTTTTAGTACCACCATTTTATGGATGCATGCTATTGAGAAGATAGCTGCTTCCACACCACTTCTATGACTACAGTCATAGAATCGAGATGTGATACTAAAACCATTAAGGGTTCAGAACTACTGAAGATTAAAGGCACAATAAAAAAAACCTGGAAAATATCTTACCTAAGGACCCATAGTGGGTCAGTTGCTATTTCCATTATTATAAATTAAATGGAATAAAGAGATGAATAAAGGTTCCACAAAAAAGGAGAAATGGGCACTCATTTTAGAAAGCAAACCAACTATCTACTGGCTCACTGAGTAACTCAACTGCGAATTGTTCTCTTTTTGCATCATCATCTTCGTGTTTCCTAGAAAACTAGCTGAAGTATTTGGAAGAAAATACTGGCATTCAACATGTGGGAAAGGTTGTGATCTAATAAATTGTCACTGAAAATAAGAAGCATATTTTTAATGGATTAAAAATAGGAGCAGGGGGAAAAACAGAAGTTAAACTTGTAGCAACTAAATACTGAAGCATTCTTCTTTTATCTCTTCAATGCGTTACAAGTGCACACCCAGCCCCCCCAAAAAAAAACATTAACTCAACCACTTAATCAGAAAAGCAGAAAAGCAGAGAAGTAAGAAATGGGAGGATAGGCACGGTGCATGAAAGACTAAGCTATCCTCAAGTGTGGCTCCTCATTTTTTTATTGGACTTTTCAGAGACCACACAAAAAGCATTTAATGTGCTGAAGGATCTGAATTGCTTTTGTAGGCAGGGTCTCTTTTGGAATCGGTAACCGAGCAAATGGAATTGGACAGACAAAAATGAGTACAAAGCAATGCTAATAAATCTTAATTGTAGTTTGAAGCTTTCCCCACCCCCCGCATGGGTCCCTCTATTTTTTATTTAATATTTTACTGTCTATAGTATACTATACCTCATAAGGTAGTAAGGAGTGCAGTTGGTACTTAGACACTGGAAGGAATCAGACAATCTCAGTTTAATAGCTAAGTACCATTATCATTACTGACTTTACTGACTTAGGGCAAATCATTCATTATTATTTTCTTTCCCACAACTAAAAATTACATCGCAGAGGCATGTTGAAAAGGGATGTTGCTTCTATTATTTTTAAGAGCTGCAGGTTAAAAACTGCATGAGGTGATGCAAAATGTTTAAATTATGAATGTAGCACTTCGCTGTTGAGCTGAAATGTATTTATAGCAATGTGAGGTCCAAACCATGAAGATGAAAGTAGTATCGACAGCTGATTAGGATGTAACCAGCAATTCTGCAGAATATACTGTTAAAGTGTTTATTTTGTATCTAGGGAGAGAACGTTTCAAATCAAAAGGATTAGATGAGTGTGTTAAGTATGTTAAACAAGGCACAAACAATCGTTACAGTAGGGCTGAAGAGCAGAAAACAGCTTCAAAATGGACTCAGTATTTGGAACAGATATTACAATCTTAAGGTCTGACCCCTGAAACCTTCCGTGTGTAAATTTAAACAGGGATAAAATACTGTTCTACAAAAAAAACTGAGTGGGAAGGAAGAAAAATATTGATCCAAATATTTTTATTCAGAAATTTGATCACCCCTATAAATATATAGGATAAAACATTATGCAAGATCATAGTTAGAAGGCAGAAATCCCAAGTGAGACCTATGAATAGATTTACAAATAATATGGAGGTAAATCTATGTTTGCCATTGGCTATATTCTTTAAAAATTGGTTTTCTGATAAGCGTATCAGCATACTAATATTTATATTTTTAATTGTAAATTTAATACATTTTAGATGCATATATCTAAAAATGTAAGAGCTGGCTTCCATAATTATTGTTTGAGGGTCTGATCTTTTCTGTCAGACAGAATTCTGAGAGCTATTGCCTAGCCACAAAATTGTTGCTTAAGAACGCTTTATGAATAAGGGTTTGCAAAAATTTCATGTGGGAACACACTACATGTTGACTAGAAACTAACAGATATGATAGCAAATGATTTTTTTTAAAGAACAAACTGTAGCAAAGACAACTAACTATACATAACAGCCAAAGACTAAATAACAAAGAGTCTAAAATCTCTAGCTGCTCCATTAGGATCAGAAAGCTTATGTTTTCTAAATTCTGAAGAATATTGATGTGTCTGTCTAATCAAGCCCATGTTATCATAACTGCTTCTTTCTTTTGAATAAGAAAACAGCTTGGTAAGGGAGAGATTGCCTACAAGTGATTAAGGTGATTGAATAGTTAGTTTTAAAAGCTTTAATTATCTGATGACTTTGTTTATGATCAATGAGTGGGCCCTTTGTAAAAAGAAAATTAGGCACACTGGGACTTAACTGGGACTGAGGTTGCAATCAAATGCATATTGATTGAGGAGTAGATCTACTAAAACGGACCTCCTTCCAAATAAACATGTTTTACCAAGCCTATTTGACATTTTCTGGTCTGCACTCTTTAGAGCAGGGGTCCCCAACCCCGGCAACTTTAAGACCTGTGGATTTCAACTCCCAGAATTCTGGGAGTTGAAGTCCAGAAGTCTTAAAGTTGCTGAGGTTGGGGAACCCTGCTTTAGTGATGTTTTATTGTCTGCACCTAGGTTTTTCATTCCACACCTTCAATCTCATGAAATGTTTCCAGACAGTTCAAAGGCTGTATCAACACCAGGCTTAGGCAATAAGCCAGTCACCCAAAGGATCAACACTTGATCTAAAAACAGGGGACCCTGCTAGGAAGAAAAAGTTCAAAGGCTGTATAAGTATGGGATGCTGCAAGTTGATACACCCATCACAAAAGAAACTTCTTAAAATAAATTTCTGTTCTGTAATATGAGAATTTTGCATGTGCTCCAAATATTGGGAAGACTTAGAAGTTTGGAGAATAAATTATATGCTTAATCCCTGATTCTTTGTCATGCTCATTAAAAGATTCGAGCAAAAGGGTTCGCATTTTTCTTTAAGAAAAATCGGTCAGCAAAGAAGCTGCTATTGGCCACAGCAGGGAGAACATACTATACTATACTGAAAATAAGTTTATTCATATTTTTAAATAAAAGTGCAATGAGAAGGAAAAGGCACTGCTACTATTGAAATGCATGCAGGAGGACATGGAAATGCCACCCGTGGCAAATGTGATTAGCCACCTTTTTTGTTTTTGTTTTAACCTGAAGTCAGTTTATTCCCAAATTTCTCCTTACAATTATCCAGTGGCGTAGTGTGGGGGGTGCAGGGGGGCCCGGCCGCACTGGGTGCAACATCTGGGGGGGGCACGCTCGCACTCGCAGCTCTCTGCCCCTGCCTGGCTCACTCACTCTCTCTCACTGCAGTGCTGGCTGTGCGAATCCGATCCGAGCCGCCGGGTCGCTGCCCACTGTGGAGGGGGGGTGCCAGGCATGCAGTGCGGTGCGGAGAGAGAGCGAGGGACTATCTGGGGGAGGGACAGTGCAGCAGCCGCCCAGCGCAGCGCTGAGCGCGGGAGAGAACCACACCAGACCAGACCAGGCACGGGTTAGGGGGCGCAAATTACTTGCCTTGCCCCGGGTGCTGACAACCCACGCTACGCCACTGCAATTATCTACTATAAAATCTGATGTTGCATTGAGGATTCACAAGCTGTACTCAGAGAACTGTCTGTTGCTCCTCTAAAAGCATCCGTCAAGAATTCATAAAGCTTTCTAAAAGTGGCTACAGATTGATAACTTCAGTGCAAAAGAAGGAAATGACTAAATGGATGGGATTATTCATAGTAATGGAATTCAATTAATGCATATAATGTTTCACTAATTTATAATTGCATTAAGTTAAATTTCGATGTTGCCTGGTTATCCATTCCGCGCTCAGTCCATAAGCCAAAAAAGCTAAACTGAAAATTGTGATTTAAAAGGTTACATTCAAAATTAAAAATAATAATTGTATATTTCAGTGTGGTTGAAAAGAATAAATATTAGGAAATATTTGTTTGAATGAACATGCTTCTAACTAAAAGAAATTTCTTTAATAAACATGGTTCTTTATCTCCTTGAGACCATATTGAAGAGACCATTTTATTTAATAGTTTGATTGGCTTCTCATTATTTTCCTTAATTCATGGCAATAATTGGATTCTTTGCAATTAAAAGAGTGCAATCAAATCTATTTAGGACTGATGACTATAGGTCCACTTTTGTTTCAAGGGATTTAACTATATGATACTTTGCTCTCAGTCAACTAGGACCGATCAGTACAACCCAGATGACATGTCTTCCCATTAGTAAACATGGGTTATAGAAGCTTTCCTACACAAATGTTGAAAGAGGCAGAAAGTAAGCATGCACAAACACCAATAGATTTTAACTCTGTACTCTTCCCATTCATGTCAGATTGTTTCAATTAAGCAATAGGCAGGTACAAAGATGAGTCAAGAGGTAGACGGAACTAAGACAAATAGTAAACCAGGATAAGTTGCCTATCATTGCTCAGACAAATCCCCAATTGTTAAATGGACAGCCTTGGTGCTCACCTAGTAGAAAACTCTGAAGATTCTTGATTCTGTCTTCAAGATAGAATAGGATAACTTTTTATAAGATAACTTTTCAATATATTATTTATTTTTTTATTTTATCCCACCTTGATTTTTGGTCAGCTGAAGGTGAAGGTGAGTCCTTGGGGAGAAGGGCGGCATATAAATTTAATAAATCTCAATCTATTCCATCTATTTTCCCTGCAACAATAACTCTCTGAGGGAGATTGGGCTAAGAGGAAACAAATTATCTGAAGTCACCAAGATAGCCTTTATGACTAAGAAAGGAATAGAAATCCCCATTTCTCAGTTTCTAGCCCAGCACTTTAACTGCTCCACCAAACTAGTTTTCATTCATTATGCCACTGACTGGCTGTCCCCTGGTTGGGTGGCATATGTACGTATCATTGGAATCAATCAGCACACCACATATAGTTCCTATGGTCATAAAAGGTAAAGGTAAAGGTTCCCCCGCACATGCATGCTAGTCATTTCCAACTCTAGGGGCCGGTGCTCATCTCCGTTTCAAAGCCGAAGAGCCAGTGCTTGTCCGAGGACGTCTCCGTGGTCATGTGGCCCTATTTCCCAATCCCTCACAAAATTGTTTGAAATAGACATGTGTTCTTTTTTTACTTCTGCAGACATCAAAACACTGAGAACTGGCAAATAACCCCTTGAGCTGATCAATACCCCTCCCCCAGTTAACCGTTGATGTATGAAAAGTATTATTCAATTGGTGCCCTAGGCCAAATTTCTTCTGCTCCTATATAAAAGAAGCAACCTTCAGCTATTCCCTACAAAGAAAGGAAAGACTCTCTCTGTTCTACATCCCATAGTTTTATTTCATGCTGTGTGAATTTGTCAGGTAGTATGAAAAAAAAATCTGAAGATTTACAAGGAGGTGACACGGTTGCATTTTAAAAACCCATAAAATAAAAGACAGATTAGGGATAGATTATGGAGAAGATCTATCTATGTGGTCACTAAGAGTTGACAACAACTTAGTGGCATATAATCACACTAAATTAGAAACGTGTTTTTTGGATGCTATGACACCTGAACCTCCATGGGGAAGAAAGGAAGGAAGCAATAGTTGTACTGAGTCCAGGAAGCAGGAGATACAGTGAATCAAGAGATCCATCAGTAGAAGATCAGCCTGCATGCCCATTTTGGGTGCATTACAGTTCCAGATACACCGTAGCTGATGCAGAAAGAAATCAATTTCTAAACATAGTTAAAGTTTGCAGATATCCAGAACTGATTGTGTACTGATAAAGTGGCTGTGGAAATGTCCTAAATTAGCTGGCATGACAAGAATTATTTTCAATCCTATAAATAAAAAGACAATAAATGAATCAGACTCCTTTCCATAATATTAAAATATTAGCTGACTCATCATTCAAGCCCACTTCAAAATGAGGGACTGTCTCTTGTCTCACATTGCATTTTAAAATGCTGAAAATGATGCAATTGATTTAAACAAAATTTAATTACCTGAAAGTCTATATAACCCAAGTCAATCCAATTCACAATGCATTGTGAATCTAATGTAGTCTGGAATCATCTCTGAAATAAGAATTACAAAAATTGTCACTCCCTTACATATTCTGATTTTTATATAGCATTGAGTGAGGTATTATACTATACCAAAAATATCTAAGTGACATTCTGAATTTATTCACGGACAATAAACAATACTTAGAGGGCCATCCAATGAATTTTCTTTCTTCCAAGTGACATTTGCTAAGATTTCTTTTTCCTCCCTTATTCCTCCCTTATCAGTTTTGCTACTGATACTTAGAAATGGTAGAACATGAGTTTACACATTTGAAAAGTTTGCTTGTATTTTTAAGAGGTTAATAAATAAGAGTGGGCAACCAGAAGGGGAATATCAATAATGCAAAATTTAACAGTGCAAAATAAAATCTAAAATAAATGAAGAACAAGATTGTCTTTCATAACACCTTATTTAATTTTCAAATGCACTCACTCACTGCTTTCGTATGGTTATCCTCAAGAGGAGGAGACATATGTCTTATATTTTTTCTGTACATCAGAAGAAGGAAGGAAGTAACACATCACCTAGTTTTGCAGATGTCACAAGCCACTCTGTGAGCAAATATTTGCAAAGTATTGACTGTGGTTGATTATTATGAAAAAATGATAGCTTTGGGGGAAACAGTACTGATAAACAAAATAGAATTATTATTTTGTGACTTCTTACAGCTATTCTTCTGCATTTTTCTTGTTATTAATGCTATGCATAGAGCCTTTGTCATTTTCAGAGGTCAGCATGCTTACATCCTGGTTATGTAAAGAAGTCAACTGTCTTTTTTTATTGTTTACCTCATCTCTAATTCTATGTTCTTAAACTGTGAAAGTAGACAAAGGGCATTTCCATACATGGCCTTGATTTGCATTGGAAAAATTTGTCCATTTGTACGAATTGTACAACTCTTGATGTAATATTTGCATCGGGAAAAGCCAGGGCCAGGTGCAATGGGAAGTGACCAGCAATGCCATTAATTGGCTCAATTCTCTTCTGAAATGGATTGAAACTTTGTATGTTAATGGCCAACAAAATGTTAAATGTACCTGAATCACAGCAACTTTATGCAAGTCATAATGAAAATCAATTGTCTTCCAAAGCCTGTTCAATAAAATGTTTTGTGGAATGCTAGAAGGAATGGAATTTGGTTGCTATATATGTCGATATTATTCTTTCTATTGGTGTTATACATATAGATTTTATAAATCTGATTCCAAGTTAGAAAGAAAAGTCAAGTTCACAATTCAGATATGAAATTGGTGTGGTAGAAATTATAAAAACTTTTTTAGATGTTTTGATTATCTGGAATGCAAGGTTAAAATCATTTATTCTACAAATTAAAGTTAAGTAGCAGTATTAGGGATAGAAAGTTCTTAGAATATATTTAATTACTATAAGCCACAGTCAAGCTACAGTTAGTCCATCATTAACCAGTAGGGCTATATGCACTAGTGTTACTCCATGTGCCTGCCTTTCACACACAATATACCTTCTCCAGGATTCTTACCTGAAAGATAAGAATCTTTATTGTCAAAATAAAGCATCCAAAGATACTATCTGCAAAAAAATAATATTTTATTTCACCGTCACTGGAAAGCATTATGATGATGATGGTGGTTGGTCACATAGCCAGCCAGATGTTTACACTATCTTTGGCATTTTTATCCACCTATCAAGTCTTCCCCAAAGACCTAGGGTAGATAAATGTTATTGTTTGATGGTACTAAATGTATGATTGCAGGACAGAACTTAAACATAAAACAATAAGGTTAGAAGAGATCTATTTTAATTTATACAATTTTTATATTATATTTTATTCTGCCCTGTAAACCACCCTGAGCCCTTCGGGAATAGGGCGGTATAAAAATTTAATTAATTAATTAATTAATTAATTAATTAAATAAAGATCTAACCCAACCCCCTGCTCAAGCAGGAGACCTTACACCATTCCAAACAAATTGCTGACCAATCTCTTCTTGAAAACCTCCAGTGGTGTAAGCTGTAAGCTGTTCCAAGTAAAGCTGCATTTTGCAGTTTACTGATTGTAATTTTGTCAATGCTGATGATGTTCAAGTGGTGCTCCAGATGTTTTGGATCAGTTACTATTGATACTATCTTTTCTTTCATTTGCCATAATCATTCTATTTGCAAGTCTTTCCATTTTGTTTTTTTTTCTCTAGTTCTTTCTCTTTTGTTCTTCTCTCTCCAGCTTCTGCCATGTTCACTATTCAGACTTTTTTGGCTTTTTTTATCAACAATTGTTAAGTCTGGGGTGTTATGTGAAGGAGCTTGTCTGTTTAAGTTCTAAATCCCCAAAGTGCTTGAGTTTGTTCATTTTCTTTTACTTTGTCTATTTTCATTTCATTTCATTTCATTTCATTTATTATATTTGTATACCGCCCTTCTCCCGAAGGACTCAGGGCGGTGAACAGGGCACATAAAAATACAGAATACAAAAATTAAAAAAGAATTAAATAAGAGCCCGAGCTAAAAACAGTAGAGTAATAAAAATCCCCAATAAAAACCCCAGCACATCCCCCATCAGGCCAGGCCGGCTTGTTCAAATAGGTAGGTCTTCAGGCCGCGTTGGAAGGAGCGAAGGTCAGGTGCCATCCGGAGCTCAACCGGCAGCTGATTCCATAAAGCCGGGGCGCCCACAGAGAAGGCCCTCCCCCTGGGGGCCACCAGCCGACATTCTCTGACCGGTGGCACCCTGAGGAGGCCCTCTCTGTGAGAACGCACAGGGCGGAGGGAAGTTGACGCCGGCAGCAGGTGATCCCCGAGGTACTCCGGACCCATGCCATGTAGGGCCTTGAAAACCATTACCAAAACCTATTTTGTGGTCCCATTAGTTTTTACTTGTAGGTAAATGGTATTTCTTGCAGATATTCCAATTGCCACATTGTTGCTATATTGTCATGCCATTGTTTATAGTTAATTTTTGTTCCACTGTGGTATTCTGATGGCAGTGTTATTTTTACTGTCATTGGTAATAATTGTTCCTTTTTTTACATCTTTTCAGATCTGAGCAATGATGAAGACTATGTCCAGTGGGAACTGTTCCTTGAATGTGCCAGCCAAGAATTCCTACCGGATGGTTGTATTGGGAGCCTCCAGGGTGGGCAAGAGTTCCATTGTCTCTCGGTTTCTCAATGGCCGCTTTGATGACCAATACACGCCCACCATTGAGGATTTCCATCGCAAAGTTTACAACATTCGAGGTGACATGTATCAGCTGGACATCTTGGATACATCTGGGAATCATCCATTCCCTGCCATGAGGAGGCTCTCCATTCTTACAGGTTAGAAATATACTGTACATGTGAGGCTTAACTGGCAAGTTAAGTTTGCCATAGTCAGAGCTGATCACTTTTTGGGAGAAGAAGCAAGCTGATGATGCCTGGGAAAATTGCCCCATGGTTAACTCTAAATCCTGTCTTTAAGAGGCAACCACCAATTTCCCAAAGACTAAGTCAGATGCTTTTGGACAACAAGACTTTGGTTTTCTTGGACAAACAAACTCTTGTGGCATGGCAAGCTGATCTGAAAATTCAAACGTATTTCAAGAGCAGCAAGTGAGATAACATGAATGTCTATTGTTCAAAGAGGACAAAATCATCTTTGGCTATATGTGAGCCCACCAATGTATCTGAAATGGACTTTTTTTCATTGACGGCTATTGATTCTTTGATATTTATATAGAAATAGTCATCAGCTCATGACTACAGTTGAGCCTAAAATTTCCATTGCTCAGCCAGACAGTTGTTAAGTGACATTTAATAACCTTTTTTCTGCCACAGCTGTTAAGTGAATCACTGCAGTTGTTAAGTTAGTAACATGGTTGTTAAGTGAATCTGGTTTTCTCATTGCCTTTGCTTGTCAGAAATTTGCAAAAGGTGATCACATGACCCTGGGACACTGCAGCCATCATAAATACATGCCAAATGTCAAAATTTTGATCATGGGAATGATGCAATAGTAATGTGTGAAAAACAATCATAAGTCACTTTTTCAGTTCCATTGTTATTTTGGATAGTCTCTAAATAAATGATTTTAAGTGAAAAACTGTGTATTAGGATTGGCTGAAAATAGACATACATAATCAATTGAAACCAACTGACCCAACCTTTCATTTTATATAAGTGGATCGCACATCAACTATTTCCTTTTTCTGGTTTATCTGCATTAATTATTACATGAAGCATTGTGACTGGACAATGCAATGCAACATCATTTTTTTACAGAACATATAAAACAGCAACCACAGTCAGATAGTTTGCTATTAGAATTTAGGAAATTTAAATGCTAAGCAATAGCAAGGGAGCAATATATAGAGAATGATATATGAAAGATTGAAAAATGGAACTTATGGAACTTATGGAAAACATTGGAAATTTAGTAAGAAATGTTTTAGATACTGAATAAATTAAACTTCACAGGTTGTTCAGCATTTAGTTCTTAGAGCTAGAGAAGGTGGAAAAAAATATTAGCAATAGTATCAATTCAATTTTCCACTGAAGAGGATGCTGCTACAAAATAAAAAGGTTAAAATTCCCCTTGATGACATAGAAGCTTTGCAACCTGAATTCATTGCACTGCAACTATACATTAATTGGTCCCTTACTTCTGTGAATTATTAAATAATATTTATTTTATTCAAATATCCTGAATGTTTTTGTTTTATTGCTATTGTCCCCCACCCTAATTCTCTCCACTTATGCTAGACTTTAGTTCTCACCTTCCTAGGTAGTATGGCTTTTGATTAGAAAAGTATTAGGTATTATGGGCATTGAACTCTGACGAATAGAACGCACTAGACTGCAAATTCTGCCATAAAATCTATAGAATTTATAACAGTTTTACTGTCTGCTGTTTTAAAACACATATTTCCGTATGATGAAGTTGTAACCTACTGCCTTTATTCTTTCCTGTTGAAATACTGCAGGTGATGTTTTCATCCTTGTATTCAGTTTGGACAACAGAGAATCCTTTGATGAGGTCAAGAGGCTCCAGAAGCAGATCCTTGAAGTCAAATCTTGTCTGAAGAACAAAACCAAGGAAACAGGGGATCTGCCCATGGTGATCTGTGGTAACAAGAATGATCATGGTGAACTCTATCGCCAAGTGAGTTCTGATGAAGCTGAGAAGCTTGTCTCCAGTGATGAGAACTGTGCTTACTTTGAAGTCTCAGCAAAGAAGAACACCAACGTGAATGAGATGTTCTATGTTCTTTTCAGCATGGCCAAACTACCCCATGAAATGAGCCCAGCTCTTCATAGGAAGATCTCTGTGCAGTATGGCGATACTTTCCACCAAAAGTCATTCAGGATGCATAGGGTCAAAGAGACAGATGCCTATGGCATGATTTCCCCCTTTGCTCGTCGACCCAGTGTCAACAGTGATTTGAAATATATAAAATCCAAAGTCCTCAGAGAAGGGCAAGCAAGGGAGAGAGAAAAATGCACAATCCAGTAAAAGAAGCTCCACTGAGGAGTCCATAGCGTATGTGCGGTGCCTTAAAGAAAGTGGCTGAACAAAGACAGTCTGAAAATATTTACAGAGTCATGGGTGACAACTACAGTCATCAGAATACTTTGGATAGAGCATTGTACCATTTCTGTAAAGATATAAATAAATTAAAACACAGCATTGTAAATACTTGAAGCTGGAATGGTAGATAACTGCCATACACAGCCCTTATTATTTGGACTTTTGGTTTTTGTATTTTTTAACAGAAAACAACCGTCTTAGTTTTCTCTCTTTGTTTTCCTTTATTTCAAGAAACTTCAAAGAACAAAGAAATCTGAACTTCAATTTTATACCAAAACAGTTAAAAGATGAGCCTGATTTGTATAAGTTTCTTGAGTAGCCATCATGCAGGAGACAATCTGATAACAAGATGAAAATTGGATGTTGTTTTCCTCCAATTCCTCATCTGAAGAAAATTCAAACATTTTGAGGAAAATATACTTCTTTGTGCTAATTCTTCATCGTGTCAATACAAATACTACATTTCTTTACTGTTTCAATTTTTCTGTTTTTTGCAAATGACAAAGTGTTTGTTTTAATTAATATGTGAATTAGTTGGCAAGTATGATCTAGAAATACCAGCTGATTTTCAGTTACATGATATGTAAATAATTTCTGTACTGTAAGAACCAGCACACCTGTTTCATATGATTTTCTGTTCCAAGAAATCCATATATTTGGAAAGTTTTATTGTACACTCATCCAAATCCCATTCATTTTTATTCCACAATAATAATTCTGCTTTCTACTATACTGATAAAAATGACATTGGATGTGTAATGCCAGGTGTTATGCTCTATCCTCCAACTTTCTCACATTAAAGGTGTAAACCTGTGGAGATTAATCGGAGAGCAAGCACAATTGAACTTAGTAGAACTTTATATAACTACACATGAGACTATAGTATAAGATTCTAGGCCAGTGTAGAATGAAATTGAGATTAAAATCTTAAGCATTCTTAGCTGAATAAAATTTGCACTTTGTAATCACAACCTTAAGGTTGAGCATGTTATTATTAAACAATGATATTTATTTCTCACTAACGGTTCTCGCCAGCAGCTACATTTTTCCCATGTTCAAATGGTGCAGCTATTTTTTTGCAAAACGAAGGTTCAGAGTTTAAATTTAACATGGCTGTCTTCCATGTCCATTGTCCATGTACCACAGTACTGAGTGCATCATAATACAGAGTAAACAAGAGCTTATATACTTTTATAATAAAAACATAGCTTTTCTTTCCTCAATCTGCTGCCTTTTAGACCAATTGGTTCTATCTGGAATTCCTTGGCCTTTGCTTGGAATTAGTCTAAAACATCTGGAGGGAACCAAGTTGAAGATGTCTGATGTAGCTATCTCCAATTTTCTTTTTTTTTAAAAAAACAACCCCAACCTTAATATTGGTGGATTTCTTCCAGACAAATTTATTTACCAAATTTATTTTCTTGTGGAGAAAAAGAGCAACGCCAGAATCAGCTTGGTTTGTTACTAAAAACCTACTTGATTATCTTATCTGACTCTTGAATAATCTTTAATATCAGTCTCAATGATGTGATGCCTTCCTTCCTTCCTTCCTTCCTTCCTTCCTTCCTTCCTTCCTTCCTTCCCATATACTAATGGACATTTTTAGAAAAATTACCTCAGACATGAATGTTTACTGTAATGTATGTGGATGTGTATGCACACATCTGCCTAGCAGGAAGAAGAGACACTTCATTCTCAGTAGTGTTAACCTACTGTACACAATGTAGATTTCTAAAATGCTCTACCAGCCCTTAACTATATCACACCTCTGTGTAATATTATACCTCATACACTGTATATATGTGAATAGTACTGTGTGCTTTAGTTGGCATTGCAAGCTTTACTTGCATGAACAAATGTTCACTCTGACATCTAATAATTAGGTAATGTAATGTTCTTGTGAGACAAAATGCTTGTAAGCCGCCCTGAGTCTTCGGAGAAGGGCGGGATATAAATGGAATTAAAATAAAAAATAAAAAAAATAAAAATGGTCTCCCATCTACTTCCACAAGATTGCATACTTCTTTGTTACATAAAATTCAATATTGTTAATTTCCTAGTGCTATTTCAGCCATTTATGTCATTTTGAAAAGATTCTGCATTTGTATAGATGTTTTTTCTCTTTTTCTTTCGATAAATTAATAAATAATAAATAAATTTATTTATTAACTGTGTCTGGACTGATTTATTTTTATAAAAATGTGATCAGGTAGCTGATTTGCTCTGGATGGCAAGCTGTTTAACAGCAAATTATTATGCATTGAATCACATAATTTATAGATGTCTATAAGAGGGCAAGTGACTGCTTACATACTTGCATAAAAATTGTGATGCAAAATTGTGTGATTCTGTGCCATCCTACGTATCATTGTGTAGTATATTATGGGTGCTACTGACACCATTGCTCTAATATAGATTCATAGGAATATTCCAGCTGAAAGATAACTATTCATATTAATGGATGGATTTTCAACAACAGAAAAACAATTTTCCTCACTATAGACATTGTAAGGTTTGTTATTCAAGGGAAACCCACAGCCATATAAATGTAATAATTAATTTAAATAAATAGTAAAATTATAGTATTTTACCACCACAGGAGTTAATACTGGCCAAAGGAATTGGGAGTTTCCATAAAAGCAAACAAGGTCAATCCTGACTGAAAGATAACTTTGGAAATAGAAATTTTGCTTCTGGAGAACCAGAGGAATTTGTCTGAGGCAGCCCGAAATTTGAGACAACATGACAATAGATACCTTGTCCTGGTTTCTATAGCAACCAACATTTTCTAAGCTAATTCCACAAAATGATGACTACACCACCAGTCATGCTTGCAGGAGAAGAAAAGCAGGAATATTGGAATCTGCCCCATGTCTTTTATCTACTGCCCAATAGAATGACTTTAGACAGCTCACATTAATGGAGGAACAGAAAGGATAATGTTTATTTCTTTTCTCTTCCTTGCTGCTCTTATGTCATAATCATCTCAAGCTATTCTTACAATTATTGCTACAATTCCTAATTAACACGATCCATCAACTACAATTATATTAGCAAGTGTTACATGAAACAGAATCTACAGGAGCCTAAGAGGCCACAAAATGAATGAAATTGGGGCTACGGAAGATGGACTCCCACCCACTCCGCCTTTATTCCATGGTATTAAATATTTCTTGGTCCAGGTAATGGCCATATCCACTTATATGGGGAATGTATCAGTCCAGGAACAAAAGGATTTGAGTTCAAATTCACAGTCAGCAATGAGTATCTTTTATCTCACTCATCATTGAAGCATTTGAGAGATATATAACCTTGTGTAATGAGCTGAGATCCCCAGAAGAAGGGTGAGATTTAAAAAAAATGTCTTTGCAGATAGAAAATAAAGATCCTTTATTTGAGTCACTTTGCTTTTCAGAAAGTCACAAAAGGTGATCATATCACCCTGGCATACTGCAAATGTCATAAATATGTATCAGTTGCATATGAATTTTGATCACATAACCATGGGGATGCTGCATGAAAAACAGTCATAGTCACTGTTTTTCAGAACCATTATAACTTTAAAATGACACTAAATGAACTGTTGTAAATTGAAGAGTACCTGTATTTATCTTATATTAATATTTTTGCCAATACATAAGCTCTATAACTTATTAGTTTAGGAGCCCTGGTGGTGCAGTGGTTAGAATACTGTCAAAACTGACTTCATAGTTGCCTGCACTTGCTTTCGCTCACAGTTTGCCAGAGTCACTGGAGGAGGATGGTGAATTCCTATGGGAGGGGGAGGCTAGGGAATGCACAAGAGCCTTCTGTTGCCGACAAGACGTTATCCACCAAGGTCAAGTTATGAAAAATACTTGAGTGGTGCAGACAGTTTTTCTCAAAACAAAAGAACTGAACTTGGTGAAGTATGAACTGTGGGTGGCTGGGAAAGGAAAAAGGGGTTTTACCTATATGGGCTTTTGTGAGAAAATCCCAGAACTGGCATGCCTAGATAGAACTTTCAATAAAGCTACATTCTTGATCATTCTAAAGAACTGGGAATTTCTTTTGTTGTATGTGCCAAATGGGACAGTTGACAAACACAGTATTACAGGCTAATTTCGCTGACTGCCAACAGTTCAATTCTCATCGGTTCAAGGTTGACTCAGCCTTCCATCCTTCCGAACTCAGTAAAATGAGAAGCCAGATTGTCACGGGCAATATACTGACTCTGTAAGCCACTTAGACAGGGCTGTAAAGCACTATGAAGCAGTAGTGCATCTGTTAAACGATTGCTAACTTTGCTGTAAAAGGAAAGGCAGTTGAATTTCTCTTTCTCTGATAGGTAGCTTAAGAAGTATGCATATTAAAAAGTGCTGGGCAGAGGAACAACGAATGCCAAGAAAAAGTATTATATACAATTACCTCCCAGATCTTACTAAGAAATCTTTGTTGAAGCCTTTATTAACAGTACTCTAGTTCTATTATTGTCTGGGAATTTATACATGACTTCCTTGGGATTGTTTCCAAGACTGTAATTATATTATCCATCCCATGTTGCATTTATTTTTTAAGTTCAGGACCAGTGGTCATAACAATTTCATAAGCACTTAAGCCTCACCATAAATTTAAAATATAATGCCAAGAGAGAGTTTTAATCTGAGCCACATCTCAACCAATTTAGTCCTGGAATATCTGAACTCATACAACTTTTGTTATTAAGATTATGCCCACATGCACAAGATAACAGTGTTAACAGGTAAGATTTTCAGATCTCTGTGGAATGGGTTAAAATAACTTTAAGCCTACCCTAATTAGAAATTTGCTTTACATGCCATAGTATACTAAAGAGTCAAACTTTCTTCTCTTACTACCTCTTCTCTATTTTGTTCATCAAATTATATTATTATTATTATTAAGTATTCATCTTCATGTATCCAAGAAACAAAATATCTAGAGGATCTGAAAAAATGTACCTGTTTTACATCTGGAAGATCTAGTTCAATCCTACACTGTGATACAGAGATGGGAAAATTGTCTGATGCCTGGACAGTCATAGCCAGCTTGTACATTCTGATACCAATTCTCCTTTGAAGATGTTGGAGAACCCCTCATTTCTTCCTCTACCTACCCCCCAAAAAAGTATTATTATTTTAATTATTTATTAGAATTTTTCAAAACAGAAAAGTAAGAATAATAAAAAAGAGAGACGAATGAAAAAAGAAGAAAACAGGCAAAATTATACCTTCTACCTTTCTTTCTCTCAAGCAGTTGCCATCTCATTGTTTCCCTGATCGTCTTTGACCTTTTTTAATTCCCAGATCCAGAAATCAGTATTTTCACCACTCAACCAAAAGTCCATGTAAGTTCTCCAGTCTTTAGAAAAAGTCTTTTATCATTTTTTCTAACCAAACTAATCATCATAAATTCAGTTAATTTTATAATTATACATACATACATTGATTAAATAATTTTAAAAGGAAAGAAAGAAAGAAAGAAAGAAAGAAAGAAAGAAAGAAAGAAAGAAAGAAAGAAAGAAAGAAAGAAAGAAAGAAGAAAAAAGAAAAATAGAAAAGAAAAGAAAAACAAAAAGAGGTAGCCTCCAAAATTCTTTAAAGCAATTATACATACAGTGATAAATTTACCTCTTGCTCTATGGTAACAACATAATTCTCTTCTTTCTATAATCTATTTTGTCTGTTCATGAAAACCATAAATCGTAAGTTCAATTTTTTTCTTTTACCCAACAGATTCTCAGCGACTCAAGTTACAAGTCGACCACAAAAATCTCAGTTTTTAAGGTTTACTTAAAAGGAGCAGCTGTCCACAGTACAAGTAGGTGATCTCACAAACTCTCCTTTTTCTGAAGTGTCTACATTAGCCAGAACTCACCATCTGGCTGCTGATTTCCACCTCAGTACTATCCCTGCTTCTTCAGGGACATTTAGCTCACCATTCATGCTCAGCAAAAACTATTTCATTACTTATTCTATCCTTGTGCATATAAAAATCTTGCTACACTTACCGTATACAATATTCATTTCCCATATTTTTTTCTAATTCCATGCCCATCTATACAATTAAATGTATTGTTCGAAACAAATGAAAAGCAGCAGATTAGGACAATTGCTGTGTGCCTTGTAAAGCAGAATGAACCAATAATCTCTACTATGACCTATTGCCAAAGTGCATTTTTAATGAGACAGTACTGGAAGTTGAAAAAGTAACTTAATTTCGTTATGTTTAGAAGTTCTTGTGGGAGACCAGAAAAACACAAATCTTTGATACCCAATAGTAATGAATATATGTAGCTCAGGATCAAACTGTGGAGCACCAAGGACTCCACAGACATTAATATATTATGAATTTACTCCAAACAATATGGGCCCTGCTCCCATCACTACCCCAAGGAGTTTCCTCTGTGTCTCTGTCTGATCAGGTCTAAATGCATTTTTTTCCAAATATGTCCCATCAACTTTGTGAAGAATATCAACCTCCAAAGATCTATGCAGAGAATCAGTTCAGAAACATTCTTAATCTCAATCAAGGAGAAGGGCTCATTAAATCTAGCATCTTATTTCCCACAATGGTCAGCTACTTGCTTCCACTGTATGAAGGAGACTGGGGTTCAGCAGCTTCAGACCTCTGGGCATCTATGTCTGGTTTTGCAGCAGATTGGAAACCACAGTGAAACTGGTCTTTTCTTTGAAACTGTGGAGCACATAAATGCACACAGCAGGAAGTAAGAACACAGATGGGTATAATACAAGAAATGTACTTTATTTCCCTTTTGGGTGGAATGAGACATGAGAAGGGTGTTTTTACTGCAGCTGTTAATTAAATGATATCTTTTGCTCTTTGTACTCAGCATTTTGCGGTTGGCAGAAATAAAAATGAATGCAATTTATTTTCTAAGCCTTTTTGAGGGGTTGACTGGCTATTCTTCTATTTCACTGAGCAACTTCAAGCTTCAGTATTATGGAACAGCTGGACAGATAGACAAAATTCACATATCCCAACATATCTGCATTTAATCATCTCAATCATATGTTCTTTGTCGTAAAGTAACCTTATCTGCTAACAAGAAGTGGGAACTATTGCCAGTTTACTTTTGCCGGTCAAGTTAGGTCATGGGGCTGGGCCTCTCCTCATCTCCCAGTGATTCTTGATTTTGTTTTGAAATTTTTCTTCACATACTATCAGTTATAATAACCTACCTATACTAATTCTAGGAAAGTGTATATGATGTAGTGTGTTCTTAAGTAAGCTTGGTATTTAGATATGGTAGAACTGAGATGTCCCCCTACAATGGCCTGCTACCTCTGGTCTACTCACCAGATCATGATATTGTTAAACATTCATTGTTTCAAGCCCTATTCTGGCTCTAGAAAAAGACAAAAATCTTGTGCAACAGTTGTTCTATTCTAGGTTGTGTTTTCTCTCTATATTTTATTTTATTTATTTATTTATTTTAATTCCATTTATATCCCGCCCTTCTCCGAAGACTCAGGGCGGCTTACAAGCTTAGCAGTAGCCTTCATTCTATGTATATGCCTGCTTATTAGGGCTTTCACACACACCCCAAGCGGCATTATTACAAAGTCAGCTTAATTGCCCCCAACAATCTGGGTCCTCATATATATATATGGCACACTTGTCCCTTCCAAGCTAAAAAAATTACTAGGGTTCCCAAACATTGTGAAATATGTTTTGAAAGAGGTAGCTAGAATTGCATAAAGCATTCCAAATACAATACTGTAGAAGTGATTTATGTAACGGCAGTATAATAATGGACATTTTATTTTCCTTTCCTTTCCCAAAGGATACTTAGTAAGTAATTTACCTTACCTTTCTTTCTATAAAAGAGAGTTGGTCTCGCCTTGGCTGAGCCTCTGAGTCTTCCTCAGTGACATAGTAATAGATCCCTTCACAAAAAAAACATGTCAGCTGATCTCATAACAGAAACATTGGAATATTGCCTTGGGTGCTGAACATCACGTTACAAAGCTTGAAGGTTGGGAAATAACATAGGAAAGACAACAGAAATTATATTGTGGCATCAGAGAAACAGTTTCTTTATGAGGAGTTACTAAGAAGAGCTAAATATACACATCTTGCTTCCTCAGTGTCTGAGCAGGGAAGAAACAATATAACAAGAAAGACTATAACATCTCCAAAGTGGCTATGAAAGCACCAAAGAAGGAGATAAATCAAGATACATTATGCTGTCATATGTGGAATTATAAATTATAAGAAGTGTATAAGAAGTTATAAATTAGAACAGAACATGAATTAAATAAACTATGCTCTTTTTAAAATAATAAATTATAAATAACTTTTACGTTTTCTTTCAGGGTTTTCCTAACATAAAAATTACTTTGTTTGGTTAAAATGTAAATGTATGGAGCAGAGACTGTTTTGTTTTTCTTTCTTCTATTGTTCTATTACTAAGGATAAATAATGAATCGCTTTGCTTCATCCTTATTTTCAGCATATCAAAGAGAAATGTGTTAGCAGTTATACAGTTAGATCACAGATGAAATTGATTGACATATAGTATCTTCTCCAACACGGGACCTTCTAGATTTGTTGCACTTAACACACATATTTCCAGGCTTGTTGGCTGCAGATTATGGGGATTGAATTGGAGATTGGAGAAGTTTGGTATGAGGACAATTGAGGTAATATTTTACACAAATTCTGATGACTTCTGACAGCACGAGTCGTTCTCCAGCTCAGAGATGGGCAGCTGAAAGTCCAAGGCCAACATGTACCTCCAAAACCACTTTTTGTAGATTTTTCAGTAATTCCTATCCAGGTAACTCCTATTCATGTTTGTCTTATTATATGTTATTTTATTTTCATTGCTATACTACTCTTCCTCTTAAATAGAGCAAGGTATTATCCAAAATACAGGTCTACCCACACACCCATACAAACACACACAAAAATCCCAGCTGAGTCTCACCTGATCATGAAGTGAGACATCCTGCAGCCTGTGATAGATAGAGTTAGACTGCCCTTTCAGTGGCTCTAGTATTAACTGCTACCTCTCCATTCTAAATGGGCTGGATCCTTCCATCAACCCCAGATTGAGTGGGACATACCATAATCCAGACCAGACAAAATCCAAGCCCAGCCATTTTCATCTTTGATGGGTACCTAGTGGATCCCATACTTCAGGTAAGAGAAAGTCAGTGATAGTTGTCCACTGTTCAGGCAAGCATACCACAACTATAACCACTACAGCAGATCTAGGACACATTGAGAGGGGGAATATCATGCATATATTTCTGGGCAGTTTGGTAGCGAATGAGAATAAGATATACAATTACTATAGGCTCAGATTAAGGCATGGATGCATGTTATTCCTTATATGCAGAAGGTACCATGTTTAATATTTAGCATCATTAAAAAGACAGGTACCTGTGTCAAACTATGGAGAACCTCTCCTGGATGGTAGAAATTAACTTTCCACAGCCTCTTGAGATGTTAATCAATGGTCATGTTAACCCATCAGAAGGGAAGAAGACTGCTTTAGAGAAATAGCATTTTGTCTCGAAGATACCAACTTAGAAAAACCTATCAAAAAGAAAGTCTGTCTTGGAGCAACTTTTTATTTCTGCTTTTAATGGTGATAAAGACAGAGATGGAAGTCTCTTGGAATGCAGAGTCATACTATTAATTGTGTGAGTTCAGTCTTGTGAGTGGTAAACCCCAATTTGCAACAGAGTATTGTATGAACCCCCTTCATGGATTACTGCCTTGTCGTGGCGAAGGGGCTTGCATAATTCAATAAAGCTATGAGCTATGCCATGCAGGGCCACCCAAGACGGAAAGGTCATAGCAGAGAGTTCTGACAAAACGTGATCCACTGGAGAAGGAAATGGCAACCCACTCCAGTATCTTTGCCATGAAAACCCTATGGACAGTACCAAAAGGCAAAACGATATGACGCTGGAAGATGAGCCCCTCAGGTCAGAAGGCGTCCAATATGCTACTGGGGAAGAGCAGAGGGCTACTACTAGTAGCGCCAGAAAGAATGAAGCGACTGGGCCAAAGCCGAAAGGATGCTCAGCTGTGGATGTGTCTGGTGGTGAAAGGAAATTCGATGCTGTAAAGATTTTTTCTCCATAGGAACCTGGAATGTAAGATCCATGAATCAAGGCAAGCTGGACGTGGTCAAAAAAGAGATGACAAGACTGAACATCAGTAAACTAAAATAGACAGTAATGGGTGAATTTAATTCAGATGACCATTAGGTATACTACTGCGGGCAAGAATCCCTCAGAAGAAATGGAGTATCCTTCATAGTCAATAAAAGAGTAGGAAAAGCAATACTGGGATACAATCCTCAAAATGACAGAATGATCTCAGTTCAAATCCAAGGCAAACTATTCAATATCACAGTAGTCCAAGTCTATGCCCCAACCACCAGTGCTGAAGAGGATGAAATTGACCAGTTCTATGAAGCCCTACAGCACCTTATAGAACTAACACCAAAAAATGATGTCCTTATCATCATGGGGGATTGGAATGCTAAAGTAGGAAGCCAAAAGATAACCGGAATAACAGGCAAGTTTGGCCTTGGAGTACAAAATGAAGCAGGGCACAGGCTGATAGAATTTTGTCAAGAGAATACGATGGTCATAGCAAACACTCTTTTCCAACAACCCAAGAGACGGCTCTACACATGGACATCACCAGACGGTCAACACAGAAATCAGATTGACTATATGCTCTGCAGCCAAAGATGGAGGAGCTCTATACAGTCAGTAAAAACAAGACCAGGAGCTGACTGTGGCTCAGACCATGAGCTTCTCATTGCAAAGTTTTAGGCTTAAACTGAAGAAAGTAGGGAAGAGCACTAGGCCACTCAGGTATGAACTAAATCATATCCCTGTTCAATATACAGTAGAAGTGACAAATAGATTTAAGGAATAAGATCTGATAGACAGAGTGCCTGAAGAACTATGGACGGAGGTTCACAACATTCAAGAGATAGCAACTAAAACCATCCCAAAGAAAAAGAAATGCAAGAAAGCAAAATGGCTGTCTGAGGAAGCTTTGCAAATAGCTGAGGAAAGGAGGGAAGCGAAAGGCAAGGGAGAAAAAGAAAGATACGCCTAATTGAATGCAGAATTCCAGAGAATAGCTAGAAGAGATAAAAATGCCTTCTTAATTGAACAGTGCAAAGAAATAGAAGAAAACAATAGAATAGGGAGGACCAGAGATCTTTTCAAGAAAATTGGAGAGATGAAGGGAACGTTTAATGAAAAAATGGGCATGATAAAGGACCAAAATGGCAGGGACCTAACAGAGGCAGAAGAGATTAAGAAGAGGTGGCAAAATTACACAGAAGAACTATACAAGAACGAGCTTAACGTCCCTGATAATCACAATGAGGTGGTCACTGACCTTGAGCCAGACATCCTAGAATGTGAAGTGAAGTGGGCCTTAGAAAAGTTGAGCAACAACAAAGCTAGTGGAGGTGACAGTATTCCAGCTGAGCTATTCAAAATCTTAAAAGACGATGCAGTAAAAGTGCTACACTCAATTTGCCAGCAAATTTGGAAAACTCAACAGTGGCCACAGGATTGGAAAAGATCAGTTTACATTCCAATTCCAAAGAAAGGCAGTGCCAAAGAATGTTCCAGAAAAACATCTACTTCTGCTTCATTGACTATGCTAAAGCCTTTGATTATGTGGATCATAACAAACTGTGGCAAGTTCTTAAAGAGATGGGCGTACCAGACCATCTTATTTGTCTCTTGAGAAACCTATATGTGAGCCAAGAAGCAACTGTGAGAACGGGACACGGAACCACTGATTGGTTCAAAATTGGGAAAGGAGTCCAGCAAGGCTGTATACTGTTGCCCTGCCTATTTAACTTATATGCAGAGCACATCATGAGAAAGGCAGGGCTAGATGAATCAAAAGTTGGAATTAAGATTGCCGGAAGAAATATCAACAACCTAAGATATGCAGATGATACCACTCTAATGGCAGAAAGTGAAGAAGAACTAAAGAGCCTCTTGTTGCGGGTGAAGAAGGAGAGTGCAAAAGTTGGGTTGAAACTTAACATTAAGAAAACCAAGATCATGGCATCCGGCCCTCTCAATTCCTGGCAAATAGATGGGGAAGAAATGGAGGTAGTGATAGATTTTATTTTCCTGGGTTCCCAGATCACTGCAGATGGGGACTGTAGCCAAGAAATTAAAAGATGCTTGCTCCTGGGGAGGAAAGCAATGGCAAATCTAGACAGCACACTAAAAAGCAGAGACATCACCCTGCCAACAAAAGTGCGTATAGTCAAGGCTATGGTCTTCCCACTTGCAATGTATGGCAGTGAAAGCTGGACCATAAAAAAGGCTGAGCACCTAAGAATTGAGGCCTTTGAACTATGGTGCTGGAGAAGACTCCTGTGAGTCCCTTGGACTGCAAGGCGATCAAACCGGTCAGTCCTAGAGGAGATCAACCCTGACTGCTCTTTAGAAGGCCAGATCCTGAAGCTAAAACTCAAATACTTTGGCCACCTAATGAGAAGGAAGGACTCACTGGAGAAGAGCCTAATGCTGGGAAAGATTGAGGGCAATAGAAGAAGGGGATGACAGAGAATGAGGTTTCTGGATGGAGTCACTGAAGCAGTAGGCGTGAACTTAAATGGACTCCAGAAGATGGTAGAGGACAGAAAGGAGGAACGTTGTCCATAGGGTCGCGATGAGTCGGACACGACTTCGCAGCTAACAACAACAACATTATATGAACACAAAATATAATTAAGTAAATGATGATTAAACAAACCCTGGTTTATGGTCATATGTGACCTTCATCCAACTATACATTGAGATATAAGGAATAAGAATTCTAAGTAAATATTGGCACTCTAACTTTTTTGCCTCAGCACTCACTGAATGTTACAAATTCTGTCCATGCTTAATTGCTGGAGACAGCTCCCTCCCATATTTAAGTCTTTGCTCTGCGGTGCAACAGGTATTCACACTTTATCTGCATTTTTGAAATAATTTAATCAAGACCCAAACTTTCTAATGCATATTTGCAGTGTCTTAAAATAAATAATAAAAACAATGAGGCAACCAGAATCAAAGCAAATTCCCTCATGGAAATCATTCGATGTTTTATCATATTTTTCTTTCTCTTTTTTCCATTTGCCTGCCAGTGATTATGCATTATGTAATTAAATTCACAGCCGAAAAGAAAAGAAAAGAAAATAACATGAACTCTTTTTCTTCTTGAGATAAGTTTTCCCACTTATATCTCCAGGTTCTACAGGCAATGAGTCATTTTTTGTTGTTGTTACTGTTGTTGTATTGTGCTATTAGAAGAGACCTTGTATAAATAGTTGTTAAATCTTTCCTTTACCTGCTGCAGTAGTTCTTCCTAGCTATGAGTGAACATTGTCAGTTACTGTACTAATATTCTTCCTCCCACATAGCTGATTAGTGTCATTCAAGCCATGCGGAGGCTGGGTACAGAAACAATAAGAATTGCAGCATGGCAGGGGATGTTAATGTGGAATAGGCAAACTAAGAAATACTTCGTAGGCAGAAGAGAAACACAGCCCAGGCACAGGGGAACATTTCCCACAAAGACTCTGAAGTTCATGTTGTTGTTTGGAGGAGACATAATGGGCTTTACAAAGTATAGTAAAGAAAAGTGGCTGAACATTGGGATTATGAAACTGAATATGGCTGACTTGCTGGATGACTGTAAACTAGATTGTGTGGTTTGATCAGAAACCAAGAAATAAAACAAGCACATCTGCTCTGCACATGACAAAACTACCTAAAATCTAAATACCAGAATAAAACAAAAGAACTGTTTCCATATATACCCACATATACAAAGAGATTTATTTTTATTTTTTATTTTATTTTAATTCCATTTATATCCCGCCCTTCTCCGAAGACTCAGGGCGGCTTACAAGCTTAGCAGTAGCCTTCATTCTATGTATATGCCTGCTTATTAGGGCTTTCACACACACCCCAAACGACATTATTACAAAGTCAGCTTAATTGCCCCCAACAATCTGGGTCCCACAACAATCTGGAAGGGAGAGGACCATGGGCTTGAGTAACTACTGGTTGATTCACAGGCAGGGAAGTTAAATATTGCCTTCCTCATGGAAATTAGCTATGACAGAACAAACAACCATAAATGAAAGGTTAATGCTTCACGTCATCACAATTTTTTGGTATAGCAAGGATGGACAAGCTGTTGGACTCTGACTTCTATCTCCCCAGAAAGCAGGCCAATTATGCGAATTGCAGTTGCAGAAGCAGCTTACATGTCCAAAGTGCAGGGATATGAAGTGATGTTTATTTATGTGTCACTCAGTTCTAAATAGTGTTATTTTCTGTTCTAGACATGCTTAGCCCTGTAATTTATTTTTTAAAATTCCATTTATATAATATTCCATCAATTACTGTGACTTTCCAACTCAGTAATAGCCAGAGTGCTTTTCTAAATTTCTATTCTAGTACTGGAGGAAAAATAGGTAAACAACTTCTAAGATGTTTTGGTTGTTGATATCTTTGCTATACAGAATTTCCTTCTTTCAACTTTTTAAAAATCGGTTACTATCTGTCCATTGACATCCTTTAGCGTGCCAGTTCAAGGCAGGTCCTTTCTCTTCAGTTTGCAGATTGCTTGGAAGACTTTCCTTGAAAAGTAGTTTGCAAACCTTTGCCTTTTTAAAGATATGAAACATGGTTTGGGCTATGATAGTGTTTCTTTGTCTCCCAGTGCTCTAAACCTGCCAGAGACCCTTGTCCTGAGGAGCAGCTGTTTGGAATACTTGTCTGGAGAGGAACTGCAAAGAATTAGTCCATTCACCAGCTGTCCATTCTGCCAAGATTGTCAGCTCTGCTCTCAGCAGAACCATCTTCAGTTTGCTATTTCTTCCTTGGAAGCCCCCATTCCACCCGCCACCCCTATTGAATCTTTTCCTAGAAAACTTTAATGGGCATGAGAAGGTAGGCAAGAAATTGTCAGCTGCTGAATCATTTCTACCATTTACAAACCCCAATGGAATTTTTATTCCAAAGTATTTGTCTTGTACATGGCTCGAAATAAGCAAGTTAGAAAGGCCACTGTCTTTTTGATGTCTCATCAGTCTCTGCATATTATACAATGTAAGCTTTCTAAAGTCTTAAATGTAGAGTATATTTTAAAAATGTATTCTAGTCTAATTATATGGCTCAATTAAAGACAAAATACATTACCATTCATCAAAAATGAACATATTTTATCCATTTTAAAGCATTTTTCTTTTTTTAGTGATTTATTTTAAACTAATAACCAGGACACCATCCTACAATTAACTTTAGAAAACATACTATAGCCCAACAGAGCTGAAAATTATGGAAGGCATAGCTGAGAAGGTGGAAGCTTAGAGCTGTAGCTTAGTGGTCATGTATCTGCTTTGCACACAGAAAATGCCAAATTCAATCCTCAGCATCTCTAGGCAGTGGTCAGAATAAAAATCTGAAACTTGGGAAGCTGTTGTCAATCATTATAGGGTTTCTGGGATCTGAAGGACTTACTTAGCCTTTTCAGGATACAATGCATTCTACCTCTAGAACATACTTGTAGATGAGGGCTAAATAATAGTTTAATTTAATGTATGTTTATTAATGAATGTAATGGATTAAATATAGTTAGTCTATTGCTCCACATTCATTTAATAATTTTTCCCTTTTGTCAAATTAGAAATAATAGTTTGGGACCTCCGGCTTGGCATCACAGCGCTGCGAATGCAGTAAAATGGGCTCCATCTTTCACGTCTGAATTCACTCTGTTGGGGGACCCTGGAAAGGGTTGAAAGTCACCCTGTAGAGGCGATGAGCAAGGAGGGGAACCCTGTTTGATCATGGGAGGGCATTTGATCTGGGGAAGCCCTCAAAACCAGTGGGGGAATGACCCGCCATATTAATATGGCTGGTCTCTAAGCTGCTGACAGCCGAAGTCAAAAGTATCACCAAGCAACTTTCAAGCAATGCAGATGAAACTGGGTGAGACCTGATCCTCTCTTTAAGATTCTAAGTTTTCTTTCCTGTAAAAGCTGCCCGACGCATCTTTCCCCCTGTGAGGAGAGAGGGAAGGGAATTTTTACCCCACCCTCTAAGAAAAGCGGCAAATAAATACCCAGGGGAAACAGAGCAACTATAAGATTAATTTTAATCTAATTGGATGTATATTCTTTTGAAACCTGGGGACTAAAACTGTTCTTTTTCTTACTGGAGACTTTAAAAAAAAGACTTGAAAAACCACCATATAAGTTTTGGACTTAAAAAGCTTAAAATGGCATTGGTGACATCTTGTGGCAAATTATGGTATTACAATTTGTTATTGCCTAAAAGAAGCCCAGACTTCAGATAAAATTTGTTTGACCTTGACAGTTACCACCTTTGAAAAACACAGCTGCAAAGAAGGGATTTCTGGGTGGCTTATCTGGCCTGCTTGAACTATGAATGTAAACTTTTACTGACTTTCAGAGCTATACTTGGGGAATTGCTTTCCTATTTCCCTGCATGAGAAGCATGTGTTATTACACGAGATGATGGAACACCTTGGATTATAAACTCTTACTTCATAAACAATTTCTACTATAAAGACCATCTATAAAACGTGAAATAGATGTCCCATACCCAGCTACAAAAGACAAAAAAATATTTTTAACATTTGATTCTAAAGTCTTCAACTTAACATACTATCAAGAGAATATGGATAAAGATCAGGAAAAAATCCTTTCCATATTGAAATCAGTATGCAGAACCATCCTTTCAGCTTGTAACAAAATAAGAAGCAACACAAAGGAACAATGTACTAGCTTAAATATACAAACCCAGATCTTGACTACAAGCAAAGAACTAACAACACAGAAAACAAAAGGAAAATTGGAACAATTAAACACTAAGACAGACCCAACTGACCAATAGACCCAGCCAACCGAAAAATCAGAAAAGGGAGGGACAACATTGAAATTGGAAAAGACTTTTTACAAATTAAGAAATCAAAATATATTTCAGGAAAAGGAAGAACAAATTAAATGGAAGATAAACCTATCAGTACAATTGTGGGAAATTGGAGTAGTAGAGAGGCGATTTAATGAATACCAATGTGCTCGTCCTTCCAAAAAAACTTCAACCAACTGGTCTTTCTTATTCCAAATATATATATAAATAGAGGGAGAACTATTTGATGATTCAAAGACATTGACATGGAAGGTTAGCTGGCAAAGGAAGAAAGCCAAAGTAAGGCTGAAGAAAATAATGGCTTTGACCTATTAGAGGGGATATTATATTATATTATTAATTAGACAGTTGAACATGGTGGAAAATAGATAACATTTAGAAAATAGAGTAACATTATAATTAAATAGGCAAGATGTGTAATTAGACTATTAGACTTGGGTATGAAAGGGAAAAAGGAAGAAGTTGAGATAAGGGAAACTTTTGGTCACCTAAACATAAAGTACTTGGAAATCATAAATAATAGTGTTTTCTTGAATATTGATGGGAAATTAAAGTTGGGGGGAAGCAATAATAGGACATTGTTTATATAAGGATATTAAGTGCAAACGCAATTAAGATATGTATAGGATAAAAAGTATTGCTAAATGTAACAAATATGTTTCTATTTAGTTGAAAATAAGAATTTTGTTTGCCCAATATGAGATAATAGATATTATTGGGGAGAGAGAGAGGAAGTATTTGATGTTCTGATATTAGACTTAAACTAAAAATTTATGTATATTACTGAACTATTGATTAACCCAGACAACACCTATAATGGTTTTGACTTATTGGAGGGGATACTGTATTATTAATTAGATGGTTTAACATGGTGGGAAATAGATAATTTTTAGAAAACAGAGCAGTACTTACTGCAAGGAGGTTGAGGGGTTGGTGAACTGGTGAAAGGAAAACAGCCTAGAGATCATTGTCAATTTCAGGAAAGGCAGGCACAGCCACACTTCTCTGTGCATTAATGATTCACCTGTGGAGACGGTTAGCAGCATCAAATTCCTGGGTGTGCAGCTAACAAGTAGGCTGGCTTGGTTGCTCAACAGTGAGAAACTGATGAAGTGGGCACAGCAGCGCCTGCATTTTCTGTGATGCATGAGAAAAGCACATCTTCCTTCCCATGTCCTGACCACTTTCTAGAGGGGGATGATCGAGAGCATCCTGTCATACAGCATCACAGTCTGGTTTGGAAGCATCACTGCTTCAGAAAGGAAGGCAGTGCAGAAAGTGGTGAGGATGGCTGAAAAGATCATTGGCAGTTCCCTCCCCTCCATCCAGGACATAGCACAGAAATGTTGCTTGAGCAGGGTCTGTAAGATTATCTGGGGAACTACACATCCTCTTCATGACCTGTTTTCCTTGTTACCTTCTGGGAGGAGGTTTCATGGTATCCGTAGCATAACATCCAGATTCAGCCATAGTTTCATTCCATACAGCAGGGCTTTTCAACCAGTGGTACGGGTACCACCTGTGGTACACTGGCACCTGGTAGGTGGTACACAACCATCCTAGAAAAGTGGTAATTGGGGAGGGAAATGAACTGAACCCGTGGCAGCACCATACAAGCCTGAGTGAGAGATGGCTGGAGCTGCAGGTCTGTCAGGGCTCAGTGAAAGCACCAGGATCAGCGCTAGGCTCCAGTTGGAGCTCGGTGCTGAACCCAGTGCTTCTGCTAAGCCCAGAAAAAGCACCAATCAGCTGGAATGTTGCAGCATCTCCAGGGTCTTGTGATTTACATTCAAATGCTTGGCAACTGATTCATATTTATGATGGTCACAGTGTCCCATGGTCATGTGAAGTGACCAAAACCTGCTGCAACCATCCAGCAAGGGGGGGGAATAAAAACCAAACACACCCTATCCCACCCCCACTGCCAATCTTCAACAGAAATGCTCACAACAATGAAAACCTCAGACAGGAGGAAGAGTGCCACCGGGCAGGCAGGCAGGTGTCTTGCTCGGCTGTGGCTTGGGGGGCACTTTTTTCAGTGCCATTGTAACTAAGCGAACTGTTGTAAGTCAAGGACTACCTTGACTACCTGTACTTCATCACTTTTTTCCCTTTTTTTGGTCATCAAGTTTTTGACACCTTGCTAGGCGACTGGTGGTACTTTTATGTTGCCATATCCTAAAAGTGGTACAATGGATGAAAAAGTTGAAAAGCCTTGCCATACAGCTGCTTCCTTCTGTTATATATTCAAGGTGGACAGTATTTAATATTTATTTCTTATGTAATGTAGGGGTGTGGGTATATATATATGTTGTATATAGTATGGTTAGGTGTGTGTCATGTATGTGTTTCACTTTGAAAGCAGGCAACTAAATTTCATTTTTGATGTGTGCCATTGTGCCCACAGTACAAAAATGACAATAAAGGTTATCTATCTATCTATCTACTACAATCAAATAGATAAGATGTGTAACCAGAATATTAGACTTTGCTATGAAAAGGGAAAAAGGGAGAAGTTGATATAAGGGAAACTTTGGTCACCTAAATATAAAATACTTGGAAATCATAAATAATAGTGTTAATGTCAATGCTGCTAACATCGGATGTTCTTGCTTTAACAACATAGGGAGGTGCAGCCTTTTCCTTTCCTATGCTTTACTCTTAGAATTAGATGATACTGGGGAAGGAGGAGGAATGTGATGGGAGTTAGTTAGACATAACAATTCAGGGGCTTTTGAAATAAGAGATGATAAAGAAATGGTGGGTTGGAGAATGGGAGGGAAAGCTTCCATTTCAAACTAATTGGTGAATGTGATTTATGACTTGTGCTTTGATACTATGTGTTTGTTGTTGTTGTTGTTGTTGTTGTTAGTTGCAAAGTCATGTCCGACCCATCGCGACCCCTTGGACAACGTTCTTCCAGGTCTTCCTGACCTCTACCATCTTCTGAAGTCCATTTAGGCTCATGCCTGCTGCTTCAGTGACTCCATCTAGCCACCTCATTCTCTGTCGTCCCCTTCTTCTCTTGCCCTCAACCTTTCCCAGCATTAGGCTCTTCTCCAGTGAGTCCTTCCTTCTCATTAGGTGGCCAAAGTATTTGAGTTTCAACTTCAGGATCTGGCCTTCTAAAGAGCAGTCAGGGTTGATCTCCTCTAGGACTGACCGGTTTGATCACTAGGTTTGATTATTAGGTGGCCAAAGTATTTGAGTTTCATCTTCAGGATCTGGCCTTCTAAAGAGCAGTCAGGGTTGATCTCCTCTAGGACTGACCGGTTTGATCACCATAGTTCAAAGGCTTCAATTCTTTGGCGCTCAGCCTTTTTTATGGTCCAACTTTCATTGCAACTGGGAAGACCATAGCCTTGACTATATGCACTTTTGTTGGCAGGGTGATGTCTCTGCTTTTTAGTGTGCTGTTTAGATTTGCCATGGCTTTCCTCCCCAGGAGCAAGCGTCTTTTAATTTCTTAGCTGCAGGCCCCGTCTGCGGTGATCTTGGAGCCCAGGAAAATAAAATCTATCACTACCTCCATTTCTTCCCCATCTGTTTGCCAGGAACTGAGAGGGCCGGATGCCATGATCTTGATTTTCTTAATGCTAAGTTTCAACCCAGGTTTTGCACTCTCCTTCTTCAATCACAACAAGAGGCTCTTTAGTTCCTCTTCACTTTCTGCCATTAGAGTGGTATCATCTGAATATCTTAGGTTGTTGATATTTCTCCCGGCAATCTTAATTCCAACTTTTGATTCATCTAGCCCAGCTTTTCTCATAATGTGCTCTGCATATAAGTTAAACAGGCAGGGTGACAGTATACAGCCTTGCCGGACTCCTTTCCCAATTTTGAACCAATCAGTGGTTCCGTGTCCCGTTCTCACTGTTGCTTCTTGACCCGCATATAGGTTTCTCAAGAGACAAATAAGATGGTCTGGTACTCCCATCTCTTTAAGAACTTGCCACAGTTTGTTGTCAAATGCTTTAGCATAGTCAATGAAGCAGAAGTAGATGTTTTTCTGGAACTCCCTAGCTTTCTCCATGATCCAGCGTATGTTGGCAATTTGATCTCTAGTTTTATTTTTTTATTTTTTTATTTAATTCCATTTATATCCTCTGCCTCTTTGAAATCCTGCCTGTACTTCTGGTAGTTCTCGGTCCACATACTGCTGGAGTCTAGCTTGTAGGATTTTAAGCATAACTTTACTACATTGTGAAATGAGTGCAATCGTGCGATAGTTTGAACATTCTTTGGCACTGCCTTTCTTTGGAATTGGAATGTAAACTGATCTTTTCCAATCCTGTGGCCACTGTTGACTTTTCCAAAATTTGCTGGCAAATTGAGTGTAGCACTTTTACTGCATCGTCTTTTAAGATTTTGAATAGCTCAGCTGGAATACTGTCACCTCCAC
The DNA here is from genome assembly GCF_947247035.1 of Vipera ursinii. Taxonomy (NCBI): domain Eukaryota; kingdom Metazoa; phylum Chordata; class Lepidosauria; order Squamata; family Viperidae; genus Vipera; species Vipera ursinii. The sequence goes on along the minus strand of NC_139515.1, from coordinate 64,690,697 downwards.
TAGCTTTGTTGTTGCTCAGCTTTCCTAAGGCCCATTTCACTTCACATTCTAGGATGTTTGGCTCAAGGTCAGTGACCACCTCATCGTGGTTATCAGGGATGTTAAGTTCATTTTTGTATAGTTCTTCTGTGTAATTTTGCCATCTCTTCTTAATCTCTTCTGCCTCTATTAGATCCCTGCCATTTTGGTTCTTTATCATGCCCATTTTTGCATGAAAAATTCCCTTCATCTCTCCAATTTTCTTGAAGATATCTCTGGTCCTCCCTATTCTATTGTTTTCTTTTATTTCTTTGCACTGTTCATTTAAGAAGGCATTCTTATCTCTTCTAGCTATTCTCTGGAATTCTGCATTCAATTGGGTGTATCTTTCTTTTTCTCCCTTGCCTTTCGCTTCCCTCCTTTCCTCAGCTATTTGCAAAGCTTCCTCAGACAGCCATTTTGCTTTCTTGCATTTCTTTTTCTTTGGGATGGTTTTAGTTGCTATCTCTTGTACAATGTTGCAAACCTCCGTCCATAGTTCTTCAGGCACTCTGTCTATCAGATCTTATTCCTTAAATCTATTTGTCACCTCTACTGTATATCCGTCAGGGATATGATTTAGTTCATACCTGAGTGGCCTAGTGCTTTTCCCTACTTTCTTCAGTTTAAGCCTAAATTTTTCAATGAGAAGCTCATGGTCTGAGCCACAGTCAGCTACTGGTCTTGTTTTTACTGACTGTATAGAGCTTCTCCATCTTTGGCTGCAGAGCACATAGTCAATCTGATTTCTGTGTTGACCGTCTGGTGATGTCCATGTGTAGAGTCATCTCTTGGGTTGTTGGAAAAGAGTGTTTGCTATGACCAGGGCTTTTTTTCTCATAGAACGCTCAGAACGGAGTTCCAGCACCTTTTTTGGATGGAACCTTGTAGGTTAGGCAAGTCAGGTTGTATGACATGTGTGAGTTCCGGCACCTTTTTCTTTTACAAAAAAAGCACTGGCTATGACCATCGTATTCTCTTGACAAAATTCTATCAGCCTGTGCCCTGCTTCATTTTGTACTCCAAGGCCAAACTTGCCTGTTATTCTGGTTATCTTTTGGCTTCCTACTTTAGCATTCCAATCCCCCATGATGATAAGGACATCATTTTTGGTGTTTGTTCTATAAGGTGCTGTAGGGCTTCATAGAACTGGTCAATTTCATCCTCTTCAGCACTGGTGGTTGGGGCATAGACTTGGACTACTGTGATATTGAATGGTTTGCCTTGGATTTGAACTGAGATCATTCTGTCATTTTGGGGATTGTATCCCAGTGTTGTTTTTCCTACTCTTTTATTGACTACGGAAGCTACTCTATTTATTGTGAGGGATTCTTGCCTGCAGTAGTATACCTGATGGTCATCTGAATTAAATTCACCCATTCCTGTCTATTTTAGTTTACTGATTCCTAAGATGTCGATGTTCAGTCTTGTCATCTCTTTTTTGACCACGTCCACCTTGCCTTTATTCATGGATCTTACATTCCAGGTTGCTATGGAGAAAAAAATCTTTACAGTATCGAACTTTCCTTTCACCACCAGATACATCCACAGCTGAGCATCCTTTCAGCTTTGGCCCAGTCGCTTCATTCTTTCTGGCACTATTAGTACTAGCTCTCTGCTCTTCCCCAGTAGCATATTGGATGCCTTCTGACCTGAGGGGCTCATCTTCCAGCGTCATATCATTTTTCCTTTTGGTACTGTCCATAGGGTTTTCATGGCAAAGATACTGGTGTGGGTTGACATTTCCTTCTCCAGTGGATCATATTTTGTCAGAACTCTCTGCTATGACCTGTCCATCTTGGGTGGCCCTGCACAGCATAGCTCATAGCTTCATTGAATTATGCAAGCCCCTTCGCCACGACAAGGCAGTAATCCATGAAGGGACTATGTGTTTAGGGGAGGGGAATTCAGATTTCGGCTTTGACCATGTATGTGCCGAAGCTATGCTACTTGAATAAAGATTCTTTAAGGTAAACAATGCCTTGAAGCACTTTGAAGAGTTTCATTTGTCAGAACCATAACATTAAGCTGAAATCTGCAAACTTTCCAAACTTTCTTGGGGTTTTGAGCCCCAGTCGCTGTCCCTAGACTTGAGGGAAGCTGACAAAAATTCAGGAGAAAATTTCATCATGGAGAAAGAGAAATTGCTTGAAGCCAGCAACCTGGCAGCAGCTGCTACCCCAGGGGGGGAAGCGACAGCTAACAAGCTGGGGGAGGAAGAGCTTTTGTAAGACTTCCAGCTGGAGGCAAAAACCAAGCAGCTAGGAGAGCTGATCTGGTCGTCAGATTGGGCCCAGCACAGCAGAGACTCCAGATGCCTCAACTGCCTTGCCACCCACAAAGACTTCAAAAGCAGACCAGTGGAGAGCTACCAGGACTTCTGCCACTGAGGACTCGGGTGAGTAGGAATGCCTGTCTGCAGCTCATAGCCAGCCAGTGGAAAGATTTGAAGGGCTAGAGCAGAAAAGCAGAAATCAACTCCTGCTGAGAGAAGCCTCCAGCCCCTCCTTTGCAGATCAGACAGCCTTCCAGCCCCTGAAATCCCCTGCCAGGGCCTTCAGCCCCACAGAGATAGAGAACCCCAGTCTGAGGCCCCTGCAGCAGTGGGGAGTTTGGCAGCCCCTGCAGGTGGATGATCAGTGACCTCTGAGCTTGCAGCAGCTAGTAGAGGCCTTGCAACAGCTTGGGGTGGTACAGAAGCCAGGAGATCAGCAGCTGTAACAAAAGGCAAATATTTACATTGGGGGGGAACACTCTAAAGCCCCTTTATTTCTGGCATTACTAAACATCTGGGAATCAAACATCTTGGTTCATATACTGCAGACAAAGGTCTATCAGTCACTTCAGTTTTCATGTCTGCCGATTTCTTCTCATTGGATCTATATATAAAGTGTATTCAACTAACCATGAGAAAACAACATCTCTGATCTTTAGTGTTTAACTAATAAAATCATTGTCCTTTCATAAGTTCTGCCAAAACCCACAACTAAGTCATTGTCATAATGGTATCCAGAATTGTTTATAAGACTATAATGTAAACTGTTATTGTCTTACAAGGCTGCTACTTCTGTTTTCTTGCTTCTTGGTGAGCTTGGAATAACACTGCAAATGAATCACACATAATTACAGTTTATGTTCAATGTTTGGTAATAATCCTGGTTATTTAGGGCGGGACACCTGCAGGTTTTGATGATAATGATGATGTTATCCATTCAGTCGAGTCCAACCCTTGGCAATTCTATAGACTAGGTCTCTACATCTTCTAATCTTGCACTAGTCTTTGAGTTTTTCTATGCTTTGGCTGATGTCAGCTTAGGTGGTGTCCAGCCACCATGTTCTTTGATGGCCTGGTTTCCTTTTACTGTTGACTCTTCCAAACATAATTCCTGTTTCCAGTGAATTCCCCTGCATAACATGGACAAAGGAAGTGAGATGCAGTTTCTTGATTTCACTTTCTAGTGATATGTCTGGTTATGAGCTCCAGTACTTACTTGTTAGTCACTTTTGCTGTCCAGGGAATACCCAGGAGCCTTCTCAAGCACTACAGCCCAAACAAGTTGATTTTTCTCCTGTCTTGCTTTTTTAAGTTCCAATTTTCACAACCATAGGTAGTTACAGGAAACACAATAGAGTGAACTAACCTACATTTGGTTGCAGGGCTGATGTCCTTGCTTTTCCATACTTGGCTCATGTTCATTATTGCTGTGTGACCCAGCGCAATCAAACATTTTTAGTAGGCCATTAACTAACTAGTTCATCAACCAATTGATCAACCTTGAAAAACATAGATGGGTAGATGTATCCTGATATCCCCTTTGCTTTGATTCAAGACCAGATTAAAAATGTATTTTTTCCATAGGACACATTTACAATGCAATTGCTCTTTGCTGATATTTCATTATATTGCATTGCTTTCCTGGAAGAAGACAATGGAAAAAAGCACATTTCTTAGTTAAAAAAAACAACCCAAACCACTGAGACATGTCCATAAGTCACCAGACTCAAACCTTAAACAAAAAATAACTTTATCTTTTTATAAAATGTGTCATAAAAATGTAGTCTATTATTTTCATCATTTTTTGCAGTTTTCTTGCTACACCTATGGATTATTTTTTGAATAATAATCATATTCCATAATGCAAGGGAATACAATACAATAGCTAGAGGCTCTATTTAATTCTGATAGATTTCCCACATGTATTATAGTATAATTATTGTCTTTGAAAACCGATAAAAAAAGAAAAAATGGCTAAAATTGGGAGTACAACTAGATAAGATTTATTAATGTTTTTCTTCCTCACCATAATTCAAGTTGAGGATGAACACCGTATAGAGAACAGTAAAGTTGGAAGGCCACAGAGTCCAATCCTATGCTCAGTGCAAGAATCCAAATGAAACCTATATTGACTACATAAAATGAATCCCACCACTTCCACAAGTAACTGATTATACTATCTAACAGCTCTTATTGTTAGGAAGCTTTTTCTAACATTCAGTCTAAATCTGTCATTCTTTAATCTGGTTTTGTTATTTTTTTGCTCCTCACTCCATCACAGTGCATGACCTCCTGTGTGCCACCTTTCGATGCTAATAGAAATAATCAATTATTTATTATTTTATAGGCTTGTCCATTCTGAACAAAAGAAATCTGGAGGAAAATTTTGTCAGGATCAGTTCTCAAAATGATCGCATTGTTCAGAAATTTATTTTAAAAATTATCCTGTGCACACAGGTTGTACAGCCTTCCCTAATTTCATATTCTTGTGTTATATAATGATAGCTACCTACAATTTGGGAAGTTTTCATTCCAATACAACTGAACAGCACAAAATTAGGTATAAACTGAATTCAAACTAGCATTATCTAGCATTAGACTATACTCAATGTATTTTTATTGTCAGGTCAGTATGATTCAGTTTTTCTGAAGGTACCTAGGTTTTGTTATACTGTCTGTAAAACTAGGCAGACCTTGATCACCTATTGATTACATCATTAATTTGTAATATATTGCTATGTCTTCTCGTGTTCGGTTCCGTTTTGTTTTGTTTTATTTGAATGTTAAGTTATGTGTTGGCCTATGGCTATAATAATAAAGACAACTTACACATGAATAGGGATTCTGTTTGTGTTTTGTGTTTGTGTTTTATTAGATTTCTATACCGCCCTTCTCCCGAGGGACTCAGGGCGGTTCACAGGGCATATATAAATAGCAGTACAAAAATTAAAAGGAAATTAAACCAATGCCCAATTAAAATACAACAATGATAGAATACTAAAAAACCAATTAAAAACCCATATTCCCCCATCAGGCCAGACCAGCTAATTCAAATAAGTGGGTCTTCAGCCCGCGGCGGAAGGATCGAAGGTCCGATGCCATCCGGAGCTCGACTGGCAGTTGGTTCCATAATGCCGGAGCACCCACAGAGAAGGCCCTCCCCCTGGGGGCCACCAGTCGACATTCCCTGACCGGAGGCACCCTGAGGAGGCCCTCTCTGTGGGCACGCACAGGGCGGAGGGGAGTTGACACCGGCAGCAGGTGGTCCTCGAGGTATCCCGGACCCATGCCATGTAAGGACTTAAAGATCATGACCAAGACCTTGAACCTCACCCGAAAGACAACTGGTAGCCAATGCAGCTCGCGGAGCAAAGGTGTAACATGGGAGTACCGGGAAACTCCCAAGACAACTCTCGCGGCCGCATTCTGTACCAGTTGGAGCCTCCGAGTGGTCTTCAAGGGAAGCCCCATGTAGAGAGCATTACAGTAGTCTAGGCGAGAGGTCACGAGTTTAATCTATTTTTAAAAGAGGTTATCCCAATTCACACATTTTTATTATTAATGGGGTGAGAAAAATCTAAAATGTTGGTGGGGGAATCAAATATGAAGGAAAGAAAAACTCACAGATTAATTTATTGTTCATTAGAACCATGTCAAATCCAGGCTGCTTTTCTAATGGCCAAGAGTGCCTTTGGGGATTTCATTAATGACCATCAATTTCAGCACACTAAGTTTGGGATATACTAGCCAGTTGCTTAACTGCAACATATTATGGAAGGAATGTTCTTTATTTTGTAACAAATGTAAACAATCTGCTGCAGTCCAGGAGTTTTGGACAATCCTTCCACAAGCAAAAGCATCTATGCCAAGGCTGAGTAGAGTTGAAATTCAAAATATCTGATCACCAAAAGGTTGCTATAGAGCATTTCACACTTGGTTTATTTCACAAAATTGACTCAAGGTATAAATTCTATTGCCTTATGGCAAATAAAAATTATAACTTTAAGATATCCCGATTCTCTTTAATTTTCAAACAATATTTAAAATGAAACTGACCATCTTTGGATAGGAAGCACAAGAGTACCACCTGCTGGATAATTAAGTTTGAACATACATTCCCATTAATTCATGATTTGCAGTTAACAGAAGGAGGAATCGTTCACTTGAAACATACCATTTTCCCGAATTGAGATGTAAGCCTTATGTTATGGTAGAAGCAGGGCTTTTTTTTCTCATAGAACGCTCAGAACGGAGTTCTGGCACCTTTTTGGGATGGAAGCTTGTAGGGTAGGCAAGGCGGGTTGTATGACATGTGTGAGTTCCGGCACCTTTTTCTTTTACAAAAAAAGTACTGGGTAGAAGCAAAATCACTTTCTTAACCTATACCAACTTTGTTCCTGATCAAGCTCAGGAGAAATGGGATGACTTAGATAAGTAGAACAGATGCCCACAATACCCACAACCAGTTGGCTGAATATCTGCTTGCTTCCTAAAGATTTTTCCCTTTTTCTTCTTAAGTGCAAGGGGGCTAGATATAATGTAATTTTAACATTGTCTATGCAGTTCCTTTACAACAAGGGGATCCAATCCTAGCAACTTTAAGAGTTGTGGACTTCAATTCTCAGAATCCTCTAGCCAGAATGTCCATGGCTGACTGGGGGAATTCTGGGTGTTGAAGTGCACAAGTTGCAAAGGTTGGACAGCCATGATTTACAAGATAAAAAGAAAGCTAAACAGGAGCAGGAGGAAGGGCAGGAGAATTTATTCTAATGATATTCAATTTGTTCCAGAGTATGTTAAATACATTAGATAGATAATGATTGTATGATAATGGTTTTGATCTTAAGCTAAGTACCCTAATATATATTTAGCTTGTAATGTTACTCTGTGTGTGTGGTGTGTGTGGAGGGGAGGGAGAGGGAGAGAAAGATGAAGCAAATCTAGCAAAAGTTAAAATAGCTAAAAAGTTAAAAAGAAAGACAAAGGAAATTAATAAGAACTATTGGTTTCTGACACACACACCCCTTTAAAAAAAATACATTTCCTAATTTCCGGCATTTGTGGATATTCAGGGCCCTTAAAATCCACCTCATAAATCTCTCACTTACTGAGAGCCAGTTTGTTATAGTGGTTAAGGCATCAGGCTAGAAACAGACCACTGTTTTAGTCCTCCTTTAGACACAAAACCAGTTGGGTGACCTTGTGCCAGTCACTCTTTCTCAGCCCCAGGAAACAGGCAATGGTAAATCACCTCGAAAAACCTTGCCAATAAAACCACCAGGAGTCAACAATTCATTTGCAGGGAAAGAAAGAAAGAAAGAAAGAAAGAAAGAAAGAAAGAAAGAAAGAAAGAAAGAAAGAAAGAAAGAAAGAAAGAAAGGAAGGAAGGAAGGAAGGAAGGAAGGAAGGAAGGAAGGAAGGAAGGAAGGAAGGAAGGAAGGAAGGAAGGAAAAAGTACTGTGTATCATCCATGAGAATTTTTCTCAAAGCCTCCAGTCCTTTGAATAAATATCTAAGGCAATTTTTCATTAAAATGAATCCAAACTGGAAGGAAGTGATCTATTCTCTGTCTGTGCTAGTTTGATACAGCTGTATTTTCTTCCTTGCCCAGAGAGCTTCCCCAAGGAAATCAATGAACAGAGGCCTTCCTGGTGCTGCTTCCTTTTGCAAATTGGTCAACAGAGTGAAACAGAGTGTATGATGGAGACAGCTAAAGCTTGATTTAACCTTGTCCACAACAACACATCAGTGTCAATGCATATATAGCCTGCAAAGGATTGATGAATAAGTGTAGGTTGCGGATGGGCTGATGCACACACCTCCCAAATCTCAACCACATGTCGTGTGGAGATCCATGCCCTGCACACTGATGGTTGATCTGAGTTGTTTCCTGCCATCTTCTACATTTTCTATGATTTGTTGTTTGAGCACCCCCTAGCCAGAACATTAACATTCGCAGAAGTATAAATGCATCAGCTACGCAACCATCTCCGAGCAACAGACTCGTGTGTTACCTGACGTGCAGTGACACAAAAGTCTAATTCCTCTTTAAGAACAATGCACTCTGTAAATTAGCCCAGTAACTGCCAGTTTCCAAGTCTGATCTACAGTATTATAAACAAAGCTATTTCTCACTGCATTCTGATGTTTAAAAAAATATAAGGAACAGCTTACCTGTTGGGACCAGGCAGGAGAAAACGTAGGAGAGGAGATTCTTTTAATATATCTTAAACTAAGGTGTTTAAGTGTTTAAAAATGAACCAGTGATGGAACTGATTCTAGATAATGTACAGTAACCATTGGAGTGGTTTGCAGTTAATGCAACAGGTCCCCATCAACTGCTAGGGAGCTATCATTTGTATTCAATATACAACCTGACTGTATTTCCAAGTAACCCTCCACAGAACAAGTTACCATCCAGTAATCAAGCCTAGTATTTTATGCTAGGCTATAAAATGCAAATGTCTAATAGTTAATTCATGTAAGCTCAGCCTGGAGTAATTACCTGGTATGCGTATATGTATATATTTGTATATATGTATATATGCAAGAGCCTTGGTGGAGCAGTGGGCTAATGCCTCCTTAAGTAACACCAGCTGCCTGCAATTAGTGCAGGTTCGCATCCCACCAGGCTCAAGGTTGACTCAGCCTTCCATCCTTCCGAGGTAGGTAAAATGAGGACCCAGATTGTTGGGGGCAATTAAGCTGACTTTGTAATAATGCCGCTGGGGGGGTGAAAGCCCTAATAAGCAGGCATATACATAGAATGAAGGCTACTGCTAAGCTTGTAAGCCGCCCTGAGTCTTCGGAGAAGGGCGGGATATAAATGGAATTAAAATAAAATAAAAATAAAAAAATATTTGAGGAGAAACTCTTGGAAATAGATTGTGAATAAAACTTTATTAGAAAGAAGGAAGTTAATTAAAAATAAGCGATGTCTTGACTGCTGTCTACTCTTACAGCAGAGGATTTTTCAGGTAAGCAAAAAAGCAAATACCTTTCACATTTGGAATCTCTGGAGATTAATTATTTTCCCCCTTTAGGTTAAACAGAGATTTCTCACCTTTTTTTGAGATTGTTTCTTGGAGGGGAGCGTAGGAGTGACGCTCCCATATTATGACATGGTGGGGAGCAGCAAGGATGATGTACGGTTCCTATGTATTCTCGTCACGAAGCAGTTCACCCACACAAAGAGGCCTTTGCCGTGAAATGTTGCTGTCACCATTCTGCAAAGGTCTGACTGAAGATTGGAAAAAAAGAGTCTGTCTCTCACTGAGCTCTGGCTTGCTTTAACCACAACCAGAATGAACCAAGGCAGGCAAAATATTCATGGTTTATTTGGCACGATTCTCCATTCCAATCCAAGGAATCGTCAGCCATCCACACAAATGATATCCACACAATATGAGCCTTGGTGGAGCAGTGGGCTAATGCCTCCTTAAGTAACACCAGCTGCCTGCAATTAGTGCAGGTTCGTATCCCACCAGGCTCAAGGTTGACTCAGCCTTCCATCCTTCCGAGGTAGGTTAAATGAGGACCCAGATTGTTGGGGGCAATTAAGCTGACTTTGTAATAATGCCACTTGGGTGTGTGTGTGTGAAAGCCCTAATAAGCAGGCATATACATAGAATGAAGGCTACTGCTAAGCTTGTAAGCCGCCCTGAGTCTTCGGAGAAGGGCGGGATATAAATGGAATTTTAAAAAAAATGTATTTCCACATCATGCTTGGGCACACTTGCAGTCAGTAAAGCACACAAGGCCTGGTTTCAACTGTAGCTTACTATTTAAAAACAAGCCATGATTTAGTAATTCACCCCTATTTTCATGCCAACCACCATAAATCATGCCACTGCTGAGTGCAGGGTGTGAACCCAGTCAGTGATTATTTATTTATTGGCCACCCAGCGGTAACTCTGGGTGACTGCTAAGCCTTTCAGAAGACCATAAAGACCTGGCTTCTTGCCTACCACTGGAGTAGAATGAGGGTGTTTGGGGTTGGTTGTGGGACTATGCCAGGAAGATGAGTGAAGAGCTGAGTTTTATGGTTTTATATTTTCATGGCTCTGTGATTTTATTGTTACTTTGAGCTACCCAGAGTTGTGCTTTAACATGGGTGGCTATACAAATCTTAACTAAATAACTAAATAATGGAAAGCCACAATTGAATTCCTTTATGGTAGAAGGAAGATTTGATGCAAAGGTTTAAGTGGTCTCTCCAACATTCTGAAGCTGTGTTTCAAAAGCTCACGTCTAGGTTGATACCATCTTTTTTTTCCTTCTGGGTTTCTGGATCCTTAACATCCAATAAGCACAGGATTCTATGAGGCTGTATTCTTCTAAATAAGAAACAAGCAATGGAAAGTGCTTCAACCAATCTGGATTACCTGACTGTACTGTCACGGCAACACTTATTTCATCTTTATAGCTGCTAATATATAAGAGTTATTTTCTTCCTCTCTCTGAAGAATGCAGAGGATGTAGGTCAAGCAAGTCAAGATGGTGGCCACAACAGCGTTATCAAAGCAGGTTGTTGCCTGTTGTTTAGGTGCAGAATACATTTTAAAAGGTAAATTTTCAGTCGCACCTTTTTTCATCATATCTTGTGAGATGGAACTCGCAAGAGTATTACAGTATAATCTTATGGCTAATAGACTATATATGTCTAAGAAAAAGCACCGATAGAAAGTTGTTTCTAGTTTAGCTTGGAAGATATTATTGCAGGATAAATGTTTGACTTCTCCCACTGTATTTCCCCTGCAACATCTTTTAAGTCATTGCTTTATTAAACTTTCCCTCTCCTTCCACCTGATGGCAGTAAAAACATACCTATCTTGCAACCTTTCTGCATCTCTGTGTGATGCCTTCAACCAACTTCCTGCTTTGAATCAGTCTGTCTTCCTGCTATGTTAGTCTATCCTTTTTGATAAAAGCTTCTAAGCCCAATTATTCAAATTGTCAACAATTCAAAGACGACAAAAATAGAGAGATTGGATATATTTCACATCAATACTTTATAATGTTTGTATAGGAACAAGTTTAATTTTTTAAATTGTCTATTTTAGAACAATTAATTGTCAAATAATCTCTTACTGTAGTAATTAACTGGACTATAAATATATGTCATTCAAATAACATGCAAAGATGTCAAGTTTTTTTTAATCTTTTGAACATCATCAAAAGATTAGAATAGATAGAGGTGGGAAATAATGGTGAGGAGAGGCATACCTTTAAGTGAACCAAATGGGCAAATTAAACCAGGGACAGAGCAATCATATCCTCTAGTAAGGCCAAAGCATTCTGACATTCCCAATGCCATATAGTTCTGGACCACTCTTCTAGCCAGATGGACAGAGGGATTTTAATCAAGGTTGTTTTAAAGGTCCTTATATCCCTTGCCCAATCAACATTTTAGATAGGAACTATGTGGTTCAAAGGAACTTCCATAATAGTTCTTCTTCTAAGGAGAAGAAACTGATTCATTTGCCCCTCTTGGCCTCTGCGCATGTCCAAGATGGCTCTCCGCTGGTTTTGAGCTTTTAGTACGGTACAGTTTTTGGCTCTGCTGGGTGGCCATGGGGCTTTCTGCTATCGTTTTGGCCCTCTTCGGTCGGCTGAGTTTCTGGTGGAGCGTTGGCACCCTCCCCCGTCTGGATACAGCTTAGAATGACAAAGGACAGAGGAGGAGAAGACGACCATTTAACACTTTGGTGAGAGGACGCTGGTGGCTGGGCGGGGCCGACCTGACTGCTTCCTTGTTGTGCCGAGCCGAGCGGAGCTGGACCGAGTGAATTTGAGCCGGAATTTGGGCTCTGCTCATGCTTGTTTGCTCTATTGTGAGCCCTGAGTTATGGCTGGGGGGAAGAGGGCTTCAATGTCGTGTTTTCCCCCCCCCTCTGCCACTCAGCAAGTTTGGCTCTGTGAGCGCAGTGGACCTGGTGGTGCTGTGGTGGCTGTGGGGTCTGCCGCTGCTGCTGTTCCTTCTTCTTGCCACTGCGGAGGTCGCTGCTGTCCCTGTCATCGTGCTTGAACCTGTTGGCTTGGGTCTGTCGGCATTGTCATCGGGCTGCCCCCCCCACTTCTGGACTTGTCATCTTTATTTCATTATGACTTTTGCTGTTGCCGCCGTTGATTATTTCATTATCGTCATGATTGTGGCTTTGGGACCTGCCACTGGCTGACTGAACTTTTCATCGATTCCATCTACTGCCACCTTCCATTGCCCGATGTCACCATTACCGTTTCACTTTATATGCCAGTGTATACCTCTGGAGAACTTTACTCACTGCGAGATTCCCCCCTCTCGCAGGAGCGTCCATCTGTTTTAAAGAAGATCTTTCTTGATGACGGGTTATGGGACCCTGAGAGATGGCATGCTGTAAAGAGGAGTTTGAGGTTTTTTTTTACTGAGATTTTTAAACAAAATTTTAAGGGGATCTGGGAGGGGGGAGGCCCAAAGGATCCGGAATGAACTTGGGGGAGTTTGATCCAGACAGCAGTCCAGACCATCGGATGGTCATGGGGAGGGAGTAGGGGTTTGTGGGGGGACTCAGCTCTGAGTGAAGAGGGTCTTCCCATCCTAGTGGTGATTGGGAGGGGCAGAGAGTGTGGGAGCAGAGGGCTTTATCGTAACTGGGGAACGGGCCACCACTGTCTTCAAGCGGTTGCCTGTTCCCACCCTCATGGCTCTTCTTGCTTCCCCAGGGGCATAGGATTGCAGGACCCTGGGCTCAGGTTGGTTTATTTCAATGCCAGGTCCGTGGTGAACAAAGCTCCCCTCATACATGATCTCATTGAGGAGGAGAACGCAGATCTGGCCTGCATCACGGAGACGTGGTTGGGCCAAGAGGGGGTTGTCCCCCTCAAGGAACTATGCCCACTGGGCTTCCAGGTGCTTCACCAGCCGCGAGCCCAGGGCAGGGGTGGGGGGGTGGCAGTTATTATTAGGAAGAGTCTTTGTCTGCGAGTGGCCACTGTCCCTCAGATAGGCAGGTGTGAGTCTCTCCTTTTGAAGTTGGGTCCTAGAGTTCAGTTGGGCCTATTGATTATGTACTTGTCTCCCAGCTGCATGTCATCGGCCCTGCCCACGTTCCTTGACATCTTGCCCGGGTTGGCGATTGAGTTCCCCAGGCTTATAGTTCTGGGGGATTTCAATCTGCCTTCCGTGGGTTAGGTGTCTGAGTTGGCTCCGGAGTTCATGGCTTCCATGACAGCCATGGACCTGACTCAAATAATTCAGGACCCAACCCATAATGGAGGGCACACACTCGACCTGGTTTTTAATCTCTGGGCAGTGGATTAATGATCTGGGTAGGGGGGATTTAACTATCCATCCCCTGTCATGGTCCGATCATTTCCTTCTCCAGCTAGACTTTCAGTATGCCACCCCCCACCACTGGGAGGCAGAACCGACCAGGTGGTTCCGCCCCAGGCGCCTGATGGACCCTGAGAGGTTCCAGATGGAGCTTGGGACATTTCCTGCTTCCCTTGCCCACGACTCTGCCGAGGCCCTAGTGGTAGCCTGGGAGAGGGCTGCTGCTGGGGCCTTGGATTGAGTTGTGCCTTTGTGGCCTCTGACCCAGTGCAGATCCCGGGTGGCCCCCTGGTTTACCGAGGGACTCCAAGAGATGAAGTGCCAGAAAAGACACCTAGAGAGCTGTTGGAGGTCCAGCAGATCCAAATCTGATCAAACATGGCTAAGAACCTGTCTTAAATCTTACCTAGTGGCGATGGAAGCGGCAAAGCGTGTTTACTTTTCTGGTCTCATTGCATCCACAGATAATTGCCCAGCCGCCCTGTTTAGAGTGACCCGCTCATTGCTTAACCAGCAACCAAGGGATGACCCCTTGCAGGGTAGGGCCGAGGAATTTGTTCAGTATCTGCAGGACAAAATCGCTCAGATCCAGACTGGTTTGGACTCCGACTGGGCGGAATCCGACGGAGTGGAAAGGGCAGGTCTTGGTCATACCATTTGGGGTGAGTTTGACCCTGTGACTTTGGATGATGTGGACAGGATTATGTGTAGGCTGAGCGCTGCAACTTGTTTATTGGACCCATGTCCCTCCTGGCTGGTTTTGGCTGCTGGGGAGGTGACAGGGGGCTGGCTCCAGGCACTTGTCAATGCTTCATTGACAGAGGGTGTCTTCCCCTCAGCCTTAAAAGAAACTGTGGTAAGGCCACTCCTCAAGAAGTCTGCTCTGGACCCGGCCTTGTTGAATAACTCTCGTCCTGTCTCCAACCTTCACTTTGTAGCGAAGGTTGTCGAGAGTGTTGTGGCGTGTCAGCTTCCACAATTCCTGGATGAAGCAGACTATCTGGACCCATACCAGTCCGGTTTCAGACCCGGTTACAGCACAGAAACGGCATTGGTCGCACTGGTAGATGATCTCTGGCGGGCCCGGGACAGGGGTTGCACCTCTGTCCTGGTCCTACTTGACCTCTTAGCAGCTTTTGATACCATCGACCATGGTATCCTGCTGCAACGGCTCGAGGGGTTGGGAGTGGGAGGCACTGTTTTACGGTGGTTCTCCTCCTACCTCTCGGGCCATTCACAGTTTGTAGTGGCAGGGGGGCAGAGATCTACCCCGAGGCCCCTTTCTTGTGGAGTACCTCAGGGGTCAGTTCTCTCCCCCCTCCTGTTCAACATCTATATGAAGCTGCTGGGTGAGATCATCCGTGGCTTTGGGGTAAGGTATCACCAATATGCCGATGATACCCAGTTGTTTATCTCCACCCCGAGCCAACCCAGTGATGCCCTTGATGTGATGTCCTGCTGCCTGGAGGTGGTGCGGGTCTGGATGGGTAGGAACAGGCTCAGGCTGAACCCCTCCAAGACCGAGTGGCTGTGGATATCGGCATCTTGTACTGTCCAACAGGTTCCATCTCTTCTTATGGGAGGGAGCTATTGCCCCCCTCAGAAAGGGCCCGCAACTTGGGTGTCCTCCTGGATTCACGGCTTAATTTGGAAGATCATCTAACTGCCGTGACCAGGGGGGCTTTTGCACAGGTTCACTTGGTACGCCAGTTGCGCCCATTTTTGGACCAAGATGCCCTATACATGGTCACCCATGCCCTTGTCACCTCTCACCTGGATTACTGCAATGCTCTCTACATGGGGCTGCCCTTGAAGTGCGCCCGGAGGCTTCAACTGGTGCAAAATGCAGCCACATGGGTGCTTATGGGAGTATCTTGATACTCCCATGTTACACCACTCCTGCGTGAGCTGCATTGGCTTCCAGTTGCCCTCCGGGTGTGATTCAAGCTGCTGATAATCACCTTTAAAGCCCTACATGGCTTAGGCCCGGGGTACTTGCGAGACCACCTGCTGCCAATGTCAACCTCCCATCGCCTGGTTCGCTCTCACAGAGTCGGCCTCCTCAGGGTGCCATCGGCCAGGCAATGCTGACTGGTGACCCCCAGGGGGAGAGCCTTCTCTGTGGGCGCACCGACCCTGTGGAACCAACTGCCCCCGGAGCTGTGGATGGCCCCTGACCTTCAGTCCTTCCTCCATGACCTAAAGACCTGGTTATTCCAACAAGCGGGCCTGGATTGATCATGGTTTTTAAATTTGGTTTTTTATTGGTTTAAATTGTTTTTATTTCTTATATTGTTTAATCCTCTTTTAATTTTTGTATTTATATCTTTTAACTTTTTATTGTTGTGAGCCGCCCTGAGTCCTCAGGGAGAAGGGAGGCATAGAAATTTAATAAACCTTAAACCTTAAACCTTAAACCGCACTTATTCTGAGTATGGAAGCAAGGTAATCAAATACGTTCTCCACACACATTCAACAGTTCTATATGCATATTTTTTCTTATTATTCCATTATATCATGTCCTTATTTCACTAGTCGATAAGATTCATGCTCTTTTCTTAATATTTGCCCAAAGCAATCCTATTATAGCAGACATGTCAAACACAAGGCCCGGGGGCCAGATCCGGCCCGCGAAGTGGTTTCATGTGGCCCCCAAAGCCATCCTGGAAACAGTGAGGGAACCGTCCCCGCTGCCTTGGCCCTGGCCCAGAGACCCTCCTTCTGCCAGAGACCCCCAGATCTGTCCCACTCCTGCCCAGGCCCCCATAGGCACCCTTGATGCCAATGATGTAGAGCTGGCCATGCCCACCCAGTAGGCCATACGCACTCCAGCTGTGCCCACCCAGTAGGCCGCGCCCACCCTGGCCATACCCACCCAGCCCCCCGAGGGCAACCACAATGCTGATGTGGCCCTCAATGAAATTGAGTTTGACACCCCTGTATTAGAGAGACCATGAAAGAAGAAATGGCCCAAGATCATCCAATGAACTTTGTGGCTGAGTGATGTTTGACACATGGGTCTTCTTGATCAAAGGCCATCTATAATAGATGTCTTTTTTTTTCACTGCAGCTCTTGACATTGGTTTATTCTTTGACCAATTTCATGATGACTAGTCATATCTATCTACCTCAGAGGCAACTAGACTATGAGAAAAAACAGAGCTACTCTCACATATCAGCCATTGCTAAGATAACCCAAGAGCTCACATGAGCTAGGGAGATGGGATTGTTGTCACGTAGGCAATGAAGAAAGCCTGCTTCTTCACAGATATGTCCTAATAATTTTCCACTTCTATGAGAGTGAACTTTTAACCTAATCTGCACTCTTGATGATGTCTTAGTTTAGTACAACCCCAGGGGCAATGGCAAATAGATGCTACAGGGTAAAGCTGAAAGTTATTCAACGCAATGTTAAGTAAAGGAAAACTAGGAACTTGAGAATTAATGAAGTCTTATTCTCAAATTTTAATAATTGCATTTAAGAGACTTTCAACATGTTCTGATTTGGCAAGTCTATCCAAAGCTGTTAAACCGATGCCAAATGGAGTTTCATGGGCTTCACGTATACAGGATGCTGGATATAATCAATAAGGATTACCTGTTGTCACTAAGTTCTCCCTATGAAAGTTAAGATATAGGCAAAAACTATAAAATTTGTTATCTGCAATAACACAGTCCAAGGATAAATTTGTCCTTATGAAGGCTGCTTATAAGTCATCCCCAGAGAAACAATAATGAGAACAAAAGAAGGTGTAGATTTGAATAAAGTCCAGGGACTAAAAAGCACATTTTAAAAACACTACAGGTAATTTTCAACTGACAACAGTTTATATAGTGACCATTCAAAGTTACAATGGCACTGAATAAAGTGACTTGTGACTATTTTTCACAGTTACAGCATTTGCAGCATCCCCATGGTCGTGTGATCAACATTCAGATGCTTGGCAACTGGTTCATGTTTATGACGGGTGCAGTGTCTCAGGGTCATGTGGTCCTCTTTTGTGACCTTCTGACAAACAAAGTCAATGGAGAAGCCAGATTCACTTAACAACCTGGTTACTAACTTAATAAGTTCAGTGAATCACTTAACAACTGCGGCAAGAAATGTTATAAAATGGGGCAAAACTCACTTAACAAATGTTTCACTTTACAAGAGAAATTTTGGGCTCAGTTGCAGTTGTAAGTCAAGGACTATTTGTATTGTGAAAGAGTGAGCTCACCACCCAGAGTTAATAGGCATTTCTTTTTCCTCTTGGGATCCAGTCCACCCCAGGGGCTGCCTGGGAAGGAAGGTGAAAACAGCCACCCTCTCCTTAATTAAAATTAATCAGCCTGGCCATTACTCGGAATTCTGGGAAAATAAATCCATCTACCTGGGGAGCAGCAAATTTGGAGAAAGATAGGGTAGAGCAGGGGTGTCAAACTCAATTTCATTGAGGGCCACATCAGCATTGTGGTTGCCCTCGGGGGGCCGGGTGGGTATGGCCAGGGTGGGCGCGGCCTACTGGGTGGGCGCAGCTGGAGTGCGTATGGCCTACTGGGTGGGCATGGCTAGCTCTACATCATTGGCATCAAGGGTGCCTATGGGGGCCTGGGCAGGAGTGGGACAGATCTGGGGGTCTCTGGCAGAAGGAGGGTCTCTGGGCCAGGGCTAAGGCAGCGGGGACCGTTCCCTCACTGTTTCCAGGATGGCTTCGGGGGCCACATGAAACCACTTCTCGGGCCGGATCTGGCCCCCGGGCCTTGTGTTTGACATGTCTGGGGTAGAGCATGGTTTTCTGATTGCCCTTCACACACAGCACTAACCACTATGGTGTATAAATTTAGAATGGTGGTCACTTGACAATGTAGTCAGGAACTTAAAAGCACTGACTCATACACGTTTTTTCTTCATTAAAGGGCCCAGCCATGATATAAAATTATTGGTGTTTATGATTCACAGTCCACATACAGTATATCCCTCGTTGCTGCACTCCAGCCTTTTTTGCAACTCTGAGATAACATCAGAGTTACCCAATTCACTCATCACTTTTATTCCCACAAGTTGGTCATAAGTTAGATGAATTAGTTCAGAACAAACAGTAAACAAAGCTGTAGAAGGGAAGTGGTTATTTTGCAGCACCAAAACAACATCAAGGGCAGAGAATGGCCATCTAATTAAGTGCCAATCCTTAGAAAACTGTGAGCCTCTGCTTTTGATGAATTATGTTAAGTTTTGAGATTTGCACAAGACTTCAAATTCATACACCTTGTGAAACCAAGCTCTTTAGCCCTTCACACTTTATGAAGTGATCACATTACAAAATACAACTAAAATGGAGAGAGAACTATTTATTGTATGGCACTTGCCTTTTGAAATAATATTCACCTGATATTTGGATGGTTCCAACCCTGTTAGACTTCCATAAGACCTTGAACCTGGCTCTTCCCCATTGCCCCAGAGTATTGGACTTGAAATATTTTGGGAATATGAATATGATTATGGTTTGACCTCAGTGGGTATTCTGCTTCTTATTTTTATTTTGTTCCTGATTTTAAACTTTGTGTCAGTGACTCAGAATTGCAGTCTAGGCAGTCACATAAATCATAGAAGTAAGTAAATTTTTACTTTTTCATAATCTCATATTATGGCTGAATGCCAATCAATTATTTAGAATGACTACAGTACTTTAAACTGATGAACTAGCAATATTCATGATGATGATGATGATGATGACGAGG
Organism: Vipera ursinii; assembly: GCF_947247035.1. Lineage (NCBI taxonomy): Eukaryota > Metazoa > Chordata > Lepidosauria > Squamata > Viperidae > Vipera > Vipera ursinii. The sequence goes on along the minus strand of NC_139515.1, from coordinate 64,671,372 downwards.
ATGAGCCATCAATTCAATGTCAACTTTAAATGATCGCATAATTAGATTTTCTTCAGGATGTTTGTCCTCAATCTGATCCTTTAGGTCTTCTAACACTGCACCCATCACTGTGGTAAGCCCATCCACCTTGCTGCTGGTTATTTTTTATTTAACTCGTCTTTTCTTTCCCAGCATCAGAGAATTCTTAAAGCAGCCAGATCTTCTTATAATGTATTGAAAATGTGAAACTTTCCCTCATGAGACAGCAGACAACAACAGTATAAATAACCCAATTCTGATGGTTTTAAGATATATTGGAAATATACGGTAACTCTGAGAATTCCCAACAGAAAAAGCCAACAGCCGTGCTGATTAGACATTCGGGAAGATGTAGTTCCAGCATACAGTATCTGAAGGAAAAGAAGGTTGTTGATTCTTCAACAAGAGATAGTCAATTCTCCGCTGACTCTTGAGGGGTGGGCCTGGAGAGCTGTCAAGGTGGCAACTGCAACCCTGCAATTGAAACCATCGTCTTGACTTTTGTGATTCCCCTCAGGACTCCTTTGTTCCCTCAGGAACATCCTTCACCTATGCTTTTTACTTCAGTTTTGATACAATGAAGTATCAGCATCTCATTCCTCAATGGACTCAACCTGCTAGGCAAGTATTTGTTTTATTTTCTGAGAAGACTCCTATAATAAGCCTCCATATCTCTTGCATGCCAGAAAAGTTTCATCTGCTGCATTTACGTATCACTGTCAGAATCCATTTATATCACATTCATAAATATATGTTTAAAACATTATCCCCCCCCCTGGATTCTGCCATCTCCCGAGGAAGGAGGAGCGGATGTGGATTCAGCCTTCCTTAGGTTATTTCAAAGACCAAGGGAAACCTTTTGAACTGGGGGAACAAAGGGGAGGGTTAGGGAAGAAGGCATCTGGCCTGTGTCTCCATTTGAATCTGTAAAAGAAGAAGGCAATAACCGTAAAAGATCCGAAGTTCCCTTTTTCCCACGAAAGGGATGACACGAAGTAATGATGGGGGGCTGACCAAATGGGGTTGAGGGAAGGGGGGTTGAACCGGGAACTCTTTATAAAGTTTCAATCTGTAAAACAATACCAGGTCCTGTCTTGTATTTCCGCAACCAAACATGTCCTAGTAAAAATTCCTTTTGGACTAGAACTAACTCCAAGAGTTTTTGTTTTCCTAAGACGTGGATTGGGGTGGGTCCTAACAATCACATAGAAAGGTTTGGCATTCCCACAATGGAAAGGGTCACTAATGTTTCATCTCAAACTCCTGCTTTCAAATGGTTACTGCTAAAACAGCTGCAGATTATTACATTTATTTTTACTCAACAACCTTGTATTCTATAGAGGTGGGAGGGGAAATGGTTTTGGAATGGGGCATTTATTTGATCCTAGCCCTCCTCAAGCTCAGCTTCCAAGGGGTGCTACAATCTCCCTCACCCCTTGGAAGACAGCAAGAAGAAGGTCATTAAATCTCTCCAGCCCAACTGAGGTAATACATTTATGAATGAATTTTTTATCTTATTTTTTATCAAAAGATTAAATAGTAACTAGGGGTGAGTGGGAGATTTGGAATTGAACAGTAGTATGTGGACAGGATTTTAACTCTTCTATCTTCTCCTGCTGGAAAGTTCAATACTCCACCAGCTCCATATTTTATATAATTGCACAAAGTTGCAGCTATTTATTTATAGAACTGCTTGGGTCACATGTTGCTAACCCTATCATAACTCAATGGACAATTCTAATGCTAACAAGCACTATCAAAATGACACAAACTGGTCATATATTGAAGGCCTATGAGTATTTAAGTACTTGTATCACAGCCAAACAGTAATTCCAGATCTACATGGCACCTCCAAATTTAGAGGTAGGAAAAAACCCAAAAATTACCTTCAAGCAAGCATAGCACAATTTTAAAAACAAAGAAAATATTAAGGCTCTCCTTAAGCCCAGAAGGGGAAAATATTGAAACTTCTGGCCCCATAGACAGGTGTGATTTATCCAGATTCCCTATGTGGTCTTCATCTATCCAAAAACTGTTGGATGACCTGAAAAAAAATTAGCCTAAAATAACACAATGTTTATTCAGCCTTGGGCTCGCTAGTAGGAGGGGCAAAGAAATGACTAACCAGCTGCCAATCTCCATATTATACAACAAGAAATCCAGAAGCAAACTGCCTTTAATAATATAAAGTTGTCTTAATATTCTTTCTATACACAGCTACTATTCAGCTGAGACTGACAAAAGCAACTGCTGCTGATGCAGAATTTAGCTCACTCACAAGCCTGGTCCTGCTTCCATGGTAGCACTTGTCCTTTTGTGCAGAAAACAGTATTATATTAGTCAGACAGTGGTGAGCATTTATGTAACACACTGTTTCTCTAGCAACTTAAGAAACACATACAACCTAGGATGGAGGTAAAACCCTATCATTTCTCAACAGTCATAGAAAACTGGAATAATCAATTATACTTTGAACAAACGTAAATCAGTGGTGATCAAAAGGTAAACTATAAAACCTAACCAATATAAACTGTTCCAGAATGGAAGAATACAGAGAGATTTAAATACTCCCTTCCCTCCCCTCCCCTGCTGCTGAGTGTGGGATGGAGTAAAGAATTGTGAGACTGGCTGGGAAATTGTAACAGAACAATTAAGATCAGATCTGGAATGTTCAGCGAAATGGACAAATTTAATTTTCTTATCAGATTTACTGAAGAAACATAAATTCCAATTCAATATTTCTATTCCACCTTCAGTTTAAGAAGATTTTATGCAAATCTATTTACTAACCAGGGCCTCCCATACGTGCAAGTTACTGATACTCTATTCTTTGAAAACCTTCCTTCCTGGCCTTCGGAGTCAATAAAAGAACACAAATGTATTATTCAACCCCTGAAGTCTAATAAGGCACCTGAAGAAGAAGTTCTACCCCCAGAATTCTTCAAGATGTATATTGATTGGTGGGTCCCATTGTAAGCAGGGTTTACAGCTATATCTATATAAATAAGTTGCTGTTATGGTTCCCATATATAAAAAGGGAGACAAAGTTGACCCCAAAAATTGTAGACCTGGTTGGAATTGTGGCTAAAATGAACACAAAGGATATTTTGAGCAAAATAGAAAACTGGGTAATGGCAAGAGGTCTCTTTATGGAGTAACAAGCTGGATTTAGACAAGAACATTCCACGTTAGACAATTGTTTTATTTTATACATAACAAAACTAACTAATGGCAAGGAAATGTTTGGCACCTTTTGTTCTGTACCAGCCTGCTACCGTCCCTGCAGAAAAGGCAGGGACAACCCCTTTACAAACGGCAAGAGGCTGGAATTAAGCCTGCCAAATTTATTAACATAAAACAGAGCAAAACAGGAGCTATGAAACAGGAACTATTCAAGCGGTTGCCTTCAGCAAACCAGCCCTCCCACGCATTCCCCTTTTATACAGTTCAGGGCGTGGCTTCTCTCTGTCTCCTTCCGAGGTGCCCCATTGCCTTCCTCTGTTTACTCCTGATTGACTGCCTCCTGCGTCGGGCGTCCTTGAACAGGGCCAGCTGTGGGTCATCTTCATCCATGCTGTCAGGCTCACACAGCTGGGTCTCCGTCGTGACCAGGTGGGAGGGGCCTGGCTGAGGGCTCTCATCAGCAAGCTCTTCAACCCCCTCAGCAAGCTCTTCAACACCCCCTCCTCCTCTGAGTCGTCCGACCCAACTGCCGAACCCACAGGCTGACCCTGAATCACAACACCTTTATAGATTTCAAGGCAGCTTTTGATTTTATAAACAGAAACATTTTATGAAATAAATGCCAAATTTACAGTATGTTTGGACTGTTACTCTTGGCTAAGACCTGCTACTCAAACATCAATTTCAAAGTCTGTATTGGGTAAATGTTTTTCTAACTAAGAGTATGCCTATCTGTAATTGAGTTAGAGAGGTCTGTGTTCTAGCCCCAGTGCTTTTTAACCTCTATGTCAGATTGTCAGATAATAAAGATCCAGGATAAATTTATTAATATCTTTTTCTGCACTGATGATATGATTCTCAAATAGGTCTGAGTAGACTATTGCAGTAGCTAAATCTTAAATCTTTAAACATTGGTAAAATAAACTCTAAAATTATGGTATGTAGCAAAAAGAGCATGGAATATAATTGACATGTAAATTGGGAGCCTATTGAACAAGTGAATTTTTGTACTTATTTAAAGGTGTTTTTACCAATACAGGGTCATAGGTAAATCATTTTTTAAAAAGTTGGGTAAGGCCCAAGGCAAATACTAAAAGATTACATAAAATAATTATAATTACCCAAATACCTTGACCTCTATGTTGAACATATTCAGGGGAAAATAGTCCCAGTGTTGATTTATGGTCTGGAATTGTGGGGTTTTACAAAAGCTACATGACTTGAACAAGTTCACACCCATTTTTTAAGACCCATACTGGGAATTGATGTCAGCCCCTGCAGCTAGAACAGAAACAGTTATCCATTCCATACATAGCCAATCAATAATTCAACTTTTCACATACTTGCAGAGTATCCCTTCAATGGATCCAGATAGGTATTTAAAGGTATCCAACATTGGCAACTTTAAGACCTGTGGACCATCTCCCAAAATTCCCCAGCCAGCCATCCTATTACCCATGATGGGTTGGGGAATTCTGGGAGTTGAAATCCACAGGTCTTAAAGTTGCCAACTTTGGACACCCCTGACTTTGATATTTAACATCCCTACTTGAAGGAACAGCCCACTAGGGTCTGAGTCACAGTTGTCCTATTTCCTCCTGGACTCTAATGTATTCATTATCAGCAGAATTGTTAAGTTTATAATTAAGGCAGTTCAGTTAAGAACATGTTATATCAAACAGATCAGGGTATCCTGTAAAGTAATATATTTATCTGAAGTCAAATCTTTGTATTTATCACAGATGAATTATTAATACTGTATTATATCTCTTTCACCCTGGAACTAGATACTCTATTTTATTTTTATTTTTTTAATATGGTCATAAGACTAATTAATTAACTACTACTAGTAGTAGTACATAGCTTGTCCATTAAAAATGACATTCTTAGAGTTATGAGAAAATTTTGAAAAAGAAAACCATTTTTGTGAAGTGCACATCCACAATCCCTTTTTAACAAAAACAAACAAATCATTATTGTGGGCTGGTTTTTTTTTGAATGAATGAATCTTTATTGTCAAAGTACAACTATGTATACATTGAGATTAGCTGAGCCTCCCTTTGTGCTCCCACCCCCCAACACACAGTGACAAAAAACCCTCCATCTTACTACACCATGTGAACCATTATTAATTATGCTGAATTTATTAATTATTAATTTGCTGAATTTTCACATTTCTAACCATGACGCAGAAAGCTAGTCTTTCACATAGCAAAAGAAAGAATGTTTTGTCAAAGTTTCCAGCATAGACAAAATTATCTTCCTCTGGTTTCTAGAGTCTTCTCATGGATCAGAGTAGAACATACTTACTTGGAGAAAAGGAGTCAGTAGGTAAAAGTACAAGAAGTGTTGCTAGACATTTTCTTAGATTTAACATAGAACACAGCATAAAAATAAATTAGGGATAAGGAGCAAATCAGTTCAATTCAATTTCTATTTTTAGGAATTCATCATAATATTTCTTATTTGCATTTTGGAAACAGGTTGTTTGTCCAAGAAGCAATAGTTGGGACCTCTTCGTTCTTGTCAATTTCTGAATTTTAGAACTTAAATTTCTTAGATTTATACCCCCACACTCACACTTGTCTACAGGTATTCAACATGGTATTCATAATGCTCCCTCCTCCTATTTGTCCTCACATCAGCCTCACTGTGAGAGAGTTTCCACATCTCATGATGGACTAGGGCTAGACCATTCTGCTCCTAGTCCAAAACCTTAACCTTATACCACACTTATGGATACTTGTATAGTTTAATGAAGAACTTTTCAGTAGTAATCCATTCTTATAAACCATTTAACTCTTGTTACACAAAGTCAGAGACTGAGGGAGAAAATAGATTCTCACCAATTATCTCTTGGTGTTTGGAGAAAACAAGCTGTAGCGGTGAGTTGGATCTGCTCCTTGAACATGGGAAGGTTGTGATGGAACACCTGGTGGATCACCTCTATAGTCTCCAAAAACCACAATTTGAAAGTCATTGGTTTATGGGTTTCCTAGCTTTTGATTTTACAAAATTACTTGTAGTTTTACCTTGGCCCTAGCCAGTAGAAATACTTATATTTCTTTCCCCTCTTTGCTTGTCCAGGTGAGAAGAAAAATCTTGTTTAATATACATAGCAATATTCAGGGAGGAATTGCCATACAAATCAATTTAAATAGCAAGGGATACTATATCCCAGTCAGGAACTAGAAACCTTGTCTTTATTCACCTTTCTGAATAACTTTTTCACTTTTCCGATCTGTTTCTGAATACTAATTTATCATCGTACAGCCAGTCATGAACTAAGCAATATGTAAAGACTACATGCAGCTGTTTCTGTTATATATAATTAATATTTTATTAAGAAGTGCTACAGATCAAAAGGCTCCTCAGTTGATAATCCAAGCCACACATGAAGTTGGCAAGTTTTCCATCACACTTAAACCTGCAGCAGCAGCATAGAATTATTTTTAGACAAAGGGATGTGCTTCATCTTTGAGTAGTATACAAAAGTGGCAACTCTAAATTTAATACAATTTTAATTCCATTAATTGCACACAAAACGTTGGAGCACATGATTATCCATCCCAAGGGAGATTGCATTTAAACCAATGACCCATGAATATGGTATACAATCTGCTCCCCAATTTGCTCTCCCTATTTATCTGGCATCAGAACCGGGCTGCAGATGGTGAGTTTGAGGAACATCCCACTGAACTAAAAAGTGGTATAATGATTATATATCCAGTCCTTTCACCTCCATCTTTCTAGCTCTTTAATCCTCCCTCTTGACCTCATTAGATAGCCTCGAAATGTATTGGCTTTGTCCAACTGTGCTGGCTCAGGAATTCTGGGAGTTGAAGTCCACAAGTCATAAAAGAGCCAAGGTTGCCTACCCCTGGTTTAGTCCCTTAAGTCTCAGCCAAAGTGGCCTTAGCAGACATTAGAGATTTTGGACAACATACCTTGCCACCCTCAAGTGTAGCATTAACATTATTCAATTTATTCAAGCTATTTTCCTGTGATGACATGAAAATATTCTCCTAAACTGACCACACACCTATGCACACTAAGTCTTCCAAGTGATGACATCCCTTACTAGCCTTGGAATCCAAGTTCCTTGTATTTGCTGGCCATATCATTCCGGAACAGCTCCAAGGCTTTCCTCATTGCCTCTTGAGAATCAGTCCCAAAATCTGCAGAATGTTTTTCAGCAATGACAGCAATGATGACTTCAGAAATAAACTATATAAGAAGAATTGATGGTGGCAAAGAGAAATAAGGGCAGGGATAAAGGGGGGGAAAAGGGGGGGAAGAGGCAGAAAGTGAGAGTGTGCTAAAAATGTCAAATAAATGTCAAACATCAAAGCAAGGAACATGATACCTTTATGTTAACCTTGGTTAAGGCAAGAAAGGAGAAAATATAAATAATAAATACTTAACATTTTTCTCTTAACATGTAAGTGTCTCAGACTTAAGTCAAGGTTGACTCATTCATATCTCTACTGGTGGGAGAGAGGTATAAAGTCCTCTAGATATTGTCGCATTACAACTCTGCTACTCTTGGCTATCGGAGTGAAGGATATTATAAACTACAATTCCCAACAGATATGAAAGATGCTGGGAATTGTAGTCAATTAACAACTGAAGAGTTGCATATTGTAACCTCATGCATTCTTTGCGGTTAAATGAAATGATCTTTAAAGAGGTTCAGTACATTAAAACCAAACCAAACACTATCCAGAAGGATTTGCTTCACTGATCAATAGCCACCAATGTTACTGCTGTCCCGGGGCCACTGGTAAAGAGAAAGGTTATTTTTTTCTAGTGGGAAAGTATGAGGAAATGTGCATTTCTTTCTGCTGCATGCACTGTGATCAATGGTGATGCTTTTGCAGCTTCACAGCCTCTTCTTGGCTGCCAAGAACAGAATATTGTTTCCCCAGGACAGTTAATGTACGCTGTTGTTATTATTACACAATTGAATTAATGGCAGTCAAATACATGCACTAGTACTAGTACTACTAGTAGTACTACTATACCTGAGTTGACAAGTTCTGGCATAATTCATATTTAAGGGAACATGTACTATCTTGCAGTGAAGTTCAAATCTTACAATGGACCTGGAAGGATTATTAATTTATGCTGTAAACTGCCCAGAGTCATTGGATACAAGATGGAATGGCATAAATTTCATTAATTAAATAATTTAATTGATTTAACTGAGAGAGAATGTTTCTACTTCAGAGGTTCCTTATGTCTATGAGTCTAATTCTCCTTTTCGTGGTACAGCAGGACATTCATGCATACAATTTCCTTATCACAAGAACAAGGCCTAAGGAGCCCCATAATGTCCCTTGGAATGCATTTCAAAATAAGGAGCATACTATAAGTATTTATACTACTCAAAATTCATTTGCTATGCTTGAGCCTGTGCCTGTTTAAGTCACAAGAGAAAACTGGCGTAGATCTATAATCCAACTAGAAGCCATTTCCCAATTGGGTCTTCTGTGCTTTTTCTCCAAAAAGAAATTCTTCTGGTATAATTTTAAAATAATGTCTTTCTACATTTTAAGAATGCATCATGTAAATCAGTGTTTCTCAAACTTGGCAAATTGAAGATGGTTGGACTTCAACTCCTAGGATTCCCCAGCCATCCATGCTGGCTGGGAAATTCTGGGAGTTGAAGTCCACCTATCTTCAAGTTGCTAAGGCTGAGAAACACTGATGTAAATTGAAGTTTGAAACAATTAAAACGTTTTTTTTTTATTCAGACACTACTTTTGAAATTGAGCTGTAATTTTGTTTTAAAGCACTCCCAGCACAGATCCCTGTCATAAACATCCTTTGGGGCTTCTTGGATATTTGAAAATTTGCAAAACTAGAAGAAATTTGTTTATTATTTGTTCCATCTCCTCAAAGGTAGAAACACTTTAAAAATGTTTTTTCAAGCAAAATAATGCATATGTGTCATCTTCATTTCTCTTTAGTTGAAACAATATAGGAAATAGTATTTACACTTCTGCAACGTTTTTCTCCTCAACTACAATTGTGATTTATTTCATTCCTGAAGTTAAGCGAGCTTTGTAAAGTAAATCATTTGCCTGAACCATACATTCGTCCTCTCTCTGGTCTGCCTTTCTAATGTGGTAGCTAAGAAGTGCACACTTTTTCTTGTCAAAGAAAAAGAAAGGTTTTCGTATTTTATTCTCTTTTGGAACAAGTTCCCAAAAGATTGCAAACCTTCCTATTGATATTGGCATTTACAACAGTTTGTTCAAAGTTTGAACAGTTTGCTCAAACAGACCGTTCAAAGTTACAACAGCACTGAAAAAAGTGACACGATCATTTTTCACACTTATGACTATTGCAGCATCCCCATGTTACACTTGAATGCTTGACAACTGGTTCATATTTACGACGGTTGCAATGGCCCAGGGTCATGTGACTGTCTTTTGCAACCTTCTGACAAGCAAAGTCAATGGGGAAGCCAGATTCACTTAACAACCATGTTACTAATTTAACAGCTGCAGTGATTCACTTAACAAATGTGGCAAGAAAAGGGGTAAAATGGGACAGAACTCTCAACACATTTCTTACTTAGCAACATAAATTCTGGACTCAATTGTGGTCATAAGTGGAAGGCCACCTGTAACTAGTGTGTCAAAAAGGTACAGATTTCAATGGATAAACTTTTAGAAGATAATGATAAAAACTTTTTTTAAAACTCTTTTATCTGACATAGAGTTTGAAGGCATGGAAGGAAACAAAATTGAGATTACCAAAAAAGTAATCAAGGAAAAAGATCTGGACATGGAACAGCTCCAACGAGAAATTCCAGACAATGTTTGTTTATGCGGCTTACAAAGTAAGCTGGTGAAAAAGCTTTGAAGGTGACTTCTAAATACCAAAGAGTGATGAAAGGTCAAATCCTGTGATGCCTTAGGAATGATTTAAAGGTCAAGATTGTGCAGAGCAAAAAGAGAAATATAAAGTTGGACTATTTGACCATAGATAAACTATTTTATGTAGTCACTATTGAACTGCATCATTCAAGTAGTGTCATTATATATTTATTTGTTTGTTAGATTTAATTCCTGATTTTTTCCACCAGCAAAAGACATTATATTTCTCCCTCTACAACTGAGCATCTATAGTTAATAGTGGACTTAAACCCTGATCCCCTTTATTATGATTCCATATTTAATCACTACACTATTCTAACTGAACCCTCAATAATGTACATTGAGCCAATTTAATCAAATGGGGCCTGCTTTCCCTGTGCAACAAATTAGAACTGCTGTTAAACCAGAATAGCCATTAGTCTGCTATTCAGCTACTAGAAACTACAGCTTTGTGTCCCTTCCTTTCTCTTTTTTCATTTTTGCTTCTATTAATCTATAGCAGGGGTGTCAAACTCAATTTCATTGAGGGCCGCATCAGCATTGCGGTTGCCCTCAAGGGGCCGGGTGGGTATGGCCAGGGTGGGCGTGGCCTACTGGGTGGGCGTGGCTAGAGTGCGTATGGCCTACTGGGTGGGCGTGGCCAGCTCTACCTCGTTCGCATCAAGGGTGCCTATGGGGTCCTGGGCAGGAGTGGGACAGATCTGAGGGTCTCTGGCAGAAGGAGGGTCTCTGGGCCAGAGCCAAGGCATTGGGGGCCGTTCGCTCACTGTTTCCAGGATGGCTTTGCGGGCCACATGAAACCACTTTGCGGGCCTGATCTGGCCCCCGGGCCTTGTGTTTGACATGTCTGATCTATAGGTAGCAAATTCAATCAAATGAGAGAGGCTGCACTGAGGGATCCTTGGTGCTTTCTGACTTGGCTGTTTTCTTGCAGTCATTTCATTACCCAAACTAGGTAACATCGTCAGTGTAGTGATTAGCACTGATGATATTACTTAGTTTGAGTAATGAAAGATCTGCAAGAAAACAAACAAGCACAGAGAGCAAGAAAACAAACAAGCACAAGGACTGCTCATTTCAATCCTGAGCTACAAATATTCTCCTTTAGGGGCTGCATTGTCCAGTTTTTATTTGGGTAATCCATAGTTACCATTTATTTTGTAATAACTACTGGCAGAGTATGATCATCTGATGATTTCTCGATAAACTTTGGCAAATTCAATATTTTATCTTCCTAGGGCAAGACTTTGCTGTATGGGCAGACACTACTACGTTAGATGGTATGGCAGCTGACTTGATATATTTACTTCTCTTTCTATTTAGAACACAGAACAGAGAATAAGGGGCCTTGGAAGTCTTCTAGTCCACCCCCCTGCTTGACCTGGGGTAGCATCAATGGTCAAAAAGTCTAATTGCAAATAAAGCACAGATTCTTTGTCTTAGCGGTAAAGTTGGACCTTCAATATTTTAAAAGGTAAAGTCCTCTTTGACTCCTGTTGACTTTATAGATATGTTCATATAGTGTTTTAAAAAATATTTTATTAGTTTTCTAAGTAGTTAATAAACAACATTTTGTCTGGGTCCATTGGTAATTCAGTGGTACATATTAACTTTCTTAGTCTAGTTCCAATACTACACCATCCAGTGCTTCCTTGACCCTCTCTTCTTCCAATGGTATGCATTTTTCCACACTGGGCAAATGCAGTTCTTGTTACTGTTAATACATATACAATTAAATATAGACATCTTCATCACATTTTTCTGGTATTGTACATAATATCAATAGTGTCAGTTTGTAATATCTTTTCTAGCCAAAACATATCTCAATTGCATTTGCACTTAAAATCTATTTGTTCAATCAATATCCTGTTTTTCCTGCTTTTTTAAAATTTGAATTTCCCCTCAATGTTCAAAGTATTTCTATTGCTTATAATTTTCTCATAATAATTATATTTGGGTAATCAAAGGCTTCTCTTATTTAAACACTTTTAGAATTTTCATATTTCTGATTAACAAAATATAATATTCTAGTTACAATTCCTATCCTTTTAATTGTAATAATACTTTTATTTATAACAGTTATCTATTTTCTAAACCATATTCAAACATCTCTTTAATAGTATAATATCCCATCTAATAGGTCAAAACCTCTACTTTCTTCAGTCTTACTCTAGCTTTCTCCCTTTGCCAAATAACTTCCCAAGTCAGTACATTTGAATCATTAAGTAATTCTTCCTCTGTTTTTGTATATATTGTTTGGAATGAGGAAGAAAATTTGATTGAAGTACTTTTGGAAGAACGCTCAACCCATTTATATTCATTAAACAGCCTCCATCTTTCTCCTTCAGTTTTTCTTTTCATTTCTTGTTTGCCAATATTCAGGATTTCTCCTAACATCTTTATCATCTGTTCAATCACAGATAAGCAGCCCAAGAGTTTTTTCCCTTTTCTCAGCTGCAGTCTTCAAAAGTGAAAGCCTTATCTGAGTCTGGGCTTCAAGCCAAGTTTCTTTAATAATAATTGTAGTGCTGTAGTTCTCCACTAGATGTCATTAATGCCATCTTCCAGCTTTTTAAATCCAAACTTATATTACAAACTTTTCAAGTCTCTTTTCTAAAAAAAGCCTCAAAAAACTTTTAGTCCCCAAATTTCAAAGCTATATATCTGTATTGGTTCCAAATTAATCTTATGATTTTCTCTGTTTTCCCCCAAGCAATTAGTTCACCGCTTTTCTTTTCCTGAGGGAATGGGGCGGAAATTCCCCTTCCCTCTCTCATTGGGGAGGATTCTTTGCTTTGGGTGGTTTTTTCCAGGAAAAAGTCTTAAAATCATAAAGAGAAGATATAGTCTCACCCAGTTCCATCCACGTTGCTCAAAAGTTGCTCATTAATGCTTATTTTCTTCGGCTGTCAGCAGCTTCTGGCTGGCCACAGAAGTGTAGTCAGTCTTTCCACTGCCGGTTTGGAGGGCTTCCTTGGATCAAATGGAGGGGGCACCACCCCTCTGTGTTCAGCAAGGGTCCCCTCCTTTATCACCTCTCCAGGATGACTTTTGACCCTTTTTAGGGTCCCCAGCAGGGCAAAATCAAACATGGAAGATGGAGCCCCATCTTCCTGCACCCATTATGCCACAATGCCTAACCGGAAGTCCCATATAGTGTTCTTGAATGGCAATGATACAGAAATCATTTGTCACTGCCTTCTTATTGGACTTCCCAATCTAATCTTCTGTTCTGGGATTTTCTGGAGCTGCTCCATTTAGTAGTTAACTCAGTAACAGCTTGCTCTGTTTGAGATCAATCAAGGTCAAAAAGATGCTATCACCCTTGTAATGTCATAGTCTGGTGACAAATAATTAACTGCTTTCTCTTGAAAGATTATTTTTATCAATGTTATACTCCTAAATTGTCCTTTTAGTTCATCAAAACTTCCTATAACCATTCTAAAATTTAGCAAGCAGACCTACACATACTCAGAATACAAACCTTTCCTTTTCTGTTTAATAATTAGCTCTTTGGATATACATGGTTGCACCATCATCCTTATCAAGTACATACTTACTTCTAAATATTTGACTGGAATTTTATGCTTGTTGGCATGAGTTTGTGCCAATGGTGACAGCTCTGCTTCATGGGACCCTTTCTGTTTCAGGATTTTACCCAAAGCACTGAGAACTGTGGTTCCATGTTTCGTGAGTTCTTCTGAGTTCTTCATCTCATCCAGAGTCTTGAAATTTTTGAATTTGACAAAGTGCTCTTGAGTCTCAGGGTGATTCTGGAACATCCTGTGAATTATATAGAGAAACTCAGGAAGAAGCAAGTCAGGGATGCTGAGTCCTCACATCTATGTCAGTTAATCCTACAAACTCATTTTAGATACATATATAGACTCTGTTTACATAAGCTACTTAGCTAGTATAGTAAGTTGATGAATTATGAGAGTTGCCCTTTCACTGGATCTTTAGAGAGTGGGATTTCCATTTTTAGAAATTCATTCATTGTTATGTGACTCTCCTGGAACTTATCTCGTCTCTTGAGTATTAAAAGAGAAGTGCTCACCTTTCATTTCAGACTTCAACAAACATTTTAAAAAGAGCAGCTGCATAGATTTGAAAGGCAATTTCAACAGGATTATGGATCAGAGCAGAAAGGAATTTACACGTAATTTTAATTAAAACTATAATATTAGGCATGCTTGAGGCCATCAAAATTAATAGTAGTGATCATGCCTAATTATGTTAGGTTACATAGATATATATTCATAACAATCTTTTGCCATTTGGAAAAATGCTCTAGTCAGAGGTTATTGTTTAAGGTATTGAAATCTATGCAATTGGAGATCACTCAATATACCCTATATATTGTATCATGTTAGTAATTTTTACATGGCCTCATGTATATGCCTTCTATTTTTCTCTTTCCAGTATTTCCTATTATTAAAATGATATAGCAATCTCCTAGGCGGATAGTTAGCTACACTGTCACCATAACTAAGCCATCTTGTAAATAATATTTAAATTTACATCTAAATATCTAAATTTCAGATATTTACTTCTTATGGCTGAGTGGGTGGTCAAAGATTAAGAAACAGGAGGAAACCACAAATCAACAAATGGAAAGCAGCTAAGCAAGTTGATAGTACAATGGAATTTTCATATGGGTCAACTGTGTACAATAACATGGCCAGATTTATAGCTGGTGAAAGATCAGATGAAGTGTGATAATTTGGCTATATCCATCAATGGAAAAGACAAACATATTCTATATGCTATTCTGTTTTGTATATTACCGTATTTTCCGGCGTATAAGACTACTTTTTAACTCATGAAAATCTTCTCAAAAGTCAGGGGTCGTCTTATACGCCGGGTGCTGAAAATTTAGGGACAGGGCTGGCTGGAAAACCTGGAGCGGATCTCCCATTTAGTCTGCGCAGGGAAAGTGGGACCAATTGGAGAAGAAGCTGCAGTCTGTGATTTTTTACAGGCTGGGGTCTGGACGTCTTTCCTTCTAAAGTTGAAGAGCAGCTGTAGTATATCCCAACTTGAAAGGCAGGTGGGGAAGGCAGCAGCCAGAGCAGCGGCTTAGCTCTAAGGACACATTTGACTCAGGAACTGGGCGGGCTGGCCTGGAAAACCTGGAACGGATCTCCCATTTGGTCTTTTTTTAAAAAATCCCATTTATATCCCGCCCTTCTCCGAAGACTCAGGGTGGCTTACAATTTAAAGCACAAATCAATGTGCTTAGCAGTAGCCTTCATTCTGTGTATATGCCTGTTTATTAGGGCTTTCACACACACACCCAAGCAGCATTATTACAAAGTCAGCTTATTGCCCCCAACAATCGGGGTCCTCATTTTACCTACCTTGGAAGGATGGAAAGCTGAGTCAACCTTGAGCCTGGTGGGATGCGAACCTGCACTAATTGCAGGCAGCTGGTGTTACTTAAGGCTCTGCGCAGGGAAAGCTTTAGAGTGAATTAGGAAAAGTGAAAAAGTGAATTAGGAAAATAGGAAACGGTTGCTGGAATTGGGTATGTGTAGTTTAACGAAGAGAAGGGTGAGGGGTGACATGATAGCAGTGATCCAATATCTCAGGGGCTGCCACAAAGCAGAGGGAGCCAAGCTATTCTCCAAAGCACCTGAAAGCAGGACAAGAAGCAACGGATGGAAACTAGTCAAGGAGAGAAGCAACCTAGAACTAAGGAGAAACTTCCTGACAGTTAGAACAATTAACCAGTGGAACAACCTGCCTCCAGAAATGGTGAATGCTCCAACACTGGAAGTTTTTAAGAAGAGACTGGACAGCCATTTGTCTGAAATGGTATAGGGTTTCCTGCCTTAGCAGGGGGTTGGACTAGATGACCTCCAAGGTCCCCTCCAAATTATATTATTAATTATTATTATTATTATTATTATTATTATTATTATTATTATTATTATTATTATTATTATTTAATCCACTTGCACTGTTTTATGTTTACATGTTTGATGACAAACAGCCTTATGTTTATAAGTGACAGTTTTCCTACTAAGCACCTGCATGTCATAAGCATTTGAATTAAAATTACCATATTAAAATCAAATCTGATGTTTTTTAATTTTTATTTGGTGTGCGTTGGAAGAGGGGTAGTCTTATACAGCGAGTATAGCCCAAACCCTATAATTTAACAGGAAATGTAGGGGGTCATCTTATACGCCCAGTCATCTCATACGCTGGAAAATACGGTATCTCCCTGTCTTGTACTACTGAAATCAGAGGGTAGAAAACACACAGGCCAAGTGTTATTTTCAGTGACCATTTTTGCACTATTCCCCACTGTTACCAATTTCATTTAACTGTCATTGCCAGTGCCCAATATTGCCTATCTGTGCTGCTCCTACTGTTCCAAATTATACAGAAGATAGTATGGGAAGAAGAATCTTCTTTCGTGAACCCACTCATGAATCTGAAAGTGACGCCAGCTGACCAGAGGTGTGCCTTGCAAATATTGAAAATCATGGGTGTGCAGACTCCAAACTAATCACAAGCCAGTTTCAAAACAAACCTTTCTTTTCCAAGCCTTCCCTTCTCTTTTAGCATTGTGTATATTTCCCAGATTCCTTTCATCTCCATTATTTCCCACCTTCATTATTTTTGACCCTAACATTTAGCCAGGTTTCCTGACAGATGGAGAAGATACAGAACAAAGCGCTACTGTTTTATTTGGGGAAAAACAGGAGGCACATTTCTTAACATAATCCTAACATTGTTAACATTTGTTAACTTAAGCTAACGGCATTTTGAAATCTATGTTTTCCTTTAGATGTTTGTTTCACTGCATTGTACAGAGAATAACAACGTTAACTGGGCATTTGTTACTTATCTTTTATTTTTCCCACCTTGCCTATAATGAGTGATGCACAAATCAGCCAAGCACCATTTGCCAGGAACTCAAAAGAAAAGTCAGTATAAGATGTAGCCCTAGAGGCACAAGTTTTATGTTAGCATAATTTTGTGCCCTCTCATGGATAAATTATTAATAATTCACTCAGCTGCAGATTAAATTCTTTTGAAAGCCTTTTTTTTACCAAGGGCTTATCTAATAAAGAAGTTAAAGAAAATTGAGGACAACAAAATTAAAATAGTCTCCAGCTTATCAGCAACTTTGCATCTCTTTCTCTTCTGTCTCTTAATGTTTAGTTCTGAACCACATGCCAAGCAGGTCCTTGAAGTGCCACCATGCCAGCATCTCAGGAATGTTGCTGCTCAGATTTCCATTCCTATTTTCTGCTTACCTGATGATAACTTCCTGTCCATGCAAAGAGAGATGTGGTTCCACTTTGTCCCAGATGTCCATGACCTTCTGCCATTCCTGTTCGGTGAGCCCCATAATATTACAACAACAGAAACAATGAAAAGTTTTTTAGCTAAAGAGATATAGACAGCCCGGATGTTCTTCCTTGAGTGAAGGTTGAACAGAGAGACCTGTTGGTTTAATAAACTGACTAGAGATTGACACCTATCACTTGACAACTCCACTCTAGGTCACTCTGGTCAAACTCTTAGTGGAAATCTATTTTGAGTCGGGTGCTATTGTGGCAGACTCAGATGAAATAATTGCTGACTCTGGTATCAGACTGGCACAGGTCCTGTGTCCCACAGGAGGGACACTCTCAAGCATCAGTGCCAGGAATTTGGTATTCAGCATCCATCCCAAGAACAGAGAAGACTTTCCAATTTTTCATTTTATCTTTGGCAGCCAAAAAACATATGACAAGGGAGACTGGTGATCAATAGCATTTTGGAATGTATAATAAACTGAATTCCTCCACAACACTCAGCCACACCATTTCCTAAGCCTGAGCTGCATCTTAAATAGACCACGGTGGACAAGGGTGAGGAAAATACAGATAACTTGTTTAAACATTAAGAGTAGCTGAAAATAGTTCCATCAGAAGGAAGGAAGGAAAGGAAAAAA